>NC_137983.1:42865503-43465503 GCF_963924665.1 Micromys minutus | reverse complement strand
TCGAACTCACAGAGCTCCATTTGCCTCCTGAGTGCTGGGATTAGAGGTGTGCGCTGCCACCGCCACCCAGCTAGGTATATTTATTTTTAAATGGAGTTTTATTTAGCAACTCCTTGTGGAATCTGGGAAAATCCAAAAGGTACCACTATTGTCTCACCAGAACATGAAGATGTGACTCACAGAGTGAGACAGAGTAAGCACATGGGTGCCGTCCCCCTTCTCAGTCAAGTACTAAAGCCATTACAGTAACCTACCCTCCTGACCTCATCTACTCCTGACTGCCTCTCAACAGTCCTGCCTCCAAACAGCATCGACACAGACTTTGGAGGTTAAGTTTTTATTTAAAATGTTAATATCTACCTATTATGGGTGGGATAGTGAGTGCATGTCCCTCTGTGGAGACCAGAGAACAACTTTCTGGCGGGTTCTTACCTTCTACCACGTGAGGCTTGGGGATTGAACTCGGGTCGTCAGGTTTGACAACAAGCATCTCTAACCCACTGAGCCCCTATTCTTAATTACGTTTTAATGATTTTAATTTTCTTTTGAGTTACCTATCTACAAGGTGGGAGAGGAGTGCGCCCATGAGTGCAGGTGCAGACAGAGGCCAGAAGAGGGCGTCCGATCCTCTTCCAGGCAGGGGTGAGCAGCCCGATTTAGTTGCTAGGAACCAAACTCCAGTCTTCTGCAAGGGCAGCAAGTTAACATGAAGCCATCTCTCCACCTCATTTCTTTTTCTTTTCTTTCTTTCCTCCTTTTTTTTTTTTTCTTAATATTTGTCATTTTGTTGTGCAGGGGCAGGGAGAGGCATGCAGAATTTGTGTCACTATGTGCATACCGTGGTCAGAGGATTGCAGGACTGTTTTCTTCTGGCCTGCCGGTTCCCAGAGTGCAACTTGTAGCAAGACGAGTCTTGGCTACATAGTGAGCAGGAGGCCAGCTGAGTTTTGGTAAAACTCGTCTCAGAAACAAAAACCAGGAGGAGGGAACTTGGGTTCCAGGAGGAGAGAGCTTCATCCATAGAAGCTGTTTGTCCTGGGCAGCTTTTATTTCTCTGCATCTGTCTGTTGAACATGGCTCCTTGTCAAGCCCCTAGCAATAGCAATCAGCATCATGAGTAGGGACTGGCAGGAAGGAGCCACAGCTTCACAGTCTTCCTTATGCATCACTTTTAATCTCAGTGACTCCAAGCCCGCAGCTCCTCTGCAAAAACTCAACTTCAATCTCACGAAGTGACTGGGTACATCTAGCACACAGTAAAAACTCTGTGTCTGTGATGATGATGAAGGGCATGGAGGGAAGGAGGAGGAAGAATCAAGTGTGGTTCCTCCTTCTGCCTGCTTTCAGACTGGAGGAACCGTGGACAGCAGCAGTGAGAGAATTTAGAAGACGCTGATGATGCTCTCCCGGGGTCAGAGAAGGGTGAGAGAGAAACAGAGTACACACAGAGTACGTGGGTAGGAGTTAGACGCCACAATCAAGAAGGACCTTCCAGACAGATGAGTGTGTAAGCAAGGGTCTAAACACAGAAAATGGCAACCTATGGCAGACATGAGCATCTTTAAAAGTGAGCAAGATGCAAGGGCTCTCCTGGGGGGCTACTAAAAAAAAATTAAATGCAAGAGGAAAATGTTGAAAGTTAGATTGAAAATAAAAAACAAAAAGTCTAACTAGAGCCCAGGGGAACTCCAAGGGAGGAGGCCTTGTGGTCAGAGTAGTGGCAGTCAGGTGGGGGAGGTGGGGGTGGTGAGGATGTACAGGCAGCAAAGGGTGAGGACAATGAGTTGTTAGTGATGGAGAGTATACAGGGAGCCTGTGTGCCTAGAATCCAGGGGTGTCTGTAGAATCCAGGGGAGCCCATGGTACCTGGAATCCCAGGTGCAGAAAGTTTTCCCTAGGTAAGCAGGGCTCTAGAATGTCTGCAGGTAGCTCTAGATAACATTGTGTTTCTGGGCTGACAAGAAAGTCTTGGGAAAGGAAAATGCCAATCCAAGAGAAGGAGAAGTGGCCAGAGGTCCATCTGTGAACAAACCTTGGCCTTCCAAGTTTTGGGATGATAAGCTGGTGACAGCAGCTCAGCATTCATGCTGTTTGAGGACAGATTGCCAGAGCCATTTTCCTCTTCACTAAACAGAAACCCTGGTCCCATTCCTCTTCTCCCTGTGTCTGTCAGCCACCGTTCTACTTCCTGTTTCTATAACTGACCACATTAGCTACATCACATACGTGGACTAGATTTTGTGTTGAGTCTTCACTTAGCATAATAGTCCCTGGGTTCATCTACACGGTAGCACATGACACAGTATGTATGTATTACATCTCTTTTATTAACATCTGTTGATGGCCCCTGAGATTCTGTCTCATAGCTACCACATTAGACCTCACCTAGTCTTAAGAAATACCACTGGTGATTTTTAAGTTCGCATCTCCTGTCTGGACCTGTCACTTGAGTTGCTAACTTATAAATCTGTCTGCTTATGAGTCATCTAGATGATGTTTCCCAAGTTTAACTTGAAGTTTCTGCCCATAACTTGATCTTCTCCCTTCCTCTTCATCCATCCTCCATCCTGCTCCACTGAGACACCAAAGTCCTCTTACTCCCTCTTCCTTATTCCAGGTGTCACCTCTCTCCTGGACCACTGTGACTGTCAGACCCTATGCTTGCTCTATCTTTATGGCTTGCTCCCCAAACTATCCCCAGAAATTTTCTCAAAGATTGTTAACTCAGCTTGAGCCCTTCCTCTCCTTTAACCCTTCCAGGGAATCCTTCCCACTCTTACTGAAAAATGCCACCAAAGTACAATAAGCCACACACCCTACACAATCTGGCTCTATCCATCAACGTGAGCTCATCAGTAACTCCTCCAGTATACCAGCTATCCATGAAGGCGAAACAATTATTCCAAAACCTGGCGCCTAGAAAAACAAGCGCTAATTCTTCCACAGTGTCCAGGCAGGAGATGGGAGTGGTCTGCTGGGTTCTGTGGCTCAGCCTCTCCCAGGCTATAACCAAACTGTGGGCAGTGACCGTGGTCATCTCACATAGCCCAGGGAGCAGTGAATTTCTTCTCAATTAACAGAACAGTTGGCAGGACTCAGCTGGGGGCTTGCAGGTTGAAGGCCTCGCTTGTTCACAAGCAGGAAAATCCCTCCCTCCGTCCCTTTCTTGTCAAATGGGTCTCTCCATGAGGGTGGTATATTGCCTGGGTGGGTGAGTAAGAAAAGATAAAGTACAGAAATGGAAGCTTGGGGCTTTTGCAAACAATGTGTATAGTATCTGCCATACCCTATTTGTTGAAAGTGCAGCACACTTGAAGGCAGAGTGACACGGAAGCATGGACCCTAAGGAGACAGGCAGCTCGGAAGCCACACAGAGCTTAGCTACCACACTCACTAACTCAGGTGGGCAGGACTCCTTGTTCCATAGCCTGTGAGGCTCCTATGTTACCATGCTCAGCCCTCACCTGGCACAGCACTCCCATATGGCTTATTCACCTCCTGTTAGTTTCTGCCCACATAGCCCCTTTGGGTGAAGATTTCTCTGATTAGTTTCTTGAAAAATCCCAGTAGTCCCATGTCCCTTTCTGTCCTAATTCCTTCTTTCTCTCTCAATCGTGCGCTCTCTTTCTCTCTCTCAATTTCTCTCTGTGTAACACAATCATTTTCTTTTCTTTAAAGATTTACTTATTTTATTTATATGAGTACACTGTAGCTGTTCAGACACACCCAAAAAGGACATCAGCTCCCATTATAGATGGTTGTGAGCCACCATGTGGTTGCTGGGAATTGAACTCAGGACCTCTGGAAAAGCAGTCGGTGCTCTTAACCACTGAGCCACCTCTCCAGCCCCCAACACTTTCTAATGTCCCACTGTTTATGTCTCTTCCCACTAGAGTACAAGTTCAGCAGTTTTTTCATCAAATTGTTTCACTGTAGTAACCCTAGTACCTAGAACAAAATCTGGCACACTGTAGGTGCCCAATGAATCCTGTAATTTTTGTGTCTGTGTGTTTGTGTGTATGTTGACAATGTGTGTGTCTGCGCACACGAGTGCCCATGCGTGTTCGTGAGGTGCAAATCACTGGTTTACAGATATATAAAGAATACACATATATAGAGGGGCAGGGGGCAGGACAAACACAGGGCAGATAGTAAAGTGGTTATTAGAACTCAAAATGAGACCCCGAAAATCTAGTTTCATGTGCCATCATACCCTCTTTCTGAGGGGACTCCCAGAGTATTATAAGTAGTTCTGCCTAATGGTGGGTGGGGCATCTCCGGGTGTGTGCCTGAGATTCCACAGGGAACCACCCTGGTACTTTGAGCACAGAAAGGAACTGACAGCTCTCCTCCTCTCGCTACACTACAGTCTCTACACTCGCACGTCTCCAGTCAGCCCTCTTTCGTTCAAAAGTGTGTGAGAGGATATTCAGGCTCCCCAAGAGGCACTCTTGCAAAAGACCTCATCATGCACCCTGTGCCCTGTGGTTTTCATTCTTTATGTCGTTCACCATGGAGCCCTTGCTATTCAGTATCAGGCACTATAACACAGGCAGGAAAAACAGAGTACCTATCCTTAGCAGCACAGGAAGAAGGGAGACAACTAAACTACTAGGTTGGCCCTCTAGACGTTTCATTTGAGCATCTCCGGAGCTGGGCAGCTCAATACTTCCCAAAGCCACCGGTTATCCCGGTTATCCCAGCAAAGACTCCAATGGCTGAATTTCTCTTTTTATGAAGCCAAGTCTGTTTTCTTACAGCTTCCGCCTTCAGTCTTAATTTTATCCTCTGGCTCCATACTGAATAAATCTACCGCTTTTCCAAATGACAGCCTTTTAAGTATTTGAAAACAGTAATCAAGTCCCACAGAGAACTCTCTATAGACTTGTGGCCGCCTGGGGTGGGGGGTGGGAGGGCACAGTTGGCAGCTGCCCTAAACTACTATGGATATGCAAGCTAGGCTAGCCCCAGTGAGGGCCCCTCGAACTGGAGGACTTTTCTGAGGCTCCCCAAGAACACCCTTAGACTCCCAGCGACTCCTCTGATGATCTTCTAGAACTGACAGAACCCCCACTGTCTCCCAGTGACTCCCTGTAGCTTTCCTGAGGGTTTCTGAGAATCCTGGTGGCCCTCTGATGATCCCCAAGACTCTCAATGGTTCCCTGAGGATCCAGAGGCTCCCAGTGGCTCCCAAGGACCCCTGAGATTCCCCAGTAGTTCCCTGAGGACCTAGAAGTTTCCTCCGTGCTGCTATGGCTCCCCAACACTCCCTGAGTCTAGAGGACTGTGGGGATCCCTGAATGCCAGGGACCCCTTTCCCTTCCCCCGCCCCTGCAGCTAGCAGGGGGGCTTTGAGGAACCACCTGGGGTTCTGTGTGTTCTTTGTTTCAGCTAACCGCAGTTCTCCCAAGTACCTGCCTTGTGTAAGTCTCCCGGACAAGGGGCCAGTTTTCTGCTTTTTTTTCTTTTTGCACAGCCCGAGCCCAGCTCCTTCTCCTGGCCGGCCCAGCAGGTCTTGAATTCATTAAAGTTCCATTTGGCCAAGCTCTCTCCAGCGCTCTGCCAAAGCTGTGGGCAGCTGTGCGCAGGTCTGGAGACCTTGCAGCAGGAGAGAGGGGTCACAGGGTGCCCGGGAAAAGTGGGGGGTGGGGGGGTAATACAACCATAGTTATTTGCTGGCTGGCTGGCTAGCCACAGAAAGGATAGACCGATCCTGCTCTCCTCCGCGACTCCCCCTCCCAACACCGCGACCACCAAATCATTCTCAGAAAAAGGACCAGGAGATGGGAGGAGCACGTGGGCTCAGCCTGGAACAAATGTACAAGGAAGCTTGTTCTCGAAAAAAATATTTTGATTCCTGGCTATGGGGGGGGGGGGGGAAGCAAAGGGAATCAAAGGCACGTTTTCCTGTGCGGGGAAATTTTTCTGTACTTTCCCTTTGTTTGTGCGCCTGCTTCCTTCTAAAAGGTAAGGAAGTAAGTTTAGGAGCGAACCAAACACAACAACAACATCAAAAACAGAACACCGGCTCTTCGGCTGCCCATCCATTACCTCACTCCTCACTCTGCCTGGCTCAGATCCACGCCTAGCTGCTGTTACTGTGCCCAGAATATAGGAGTACAGGTCACCTCTCCTACCCTCTCTGGCTGCCTTCCTTTTCTCTCCTATCCAGAATGTCGTCCGTGTGTTCATGTCTGGGGACATCTAGGACACTTAACCGGACAGAGGTCTGTCTTCGCTGAGAACAGAACAGACCAGGACTCCATATTCAGTATCCACAAGGCTAACTCAGTCTATCTAGCAGTGAAGAGGAGAACTGCTCTTGGGTGACTCTGGCCTGGGACAGCAACACTCTGAAGGCCGTGGAAGGAGGACCATACAAATTCCAACCATCCTGGACTACATAAGGAAACCTGGCCTAAAATTACAGAGGGTGGGAGGCCAGGGGAAATGGCCGAAGTTTCAATTGGGCCCTCTTTTGGCTTCTACAAAGCAATTCTATTCAAACCAAGTACCTGAGGCCTCTTGCCCTTGGGAACAGGCTTCTTTACTACCACTTACACTTAAAAGCAAATTCAAAACCCTATTCAAAGATGACCTAGAGCAACTACCTTTCCCAGAGCAGGATTAAGGGGGCTAAGCTCTCCCGGGACAGGGCCTTCTAAGAGAACAGGCTTACAAGAAACGTCCACACATTCTTGTCATGATCCTCTGTGAAAACTTTATAGGTAGCTTCACTGTAGGCTTCCACCCTTGAAGGTCATCCTAAACTCCATCCAAGAAACCACTCTAAAAGTGACCAGCCTGGTCTACAAAGCACACATGCACAAGTTAACAGAAACAATAAATAAATATATTTTCTTTTACCTTCAAGCCAGGCAGTGGTGACACATGCCTTTAGTCCCAGCAACTCAGGAGGCAGAGGCAGGCAAATCTCTGAGTTTGAGGCCAGCCTGGTCTACAAAGCAAGTTCCAGAACAGCCAGAGCTACATGAAGAAACCCTATCTTGTGGGGGAGGGGGCGTTGAGGGCATTGGGGGCAGTCCTTATCTTATAAGTTTGGAGAAAGGGTGAGGAAGCTACTGTTAGGAGCCCCTAAGGTCAGTGTGAGAGTACTCCTAACAAGTGGATTGGCCTGGAAATATTTCTCACTGGACATCCTAGGCAGGTGTTCTGATCCCTTGGATGTGAAATTCTCTCTCTGAAGGGTGGGACATCTGAGGTTTCTGGGGGGTGGGGGGAACAAAAAAAACCCCGCCCCTTCACCAGATCAAACCCACAGCACAGCTGGCCTGCGATTCTCCTGGCAGGAGGCTTTGGGCTTTGATGTGCAGCTCTCTTGTTATCAGAGCAAATGGTATTTTCTGACATACCTGAGATAGGCAGGTTAAGCTGGGTCATTCTGCTTTGCTGTGGGAGGCTTTGTCTTCACACCCTTACACATTCCTGCAGTTGGGATCTGCCAGCCTCTCTTCACTGAGAGCCCTAGTCTACAGAGAGAGGCTGGCAAGTTTATCTTCTCCAACCGCACGTAGAGGTCTTTGCAGACCCAGATTATATTTGGTTGGTGGTCTCTGCCCCAAAGCTAGGAAGCTGCAAACACTCCCTTCAAGAGGACCCGCTGTCTTTGAAACCTGCACAGACTCACCCAGAATACCACAGAACACCAGCAGCCTCCAGCTAGGCAGCACTTCCCAGCGGGGATGGAAAACCCAGTGTGTTCTTCCAGGAGGATCAGAGAAGAAGGCAGCCACCAGCCGCACTCTCCTCAGCCAGCCTGGGCCTCTGGCCTGAAAAAGAGCTGTTTAGCTTGGTGCCCCATAGATTGTACGGGATGGGAAGAGCTAAACAAGTACCATTTGTTGAGCTATTAATCCTACCTCAGACCCTGTGCTAAGCACTGTGCATGTTGGAGCTCCTTCATTTATCTCACAGACCCTGTTTTAAAGAGCTAGAAACAGAGGCATTCTGCAATCAAAGCAAGATCGCCTAGTAGGCAGACTCATGACTCCACCGTAGGTCTAGCTGACTTCCAAGACACATGTGGCATACTGGCTTCATTTCTGTTCAGCTTTGGAAGAAGCCTTGATCTGCATGTGTATGGGATCCATGTGCCAAGTAGAAATCAGTCTGTGCCTATAAAAAGAGAGTAAGGGAAAGATGTACTCTCGCTTGGGGCTCTGCACTGGGCCTCACCACACAGCTGTTTAGAGGGAGAAAGATTCTGAACATAAGCTCCGTCAACTTCTACTAAATGAAGAACAGTTGGTGGTTTGGGAGCTTCCAGAGACAACTTTTGCTCACTATGGTTTGTGAGAACTGTTTCATTGCCACACAAGGACGCCCGAGGTATTAAACACAGAATTCGAGAATTAACTAGAACTAAAAGGAGACAAGTTATAACAGTAGGTTAAATAAAATTAATCCAAGAAGACTAAATTGAGTATGGACTTAGTGCTTAAATGTTTAAAATTCATGATGGGGTGGAAGGGATATGAATGAATCAGTTGCTATAACAAAATACCAGAAATGAGATACGTTATAGAGAAAAGAAGTTAGCTCTCAGTTTCAGAGGTCCTGGCTTGATGATGGCCCTCTGAATATATTACAAGTGATGGCACAATGGGGGAACATGAGTTAATGAGAGGGGTCATGTGGTGACACAGGAGACCAGAGACTGGTCTTTTGTAGCAACTCACTCTCATAGAAGGTACTGGGGTTCTATAAGAACTACTTTAATCTTTTCTGATGCCACATCGCTAGTGATCTCTTTGTCTCCTACCAGGTCCATCTCTCAAAGGTTCCAGCACATCTCAGCTTCCTGTACTAAAGACAAAGCTTCCAGCTATGAGCTCTTTAGAGACACTCTACCTAAATCATAGCTGTGTGTGTGTGCGCATGCATGCATGTATGTATGTGTGTGCATGTATGTGTGTGTGCATGTATGTGTGTGTGCATGTATGTGTGTGGGTGTGTGTGTTTGTGTCTGTGTGGTATGTTGAGGCAGGAATGTTGAAGATATCGAGACTCTAGATGTATCAGATATGGTGGTGCACACCTTCAATCCCAGCACTCTGGAGGCAGAGGGCAGAGGTAGGCGGATCTCTGAGTCTGAAACCAGCCTACTCTAAAGAATGAGTTCCAGGACAGCCAGGGCTACCCAGTGAGACCTTGTCTCAAACAAACTAACAAGCAAACACAAGGGCTCCAGTTGAGAAGACCAACATTATCTATAAAATACCAGTCAAAACGGTCTACACTAGACTGCATATAAGTACTGCCCAGATCAGCGGGAAGGGCTTCACGCAGCAGGCAAGCACTTTTGTGGGCCCTTGAAAGCTGCGACTGAGGCAATCAGGCACTGGGGAAGAAGCAGGAAATATCTGCCAAGGAGCATGCATAGGTAAGCATAAACAAAAGCACAAATCAAATCTGCATTGTGTCTCAAACTGACAACGTAGGCCTCAGAAGTGCCGGGGACCGCATGGCTCAGCTCTTTGCTTTGCAGACAAAACAGAGGCCCAAGGAAATAAAGTTGCAACGGATAAGCTCAAGCTGCTCAGCCTCCCTGGCTTAGTGGCTATTTGTCTCCATGGAACTGGGATTGCTCTGTGGACAAGATCGCAGTTAACCTAATAACATCCTTGGGCACCAGCCAGGACACGGAGACGGTGACAGCCAGCGGCAGTGGGGATTCGGCCCTTTGTGTTATAGGTCCTTGGAAACGGACCAGTTCCGTTCTGTGGCTCTCTCCAGCTGTGTTGCAATGAGATGCTCTATGAGGGGCAGAGAATGAGGGAGGCTGTAGCCTCTGCCTGGTCCTCTGGTATCACCATACCCGCTGCTGATCTGTGTAACACTGCAACTAAGTATAGCTTGGAGCCAAAAATGCACCCGTTTTAATATTGTATTTGATGAAATTTTTGTTAACATATAGACTCCTGTAAACATGTCCACCAGGAAGACATAGACATTTCCCCATCACCATAAGACTGTTTCATTCAAGAGCCACGATAGAGACCAGCCCTATACATATACATCAAACATATATTCTACATACCACACATACACACACATACACCCCACACACACATACCACAGACAAGGACATGAACATACACACACACACACCACACACACCTTACCCCACACAGATACCTCAGACAAGCACAGGAACATACACACATACCACCCCACATACACATACCACACCACACATACCATACACACACCTCCCAAACACACCACACAGCATACACACTATACACACACACACACACACACACACCCCGACAACTGCCCCACCCTAAGAAGACACCGTTTTCTGTCACTTCTCTAAGACTTTATATAAACAGAAACAGGCAGCGTAGAATTTTCACTTCTTCCGATTCATAGGCTGTCTCCCTTTCCTCCTTTGGGTCCCTGGGCAGTATCTGGATGTGTCTGTCTGTCTATCCACTCAGCCGCTACTACACTCATGTTTGAGATATTTTGAAGACGTCTTTCATGGACATAGTGGACATGCCTTTAGATGGATGTTAATTTTTATCTCACGTGGGTGAGTGCTAGGAGTGGAGCTACATGTGCTACCCTCTGTGAAACCCCAGACATTCCCAAAGTGAATGGATTTGTTTCCGTCTCACTAACACTTGTGGTTTTTTTCTGTATTTAACTGTTGTTGTTCTGCTTTCTTCATTAGTTTGTTTCTCGTTCTTGTAGGCGGTGTCTTCTATGTCAATCAGACTGGCCTTGAACTCTTAATCCTTTGACCTTTGCCTCACCCGGATACACTGTTTCATCTTTACTTTTTGAGGCATATTAAGTTACTTAGACTGGTCTTGAACTGTGTAGCCCAGGCAGGCCTTGAACTTGTGAGTCTCCTGCCTTAAGCCTCAGAGTAACTGGGATCACAGACCTGGCACACCAGAGCCAGCTCCGAGTTTTTAATCGGGTTGTTTTCTTGTTGTCAAGTTGACTTCCTTGTATGTTTTGGATATTAATCTTTTCTCGGGGAAATGATTTGCAAATATTGGCTTTTCATCCACCTATTTATTATTATTTTTAGTGTCTGTTCTGAAAAAATAATGCGCTGTATATCATTACTTTTTGTTGTTTATTTTATTTACTTTGAAACAGTCTTCTGCAGCCAAGGCTGACCTTGAACCTGCAACCACGTAGTATAGAATCTAGAATGACCTTGATTTTTCTGGTCCTCCTTTCTCCATCTCCACGCTGGAATACAGACCTGTATCAACACTCCTAGTGCTGGAGTTAAACCCCAGGCTCCCTAGGATGAAACCCAAGGCTCCAATGCCAAGGACTCTCCCAACAGAGCTACATCCCAGCCTTGATGTCCTTCATGTTTTACAGCATGCTTCCAGTAAACACTGTGCCTGCCATTCCTGTAGGTTATGGAAGCATCTACCCACAACTATGCTATGTGCACACACGTGTATGTGTGAGCAGTCTGTCCTCCTGTCCAGCTACTTCCTCAAGCATCTTGTCACAGCAGCCGATGGACACGGAGGTTACCTGTGTTAAGCCCTATCTTTTTTTTCCCTCAAGTTCTGCTGTCTTTACTGGTTGTTGAGTCCAGCCAATGAAATATTGTTGCAGTAAATCTCTAATCCCAAGGAGCCCGTGCAAAGAACACACAACCAAGTTACAATATTTCTAAGTTGCGCTCCTACCCTGGACAGATCTACCACCACTCCACTCATCCCCCAGCTACAGACCTCTTCCTACTTCTGGTTGTTCATCTTCCTTCTGCCTCCTCTCCCCCATCTGGTCTTCTCTCCCTCTCTAAAAACTCCAGCCCCACCTTTTCCTTCCACTGCCCAATCACAGGCTCTAGCCTTTATTTAACCAGTTAAAAAGGGCAGAAGGGTCCCATGAAGTCCACTCCTGGTTGGGGCAGCCCCTCTTGAGGGTGTGTGTGTGTGTGTGTGTGTGTGTGTGTGTGTGTGTGTGTGTATTTTTCTCAGCTTAGATTTCTTAATCTCTTCATTCACAAGAGTGTGGCTTAATATTATTTTACTTCACTGACAATGGTCATATCTATCATGCAATCATTTTTTTTTCAACTATCTGGATCATCTTAGGGTCATTTTCAGCTGGTTTTCTTTTTCTCATAACTCCTTAAATGCCAGGTAAATTTGCAGTTGAGCCTGACCATTGAAAATGTTCACTTGATGGGGGTTGGAGAGATGGCTCAGCGGTTAGAGCACTGACTGCTCTTCCAGAGGTCCTGAGTTCAATTCCCAGCAACCACATGGTGGCTCACAACCATCTACAGTGGGATCTGATGCCCTCTTCTGGTGTGTCTAAAGTCAGCTACAGTGTACTCAAACACATAAATAAGTAAGTATTTCTAAAGAAAAAAATTTTTAAGTGTTAAGTTGTGACAAACCTTGGTTCTATTGCTTTTCTCTCAATGACCATGGCAACTTGGTCTCTCACATAGCAGTCTGAGTGCTTTCTCTTAAGCTGGATCACTGTTTGGCATACGTGTGGTTCAGGAGCTGATAAGAAGTGTGCTCTCCACTGGGAATGTGCTCCCTACTGGGAGGTAAGTGCTCCTCTTTGGTAATATTTTCTCTGAGAGGTAAGTGTGTTCCCCATTGGAGTGCTCTTTACTGAGAGGAAAATGTGCTGGGGATGTGTTCCCTACTGAGAAGTTAAGTATGCTCCCCATTGGGGATGTGCTCCCTACTGAGAGGTAAGTGTGTTCCCCATTGGGGATGTACTCCCTACTGATAGGTAAGTGCTCCCCTTTGGTGACTATCCTGAGAGGTAAGGGTGCTTCCCATTGGGGATGTACTCTCTGGGTCTTTTCCTTTGGCATCCTGCACTGTATCCAACAGCCACAAGACAGCTGGCTTCAACTCCCTCATTCCTAATTTCCACCAGTCACCTCCAGCATCGTATCACTTGTACCTGGTTCTGTGAAAGAGGCCACAAAAGAGAAAGTTCACTGGTGCAGCTCCTACCCTCTGAGGGCATCTCTCCAACGTCTGTCTATTTCAGTCACTTCTCCAGGTTTTTATCGGAAACTTTTGTCTGGTTAGACCTCAATCTGTCCTTATTAGAGGCAGACGCCTCAGGATAATCTTTTTTTTTTTTTTTTAAACTATTTATTTTAAGGGGTGAAGAGGGGAAGGGGATACATTCTATGGTTCATGTGTAGAAGCCAGAGGATGGCTTTCAGGAATCAGTTTTTCCCCTCCAGTATGTGAGTCCCAGGGCAATCTTTTTAAGGATTTGTTACCCCACTTTCATGCTTCAGTCCTATAATTATCTTACCGTTGCCCTCACAAGGAAGACTAATAGACTCACCACGATCTTCAGTTAAGCCCCCGAACAGGAAATAACAGGCATTTGCACTGGTTAAAAATTCCCAGAGATGCCAGGCGGTGGTGGCACACGCCTTTGATCCCAGCACTTGGGAGGCAAAGGCAGGCGGATCTTTGTGAGTTTCAGGACAGCCTGGTGTACAAAGGGAATGAAGGTCTCATCTGGACAAAAAACTCTGGGGCCAAAGAACATACAGCCACCCAAGAGGATGTAGGGTTGGAGCATATGGCCTTCCCTGGAGCCAAAATGACTGAGCAGGGAACCCCCCAGACAGCCTGCGCTTTCTCCGGCTTTCCTCTCAGCTCCTGCTGATTCCACTTTTAGAATCATGTCAAAGCCAGAGTAGCAGAGAGTCTGCAGTGCTCCGCCTCCCAGTGGGCAGAGCCCAAGGAGAAGAGCCCGCTCCAGCCTGGACTTGCCCTCCTGACCTCTCCAAATAAGCAAAACAGACCTGTCTTCTGGTTCCTCGCAGGATCTTCCTTTGTTCTCCATCTACCTTGCCCTCCACGGATATCCCCCTCACCCCTTCCCCGTTCCCGTTGTCGGCCTTAGTTTAAATTCCTCTGGAAAGTCTTGTAGGACTCCCCAGGCAGAATATCATCCCTCATATATGTTCCCCAAACCCAGCTTCTGCTCTTACAATACCATTCTTGCTAGGGAGCCATGGTCCTGTGTCACGGCTGGAGGTTCAGGGAGGCAGCCTTGCACTCCCTCCTTGGCCTGAGCACAGTGTGGGGCTCCATTCATTCAGTGTCAGGCCAGGCTCTTGAGCCAGTCAGTGTTCAGTAAGCATGCATCCTGGCTAGTCTCTCCACCTGTCTTCTAGCATAGAGTCTACTGTGTAGTCAGTGTTCCATCCAACCAGAAGCCTTAATACATAAAGTAAAATCTCTTTTAAACCTCTACCGAATTTTAAAGTACCAAGTCCTACTAACTTAATGCCCACTGTGAAGTCTCCCTTCAGAAGGACATGACAGTCACACCTCTAATTTTGCCCCACTGGAGGCTTAAAAGTTGGGGGACAAACTGAGTTATATAGTGAGTCCCAAACCAGCCTAGACAAAAAAAAAGTTATTAAGGTCTCAGTATATAGGATCTGGTCCCTTCACCTGTACACATGATATATTTGACATCGCTCAGTGTCTACATTAGAATTTGGATAAAGTTACAGGTTGAGTTGCAACAACCCTCCCCACTCAGGAAAAACCTAAGTAGGGACTTCGGAGATGCCTCGGTTGGTTGTAAAATGCTTGGTTGGGCAATCCACACCACCATTCTTTGTTTTATTTTCTTTTGTTTTCAAAAAGCTTTGCTCTGTGGCCTCAGAGATCTGGAGGAAAAGATGGGTGGATCTCTGAGGCTCGTGGATCTGCCAGCCTAATCTAATCAATGAGTTCCAACGAGAGACCCTGCCTCAGAAAATCAACAGGCCAAACAAACAAAAACCAATGTGAGTGAGCTCAGCATCCTGTAAGAGGCTATGAACCCACCGCAGAAACTGAGGAATGAGAGAGTAGAGACATTCAACGTTGACCTCTGGCCTCGGCAAGCACACTCCCCTCCATGGACTCAACTATAACCCTCGTACATATACACAATACACTGCTGTGTAGCAAAACTTCTTCTGGGGAGGAGATGCAACACACACACACACACACACACACATCTACTCACATCAGAGTGGAATCCCACAACAGACCAAAGTACGGATAACACCAGAGTCCAACTCAGTGAACCAGTGAGCTTTACTGTAGTTACTTACAGGAGTATGGGTGAGGGGTTACTTATAGGAACAGAAATGACTCAAAGACAGCTGCATCCCCAAGGCCCACCCCAGCATGGGTGACAGCTCACAAAAGCTGGACTATCTGGAGCATACTACACAGCCTATAGGCAGCTCAACAGGTTGGTTGATTTCCTAAGATTTTGGTCTAAACTTCTTGTAGGCAGCTTGGCTAGTTTCTGATTCACCCAGGCAGCTGTTCTGGCCTCAGAGTCTTCTTTACAGCTCAGCCTGTCTGAAAGCTTTCACTCCTCCGAGAGGGACCCTCAGATTTTACTATTTACTCTGGCAGGCAGGAGCCTAGTGAATCTTGTCAGTTTCAGGGACTTCCTGAAGCTATTTTGAGTTGTTTACCTTCCTGCTTAAGGAGCTTCCCTGCTGGGTGGAATGTTTCAGAGGAAACTGTTACACACATGCGCGTGTGCGCGCGTGCGCACACACGCGCGCGCACACGCGCGCGCACACACACACACACACACACACACACACCTGCATCACATGTGTACTAGCACACAGGAGCATACATATACAAAAGATATATTGAGGTTCCGGTTCCCCCACACCTCAGAATGAGGATCCTTATAAATAGGATGATTGCAGATATAACTCAATGAATTAATATGCAGTCACATACTGCAGGAGGATCGGCCTTTAACTCGGCATGGCTGATGGCATCATAGGAAGACCGTGACTCAGTACATGAAGAACGCCACTAAAAGCAGAGACTGAGCACTGCCCCAAGTCAAGGCACATACCAGAAGATGGGAAAGGAAAGATCCTGGGGGGTGATAACCACAGCCATGTAGTTATCTTCTGGTTGGAGTTATTACCTCTTAGAATTCTGAGACAAAAGCCATGTTTCTGTGGTAGCTTCTGTGACCCCTAGGAAGCTGATAGAGATGCTGGATATCTTTAACCATCAACTTCATCTCAAGAGGCTTAAGAGGTCTTTGACTTGGGAGTCAAGAGTTGCATTAGCTATTTTTCTATTGCTGCTATTAAAATGTTGTGACCAAGGCAACTTATAGAAGGAAAGGTTTGTTTGGGCTTACCGGTCCAGAGGTCATGCCGGGGATGCTATAGGCAAGACATCTGGAGCAGCAGGCTGTTTCTAAAACACAATGAGAATAAACTCGGAATGGTGGGTGACTTTTGAAATCCCAGTGATGTACTTTCTTCGGGAAAGAAACACCTCCTAAATCTGTGTTTCTCAACCTTCCTAAGGCTGTCACCCTTTAATAGTTCTTCACTTTGTGGTGACCCTCAACCATAGAATTTTTTTTTTATTCCTACTTTATAACTCTAGTTTTGCTACTGTTGTGAAACATGTAAATATCTGAGTTTTCAGATGGTCTTAGGTGACTCCTATGAAAGGGTTTCGACACCCCAAAATGGGCAGGTGAGAACTAGTGTCCTTAATCCACCCATACAGTACCACCAAATGGGGACCATTATTCAAACATGAGCATATGGGGATCAGTCTCATTCAAACCAGCACAGGCATCTTGTCCAGAGATGGACATCCATTATTCCAGCTTTTGAGAGGTTGAAACTGAAAGAACTTGAGCTCAGGGCTCATTCTGAACCTCTCCCCTACATAAACAAAAACAGTCTGGGTCACTTTTACCTCGGGTTTCTTTTGTACTTAACCGTGAATGTCTGGTCCATGATCAAGTACTGGCAGTGATTTTACATGGGCAAATAGGCAGATGATTAAATAATAACACTTACTGTTAATCATGATAATCTTAAATGTATAAAAATTGAGAACAGGGCTGGAGAGATGGCTCAGTGGTTAAGAGCACTGACTACCCTTCCAGAGGTCCTGAGTTCAAATCCCAGCAACCACATGGTGGCTCACAACCATCTGTAATGAGATCTGATGCCCTCTTCTGGTATGTCTGAAGACAGCTCCAGTGTACTTAGATAAAATAAATAAATAAATCTCTTTAAGAAAAAAAAGTGAGACCAATTTTATGTCTGTGTAGTATACTACAAAAATATGCAGCATTTTGAGAAGGGTAGATTGAAATAGAACTATGGGTAAATAATAGAACAGTTGGCATATGTAGATGGAAAAAGCTGTGAGTGTGGTATGGGAAAGACTGGCATTTGTGTAAACACTGAACTACACATTCTATAAAAAAAAAATCTTCTGAATCAGAAATACTAGAATTCTGTGGCTCCAGATGCCCATGAGAATGTACACTGTGAGGGTCCACAGGAAGAGCAGAAGGCAGAGATATAAGAGAGCAAGCCAGCTCTGTATAGCCCAGGAGGAAGAAGAGTCCTGTGGCTCCTGGGACATGTCCTGATTCAGCAAGTATCGGCTCTGTACAGATTTACCTATGTTACTCCCTATCTTAGTCATGATTATATTGCTGTGAACTCCATAACCATGGCAACTCTTATAAAGGAAAACATTTCATAGGGCTTGCTAACAGATTCAGAGGTTTATAGTCCATTATCATCACGGCAGAAACATGGTACTGGAGAAGGAACTGAGAGTTCTAGCCCAAGATTGGCATGCAGCAGGTGGAAACTGAGACAAGGCCACACCTACTCCAACAAAAACCACACCTCCTTATGGAGGTGCCACTCCTTATGGACTCCAACCAACACATTCTACTCTCTAGCCCCCATAGGGTTGTAGCCCTATCATAATGCAAAATGCTTTTTATCCGCCTTCAAAAGTCCCCATAGCCTATAACAGTCTCAAGCGTGTTTAAAAGTCCAAAGTCAAATGTCTCTTCTGAGACTCATGCAGTCTCTTAACTGTAAACCCCCGTAAAATCAAAATGAAAAAGCAGATCACATTCTTCCAACATACAATGGCACAGGATATACATTACTGTTCCAAAAGAAAGGAAAGAGAGCCCAGTGAGGAAATTCTGGACCAAAGCAACACTGAAAACCAGCTGGGCAAAGTCCAAACTCTGCATCACTATGTCTGATGTCAAACATGGAGATCTCTTCAGACCTCCAATGCCTTTCAGCTTTGCTGACCTCAGCAGACTCCCTTCCTTGGGCTGGTTCCACTCCCTGTTAGCAGCAACTCTGCTGGTATCCCGTGACTCTGGTATCTCCAACATCTTGGGACCTCTAAGGCAATCGGGGCTTCACCTTCAGAGCTTCACACAGTGGCCTCCCCCTGACATATACCTGTTCTTGGTAGCTCCTTTCATTCATGAAGAATGATTTTCTAACTCCTTTCTTCTATCTTTGACTTTAAAGCTGCATAGTCTACCATGTTCTGTTGCTGAGGTTGGAGCACAGCCACCTCATTCAACTACATCTTCACCATCTTTCTGCTTTCAGTGACTTCCTTCACTGCTTTGCTGTCCTGGAACTTGCTCTGTAGACCAGGTTGGACTCAGCCTCAGATCCATCTGCCTCTGCCTTCAGAGTGCTGGGATTAAAGGTGTGTATATCCATGCTTGGCCCCAAGCTTTTATTTCATTTCTTTTCATTTTTTTGTTTAATTTCTTCTCACAATTTGGAAGTTTAGCTGGGTGGGGTCTTGCCCAGAGATCACCACACCCTTTATTCAACATAACATTGTTAACACTGGGGTTTTCTTTAATCTGTTTATTTCCTTGAACACTGGACTTAGCTCTACTCCACTTCCTGGTATCCTTTTTCTCCTCAAAATTGTAGATTCTGTGTTTTTCTTTCTTCAGATTGCTCCTTTTCATTATAAATCTGTACAAGCATGACCACTAATAACCACACAACAGAGTTGGTATTAAACTGTTGTGAGATTTCTCTGCCAATGTAATTAATCCCAACTCTTCAATATAGCTTCAGGCAGAAAAAAAGCAGCCACATTCTCCATCAAAATATCAGAAGAACAATCTCTAGACCACATGCTAACATTTTTCTCTTCCGAAACCTCTTGAGCCAAACCCCCACAGTTCAAATCACCCTCAGTACCACTGTCTTCCGTGTTCCTACTAGGATGACCCATTAAACCTGACCCAAAGTGTTCAACTGCTTCTCTAATCCAATGTTCCAAAGTCCACATTCCTCCAAACAAAAGCATGGTCTGGCCTATTGCAGCAAAGCACCATTCCTGGTACCAACTTCTGTCTTAGGGTTTTATTGTTGTGAAGACTTACCATGACCACAGCATCTCTTATAAAGGAAAATATTTAACTGGGGCTGGCTTACATTTCAGAGGTTTAATCTATTATCATCCTGGTAGGAAGCATGATGGCATACAGGCAGACATGGTGCTGGAGAAGGAGCTGAAAGTTCTGTATCTGGATCCAAAGGCAGCAGAAAGAGATTGAGACATGATACCTCCAACAAAGCCCCACCTACTCCAACAAGGCCACACCTCCTAACTGTGCCACTCCCTATGGGCCTATGCGGACCATTTTTATTCAAACCATCTTAGCGGCCATTTTGCCAAGGACATGTTAAACTTCCATGATAAAGGGTCAGGTCTTAAAATCATAGCCATTTCCCGTACTCAAGAAGTGCATGGGAATGATTTCAGTGAAAAGCAGAAATATGTTCTTGTTTTTATACAAGGGTATAAGAGGAGGTCACTTCTGACCAATCGTGGCTGGTGGGTGGATCTAGGAAAGCTAAGGAGCATAAAGATGCCTGAGTTATAGTCTCCTATCACCCTTAGTTCTAGAAGACAACAAGGCTTGCACTGGGTGTCTGTCTACCTGTTCCTATGGAAACATGCTTTGGTGAGGCGCCCCCTCCACTGCGGAACACCTCTTAACATTGTCAGTGCTCTTCTGTGTGATGAGCTGGAATCATCCTCTGGGAACTCAGGGTCTTTGACTCTCAAACCATCAACCACTCTGGTCCCTGCTTTTGGATAGGGCAAGCGTCCTTTTCTTTTTTTTTAGTTCATGTTTGTCAGAGGAAAGAGCTGAGCCCGGGAAGATAACTAGTAGTGAAGATGTGGCTGAGCACCATCCAGCTCAGGAACTTCCCACTGGGCTGCTCTGTTTTGTACATATTCTGATTGACCTCGAAGGTCTGAGGAAACAGAAAGCCTCCCACTGCTTCCTTTCCCAGACACAGGCATCTCTTCTACAGCGTGCATGTGGGTTGGCTTTCCATGACTGTAACAAATGCCTGGGATAAATCAAGTTATTAAGAGAGAAGGCTTCTATTGACTCATGGTGATGGAGGCTGCGGTCCGTAATTGGGCAGCCATGTTGATGACTTTAGGACCCTGCTGGAGTAGGGAGAATCTACCTCGGAGGGAGCCTAGGGTGGAGCAGCTATTCTCTTCATGGTCAGGAACCACAAGAAAAAAAGATCAGTGTCCTACAACCAAACCCTTCAGAGGGCATGGCTTCATCTGTCCCACTCCTTAAAAAAAGTTCCTGTCACTTCAACACCACCTGTCTGGAGACTGTACCTTTAACACAGGGTCTTTGAGCGATTTAGATGCTCCAGTGTTTAGTATATGTCCAACCCACAGCCCGTGGCTGCATGGATGACTATGAATATGGCCCAACAAAGAGACCTTAATCCTATTTAAAGCATGAGCAATGTTTTGCCTTTTTTTAAAAAAAATAAAAACTCTATTGTAAGAGTCTTGAAAACAAACATTGTAGATAACAAAGTTGAGTCACGTGGTGTCAGAAGGTTGGCCATGCTTGTGCCTGTGCTAAGTCTCTTCATGCCCCAATAATCCTAGGGCAAAGCCTGGTTGTCAAGCGTACCTGTGTGGCTTCTATCCATTTTCTATCCATTGTCAGCCCTGACTTAGTGAGCTCTGAATTACCACCGGTTGCTTGTCATTCTGAATCCAGCAGCTCTGAGGGAGAAGCCTTCCCTGCTAATAGGCATACAAATCATTTTATCTCTAGCCTAAATGTTGCCAGTTCCCTCTGCTGCTCCCCAAGGCTTGGCCTCTAATCCTCCACTAGCCATGGCTATGGCCTCCATACGATTCATGGACCATGTACACAGCAGGCTAGATGCTCTTCTGTTTGCTTACCATTCACTCGGTTTTTATCCCCTTTATCAATATAATGGATACCTTGTTTGTTGGCTTGTTTGTTGTTGTTGTTGTTGCTGCTGTTGTTGTTGTCTATGTAGCCCTGGCTGACCTAAAACTTGCTATGTAGACTAGGCTGGCCTTGAACTCACACAGATCTGTCTGCTGGGATTGATGGTGTATACCACCACACCTGGCTACAGTAGATAATTTGTTTTTATTTTTGAGATGGGGGTGGGGTTCTCGTGGCTGTCCTGGAGCTTGTTCTGTAGATCATGTTGGCCTCTAACTCAGAGAGAAATTCACCTGCCTCTACCTCCTGGGATTAAAGGCATGCACCTCTGGGACCAGCTAAAGTGGATAGTTTTAAGCTAATATTTTAACTCTCTGATATTGGTGTGGCTTGCCTGCTCACCTGCTTTGAGTCTTTCCCTGAACAGCTCCTGGAAAAGTCTTCTGGACAAGCCCACCAGGAACCTCTGCTTGAACAAGGCTTTGCCTGTGCTCCCTTCTCTAGAAGGCCCCAACCTCTTCGCTTCATTGTTTTCTACAGCAGTGAGCCCCATTTGATAGGCCATCTACAAGTTTACCTAGTCAGCCTTTTAAAATGCTGTCTTCTCTAACTAGAATATAAGCTCAAGAGAGGCATACCTGGCGAGGATTCGAAGAAAGAGGAACACTCCTCCACTGTTGGTGGGATTGTGAGCTGGTACAACCACTCTGAAAATCAGTCTGGCAGTTCCTCAGCACTACTTCTTAGAAGGGAGAACAAAACACTCACAGGAGGAGGTACAGGATCAAGTGGAAGAACAGGGATTGAAGAGGGGATCCTTCAGGGGCTGCCTCGCCTGGGGAGCCACCCATGTGCAGCCACCGAGCCCAAGCATTATAGCTGATGCTGGGAGGTACTTGCTGGCAGGAACCAGATAGTGGTGCCTCCTCAGGGGCTCTGCTAGAGTCATGCAGCTGAGCATGCTTGCAGCTAACCATCAGACTGAGCATAGGGACTCCAGTGAGGGTGCTGGGGTTGCGGAGCATGAGGGAGCTGAAGGGGGTTGAGGCCCCATGGGAAGAACAACATTGTCAACCAACCAAATCCTCCACAGCTCCTATGGACTAAAACACCAACCATTGAGCACACATTGAGAGGCCCATGGCTCCAGTTGCGTCTGTAGCAGAGAATAGCAGTGTCTGGCATCAATGTGAGAAGAGGCCTTTGGTTCCGGGAGGGCACGTTTTTTCCCAGTGTTGGGGAAGCCAAGGCACTGGGGTGGAGAGGGGGATTGGGAGCTCGTGCACCTTTGTGAAGACAAGTAGAGGGGAAGGGGAGATGGGAGCGGGGTGGGTGAAGGGGATAACATTTCAAATGTAAATACAGAGAGTATTTAATTTTAAAAAAAAATTTTAAATATATGCATACTAGTTAACCTAACATGACCATAACAAAAGAAACAGACCAGGGAGTTTAAAAGGCAAAAATATATATTTCTTTACAATTCTAGGAGCTAGAAAGTTCAAGGTCTGAGTCTGGAGGGGTCTGGCCGTTGTTTGGGGGCTCCCTTTCTGGCTTACAGATGGATGTTTTCTCACTGTGCACACAAGGCGTTTACTTAGCAAGTGTGCTCAGAGAGGAACAGGCCAAGAGGGATGTCCCATAAGTTCTCCAGTCCTACCAAAGTGGGTCCTAAAAACTTTATTTCTAATTACAGTCTCACAGGTGAGATTCACAGTTTTCTGTGACCATGACAAAAACAAACAAAAGCAAGATGGCCAATAACGGGGAGGTGAAGAATGGCTCCAGTGGTCTTTATGCACAGTTGCATCATGACAGTTGTATGTGGTAGGGAAGGAATGTTAAACTGGTGGCAGCCAAGAAACAGGGGGGGGGGGGTTGGGTAATACCCCCACCCACTCACTGTGGAGTAGCTTCTAGTAGAGTCTACTTCCTAAAGGTTCCCAGGGCTGGAGACCAAGCCATTATCAAATGGGTTTCCAGAGAACATTCAAAACCCAAAATGCCTGCTGGTGCTTCAGTTATGATGTGGGTGAGACACAATTCTCCCAGTAGGTGCGATACTGTGGACCAATGACTCAAACCACTGGAGATGAGGAAAGTACGGCCCTGATGCTGAGTCAACAGTTTGTCTGCTCACCTCCAAGAGAGCTTCAAGTCAGGGCTGCCAATCAACGTTAGAACCAGACTCTGTGAGGAGAGCATGAACAGGTCCAGTACTCCATACTGCGTGGTCCTACCTCCAACTGTCAGGATCAAAGACTTCCCTTCCAAGGTTCTTACTCCTTCTTACTGACTCCTGGGCCAGTGCTCAGGGGTCCTCTCTGCAGAGATCCATTGCTGATCTGTCGACCTAAGCTCACCCAATGTGCAGCTAAGCTGTGCTCCTCGGGTGCTGACAATAGACCGGTAGGTCAGGCTGTCTCTTCATACAACAGTAGAGGAAAATTAAGTGCTGGCAATGTGTGTGGGACGGACTCCAAGGTGACAAGGGCTCCGAGAGTGTGTGGGAGAAACTGACAAGGAAACTATGGGACTCCGGTCGTGTCTAGAAGGATGTGTGGACTCTAGACAAGCAGAAGAGGAGGAGGACATTGTGGGTAATGACAAGGGATGAGGTGGTAACAGTACATTAAGAGTCATATTAGCCCAGGTATAGGGCTGGGACTATGACAGATCCGCATTCATGCAAAGGATGAGCTGCTCTTGGGGTCCAGCTTCTTTGCAGGGGTGAAACACTCCATTCTGCTCTCTATCCCCCTCCCTACTGGATACTATGGGCTAGACACAAAAGGCTGGTGCCTCCATGGTTTTCTGGCTATCTGCCCAAGAGCATTTGCAAGCCACAGATCTTTGGTTTTTCACACTGAGCAAGCAGCTCCTTAGCTTTTCTTCTTGTCTTTCCTGCCAGGTTTTTCTCACATCGGTGGCCAGTTCTGGGGTAGAAGAGCTCCCCACTTACTGCCTTGAGCAGGGCCCAAGCTTCCTGGGCTCTGAGGTTCAGTGCACACATCGTTGGGAAGAACCCGGGCCAGCTGCACTGAGCGCTTGTATCACACAAAAGGCCAACTCAGCCCTCCTTCCTGCCAAGCCGCGTTCCCAGTGGTTGGGGTGTGTGGTTGTCCTCTGGACTCAGGATAAGTCCTAAGCCCGTGCAGACCCACAGGAGCCAGAGGGTTTCCATTCCCAGGGACAAATGAGGAGGCAGCACCTGGTTCTCCAGTCCTCACCCACCAGGCCTCAAAACCCCACTGAGCACTTTGCAACTGAATAGGAGGACTCAGGGAACAATGGAATGGTGGGTGGAGACCCAGGCCTGGGCTGAGCTGAAGGGAGGCGGCGGTGACAAACATAGGAGACCCCAGGGAGAATGGGGGAGCAGTGTAATAATCCTAACACATTTATTGATAGAACTTCAGGCCACGAGAGTACCCCATCCCCACTACCATTGCCACGACCCCTATCATCCTCAGCCACATCACACACATAGCCAGCAGGCTGCTGAGCCCAGACCCAAATGGACGTTGTTTAAAGGGGCTAAGAGAGTGGGCTGAGGCTACAGCTCAGTTGGCAGCACACTGGATCCCTGGCACTGCATAAACCAGGCATGGTGGTTTGTGCCTATAATTTCAGCAAGACTAACAGAAGTCTAAAATTATCTTCAGCTAAGTAATGAGTTTAAGGCTAGCCTGAGACACATGAGACCCTTTGCCCACATGAGTACTACCCACCTCTCGGGCATATCTATTTGGAAAGTGTTCCATCCTTATCCATGCCATAGAGGTAGGGATCTTGGAGGTTGCCACATATGACATTTGGGTACCACTGACTGAACCCCTACTGTGATGCTTCAGGGGTTGCTGGAGGAGAGGATTCTACCCCTAAGTTTGCTGGATGCCGGATATCTAAAAACAATTGGATTTGTTATGGGGAGATGGCAAAAAGGAACAGGATTATAAGAGAATGGTGCAGACAGACAGATCCCTACTGGGAAATAAGACCATCAGGTGTTTCTTTGACAGTTGGCTCAAAGCCCACACATCCTAAGGACCAGTAGTAGGCTCAGACTTCCACAGGCCCCTGTGGAGAAAAGCAGGGGGATCCCCATTTGTTGTGGGTGTCATCCAAGGGTATGGCTGGCTGAGTGGGGCCTCAGAAGGCAGGGTCTGTAGCTGAGCAGCTGGTGAGACCCAGGAGTTCACATTTAACTAGAATTCCTGCCTAGGATGAAGGTTTGCGGCTGCCGGCCCAAGCCTTGAGTCATTGGTCATGGCCCATAAAGGCCACACACGAGTCACAGCAGAGAGCTTGCTTTTCCTGTGCTAGGAGTCTCAGAAACCTCTGTGATCCCCATATGCCACCCTGGATGCCCCTGGATTCCACCAAAAGCCCCTAAAGCCACATAAGTAGTGACACCCGATCATACCCCCACCTCCACCTTTGATCCCAGCTACAGGGCTACCATTCAAACATCCAAGTGTCCACAGGTGACTGTCGAAGGACCAACCTGTAGGGCCCATAGTTGGCAAAGATTTCTATCAAACTAGGATTAAAAAAAAAAAAAAACAGTATCCAAGATGTGCAGAGAGGGAATATACGGTGGCAAGCAGCTGCTCTGCTCTGCAATGTCCCCAGCAGCTCCAGAGAGCTTGGACATCACAGAGTCCCTGCCCTCACATGCAAAGACACTCCCTGTGCTCTGATCTGCAGTGTGACCCTGAAGCCACCCAATATTCACCTTGTCATGGACAACTAGAATTTCCCTTAGACTCCGCCTCTTCTTTCAATTCAATACTCTGCCTTTTGTTTGTATGTATTTGTTTGTTTTCCTGAGACAGGGCTTTACTAAGTAGCTCTGGCTGTCCTTGAACTCCCCATGCAGACCAGGCTAACCTTGAACTCACAGAGATCTGCCTGCCTCTGCCTCCCGAGTTCTGGGTCTAGAGGTGTGCACCACCACACCTGGCCAGTTAAACCATCTGTGTCCTACTACTATGTTTTCCCAGTGAGGCCAGCTTTTTAAGGAACTAGTGTTCATTTACACTTTGGTGTGAACAAGTGTGAACAGATTAGAAGCTTAGAAGACTAGACTAGGGTTCTACCGGCAAAGGAAGGTGGTAAATGAAAAATGCCTAAACTCTGAACTAGGCCAAAGGCAAAAGTCATTTAAGCCAAAGACGGTTGTAGCCAGTTGCCAGGCTTTGTACCTACAACTGTTACTTTGTTGCTACTTTGCAGGTTATTTAATTGTTGCCAAGTTTCTTCAGCGGTTGAAAGGATTAAATGTCTGCTAGCCTGTATGCAGGGCATCTTAAGGAAGAAGTATGGTTAGGGACTATGATGCATTACTGTTACAATCTACACCAGGGGAGACTGGCAGAGTTCCTGTTCTACTGACACAGAGTGCAGCCTTCAGGTGGCACCTCCTTTGATAGACGCCTCTTCAAGAAAGGCAAGTACCATTTTTGTCCCTCCCCAGAGACTCCTGGAGTTTTAAGTGCAAAATCCTTGGAACCCTCCACTGCTCTCTGCTTGCAGAAAGCTGCTACACATTTATTCCCAACTTTCTGTTTTGCATGTAAATGAGGAATCCCTGCTACTAAATCAATTCATGAGCACCACAAGTAGGCCCTAATCCCTTTCACGTTCCCTTCAGGCTTGTTGTACGAGGTACCTAATTAACTAATAGCTAAGGCTGGGGACTTGTCTCTCCTGGGAGGCTCCTTTCCAAATCCCTTCTCCTGGGGGCTTTCCTGGCCTCTCACTGATAGAATCTCACAGGACCGATTGGCCTGGCCAGGAAATGGTCAAGCCATTAGAATACCTGAATAGGGGCTTCTATGCTAATGGAAGGCAGTGATAAATAAACATATTCAATTTAACTAAAACAATCCATCATCCCTCTGCTTTCCTGTTCTCCAATCAGGTCTAATTTTAATGCTGCTATTAGGAAAGGTCAGTATATTCTGTTGCTGTAGGAGGGAGGGTCTCTGTTGGCTCCTGCTCCTCATTCTCATAGTTTCAAACTATGCATAGCTTTCAACACACACACATTTATTGGCTCATTCATCTCTCATTCATTGATCCCATAAACCATCCACTGAACGCATGCTGTGTACCAGGCACAGAGCTAGAGAAGAGGGTCGTGGTCAGCAAATGAGGTAGACGCTGGGAAGAAGCAGCCAATGATCCATTAAACTAGAGTTTCAAACAATTCCTATTTTTATTCTTTAAAATATTTTAAAATTAAGAGTGTGATCATGTGAGTGAATGTGTGTGTGTGTGTGTGTGTGTGTGTGTGTGTGTGTGTGTGTAACTGTGCATCCACATGCTCATATCTACCACAGTGTCTGGTTGGTTGGTCAGAGAACAGCTTTCAAGATTCTTTCTCTCCTCCTATCATGTAGGTTCCAGGGATTGAACACAAATTGTCAGTCCTGTTGGCAAATACCATTACCTTTACAATAACAAATCTATAAATACGGAAATGGGTAGTTGTTAGATTTGTAGATGAATGCCAAAATATTAAGGACACATAACTTAAAAAAAAAAAATGTAACCAGGACTGGTAGTGTGCACTGGTACCCTAGCACTCAGACACAGAGGCATGAAAAGCTGGAGGCTAGCCTGGGCTACATAGCAAGACCTACTACAAAAATAAATAATTTGATCAACTACTACATCTGTTTGGAGGCAAAATTCCTGGGGAAATTTTACAAATGGCATTGCCCATTCCCCTGCAAGGAACCATCAGAATCTCCAGAATAGATGGAAACAATTCAGAAAATTCAAAAAGCTTCCTGTTGGTGATAGTAACCCTATCCCCCCCTCGATGCCTAGTGAGAACTGCCCACTGACTTCTGAAAGCCTGAAGCCCCTTCCCTAATCTGTATGACCATATCCAGGTAACTGAATAGCAGTCGGCTCTAGAGATGTAGTCAGGACTTGTTATCCCTGCCTGTGTTATTTAGCACTGCAGAGATGGCTGAGATTCTAATTACACCACAAAGTTCTAGGGGCAGACTTTACTTCTCCCTCCTGAGCATCTGGACTAGAGGAGTTTTGCCAGCACCTCCATGTTTGGCTTAAACTAGGACCCAGCATCTTAAACTATGGGTCACATCCTTATAGGCAAATGGAGCTTAGGGGGAAAACTGGTAACAGTAAAAGGTGTCTGGACCTGAAAAGAGAACAGGAATTCAAACTCAAATGCATAATGAGCCCAAAGTATCTGTGGTTGCTCACCTGCGTGGCTCAGTGGCAGACTGTTGGACTACTGTGTAACAAACACACCCTTGGGCATTCAGGGAGTTTGGAAACTTGGACCCTAGGTGGACCTCGACAATACTGGGCCAAAGGAATAGGCAATGTTGCCTATCAGACCCCTGTGTAGTTCCCAGAATACCTAATGAAGGAGTGGAGGGACAGCTCAGCAGTGAATAGTGCCTATTCCTCTGGCAGAGGACCAGAGCTGGTTCCCAACACCTACATAGGACAGTTACAAACCTCCTGTAACTCCAGCTCCCTGAGAATTTGAGGGTTTCTTGCCTCCTCTGGCACCTGCAGTAATACACACATATGCACACACTACTCGCACACACAAATACACACACACACCTTAAAAATAAATAAATCTTTGAAAAAATATCTAGTGATAATGAAAAAAAATTATCTAATGGTTGTCACTTTGGCAGAATCTCTGTGCATGCCTCGAGATTATCTTGATCAGGTTAATTAATGGAAGAAAGCTCACCACTGAAGAAAACAACATTCCTGTTTGGGGCCTTGGATTTTGTGAATGGAGAAAAGGCTTCAGCAACAGCGTCTGTTCACATCTGTCTTGACACCTCTGTCATGGTGTGGTGGACTGATGCTGCTGTGGGCGGCAACACACCCTTGTCGAAGTAGTTACCATGATAGGAAAAGAAACTAAGATGAATCACAAGCAAGCTTTCAAAGTAAATGAGTCAGGGCTGGAGAAATGGCTCAGTGGGTTAAGAGCACTGACTGTTCTTCTAAAGGTCTTGAGTTCAATTCCCAGCAACCCATATGGTGGTTCACAACCATCTGTAATGGGATATAATGCCCTCTTCTAGTGTGTTTGAAGACAGCTACAGTAGTATACTTATAACATAAAAAAGAATAAATAAATATGTTTTCTAAAAAAATAAGTAAGTAAATCCCTATTTCTAGAAATCCAGGGTGTCCTGAGAAATCACTACAGATTGTTAAATACAAGCTTAATTAAAACAAAACAAAACAAAACCTAAACTGGTGACCTCTCTTTTTATAGGTATCCTGCTTTCCAGCAGCACCCAGGAGTTTCTTATTACTTCTCTTGCATCATTTATGCTGAGAAAGTAATCACTATAGCCACCCAGAGGGCTGACCTAGGAAGGGATAGGGAACCTCCGGACAGCCAAGGGTTGCCCTAAGGCAAACCCTTGAGCTGGGATATGTGTGTGTGTGTGTTGGTACAAAGCTGCTAATCTGTACAAAGCTTCAACCTGTTGTGCTGAGCAGTTCTACTCATCAAATCTGCAAAGGCCATCATGCCTAGCTGCCTTTTGCCCAGGGCTGGTTTTTAATTGGACCAAAATTGGTCCAAGGGCGCACGACCCCCAAGGCGTTCCACTGCAGGCCTTGGGCAGCCCTTGAAGTAGCCTGACATGAAGACTTGTGTTAATCCCAATAGCTTCTGTTGGGAGCTAGTCCCAAAAGAGAAAAACAAGCCTGCTCAGTCAGGGAACTGAGGGCCAGGCAAGAAATAAGGTTTCGAGTTCCCTTAGTAGAGACAAAGGGTGACTCTTGCTCAAAATCCCACAAATGCCTGTAATCTCCAAGCTCTCTAAGAGACCAAATGATAAAGTCAAGTGAAGTTCATCTCCATCAGCTACTTTTCCTGAAGAGCTTCCAGACACAACCTGGGAAGCAGAGTCATGGGTGAGGCCACCTCAGTTCCCAGCACACAAACAACAGCCAATGCTGATACCACAGGAAGCTGTCTCAGTGGTCTTGAGGATGATGTGGAGAAGACAGCCTACCTGAGGCCCAGTCAGTTATTAGAGACAGAAACTGGATGGTGATGTGGGAGGGGGGAGCGATGTGGGGGAAGGGCAATGGGGGAGAGGGGGTGATGTGGGGGAAAGAGGGTGTTACTCATCTTTGCATTGTTGCCACAAAATATCTGTGAGAAATCAACTGTGTCCATAGTTATTAACCCTGAAATTAAAAAAAAAAATGTTTGTTTGGTTTTTGTTTTTGTTTTTTTTACATTTATTGCTATGAATACCACAGCATACATGTGGAGATCAGACAACAATTTGGGCAAATGTGAGTGTGGATCCTTTCTTTCTTTTATCAGGCCAGTCCTGAGGATAAAACTTAAGTTTGTCAGACTAGGTAGCAAATGCCTTTACTTGCTGAGCCACCTCATGAATCTTTGGCAGGGCAGTTTTCAGTTCTGTGGAGAGGTGTGTGAGCAGAAGCTGGGGTCCCAATATCCCTTTTAAGAATGTGTCCCCAATGAGGGCATTTCCTCTAACTAGACCTCACTGTTTCCTATAACCTTCCAAAAGCACCACCAGGTACAAGCCAACACATGAGTTTGTGGGAGCAGTTAAGATCCAAACAGAGGGGCTAGGTATGGTGGTACACACCTTTAATCCCAGCACTTGGGAGGCAGGCTGATCTCTGTGAGTTTGAGGCCAGCCTGATCTACAAAGTGAGTGAGTTCTAGGACAGCCAGGGCTGTTACACAGAGAGAGCCTGATCCAGACAGAGGATGTTGTTCGGTTGATAAAGTGTTCGTCTAGTGTATACAAAATCCAGGGTGCAATCCGTAGCACCTCATAACCAGGCAGTGATGGTGCACATCTGTAATTGCATCACTTGGGAAGCAGAGGCGAGACCATGAGTTCAAGGACAGCCTAGGACATAGGAATGTTTTTCTTTAAAAGGGATAGGGGTGGATGAATCCATCTGGAAGTCATTCACTTTTCTGGAACCAGGCAAGGCTTGAGGCTGACTCTCTGAGTCTACACAATTATCTTCAAGCTCCCATGAAAGTCCACTTGGGGGACTTGGGTAGACCAGAAGGCCTACTCTAACAAAGGAACCAAATAGTGAAAGGGGAACCCTCTTGCTATCCCAAATTATCATCAGGATTCGAGGTGGAACAAGAAAGACAAACCACATTTAAAATCTCACATGCTGCATGCTGAGAATCACTAACCAAGTCACACAGGGCAAGAGGGGCCAAAACTGGTTTGTCACTGCCACAGAAACCCACGGCTTGAGAGGTGGCTGGGGAATAAATCGGTGGGTCACTAGACCTAAGAATACCAGCTTCACAGTGAGAGTTCTCCCTGCCCCTAAAGGAGTGGGGACAGGGCTCTCCCAGGAAGCCACAGTAGGGCTTTAAAATGCCTGAAAAAGGGAGACGCCCACCTCCCTTCCCTGATAGGGTGGGAACTGTGGAACCCACTGGAGGTCTGGCGGGGAAGACATTCTCCAGAGAGTATCTGCACAAAAGGATGCATGATGAAAGACATACAATCCCCCTCCACTTTTGAGGCCAAGCAGGGGCTGCTTGGCACATGTTCCTTTATGGATACACAGAGATCTAGATCCCTTTTGCTGTGGCTATAAAGTACCACAGGTCAAATGACTTAAACACCAGGAATGCATTTTCTTACCTTGGAACCCTCTGGAACCTGGAGTGAGAGCCATTCCAGACCTCTGCCCAGCTTCTCCTTACTTGCCAGACATCTTCAGGGTTCCATTGTCTACAGAACTACGCTCCAAGATCTACCATCACCACACTGCTATCTTGTCTGTCTGCCCATCTGTCTGTCTGTCTGCCTGCCTGCCTATGTTTCTTCTCTTCTTACTATAAGACTGTCGTTCATCTCAACTAAAGATATATGCTGTAAGGCCACATTCTAAGATATTGGAAGTGAAGATAAAATATATAGGGGTGTCATAAATTTATCCCATAATAAATACTCCTCCCTGTTACTAAATCAGGGATTTCTAAAAACAAAACAACAACAACAAAAAAAAAAAAAACAAAACAAAACAAAAAAAAAAGCAAAATGCAAGAAGCACTGGAGTAGTCAGTGTTGTCTTCATTTAAAGGGTGTAAGAACGACTTCATTCCAGTTTTCTATGGTTCTCAAGGCCAGAATGAGCTCAAAGCACACACATGAAAAAAACACATGATTAGCAGAAGGAAAGGAGCCCAGGACTTGCAGTCAGCCTTAGTCAGATTCCCCAACCGATAGAAGTGCTTGAGTGTGTATTGTACGTATAAATACCCAAGGCTAGGTGACAACAGACCTCACGAGGCTTGTCTTAGGACTCTGGTCATTGAATAATCCAAATGGCATGGCACCAGGCTTCCTGGCTACATCACAATATGACAGAGAAACCGAAAGAGAACCAACTATATGCAGAAGGGGTTAAGGCATGGGGTGGCCTTGAAGATTCAAAGCATTTCTAAGGCTGAAGCAAACCACTCGGCTGTGCCTCAAAGGTGTGGCCAGCTCAGCACCGTGACACTAGGAATTAAGCTCCCAGCACACAACTATGTGGCAACACACCATATCAAGACCACAGCAGGCAAACAGACACATGCATACAGACAGACGGCCACACATGGAGGGAACCAAGGAGAGGCTTGAAGAAGTCTGGGAATCTTTCTCATACTGAGACTGGTCAGGTGAAGAAACATCCACCTCTTCATCTCCTTCCTGCCCTCTACCTCCTTCTAACTCAGAAGTTCTCAACCTTCCTAATGCAACCCTTTAAAACAGTTCCTCGTGTTGTAGTGAACACACACACACACACACACACACACACACACCATAAAATTATCTTATTGTACTTCATAAGTGGTATGCTACCCCAAAAGGGTTGCAACTCACAGGTTGAGAACCACTGTTAACCACTGTTGAGAGGGTGGGTAGGGGCCACTCCATGAAAGCTGAGAGCCAGAGCTCTCATTGGTGTAAAAATATAAGCCTCTCAGTTTAGGGTTGAAGTTTTCAACTGTGACTAGAACTGACGCTGGGTGGTGGTAGCTCACACCTTTATCCCAACACTTGGGAGGCAGAAACAGAGACAGAGGCAGGCAGATCTCTGAGTGTGAGGCTAGCCTACTCTATGTGAGTTCCAGGACAGCTAGATCTAACAGAGAAACCCTGTCTCAAAAACAAAACAAAACAAAACAAAAAAACAAAAAACAAAAAAAAACAAAAAAAAACAAAAAACCTCCTGACCAATAACAACAACAAAATCAGGGGATGAGACTGTACAAGTGATTTAAAGCCGATAGGAAGGCTCAGGCGCCGTATGGGGAACCATTCAGGAACTCTATGCTAGCCAGCAGCACAGAGAGGCCACACTGAGTAAACAGAGGCTGCCCTAGGGAGGAAAACTTCATGCTATCTCAAGATCTAGGAGCTGAGATTCCTCCGGCTACAGTCACAGCGAGTTTCTCTAAACCTGATTTGTAAATGTCTCACACTCAAGCCACTGCCCTGGAGCAGACAGTTTCCATCAGCATCCGTGACACGCCCCGGGGAAAACAGGTCCTAGCCCTCGTCACTCCGAAGCCAGACTGCGGATGACATTGGCAGCAGTACAAGAGGCCCTTTGTCAGCATCCATCCTCAGGGGATCGATACCCCGCCCTTCAGATTGCAGGTGTCAAAAAATCAATGAGATTTCTCCAAGGAGGCAAAGCTAAGAGAAACACTGTTAGGCAAGCCAGAGCCAGCTCAAGCCAGGCTCTCTCAGGACCAAGCTTTTTAGAGTGACACAGACCAGAAGCAGAAGGCTCCCTACACTTGACTTTTTAGTGCACCGTGGCGCTAAAGCAGTGGAGGTCAAACAAGGTTTTCTCAGGGATCAATCAATTAAGACTATTGGAAAACACCGCTATTTACATTATGATCCATAACAGAAACAAAATTGCAGTTATAAAGTTGTAACAAGGATAGTTTTATAGTTGAGGGTCACCACAACATGAAGAACTATAGTGAAGGGTCGTGGCATTCAGGAGGTTGAGAACCAGTGCTCGTAATACTATAAGGAGTATAGGATGTGTTCTGAAAGAGCTGGGCTGTGGAAATGACTAGGAAGAAAGAAGTTTGCACTTGACTGATATTCAACAGTAGCATAAAGTAAAATTTGCTGGGACGGTGATTCCATTAGTATACACCAAGAATGTGTTGAGACCCCGGTGTGTGTAAAGCAGAGTTAGGCACAATTCAGAATGGGAAATAAATAGGGTAGGGCCATATCTAACATGTACCTGAGATATTTGTTTTGGACAGTACAGGGGATTTGAACCCAGGACTTTTCACATGCTCAGCAAGCATGCCACCACTGAGCTACATCCTCAGTGCTTTTTAGTTTTTATCCTGAGATCACACCTGGTAGCCCACAGTAGGCTTAAAGTCTCCATTTTCCTGTCTAAGCCTCTCAAGACATTGGGATTACAGGCAAAGGCGACCAAGCCTGAGATTATTTTAGTCAGACATGGGGAAACATGGATCAGGAGATAATCACCATCCAAAAGGTAGTCCATTCGCTACAGTTTCCTTGAGGAGATTTATCTATTACCACACGGGGCACTCTGGGAGCTATACTGGCTAATTTTCCATTGCTTGAAAAAGCACCATGACCAATGCAACGTAGAGAAGAAAGGGTTTGTTTGGAGGTTCTGGAGGGTGAGAGTCCTTGGTGGAGGAATGAAGGTGCTGCAACTGGAGTAGGAATCTGAGGGCTCGCACTGTGAATCATAGGCACAAAATAAACCAAAAAAGGTGACTCTTTAAATCCTCAAAGCCAGCCTCCAGTGAAACACTTGCCCTGCCCTGAGCACTACAGTTATACACACACACACACACACACACACACACACACACATACACATATAGAAAGTCCTTTTAGTCTATCCCCCATGTCTTTAAACAGCTTTTAAATATTTTATATATTTTTTAATCCTTCGCAGCGAATTCTGGATATTTTTAGCCTTACCTTTCAGCTTATTGTCTGATGTTCTATGTAAACAGATTGTTTGCATGAAACTATCATATTTTAACTTCAGCGCTTATATTTTTATGTCACGTGGCTGCCATTTTCCACCATTTTCTCTCTCTCTCTCTCTCTTTTAAATTACCTTTTAAAATTACACTTGGGCATTTAGATATTTGAGCATACATTGCTTTTTAAATTTTATTATTAGTGTATGTGTACAAGGGGAGAGAAGGGAGGGAAGGAAAGAGAGATCTGTGTGTGGATGCATACTGTGTAGGTCAAAAGACAACTTTGTACAGTGAGTTCTCTCTCTCCACCTTTTTATGGGTCTCAAAGATTACACTCAGTTCATCAGGTTCATGAAACAAAAATTTTAACCTACTGATCCATCTTTCTGACCCTGAGAGGATTTTTTAAAGAATCCTCCTTTTAGAGGCTCAGTCACATTCTCTGACATCAATTTATGAAGGCTTGTTTCCTGGTGATTTGCTAAGTTTGAGCCCATGTTGAATGAACTCCATCCTTTAGGCTGGGGTCCAGGTCTGGCCTTCCAAGTGGCTTCTGTGTTTCCACCAGTCTCCCTAGGCTCAGGGTCATCAGCCCTTCTCTACTTCAGCATCAATATCTTAATTTAGGAGAGCCTTGAACTACCCGGACAATAGAAATTAGAACCACAGGGCTATTTTTCCCACCCAGACCCAAGTCAAAAGAGACAGGTTTCTTTGCTGGTTCCTTCTACTCATGTGGCTATTAAATAACTAGACATGTAGTTCAGAAATGATCTGAGCTTCATACAAGAACCTGACTTCCAAACCCTGTGCCCAAGGTGATGTCATCGCAGAAGTGGTTGTCATGATCACAAGCTGCCCCGCTGCCAGGACAGCCTCCATCTCTGAACATATGTAGTAGGTGGTGGTGGTGGTTTATAGTAAAAAAACAAAACAAAACCTTCACACTATTGACAAATTAATCTAGGCCTGTCCATGGGTTCTGGCTCTCCTGGTCTGTTTATGATTCAGACCCTTGGTAAGCATATTAGTGTTTACGGCTTCTCAGTAATTCCCTTCTGTCAGTCAAACCCTAGAAATAGGTACCTGCTTGGACCATCTCATCCTGAAGAAAGGGCCTTTCATCCAGACTCCCATAAGCCGTGGGAAGACACGGAGTTGGGAACTTTTGAATCAGGTCCAATCACATGCCATGATAGAAGGAGGAGGGGGTCTAGATTATAAAGTACTATGTTCCAATATTACCCCAAGCAGAAAGCTTCCTGCTATGGTCTATATCTGTCTCCCAAACACTCATATGTTAAAGGCTTGGACCCCGGGTGATATTTTTTTGGAGATGTTGATTCTTTTAGGAGGTGGGCCTAATAAAGACTTATAAGACTCCAGCCCCAAGCCTGTCATCCTTTGTGTCCTGGTTGCTGCTGGAAGTAGTTCTGTCCTATGTGTGTCTGTCATGATAACCCCCCCCAAGGAGCCCAAAGTTATGGGGCCAGTTAGTCATTGATTGGAACCTCCAAAGCTGAGTCTGAGTCTTTTCTCTTCATAAATTGGGTATCTCAGGCATTCTGTCACAGCGGTAGAAAGAAAGCCACCTCCCTCCTTGGCAAGCCAGACAAACAGGGTGCTGATTTCGCCCAGTACCACTGGAGCAAGCTATTGTGCCGAATGAAGCAGCTATTACGCACGGAAAAGAGCCAACAGCTCTTTGGACAGCCCAGGGCCAGCTGTGAGGACTAATGCAGGGTTCAGTCTGAAAGACAGCTCTAATGAGCTCCTGGCCAACATTTTTATCAAGCGTTTAGACATAGAGATCAAAGGGAGGTTTCAAACGTGATGCCTGACACAAAACTAAAGGGCAAGGAGAACACATTCCAGAAAGGAGGCTCAAATGGTTTCAGCTAATTAGCATAAATAAGATTAAATTTAATCGGGATTAGGCAAAGCCCTGTAGTTAGGTCCAAAACACCAATTGTAAAGTACAAGATTGCTGTACCCAAGCTTGGGAGTGATTCTTAGTACAAGGACCTGAGCTGGGGAAGGTAATCATAACTCAACGTGGCCCTGATTACCTCTGCTTCTCCCAAGTCCCTCCAGCCTAAGAACCCCACCCCCACCCCACCGTGGCCATCCATTCCCCAGGTGCTCAGAGCCTTAACAACATTGTTTCTTCATTGTCAGTCTCACACAGAGCTTCGTTTCTCCTCTTTACTTAAACTTAGCCCCTCTACTTGAATCATAGGAGTTTGGCTTTGAAACAAATTTTGGAATCTGTTTGGCTTCCTTTTTTTTTAATCTTTGCACATTCATTTATTTATTTATTTATTTATTTATTTATTTATTTATTTATTTATTTATTTGTGTGTGTGTGTGTGTCTGAGAGAAACAGACAGACAGGCACCCTCATTATGCAGCCTGGCTAGTCTGGAACTTTCAATGTAAATCAGGCTTTGTGTGAGTGTGTCTATGTATATCTCTGTGTGTGTCTGTCTGTCTGTGTGTCTATGTGTGTGACAGTGCATGTTTCTCCGTGTGTATGTAGGCATGGATGTGTCATGCACACTATAGAATCCCATGACAACTTTCAGGAGTCAGTGCTCTTCCGTCGAGTTTTTGAGGCAGGGTCTCTTCTGCTGTTTGTGTGGCTTTGCATACTCCAAGCATCTAAGCTTCCAGCAGTTCTGCCATCCCCTAGTCCCATCTTTCTTTAAGAGTGCTGGGATTATAGTCACAAGCTAGGATTCTGGCTGTTTGTGGGTTCCAGGGATTGGACTTAGGTTGTCCAGTCTGCAGCACAAATGCTAGCCCATCCTTGGCCCTTTACTTCTATCTTAGCTCCCTGGGTCATGCTACTTACAGTTTCTACATCTTTAGAAATGAATGCGTGCAAGGAAACTTGCAAAAATGGAGTCTACATTTCTCCTGGAAACAAGACCACAGATATCAGGGGAGTGTCTTCAAATGACAGAAGGAACAGAAGACTCTGGGTTACTCTGGCAACTCTATTAGAACTAGAGGGCTGTGTTAGATAGTTCTGTGTCAACTTAACATGAGCTAGAGTCACCTGAGAGGAGAGAACCTCAACTGAAAAAATGCCTCCATAAGATCTGGCTGTTGGGTAGTCTCTTAATTAGTGACTGATGGGAGGGAGCCCCGCCCATTGTGGGTGGTGCCATCCCTGGGCTGGAGGTCCTGTGTTCTATAAGAAAGCAGATCGGACAAACCACATGGAGCAAGCTAAGCAAGCAGCACCTCTCCATGGTCTCTGTATCAGCTCCTGCCTTCAGTTCCTGCCCTGTTTGAGTTCCTGTCCTGACTTCTTCCTTCAGTGGTAAACAGTGGTGATGAAGTGTAAGCCAAATAAACCCTTTCCTCCCCAAGTTGCTTTGATCATGATGTTTTACCACAGTGATAGTAACCCTGAGGAGGACTAAGGGTATGTCACTTAACTGTCAACTCAACCCAAACTAGAATTGTTTAAAAAGACGAAACTTCAATTGAGAAAATACCTCCATCAGATTGGTCTATATGCAAGTCTCTGGAGGCATTTTCTTGATTAATGATTCATATGGGAGGGTCCAGTCCACCGTGGGTGGTACCAACTCCACACAGGTGGTCCTGGGTTGTATAAAGAAGCAAGCTGAACGACTGGAGAGATAGCTCAGCAATTAAGAGCATTGGCTGTTCTTTCAGAGGACCTGAGTTTGATTCCCAGCACCCACGTGGTAGCTCAAAACTATCTCTAACTCTAGTTCCAGGGGATCTGATGCCCTCTTCTGGCCTCTGTGGGCATTGGGCTGCATGTGGTGCACAGAAAACTATACAGGCAAAATGCCAAATACAATAAATAAATAAATATTTTTAGAAAGAAAGAAGCAAGCTGAGCAAACCAGTTGTGCTCTAGTGGTCTCTGTTCCAGTTCTTGCTCCAGCTTCTCCTCCTGACAGGTGAGACCTGGTAGTTAGTTGTAAGATGAAATAAACCCTTTCCTCTCTCCAGTTGTTTTTGGTCAGTGCTTTTATCCCAGCAGTAGAAAGACAAACCAAGACAAGGAAGGAAAAGCAGAAAGACACAAATGTCTCTACAACAGAAGCCAACTTATCTCAGCTACTCGGAGTGAGTGCTTTCTGTACGCATGGTAATAAAGATGTACTTTGGGCCATCTAAGAAAAGACTGTCTAACAGATTGAATGCGCTAAGTCTAGCTACAGTGTTGATGGGTCCCTGAACTCCTCCAGAATGCAGCAACGTCGATGGCTGCATTCGTCAGCGGAGAGGATGAAGCTATCCAGTGGCAAATTCTGGTTCTGGTTATCATTCCTAAGCCAGGCAAGCTCACTTGGCAAGGCACAGTCACTAATCCTTCGCAAGGCAGAAGAGGTGACAGACCACAAGTTGTCCTTCCAAAGGGATCGAGATGACCTCCCGAAACATCTGCTATACTTCTCAACCTGTCTGCTTTGCTTCTGGCCCATTAAGCTGGCCCAGCCTTACGCACAGGCTGCACCTGCAGGAGATAAAGACTAGCTGAAAACAGTAATGGTGTTGACAGCAATTCCCTAGAATCTTCATCTTCTGACTTGGCTCCAGTTCCTTCCCCCTGGCTTCTGACTCTGTCGTCACCTTGGTTATTTGAACCTTGGCTTTGCTAATCCAATAGGCTGGGGAGGTTTCCAGACCTCAGGGAGGGTCAGAGTCACCTAGAAGACTCCCTAAGCCACTGCTGCTGGTCCCTAGTCCAAAAGTTTTTAAAATTAAGTTGGTCTGAGCTGTGTCCAAGAATCTGTGTTTATCTGACTCCTTCCCTGCTGATGCAGGGGATGCTGGGGATGCTGGGGATGCAGGGGATGCTAGGGATGCAGGGGATACTGGGGATGCTGGGGATGCCGGGGATGCCAGGGATGCTGGGGATGCTGGGGATGCTGGGGATGCAGGGGATGCTGGTCTGAGGACCCAGACTCACTGCTCCAGACTGTCCAGGCAAACTCGGCACCACCAAACCTCAACTACATCTCTTTAGTTAGCAACCCAGCACCCTGGCATCTTTGGAAGTTTACAAGAGATGGAGGTCTAAAGTTCCCTAGCATTTTACTGCTGCAGTCCAGGGTTTTCTGCTTTATTGAAATGAAAGTGCCTCAGAAGATACTAGGGCATGGCTTTATAGGAGAATTAATTTAAAATGTTCTAGATATGGTTTTCCTTCCTGGAAAACAAACAAACAACAAAAACCAGAAACCTTGAATTCCTCCAGATTCCCAAATATAAACATAAATCCCATGGCCCTATAGCTAGAGACTGAAGTATGTAAGCAGACCTCAGAAAGTAAACAATGGTAACCAGATATTAATTACTGTCATGTAACTCTTAGTGCTAGGCTATTATAGAAATTTATACAAGCACAAAATGATGTGCACATGCGCTTGTACGTACATACATGTGCATGAACACAGGCACACATGCACACACTAGCAACAGGTGTGCACACACATGATTTTACTTCTCACAATAGGCTCATAAGGAAAATCAGCTCATTCCACTAATAAGAAAACTGGAGAGTTGGCTAGAGTGATGCATACCTGCAATCCTAACTCGGAGAAGCTGAGGCAGGAGGATGATGAGTTTGAGGGACATAATAAGATCTTAAGAATAAAAGACAAGGATACACAGGGGAGAGTTTATGCATCTACCCTGAAGCCCTCAACTAAAACATGATAAGGCCAAGACCCTAGAGTACCACTCCAGAGTGGGTAATCCTCGCTGCCCTGCATAGCCAGGCATGACTTAGACCCTGAGATCTGAGTGCTGGGACCAGACAGTATCCTCTTCCTGCTGAAACCTTGACCCTCGCTTGAGATTCAAATTCCAAGTACCTAAATTCTCCACTCATTCCTTATTATTTTCCAATTGCTCCCAAGAGTCATGTTCCCTGGTCTAAGAACTTAATTTCATGCACTAGTAAGCAGAGAAATATGGGAGAATCAGAGCAAAGGACCCAGGGCCAGCCAACCACATCGGCTGGGACTTGAGAGGAAGGAACCTGACTCTTCAGGGCCTTATTTAGGTTCATCTTCTATTGCTGTGATAAAATATTCTGACAAAAAGGGGGAAAAAAAACCAATAGAGTGAAGAAAGGGATTGTTTTAATTTACAATTCTGGGTTATAATCCATTATAGCAGGAAAGTTGGTTCTTAAGAACTTAAAACAGCAAAACATAGCCACGGTTAAGAGCTGAGAGAATGAACACAAACACACTTGTTTCTCAACTCACTTTCCTCATTCGTACACAGTTCAGAACCCAAACCTAGGGAATTGTGCCACCCACAGTGGACCGTGTTTTTTCACATCAACTAATATAATCAGATAATCCTCCACAGACAGGCTGACATGAGGAGGATACTCCATCACTGAGCATCTCTTCCCAGATGATTCTATACTGTGTCACGCTCACGACTAAAACCATCAAAGGCCAAGTCTGACTTTAGTAACTTAGTACACACAGCCCCTAAAGGCCTCCTCAAGGTCCTATTACTTTTACATTGAGTAACTGTGATGGGGAAGTCTGCAGGCAGAAGTCCACAGGCTGATTAATTATAGAATTTACTGAACTGCCTGAGAATTCCATGTCCCAGCTGTATGGTGTCCTTTTTTTTTTTTTTTTTTTAAAAAAAAAGATTTATTTATTATAAGTACACTGTAGCTGCCTCCAGACACACCAGAAGAGGGTGTCAGATCTCATTACAGATGGTTGTGAGCCACCATGTGGTTGCTGGGATTTGAACTCAGGACCTCTGGAAGAGCAGTCGGTGTTCTTAACCACTGAGCCATCTCTCCAGTCCCCCCCCCCTTTTTTTTTAAAGATTTATTTATTTATTATATATAAGTACACTGTAGCTGTCTTCAGACACACCAGAAGAGGTCATCTGATCTCATTACAGATGGTTGTGAGCTACCATGTGGCTTCTGAGATTTGAACTCAGGATCTCTGGAAGAGCAGTCAGTGCTCTTAACCACTGAGCCATCTCTCCAGCCCTGTGGTGTCCTTTGAAGACCAGGAGGAATACTTTTCTTGCCCATTTTCTGAGATAGCTATTTGCAGAGAACAGTGACAACCCGATGCTAAAGCCCCACCCACACCAGGCCAATGGCCACCCCCACATGAGACCTTGCTATGCACAATGTTGTAGACTCTGGAAAAGGATCCAATAGGGTTTGTTTCTCCCATACTCAAGCTGCCTGCCCCTCTTCCTCCTAAGTCCCAGATGAATCTGTCCCCAAGCCATGTTCATTTCTGCCCCCAAACTGAAAATCCAGAATACTCTAGCCTGTGGAACACATTACCATTCATTTGTTCCTGAGGTCCTTGGCCTCTCTGTGTGTGTGTAGTGTATTTATATAAATAATCAATATATTGCCCACAGAAAGGACACGTTTGAGTTTTCCTATCTGATCTTTCATTGAGGGTGTAGTCATACTTACTATCTGCTTCCAGCCCAGATCTACTCACAAGACCACCATGAGAGTGATACTGGCCTCCACTTAACTACTGAGACCATGTTATTGTTTTCCTCAGAACTTTCTTAGAACACAGGAGAGGGTTGGTGAATTCAATGTGACTGGTCTTGTTGACCTGAAATTCAAGTTCAACTTAGAATGATGTAACCTGTGTGTGTGTGTTTATTTTTGTTCATGCACAGGTGTGTAGGGCGCACATGCACATGCATGCATGTCTGTCTGTGTGCATGGAGGGCAGAGGTCAACATCAGGTATATCTCCCTTATTCTCCACTTTCTCACTTTCTTTTAAAAATATTTTTAACTATGCATGGGGGGGGGAGAAAGGGAGGGAGGGAGGGAGGGAGCGAGCCCTGGAGCTGGAGTTAGCACGCAGTTGTAAGCCACCTAACATGAGTTGGTTCTGGGAAACAAATTTGAGCTGTCTGCAAAAACAGCTTACCTCCCCAGCACTGAGATTATAGGTGCATGGATGGTATTGTGCCCGGCTTGTCTTGTTTTGTTTTCCCTGTGTAGCCCTGGCTGTCTTGGAACTCACTCTGTAGACCAGGCTGGCCTGGAACTCAGAGACCCTCCTACTTCTGCCTGGGTTTAAAGGCCACCACACTGAGCTGTTTTTTTTTTTTTTTTTTTTTTTGCTTTTGTACCTGGCTTATTTACACGGGTGATAAAAATCAAGCTCAGTCCGGCATTCTCATACTTATGTGGAAAGTGCTTTACTGATTGAACCAGCTCCCCAGTTCCTGGGATGTTTTATCTTTACTTGATGATTTGGGTATTGCTACATCAACTAATCTAATTAAATAAGAATTACCAACAAGTACAAGTATCCAACAGGCATAGCTTCTCATGGGTCTATTCTATGGCTAGGGGTTTGAGCTGAATGTAGTGGTACATGCCATTACTCTCAGCACTTGGGAAGCAGAGGCAGGTAAAGGTCTGAGTTGGAGACCAGCCTGGTCTACCAAGAGAGTTTCAGGACAGTGAGGGCTCTACACAGTTGTATATATAATTTACATATGAGAACCTCTGTGTAGATCAGGTCAGCATATGGTGTCTTCCTCAGTGGCTCTCCACATTACTTTTCTTTACCTTTATTTATTTTACATGTTTGGGAGTAGCATGTGGAGATTGCATACAAAGATCATAGCATAGCTGTTGGAATTCTGTAAACCCCACTCCTCAGTTATCTAGCAACAACTAGGTATACCCCACCCCTCAGCTATAGCCAGGTATGCTCCGCCCCAGTGACCTGATACTATAAAAGGGACTGCTTGCCTCCCTCCCCTCTCTCTTGTGCTCTTGCAACCTTGCTCTCCCCCTCTTACCCTTCCTCTCCCCTTCCCTTCCCCCCTCTCCCTCCACCTGCTCATGGCCGGCCTCTATTCCTCTCTTCTCTCTCTCTCTCTCTGCCTCTACTACCCTCTTAACTCTCCCATGACTTAAATAAACTCTATTCTGTGTGGCTGGTCCCTCAGGGGGAAGGGATTCCCAACATGGACCCCCCAGAAGCATCTCCCTTGCCTCCAGGCCTCGCCGCACCTCCATGGGCCATATCCCCCCAACTCTCATCATTCTTTTCCTAACAATGCCTTCCCAGGATTCAGTTCTCTCCTGCTACATGGGTTCTGGGAATCAAACCCAGGTTGTCAGGTTTGGTAACAAAACCTTCACCTGCCTGTATTCTTCCCTGTTTCTGAGAGCGTTTCTAACTAGATCTGAATATTAATAATTGGCTAGATGGACTTTGCCAGCAGGCTCCAGGGATCAGCCTGTCCCTATCTCCCAGCCCCCAAATACTGGGGGTTATTGCTGGCATATCCCCAGCCTTTATGTGTCGAGAATCCAAACTCAGCTCCTCATGGTTTCATGGCAGGCACACATGACACATTAGAGCCATCTTCCCAGTCTCTACATTAGTAACAATAACAATTATTATTATCGATGATATAATACATTGTATCTATAATTATATATAATATTAATTACATAAAGATAGATGTCATTATTATTGTCAGAAACATTTACAGGAGGATTCTAGTCAAATGAGGAAGCCGGTGCTGACTGTCGGGTGCATTTAAAGTGGCCCTGGGGAAATCTCTGTGAAAATATTCCTTTTTTAGTTTGGTTTTAAAGACAAAGGGAAAAGAAGATGTCTACCATAGTAAAATGGTAGTAAAATTTGCACCCGGGCCAGCCGGGTTTTATCCCAGATTCGGGAGCATCTGTGTGTGCAGCAGGAGCCATACATAGATGCTGGAAGGGACATGGCTGGGAACCAGGGTAAGAACTCATCTACCAAGGTCACACACAGACACACTCTTGCCAGCTGTAAGCCCGCTGCCTCCCTTTCCTGAAGAGAGCTGAGATCACTCCACAGAGAGGCGCTGCCTGGCCTCAGCATCAAGCCTCCAACGTGGCAACGGCCAAGTTTATTGAACATCTGCTGCAAATAGACACAGCCCATCTGGTACCATGCGGGAGAGTGAATGCTACCGGGTTCTGACCCTGCCAACAAGCATGAACCTGGCCCTTCAGGTAAGACTGGATCCTCTGTGCAGTGGTGGCTTTGTGCTGTGTGAAGAAGTTGGATCTGTCCAAGTATGGGGGAGAAAAAAGGGGGAAGGAGAGGGGAAGGGGAGGAGGAGGGAAATGGGGAGGGGGAAGGAGAGAGAGCCCTTCATCTAGGAATTTGGGGATGCATCAACAGCCTTCAGCCACTATGGGGCAAGTGGACCATGCCATCAGACAGAAGAACTGATAAAACTGAACAGGCTCAAACCCCGGGGAATCTCAGCCCTGCCAAACTACCTGATCTGGAACATGTAACCATGACACCCCACTGAGGACGGACCATGACAATCAGTTAGATTAGCATAAAAACCTGGAGTTCTCCGTGCTAATGAGGTACCTAGATAAGGCCAGAGTGTTTGGACAATGGCTCCCTTCCTGGGCATTCCTTCCTGCAAAAGGTATTTAATCCCTGGTTCACCCTGAGGGAGGCGTCTGCATTCACATTCACTATTAAATAAAACAGTTTCAACAAGCAGTGGATGTGGATCTTGGTCCTACCCAACAGGAACATCTTGCAACCCTGCCCCCAACTCCCACCCCCGAGCCTCTCAGGTGGGCTCTCTACACTCTAGTGACAATTGTCACCCTTCCAATCTGTCTCTGACACCTCCAGTGAGACCCAACTGGGCCTCCCATTCTCCCACCACCAGGCTGCCTCATTCTTACCCGTCGCCTTTTGCTGTTAGATTTCCACGGACAGATCAATGGTCATGGTTCCTGCCTTCTGCAAATGCTGGGACATACCTTCCCCTGGTGGACTCCACAGGGACATGGGTGGGGGAGCCAAGACAGAAATCAAGTCTGAGAGATCTCTCTCTTTTTAAATCTCTGCTTCAGAAGGTGGACAAACATTTTGATTGATTTTTTTTTGTTTTGATTTGTTTTTTGTTTTTGTTTTTGTATTTTTTTCTACCACCTCTCTCCCAACAAAACAGAATGCATGTTCATATTTGAAGAATGTCCTGACCACAATTTCTTCCTCTGGTTTCTTTGGCCTGAAATTTCAGCTAAAAATTAAATCCTTGACTTTTTTATTTTCTTGCTGAAATATAAAATGAGAGCCTATATAACATGAAATATAAAGTGAGAGAGCAGTTGTATTTCTCAGGAAATACTCTTATTCTAAGACTATTTTGGTGAGGAGAGAGAATCTGGGCCCCCAGGAAGGAGGGAACTGAGAGCCCTGAAAGACAGAACCCCAGTCTCTATAGAGAGATTCTACCATGGCAGCCAAGCTTTCTCTTAAGAGTTTAGCATATGGCAAATGTATTGGAGAACAGCTCTCAAGACAGCAAACAGTGTGCAACAGGGGTGGGACACAATGGGTAAGTTCACACAGTAAGAGCAAAGGCTGACTTGAACACACCAATTATGTAAGGCCGAGTAGGACCTAAGCTCCCGTTCTCAGTGAGCACACACTGCGGATGGAAGGAACACAGGAAATCAAAACTTGTGTTTCATTCTGCAAGGGCTTCAGCTGAGTGACATCACATGGAGGGGACCCAAAGAATCCATACCCGACATGCCCAGAAAGGGGACAGGAGAGGACCCTTGGGCTGGCCATTAAGAGACAGGTAAGGGGGCTGGAATAATGGCTCAGTGGTTAAAAGTACTGCTGCTCTTTCAAAGGACCATGGCTCCCAGCATCCATATAGTGGCTCACACCCTCTGTAACTCCATCTATAGGGGATTCAGCACCTCTGACTCACGTGTACCTACCCACATGCAGACACACACAACTAAAAATCATAAAAATACATTTTATAAGAGATAGGCATAGAAAAATTTTAACTTTTTATTTAGTCTCTGTGAGTTCCACATCATGCACCCCAGTCCAGTTCATCTTCTTCCCCCCCCCCAAAACCACACACACACACACACACACAGCATAGAAAACATCTCTGTGTCTCACAGCAAATCTGTCCACACATCTTCACTTGCAAATGTTCATCACAATGAGTCACTGGTCTGGTTTGAGGTCTCTGGCTTCTGTGACATCATCTATATGGGATCCTTACCGGACTCCTCCCATTATCCTGTTGTTGTCCTGCGTCGTAGAGATCTTTCAGCTTTGGATCAGCAGGACCGGCTCCTTCATGCCTCCAAACTAGTCACAGATGATGTAGATATTGGGGTGGGTCAACTCAGAGCCCTGGATCTGGGCCTGGGTGGTAACTAAGCTGTGGACATGCCCTCTCTCTCTTATCCTCACCACCAGGGCGAGCTCTCCAGCACCACCTGATACCCCTGAGATGAGACATCTCAGCTTCCCTGCTTCCATCCCCTCAGGATCAGCTAGTCCACACCCATGCCTCCAGAGTCAGCTCCACTGTGCAGCCCGGTCAAGTCTCAGGGCCTAGTCTCCCAAGTGCTCCAATATATGGAGAAATTTTAAAGACATAAAGAAAAAGACAGACCGACAGGAAGTAGCCACCAAGAAGTAAAAGAATGCCTAAGGAGAACCAGTTTGGCAGCAATGGCTGGCTGGACAAGCAAGGACATGAACCTGGAAAGCAGGTCATCAGGTGACATGCTTGGGTGTGTGACAGTACGTCCTGAAGGCATGTGGAGATGTTGAAAGCACATAGGAACTCAGTGAGCTACTGCCACGTAGGGTGGTGAGCATTCATAATCCCAGTACTTAGGAGGCTGAGGCAGGAAGATAGAAAACTCAGATCCGGCTTGGACCTGCGCTACATAATGCGTTTGGGCCAACACCAGGTACTCAGTGAGACTCTGTCAAAAACAAAACGAACACATAAACTTGCTGAGTCAGCGGGTACAGGCACCTGCCACCAAGTCTGATGACCTGGGCCCTGCCCTACATAGTAGGAAGAAAGAATGGACTCCCAGAAAATTGTTCTCTGATCTCCATACACACTGTGGCACACACATACAGTCATACATGTGCACATACACAGGTGTGCTTGCACATGGGCGCTTGTGTGCACGCACACACACACACACAAACACACATAATAAAAATGAGAAAAGAGGCAGGTAACAGGGGCAGTCTTTTGTGGTCAGACCACTCCGGAGGCGGATGAAGTTAGACTAAAGCCGTGGGCAAGAGGTGGCAGATTTCAGATGGACCCACCCAAACCTTGGCAGAGAGAGCAGAGGGAAAGAGAAGGAAGCAGTGCATTGGGAGGTAGAGAACAAAGCAAGAGTTGAGGGGGTGTGATGGGACAAAGGTGCCTGGATTTTGAGGACTACTGGTGAGAGCCATGTGTGCTTAAAGCACACCTGAGTTCCAGGTGTAAAAAAGGGAGTGAGGGCAGGAGGGATGCCTCAGTGTTTAGGAGTGCTGACTCCTTCCAGAGGTCCTGAGTTCAATTCTCAGCAACCACATGGTGGCTCACAACCATCTGTAATGGGATCCAGTGCCCTCTTCCGGGATCTATGAGTTCAAGGCCAGCATGGTCTGCAAAACAAGTTCCAGGACAGCCAGGGCTATGCTGGGAAATTCTGTCTTGAAAACAAAACCAAAAAGCCCTCTTACGTTAGGTTCAGTTCCCAGCACCTACATGGTGGCTCACGTGTAACTCCAGTTTCAGGAAATCGATGCCCTCTTCTGGCCTCTGAAGGTACCAGGTATGTGTGTGATGTGTAGACATACATGCAGCCAGAACATCCATAAGTACATAATAGTAAAAATAGTTTTGATCCTTTAAGCTACTCCTCATAACGTAAAGATCACTGGCTTTGGCTGAATCACATGAAGTTCTAGGGCATCATTGTGTGTAAACCCACATTACAAAGAGATACTCACTGGAAAAACAAAAACTTGGAAACAAGGACTAAGGCAATCCTGAGGGAATGGAAGGGTCACCCACCATCTCTCTCTCTCCCAGGGCTACCAGCACAGGTGAAAGAGCCAGAAGAAAGCCCCTCACCATTTGAGCCCAGGGTTCTTACTCCCAGCTGTACAAGGGAATCCCCAATGTGATCCCATAGGGCCCTTTGTTCTGTGTGACAGTCCAGTGAACCTCTGCTGTACAGCCAGGACGTCTGCAGTGTTAAAACTTCATGATGCAAAGTGCAACCGATTTAAGCTGTAGGCCACTCTTAAGACTGGGCTCCATCCTCCCCAGCATCATTTGAGCTCCTTGGAGATAAAGGCAAAGCCACCCTTCAGTTTCAGATTTCTAGTGACTATCAGAGGTTCAAACAAAGACATTTCCTACCCTCAGCTAATGACCCCTCTGGGTCTTCTAGATGTTTATCCAGTGCCCCCCTGATTGCTGGGTACAGTTGCTGGGACTGGGGAGAAGCCTTCCAGACAGTGGTTCCAGACAGCTGGGTTCTGGAGACACAAACAAACAGAAAATAGTCACTCTGTCTCTCAATCTGTTCAGTACTGGGGAGATGGTGGGGTGGAGATCAGGGAGGAGGGGGTGAATTTCAAACAAGGGCAATATTTACTAGGCTTTTCTAACCATGCTAGAATAGTTATTACTGCAAATAGCCATCCTGGCTGCTACAAGTGTGTAATTTCAGCTTCTGAAGGAACACGTTCTCAGCGCTCCTGCCGCCTCATTTTGTTGATGCAATGAGGAAAGTCCAGGCTGGTACCCATCCCCCACCCCAAAGTGGCTGGAGCCCTACAGAACTTCACCATCAAGCTCCAGACTTTAACAACAAGGAATCTTCAGGACTTATGTCAGACTTTGGGTCTTTTCCTTGCTGTGTTTGTGTCCCTATTCCTGAGAGTGCTGTATCTCCAGGCAGCTACCCTGGATGATAGTTTGAAACTTGGGCCCCAGGGAGGCCTAACCTGTTACTTGACTTTTCAATAACAAAATGCTTGAGATATTCAACTTTCTCAATGAAAAGTTTATCTTTGCTCACAGTTTTGGACGTTCCAGTTTGTGGCAGGTAGGCCCTCCGACTTCAAATCTTTGACAAGTCAGTGTATGTCCTTGGGGAGTGTGAGGCCCATTCCATGATTTTGGCCCAAAAAGGAGAGAGAACTGTGGTCCCAATATCCCTATGTGATGGTGTGAATAAGAATGGTCCCCATGGGCTCATATATTTGAACGTTTCGTTCCCAGTTAGGGGAACTGTTTGAAAAGGCTTAAGAGCTATGGCCTTGTTGGAGAAAGTATGTCACTGGGGAAAAGGCTTCAACTTTTTCAAAAGCCTACAGCATTCCACCTGAGCATAGTGACACATGCCTATAATTCCAGCACCTAAGGGGTAGATGAAGGTGGATCAAGAAAAAAGAAAAAGAAGGGGGCATGTGTGTGGCTAGGAACATATGCACACACACCCAGTAACTTAAGAACTTCACTAGGTCTCATCACTTCCAGCGCTGCCAGGTTCAAACTATAGAACAGACCACACCCATTTCTCTATGAGTCTATTGGATGGCCTTCTAGCTCTACAACAAGAACAAAACTGTCATATAAGCCCAGGGTATAGGCCTAATATAGCAAACACCTTCCCATGAGATACTCCACCTGCCTTAACTCCTTGGACCTCAGTAAAACATCTCCATGAGGTACCTAGAGAAGAAAAGATGTACACCAATATGTGTGTATGTAAGAAGCACACACACACACACACACACACACACACACACACACACACAAATGTAGGAAGTACAACACCAAGATGTATATGTGCAAAATATGTGTGTATAAAAACACCCATTAATACATACTGTGTAAGAACCAATATGGGCTATTAAACCCAATTAGAGTTCACCAAGTCCAGGAAGGAGACCAGACATGCGGAATCACCTCTCCACCTCCGGGAGACCCCAGCTTGTCTGTGACCTTTGCTGCTGTAATACATTATGACCATAGCTCCTTTGGGGAAGGTAAGGCCCAGCCACAAAGCTATCTTGGGCAAATATTTCTGCCAAGGGCAAGTCAGCCCTAGACAATTCACCTGACCAGCTTCTGTATTTGTCATACTATTTGGTCATACCCCCCCATCCCCACACATATACATACCCCATAATAACAGGCAACTCTGAGACAACAGCTTCTAACCCAAGGGATTTCATCCCTGTCACTTTTGATTTCCCCAGACCTCTCATGGCCTCAGTGGGTGACTGAAACGCTTGAGACAAAAGCAGTTTAGTTCATTGTCACTTAAAACGAAATTAATGCGAGTCTAGAGTGCTGTGTGAGGGCCAAGAGGAAAGATGTCACAAAATTGACAAATGTTTATAATGTATTCACCATGAACACCCACTACCTGCCAAGGACTGTCCACTGTGCTGCGACCACAGTCAGGGATAAGACAGGGCCAGCACTTCAGGGTCTTGGTGTCATTTAAGAGACGGATGAGTGTAATAGTGTGTATTAACAACAATGACAGAGATGACAAGGTGGGCCACATGGGGCCTCAATACTGCCTAGAGCTGTCAGGGAAAGGTTGGAGAAAAACAGAACTCATCAAGTCCAAGAACAGTTAGTAAGGTGGCATCTTGGCCTTTTTCTGTTGCTCTAGCGGAATACCGGAGAGGAAGTTGAAGCAGGAGCATACTAAGTTCCAGGCCAGCCTGTCTGCTTAGTACGTTCTAGGTTAGCCTGGACTACATAGCAAAAACCTATGTTTAAAAAATTTTAAAGACAAAAACAAAAACAAAACCAACAACAACAACAAAACCCACCATGACTTTTGATGAGGACAAGCCACAGTCAAATCATAACAGAAAGGATAATACTGCAAAGCCCTCTGTGGGGAAGGGGCACCTTCAAGAACAATTCCTAAACCTGAGCCCTTAGCTTGTGTGCATTCCCTGAACCAGGGGGAGGCCTCTCTCTTGGCATTATCCACTGAAATGTCATTTTTGTCCCTCTCAGGGTCTGTGTGCATATGTCTGGTAAATACAGATCTAGGCATGTGGCCTTGGAAATCATTTACGTCATCCTCTGTGTGCTGCTAAAAATAACTTACCCATCTGCTGCCTGCCATCTCACCTGCCCAGACAGACGTCAGCCAGGTAGGCCTTGCCAGCAAACACAACTTGGCAGAGGTAGATTCTGGCGGCTTCACATATTGACTGGCTCCCAAGCGTGTTGGGTGCAGAGACCTACCTTGCTACCCAGAAACTGCTCAGACACTTTCAAGACAAGCAGAGACAGCTCGACTGAGCCCCTGTCCCCCACGTAGGGTATGGCTCAACAGGGTGTGTTACTGTTGTCTCTGCTGAAGGATGAAACAGAAGCCCTCACACCAGCACAAAGATGTAGAAAGAGCATCACACTAAACTGACAAGAAGCTCACAGCCATACCTACCTACAGGATGCCCTCCATCCACCTTCCTGTCCTCTAGCACTGGCTTCTGAGAGGCCATTTTCCTGAGCTTCCATTATCTTTGCCTCTGCTCCTCCAGGAGGGAACTATCAAAGTAAAAGAAAAGAAAGCTTATACGTGGACGGTTCCGGAGTCGACAGCGAGTGTCTCCCACATACAGAACATAGAAGAAAGGAATGCACAGCAAATGAAAATCTGGGTGGAAGGGGGCTGGAGAGATGGCTCAGTGGTTAAGAGCACTGGCTGCTCTTACAGAGGTCCTGGGCTTCACTCCCGGCTCACACATGGTGATTTACAACCATCTGCAAGTCCGGTTCCAGAGGATCTGATGCCATACACCGGACTCCACAGGCACCACGTGCATCCATTGAGACATAACACCCACACACATAAGAATAGAAAAATAAATGACTGAAAGAAAATTGTGAGACCCTTCTAATCTTAAAAATGTGGGAAGAATTAACTCATGGAACTACTTCACAGGCAACACCCCCGGAGGCTCTAGAGCTTTGGGGTCTCCCAATGAAGGAACTTGATGTCCTCAGCCTTCAGCTTTGTCCCCTTTACTGTTGTGACTCTAATGCCCCAAGATGCCTGCCTATACATCTCAGAGAGGCCTGAAGGGGTCTTCTACAGGGCATCTACATTCCTTTGTCTACTTCCGGTCCACCCACCCATTCCTCTCCCAAAGCCGTGGCAGCAGAGAGCCCTCCGGGCTCCTGTACCTTCACCAACCATAAACTTTCTATCCCCTTTGTCCAACCCCAAATGTTCTTCACTCTCTCTCTCCCAGCTCTTCCCTCTAGTCCTGCAACAAAGCCCTCATAAAGAACTCTGGGATGTCGTCAGGGGATGGTCGCCAACTATCGGACTATCGTTGGCTTGCTCGCTCGGGAGGCAGAGGCTACAATAGAGTACAAACAGAACGGAAGGGGGCTGCTCTCACAACAAAGCTGGGAGAGGAGCTCCTTCTGAAGGAACCCTTTAACCTTCATCATTGGCTTGACCTTTCTCCTAAGCCTCAGTTTCCTTTTCTGTACCGTTGACGTGATAACACTAGCTGCAGCCGTCTTAAGCTTGACGCCGGGTATTTTACTTACAGGATCACCTACTGTAATTATTCCTCTTGCTCTTTTGTTTGTTTCTCCCATTGAAAGAAGAAATTAGAGCTTCGTGATTTAGTAATCTGCCAAAAGCCACACAGTCAGTCAACTGATTCAGACCCAAACCCTTCACCTCTGCTCTCAGTTACCACACAGCTCTGCCTCACACTGACCGCAGACACTCCAGTTTTCTCCAGCGCCACATCCTCACCTCAGAAAACACAGCTCCAATACCTCACTCAAAGAGTGAGGCACCGCCCACCTTAACCACGCCCACGTCACCCAGCCCTGCCTCTACCTCTTGCTCTCTTTGTGGGTGGGTTATTTGCCAGCCTGTGTATGGGAATTGGCTGGTTAAGGGGTATCTGAGAAGAACAGCCTCGTCTTGCCCTCACAAGATGTTCTCAGCTCTGTGAGACATATATCAAGTACTCAGTTCAACATCTGCTTCTTGGTATATGAAACTCCTCCCAGACAAGGACCTAAAGGAAGATGAGAGTGGAACTCATTGTCAGGATCCAGTAGATCCCCAGTTCGCTGTAGGACCTTGCCTTCTTGAAGTATGTTTCCTGAACGCTAATCTTGGGTCCTGTTTAACTCCAGCTTTGAAAGACATCCTCCCTGCCCCCCACCCCACATCAGCAGCAGAGCAGCCAGAGGGAGCCATATAAACCACCCTCGGAACAGCTGCGTGAATTTTCCATACTTGGCTTTAATCACCAGCCAGGGCCTTGACAGAAACCATTCCAAAGTCATTCACAGTAGCTATATCGTTTTCTTACCGTTGGTACTGATTTTAATTGTGCTGGCCAACAGGACATTGTCTCTTCCATGGTGTCTCTTGATCATATTACTTACTCTTAAGTTAGCTGATTATGTTTACATTCAAATGTGGGGTGTGGGGGGGTGCTCAAGAATTCTTTCCTATAGAAAGTGATACATTGTTCAAAATCCATAAGATACAAAAATATTAAATACTAACATCTGCCTGTAGTTTCCTTCTAGGTGCTCACTGCCATGACAGGGTGGTTCAGGGTCCGAGTTTTAGTGCACGTATACATCTGAGTGTAATCAACGACTTCGTCATCCTGTTTTCTCCTTTGACATTCAGGGAGCAAGCAGCAGCAGCCACACACACAGGTGTGGTCATAGTTCTTAATAACCGCTTAGTACTCCATTTTAAAACCACTGTCGCCAACAGATATGTCGTAAGCTGTTTTCCTGTCTGATTACTTCCCAGCAGTGAAAGCTGGGTCAAAAGAATTGTCTGGTTCACATGCTACTATCGTTACCAAGGTTCCCTCCTAGAAAGGAGGCCTGTTGGGTCCTATGTAAAGAAGTGCTCCTCCAAAGATCACAAGGGACAGGGGCAAGGTCGTAGCAAAAGATTCCATCAACCGCCGCACATGCTCAACCCCCCCTCACCCATCACGAACAACACATCTCACACCTGAGACCATACACCAGCCAAAGCAGAGGTAACTTCTTAAATTACGATATGTTTTATTATTAAAAACATATTATTAATATGTTTTATTTCTCAAATTCCAGGGCTTCCTCCCATTTGATTTCTAAAAAGAACCGTCTTCACTGCTTTCTCCCTTGGTTATCTCCAAACTCGGATGACATTAAAAGAAAAGGAGGAGATGCAGGACAGGACTAGAGAGGTGCTTGTCTCTGTTGTCCTCAATAAACCCCTTCCACGTGGAACCATATTGGCCTGGTGTGGTCTGTCTGTACATGAGTCTGCCTTCCGACAACCATGGCTTCCCTTATCCTCATTCTGAATCTTCCTGTCCTAACTCCAGAGAGCTTGGGGACTGCACTGCAGCTTACCGCTCACTTTCCACAGGCAGTCCCCAAGCTGTCAGACTTTCTTCTGCACCTTGCAGGAGCCAGACCCTACCAGGTAACAAACCCACTGCTCCTGCTCCCCAGGGATTGAAGCCAGGCATGTCTCCCAACGAGACTGTAGCAGAGTCAGGGCAGGCAGGCACCTGGAGGCTGTATCCTCTACTGTCTCGTGGCCAGCATTTCTGGATTCATACCAGACTCTGGAGGACTGTTCTCTCCCTCCAAATCAGCTCCGGCGTCTCCCTGTGTTCCCGATCACCTGCCAATCTAGACACCCATCCCTCCCGCTTCTAAGCATGTGCTTCTCTGTATCCTGCCTCAGGGGGAGGAGTGCTGCCCAGCAAGTCCGAAAAGGAGTCCATTAGGCCCACCTCTGCTCTCTGCAGGGCTCCCAGGGCTGCACTGTTTATCTTCCCTGCCCAGCAGCTGGACAGATGGCTGGCCTCTACCTCTGCAAGCAGAAAGCAGGGAAGCAACTGTACCTGGGTCCCTGGCTCGTGGGAACAAGAGCACACAGTTGCACTCGGTGCCAAAAAGGACAAGGTTTTGGGCAGAGGTTAATGTAAAACCAACACTTCTTCAGCCTGCTCCTCGGTCATACTGTGAATAAGGTCACGCACATGCATGCATCTGCACCACACCCCACCACACACATACACACACACACACACTCACACACACATACACACTCACTCACACACACACATACACACTCACACACACACTCACACACACATACACACACACTCACACACACATATATACTCACTCACACACATATATACACACTCACACACACACATACATACTCACACACACACATACACACTCACACACATACATACTCACACACACATACACACACACTCATACACACACTCACACACACATACACACACACTCACAGACACATACACACATACTCACACACACACACATACACACTCACACATACATACATACTCACACACACACACACACACATACACACACAGTCTCACACACAAATATACACTCACGCACACATACACACACACTCACACACACATACACACTCACTCACACACACATACATACTCACACACACTCACACACATACACACTCACACACACATACACACACACTCACACACACACATACACTCACACACACATACATACATACACACACACACACTCTCACACACACACACTCACACACACACACACACACACACCTTACTTGTTAAAACAGAACAAAGGAAGGTACAGGAAGCTGGCATAAGGAAGACAGGAATGACTGTAGTTGGTAACCCCTAACCCTCAAGGTGCAATTTCAGAGCCTCAGTCAGGACTAACTCTGCCATATGTCACCCACCAGCCTAAAACTTCTCATTTTGAGTCTTCCTTTGAGAAACAAATACTAGGCAGACGGGGTTAATTTTGGGCACGTTCAATGGGCCCCTTCTAGGCTTAATATCCTTCCATCTCTTTTATTCATTTGTTCACGAGAAATTACTGTACTAGCCAGGGTAAATTACATGGCTGGCCGTGTGGGTTGGAGACAGTCAGGTTCGTGGGACCCACGATGAAAACAGAACAGGATTTCTATTGAGGATAAGGGCCACAGTGGGCTGGTAAGGGCTGATGGGCCTGCCCTAGGACACTCAGGCCCATGAACAGAAGAGGCCAAAGCCAGCAGCAGCTCAAGGGACAACTATCTGCTTCCTGCTCCTCTCTTATCGGCCTTTTCCACATTAGACTGAGGGTAACCAATACCTGAGAAGGTTCTGGCCCTCTGTGTCTCACAGAAGTTCATCCCTTCATTCGAATGGTTCCCTCCACCCTCACCCCCACCCCCACCCCCATGCCCTGGCCTCGGCCTCTGGCTACAAATCTCTCCACAGCTACTGAAATGTGAACAGTGGTGACTCACAGGAAATTAGACCTGGGAGCCCCAAGTTACCAGGCTGAGCCCCTTCAAAGGGCATTCACTGGAAAGGCCTGAGAGAAAAACAAGATTCACTGGCAACTTCCTTCTTAGCTGAGACCCTCTTCCTCCTGTGGAAATGACAGTCCTTCCTTAGAGATGGCACAAAAATATGGCCTTCCTCAAGACAGGGCCATGGCCTCATGCCTGCTCCATCCCCAGTGTCAAAACCAATCCAAGGCAAACCAGGAAGGAGGAGAGGGAGGCCCAGGCACAATCATTTGGTATGGCTGCCTAGGGAACGCTCCCATCAGGAGCCACCCTGACAGATCTACCAATTGTTGGGATTCTGTAAACCCCACCCCTCAGTTACCTAGCAATAGCCAGGTATACCCCACCCCTCAATTATCCAGCAGTAGCCAGGTATGCTCTGCCCCAGTGACCTGACACTATAAAAGGAGCTGCTTGACCCCTCCTCTCTCTCCTGCTCTTGTGCTCTTGCAGCCTTGCTCTCCCACCCCTACCCCTCCTCTTCCCTTCCCTTCTCTTCCCCCCCCCTCCACGTGCTCATAGCTGGCCTCTACTCCTCTTCTTTCTCTCTCTCTCTCTCTCTCTCTCTCTCTCTGCCTCTACCACCCTCTTAACTCTCCCATGACCTGAATAAACTCTATTCTGTACTATACCATTGTGTGTGGCTGGTCCCTCAGGGGGAAGAGATTCCCAACATGGGCCTCCCAGAGGCATCTCCCTTGCCCTCAGGCCTCGCCGAACCTCCATGGGCCATATGCCCCCCAGTCTCTTCATCCTTCCCTTAACATTGGTGCCGAAACCCGGGACGTCATCTTTTCACAACATTGGTGCCCTGTGACTTTTCCTTTCAGTGACTTTTCCTTTCATTGGTGCCCCGTCATCTTTCCTTACACCAATAATGTTTAATTCCTCCAGGGCCTTTTGGCTTCGAGAAGATCCTATGAACTTTAAAAAGGTAAGTATGGGCTGGAGAGATGGCTCAGTGGTTAAGAGCACTGACTGCTCTTCCAGAGGTCCTGAGTTCAATTCCCAGCAACCACATGGTGGCTCACAACCATCTGTAATGGGATCTGATGCCCTCTTCTGGTCTGTCTGAGACAGCTACAGTGTACTCATATAGTCAATCCATCAATCTTTTTCTTAAGGTGAGTATTTGGATAATAGAGGGAAGGAGAAGGAAAGGGAGGGAGAGAGGAGGAAGGCAGAGTCCAAGGGAACAGTTGGGACTGTCCCTCAGTGGTTCCTGAGCCAGACACAGGAACAGTCAGACAAGCCGACTGTATAATCAAAGACTGTATTTGGGGCTGTGGAGCCTACAGGGCACTCACCAGGCCCTAGGCTACCATGTTCTGATTCTGTGTTCTTTCACTGTCAGGCTGTCTTAGCCCCTGTATCCTTCTCACTGCCCCTTCAAAGAACATTCTTCCCTCCTGCAGAAGAATACCTCCTCGCCTCCAGTGACAGGGGTATATAAAGGCTCGGTGGCACTGCCTATTTGGCTTTCTGTCCCCGCTGATGTCAGCCCTGCTAGGGCCTCTGTACCCCAGGAGGCTGGACTGAAACACCCTGCTGTAAAGGGGAAGGGGAATTGTGGCAGGGGGGAGTGTCTTGAACACTTAATGGAAACCCAGTCTCTGTGGCCTGAACAGGACCTCATTAACAGGGCCCCTAGAGATTAGACATCACCATGAGTCAGGACCGCTCACAGGAGGATTCAGCATCACAGTGAGTCTCCAACGGTGCTTACAGTCAGCAGTTTCCCTCACATTCCAGAACTTACAGCTCAGTGCAGATTCCTCTCACGAGCTTCAGCTGCCCAAATCCAGCAACAGTAGGCTCCTCCTACACCTATTCCCCCTTTCTACCCACAGACTGGTGGGTACACGCTGTGTGAGGGGTCTCCAGGCCTGCATAAGAGTGACACGGAGCTCCTTCCCCCATGATAAGTGGTGCACAGAGGCTCACGAGGGAGGCGACTCCCAGGGGATAGGGCAGGAACTTAAACATGGAGCAGGGCAGAGAGGACAGATTGGCTCCCTACCTGGGCCCTCACAGCATAGAAGTTTTACTACTTTTGCCCCAAAGCAGCAGCATTTTACTAAGAACTCTGGGACCAATGTGGTCTCAAATGCCCAGGATTCCTGGGTAGATGGTAGCGAGGGTGAATCATCCCAGTTCCTTCCACACCTGATGCTGAAGGCAGACGCTGACTCCGTGTCCTCCACAGTTCAGTTTCATCAGCCCCACCTGAAAGGAGGGTCCCTTCCTAAGAATCACCTTTGGCAATGACTGAAAAAGCACAGGCAAACAACTCAGGAGCCCCTTAGACACCTCACAATGTCCCCTCAGCAGAGGAAGCTTCTCTCGGAGCTAGAAGGAGAAAGGCACCAGGGAGTGCACTGTGGGCTAAGGGTACATTTTACTAACTTACCACAATGAACACCTACCTAGTACTAACTACAAGCCAAGGTCTGTGCTGAAAATTAGGGTGACAGAAATAAGGGGCACAAGCATCCTTGCTCACCAGGCAGAAGCAACAGACAGTCAGCTAGATGTGCCTGTGGACATAGAGTTAGCAGCCCCCAAACAAGCATTTTCCTGGAGAAAGAAACAGGTAAGCACCAAGAAACCAGAATACATATGGGTCAAGTCCGGAGAGACCCAGAACCTTCCAGAAGAACAGAAGTCCTGAACAGTCATAATCTAGAAGATGCTCTTATAGACAGAGAGAGATCACCTGGGCAGAGGCCATAAGTGGTCACTGTTGTAACTTGGAAGAAGACCCACCTCAGTGAGGAGCCTGCATTGGAAGGTATAAGGGATGATGGACAACTAAGTCAACACATAGAAGTGGGCCAGGTAAAGGGGCAGATCATGGGGTGAAGGAGAATCAGAATGGGGGATGGGGTATCTAACTAGATGCAGGGTATGCAAGTATCTTGATATGCCCAGCTTCTTAGCAGAAGCAGATTGGTGGGGAGTGATTTTAAAGGTCAGCTTAGGGATGAGGATGCAGGGCAATGGTGGAGTGCTTGGTTAGCATATACAAGGCCCTGGGACTGCAAACAATAGCAACAGTGATCTGAGAAGCTGGAGGTGTTCCTGGTGGCACAGACCTGTGATTCCCCACAGCAGGAAGGTAAAGAGGAATTCAAGGTCATTCACAGCTACATAGCAGGTTCCAGGGTAGCCTGGACTACGTAAGATCTCCATCTCAAACAAAACTAAGACCACTTTGGACTTGCCGAATTGGTGGGACAATTGGGATTTACAGAATTTGGGGTTCCTGCCTAGTGTCCGATGTACAAATGATAACAGATATAAACTGCAGAGTTGAGTGGGCATGATGGCTCTACTGCCATCCAGGTAGCTCGGGAGGCAGAAAGACTGTCACAAGTTCAAGGTCAGCCTGGTCTAGTCACGCTATGGATACATAGCTAAGACTTGTCTCAAAACAACAACAACAAAAACAGTTATTTAAAGGCGCGAGTAACAGGAAACACAGGCTGGAGTTGGTTTTAGATTCTGTGCTGTTCGTCTGTTCTGCTAGTGACATCAGGACTCAGTTTCTTTCTGAGCTTTGGCTCTTAACTTCTGCAGGATCAGCTTCATCCTGAAGCTGGCTGCCAAGCTCCCAGGTTTGCTACTTTCCCTACAGATCCAGAGGAAAACCATCCTACTCAGAGATCTCCCAGAGGCAAAGGAAACTTCTTACCCAGAAAAGGTCAATGAGCGAACACTTCCCCCAGCCGGGGGCTTGAATCAGCTTGGCCCTTACCCTGGAACTGCTTTCTGTGACTCGACCTGCTTGGCTTCGGCCAAAGCGACTTCCCCAGACACGGCCCAGTAGAGAGCTGATTTTCCATAAACACACAAGCAGAAGAGGAGAGTCCTGATATGAAAAACAGAATAGCAACTCTATTATCAAAAGATAGAGTGTACATGGAGAAAACATGTCACCATCAGTGTCACAAAGAACCAGAGAGGCAGAAGGCTGCCCAAACTAGAGGTCTAAGGTCACTCTGGAGTTGTATTTGAGGTTTACAGACTGGGGTTCCATCAGGAAATTCTTCCTGGAAACTATAATCCCTGGAGAGTATTTGACCCTTGGATTTTTTTTTAAAGGTTTATTTATATTTCTTGTGTGTATTTGCCTGTATGTGCATATGTCTGTGTATCACATGCATGCCTGAGGCCTACAGAGGCAAAGAGCACCAGGTTCACTAGAACTGGAGTTACTGTCACCATGTGAGCCACCCTGTGATGCTGGAAACAAAGCTATGGTACTATGGAAGAATTACAAGTGCTCTCAACTGCTGAGCTGCCTCTCCAGAAGAATTATGCAGCTCAGTTAGGCTGTGTCTTGTCTTGTCTTGTTTTGAGATGAGGTCTTACGATGTAACCCTAGCCAGTATGCTCTATGAAGACCAAGCTGGCCTTGAACTCACAAAGACGACCTGCCTCTGCCTCCAGAGAGCTGGGATTAAAGGTTTGTACAGCGTGGGTCCCCTGGCAGGCTCCCAGCATGGAAATGCTTAGGCTGCAACCTGTGCTGCTTGTCCCATTGGGTGACAAGAGAGTGCTGGGTCAGTGGCAGAGTTGCCCATCGGTTACAGGCACAGGCATGGGGATGGAGCCTGGTTACCTTCTGGTGGCAGACATCAAGGGTGGGGAGGTGTGCAGCAACTAGGAGTTCATGGAACCTGTCTCCACGAGCCCCGACTAGCTGTAGCACCACCCTGACTTTGTGTAATATCAGGATGTCCGAGAAAGTCTCAGCAGTGGCCCAGAATTTAAGGTGCTTCAGAGACCAGAAATTTTGGAGCAGACCAATGACCCATTGCAATGAATGTCTGTCTCCATGCAAAGCTGTCTGGGCAAAACAAAAACAAACAAACAAACAAGTAACACACTGCAGTATTCAGTGGCACTATGACAAATGAATATTCAATGAGAATCCTTGAGTGAGCCATGCTGCTGCTTGGGGCCATACTACTGTGAGTAGTCTGTGCTGCTGAGAAGGCTAGGCTGACTCCACAACAGGCTTCACATTGGCAATGCAGGAGACAAGGCCTAAACTTCTGTTTCCAAGAACTTGTCAAGTCCAGGCTCAGAAGCTGCCCTGAGCACCACCTGGCCTGAGGTAAGGACAACGGATCAGTAGTTGTTTCTAGACTTCCTCAGCAATAGTTTCCAGACTTCCCCAGCAACATTTTCCAGCCCCCACACCCAAGACCCCAGCAATGGTTCTAAAATGTCCCTAGAGATAGAGCCAAGATTAAGATAGAGGCCATTCACCCCTTCACAGAAATTCTCCTAATCCAGCCTTTGAGCTCAGTTTGGGGTTTATCTTGGTAATGTGAGACCCCAGCATGCTGGACTTCTATAAAATAACACTCTTTGCATTTACATACTGTTTGGGTCCAGGAGATCATTCTTCAGTGAGTCATAGACCCTTACACTGCCACCTGAGATCTTGGTGACATCCTGTCCATGCTGCTGCCAAGGGCCATGTCTGGGACCACTGCGGTCATACTGTGGATCTGTTGATATCTGTGCCCCTTCCCCACCCTCACCACCAAAAGAAGTGACAGCCTAGACACAAAATCATCAGAGAGAACTCTTAAAAATCATGATAGAGATGCTGAGATGTAACTCTCCACAGCTGATAGGGTCTGGTTGAGGTGTGGGTAGGTAAGGACTCAAGTTTTCTTTAAGAAGCTGGACACCGGGCTGGAGAGATGGCTCAGCGGTTAAGAGCACTGACTGCTCTTCCAGAGGTCCTGAGTTCAATCCCCAGCAACCACATGGTGGCTCACAACCATCTGTAATGGGGATCAGATGCCCTCTTCTGGTGTGTTTGAAGGTAGCGACAGTGCACTCACATACATGAAATAAATAAATAAGTCATTAAAAATAAATAAAAATAAAAATAAAAAAAAAAAAAGAAGCTGGCCACCAGGAGTTTGTCATGCTTCCATGAGTATATGGGTAACACAAACTGGACTTGGGGTGTGCATGCATGCAAGCATGTGTGTGTGTGTGTGTTTCTTTTCTCTTTCTAGTGGGGGGAGAGGTCCCAAAGGTAGGGAATGAAACTGAGAGGATCCATCAGGAAACGAGGGTACTTGAGGTTCATGATGTAAAATTCCCAAATAATGAATTTTTAAAAATATTAAAAATAAAAGGGTTGTGCCATCACACTCAGGCCAGGCTTACATTGATACCGGTATGTGTAGATACATGTGTATGTGCACTCACACACATACATTCTCACATGGCACTGCAATAATGGTATCCCCAACAGAAGTCTGGAAACAAGACCCAGAACATATGCTGATGGAAAAAGTAGGATCCAGTTGAGACTGAGGATGAGGAAAGAGGAATCCTAAAGGGACAGCTCCCAAACATCATCAAGATGAGGGAGCTGTGGGGGTGTGCAAGCATGTGGTGACACAGCCACATTAAAATTTAGAAAAATCTCTAGGTCTCAGTATGGAGTGAGAATGAGAACAGAAATGAAGAAGAGGAGGTTGGGTTTGGTGGTACACACTTTCAACTCCAGGATTCAGGAGACTGAGTTCCAGGCCAGCCTGGTCTACACAGTAACTTCCATGCCAGGGCCTACATAGTGAGACCCACCTTGACTTAGAGAGAGAGAGAGAGAGAGACAGAGAGACAGAGAGACAGAGAGACAGAGAGACAGAGAGATAGAGAGACAGAGAGACAGAGAGACAGAGAGACAGAGAGACAGAGAGAGATTATCCCAGCAGAAGTAGCATAAGAGCCAAAGTTTTAAATACTGTGCCCATGAGATCCATAAAACAAAATACCTCAACCCCCATTGCCCAAGGACAGACAGACACTTCCTGAGATGCTGGAGTCTAGTATGCATATAAGACGAATATTCTACATGTTTTTTACTTCCCTAAACAAGCTTGGCTGACCCAACTGCACTAGATATACTCAATTACACCTATGGTGGTGAGTAGTCAAGAAGTATGTCAGAATGCATGCTCACCCCCATTGGGTAAGAAAGCAGGAAGCATGAAGCTCTATAGGTTTGACTTCATAAGCACTGGGCCAGCGTAGCACATGGCCAGTTTCTGGGAACCCCAAGTGGACCTGGCCAGTATTTAATTAGAGCTTGCTTCAAATTCTCACAACTACAGTAGTGTTCTTACTCTTGCCTAGTGGGATTAACAGTGACAATGGTCAGAGATGAAATAGAAAGGATGAAGTAAGACATGAGATAGGAAGGCCAGAAACAGGGGAGCTGTAGACATGAAATCAGGCTAGATAACCTCAGTAGCCATTAAGGGTGAAGGTTTTCAAGAGCTACCCTGCCTTCGGACACGGAGACACTTCCTAGTGCTGTCCCAGACCAGAGAACGAGCTATTAATTGTGGGAGAAAATTTCGTACACACGTGTGAGAAATACTGTAGGCTCCAGCTGGCTCTGCAGGTGGGGAGAGGGGGAGCTCAAAGAGGAAGGAACTGAAGGGGAGGGACCCCCCTCCCCAGTGAAATGGGGCTTTGCTGTTTATAAAAACACACATGAATAAGAATGCAGCCCCAAGGAATAGCCAAGAGGAACAGGATCCTCGGTCTTCATTTTCAAGGCAAATCCACTGTGGATAGTCATTTTTCTTATTGAAAGTGAACTGTCTATAATGGACACTCCAAGAACTTGAACCCCGATGTCTCACTGCTTCTAGTCCTTGGCTTTGGTTGAATGAGAGACACTGAAATCCTATCTGCAAGAGGTCAGACCAAGTTGCACTTTCTGGGGCGGGGGTGGGTGGGGTGTCTACTCTTGGGGTGAAGAACCAGCTAAGAGATTGATGGTGGAGAAAGCACACCTGGGGAAGAGGCAGGAAGAATAAACAGCTTTTTCTAAGGCACCTGGAATAACGTTAGGAAAGGGAGTGGCCAAACAGCTAATCCACAGCTTCTACAGTTTTTACCCTTAGTCCTAGAGCTAGGAAAGAAAGCTCTGGCCTGAATCCAGAGGAAGAGGAGGGAGGAGGAAGGAAGCAATGCTTCTAAGACCTGCTTGGTCAAAGCTGGAAAACTCCAGTTTGGAGGACACAGGCCACACCTGCCTCAGCCTACACAAGCAGGACTTTTCCAGAGACTGCCCACATCCAACCCCAAGTCAGAGATGAGAGTCTGAGTAGCCTTGCTCTCCTGCCGTGGAAGCCACATGCTCTGAAAACGCCCCAGAAGATCTCAATCCCAAACCTCTCTACCGAATCACCAGAAGGCCACAAGGTCGAAAGCAGCCTCATGCTCCCTCCCCCTCTCACTGAGCACCAAGAATAACCTCCTGCTGTGCATGAGGGAGGATAAAAAAAGATTTAATTACAGTTTCTGTTTCTGACCTTGCTCTCCCACCCCCCCCCCCCAGAGGGCCATCTTTGGTGTCAACAAGAGGGCATGGGCCTGGCTGAGCCACAGGTCAAGCAGAAGACTCTTGGGACTGGAGAGTAGTGTCTGTTAGGGGAAGGATGAAGAGAGTGGGGGGCATATGGCCCATGGAGGTGCGGCAAGGGAGATGCCTCTGGGGGGCCCATATTGAGAATCTCTTCCTCCCGAGGGACCAGCCACACAATGGTATAGTACAGAATAGAGTTTATTCAGGTCATGGGAGAGTTAAGAGGGTGGTAGAGACAGAGAGAGGGATGGGGGGGGGATAGAGAAGTACAGGCGTAGAGACTGGCCATGAGCACGTGGAGGGAAAGGGGGAAAAGAAAGGGGAAGAGAAGGGGTAGGGGTGGGAGAGCAAGGCTGCAAGAGGACAAGAGGCCTAGAGAGGCAAGAGAGCCAGGAGGTGAGAGGGAGGAGGGGGCAAGCAGCCCCTTTTATAGTGTCAGGTCACTGGGGTGGAGTATACCTGGCTACTGCCAGGTAATTGAGGGGGGGGGGTTACAGAATCCCAGCAGTCTCCATGGGCAAACTCATTCAATCTAAGGACAGTCCTGCTGGTAAAACCAGGAACATCCCTTCATCTTGGATGCTTAGGTAGGATGGAAAGTGTTTGTGAATCTTTAAAGAATAGGGAGGTCTTTCTCCCAGAACCTCCCATTTTCAAATTTCACCTACATCAACACCACAGAACCATATTGTCACTGCATCACAGCTGGGACCATTTCATACGCAATGTTTTTCACCTCCAATCTCAATGGCCTCACATGTCACCTCATACGCCACCTGTCCTTCTCAGTGGATAAACACCACAGATGTTCTAGGCTGCCCACCACTCTCTGGCACACGTACCCACTCTCTCACCTCTAGTTTCCACAGGCTATCCTAAACTCCAAAGTCACCAACCAGACACTGAGTAGGACTAACATACCCTTAGCGACCATCTTCAACTATAAGGTGGTGCAGGCAGTGTGTGTGTGAGTGTGTGTGTGTGTGTGTGTGTGTGTGTGTGTGTAATATAGACTCATGAGAAAACCCTCTTTCTGGCCTGAGAACTTATCCACTGGGGTTCTGATGATTGCCTTTGTTGTCTAAGAATTTGAGCTCAGAATCCCTGCAGGAGATGGGAGGAGTGACCCAAGATGAAGAAGAAAAGAAAAGCTTTTAGACAATGGCCATCCGTGCCAAGAATACCTCCGGAGGTTTGCAAGTGCTCACAAGACCATTAAAGGGAAGCCAGTGCCAATATCTTTGTTTGTTGACTCACTGAAATATTCCATCTCCGGGTTATTGCCATTGAAAACATCTCCTCCATCTGGAATCTTCTCTGCACCAAGGATACAATTGCTTCATTCATCTCTTCAGAGGAAGCTGTCACCAAGGCTCTGCTGCCGTCACTAGTGACTGGGCAAGATGACAACAAGCTCAGCCTTGCCCACTGAAATACCAAGGACCAAGTTCTTGTGGTCGTTAAGTCTTGGGTGTTTCCTCCACTCTCTGGGCTGCATCCTTCTCCTTCTCCGAGCCCTACCCCCAACCATCTTGCTCTCAAAAGGAATCAAGCAGGCAGAAGTAGGATTTCCCATCCTGATCAGTGATGAGAGAGATTCCCACAGGACACACAGCTCATGCCAATGAGAAAGAAAGGCAATTCTATAATGTGCCTCCTAGGTGTGTGTGATCTTTATACCTGGACACTGGCCTTTTGTAGTCGAAGAAAGAAGAGGAGAAGGAAGGAAGAAGGGGGAAGAAGAAGAAGAAACTGCTGAAGGTCACAGTGGCAAGGAAGAAATTTGAACCCAAGTAACTCCTACCAGTTAAATGTGGGCAAACAATAAGATTCTGAGTTTGGTCGTGTGTCTCTATACTGGGAAGACTAACCACAGTTTCCCTGTAACCTAGAGGACTGTAAGACAGCAAGTCAAGCCCTGAGTAGGACTGTAATATTCAAGTGTCAAGGGCTCCAGAGGCCAGGTTTGTGTCTCCAGCATAGCATCAGTGCCTGGCATATGGCCTACCCTCATTTGATGGAGTGAAAAAGTGTGCGCCCATTCCACACAAAACAGAGGGGAGTTTCTGGTGGTCCAGATGGGCCGGAAGGAAGGATTCGCAATAGAGAAACAAGCTATCATATGACAGCTCACTTGGGTGAAGGGCTAAGCACACATTTTGGGGGGCGGGAATCAGGCAAGGGACCCCCAAGCTTAGCTAGATCAGTCAAATCCATTGCCATTTTAGGAGGAGACACTTGAGTCCCTCTTGCAAGAGGTTAAGACCAGGACTCATGACCTACGTATAAGAACACACTTCACAGTACCCAAACTTGCACAGTAGAGATGGACCTGGACCACTTCATGTCACTCCTGAGAACAGCAATACAGAGCTGGGCTTGGCTGGTCTGAGAAGCAGAGTCCAGGCAGGGTTTGATTAGTGACAGAGTCGGAGGAGATTGATGTTGCAGAGATTAGCATTCCTAACTGTTTCTTTTATTGAGACTAGATACTAGAGGCTTTACAGGTTTCTGAAATCCCTTAGCAGTTCCTACTGTGCTGGGTTCCTGGGGAGCAATTGACAGACATTCTGAGGAAATGAAGGAGGAAACAAGAGCACAGAGCAAGGTCAGAAAGCCCCTGCTACACACGCACGAGCGCGCGCACCCCCCCCCCACATCTTGGCAAGCTGGCCCACTAGGGTACCAATGCATCTGGGGGCGGACAGAGAGCAGCAGTTCAGGCAGGAAGGATTACACTCAGAAGCCACTTCTGTTCCTCAGATCCAAGCAGGAATCAACCACGCACCGCCAAACTGCAGAGCCTGTCAGCCTCATTCAGAAATACAGCAAGGCTGTAAATCAGGGATAGGAAGAAGCTGTCTCCAGGTTTTCCTGCCTGGCCAGACAGTCCCACGAACTGCCAGGGTTCCAGACCCAGAAAACCAAGTCTGTGGATGGGTTCTTTTGAGGCAGGGACTAACGTGGTATTGAGCTGGGGCTTCACTGTCCCTTCCTTCCTAACCTACCTTTTAGAAGCAGCCTCTCCTCTCAGCAGGCAGGCACCTTAGCGATGGGACCTCCTGGGCCAAGCTGGTCAGGAGCTGAGGCTTCAGGAATTGCCTATCAAGCTGTGAGGCTGTGCAAGAGGAATTTTCCACTGCCAGGCTCAATTCAGCTAAGCTTCAGCCTTGACTGTTTACAGAGAACCGGAAGGTGCGGCCACCCCCAGGGCACAGTCTAGGGTGGGATGTGAGGGTAGGTAACAGGAAGTTTTGTGTGCCCTGGTCCTGGTGGCTGTACCTGAGTGCTGTGGTGCGCAGGAGGCACTATACCAGGAGAGGAGCAGGGCCTTGAATAGAGCAGAGGGTACAGAAAGCCAGAGTGTGGCTGTTCTGCCTCCTTCCCTCTGTTCTTCCCTCCCTCCTTCCCTCAGATGCTCCCTTGACTGGGACTGAGAGATGCCCGCGTGGGTGAGTGCTCCCCTTTCCTGGCGCTGCGCCTCCCTCCTCCCCGGAACTGCCCACGCTCAGCATCTCTGCCATGCCCTCTGGATAGTGTTTTTCATTCCAGGCTGGGGATCCGGTGGTGGGAAGCAGGTAGGAAGCCATGTTTCTGGGAGTTAATGAAAAAATATATATTTAGTGCTAACAGAAAGCCAAATATTGGGTTAGAAGCCAGGAACGGAGAGGGAAAAAACCCAAAGCAAACAGCAGAAGGAAGAAATTCCTACTAAACAAGCTTTCTATTCATTCTTCGGATCCCAGGTGCAGAGCCTGCAGGGAGAACGCAGACGAAATGCAGGACTTTAAGACCCTAAGCTCAGATTCTATAACGCCCACGGGACCAAGAGGTGTGCAGCCTTCCCGCCCCAGCCCCCAAATGTGTCAGTATCTGGTTGGCCGTAGCACCCCAAAGGTCATTAAGGTGGCTCTAAAACCCCTCTGGGCGTGAGGAAGAAAAATAAAATAAAATAAACTGCTCCTCATTTGACCCTAAATGAGGAACACAACCTCTCCGGGCCTCACCGATGGGGGTGGTGTGTGGAGTGTGACTTCACAGGTCATAGTAACCTATTCTTCGATTTCAGCTTAAAGCAAGCAATAACGACAGTAGTGCCCATCAATGTAATGGAGTATGAAAAACAGAATCATGCCTTTCAGCCTGCCTCTTGCCTTCAGCCTGCTATGTCTCGGGCCCCTCACAGAGCAAACTCCTAGGCTCTAAGCTAGAAACCTCCCAACTCCAACGATATGCTTCTAGAACCTTCTCAGATCACTTCTGAGGTAACAGTTGACCTGGGGGACAGCAGCACTTAGCCTTGGCTCACTGGAAAACTGGATAGTGTTTTTTACTGGGGATCCGGTGGAATGCTCACCCATTCCATAACAGGGAGAAGCCGATGGGTAGATAAAGAGGGTGAGGAGCTAAAAAAAGAAATCTCAGCTTCCTGGACACTGGACATGCTGAAGAGGCAGTTGGGAGAGACAATATCTCTGTCTGAAGCAGAAGTTGTATGTCAGGGTCATAAAGGACTAGATTCTGACCAGCCGGAAGAAAGGCTGTCTCCCCTTAGCATCTCCACATGTCTTGACTCAGAATCCGGGCACCCCCACATTTATCTGGACACCTCCACACTTAATTGGGCACAAACATCAATCTGACGAAACCTGGGGCCTGTCACCTTGTACGCTGCTGACGTACTCTCACTTGAAAGAGCCCAGGCCTAGAGGCAGTACTGTCTAGTAGTTAGTTCCGTAACCACCCAGTCTCTCCAGGCTTTAGCTGCTGCTGATAGAGGCTCACAAACACATCTTTTGGGTAGTCATGGGACCAAAATCTTGAGAGAAGACCTGCAGAGCTAGCCACTGACTAAACTGCGGAATAGGATGAACCCTCACGAACTTTCTCTTGTATTTCTTTAAGCTCTGAGGGTTGTATCAGCACCCATCAGATTTCCAGAAACTAAGATTGTCCCTGTGTGGATCTAATAAGTCACCTCCTAGCTCCTGGATTTGACCCTCCCAGTTTTCTCATCACCTCTCCTGCCTTATGGGCCATGGGCGTGTCTTGGCAGAATTGAGACTTCTCATCAGCTGGGAACCCTAAATGACTCTTCCACCCCTCCCTCCCTTCATGGCCAGAACATGGTTTCTAGAGTGTATCTCCCTCACCTGCAGGCCATTTTGTACTAAATGTCAATCACCTAAAGGATGAAAGTCTGAAATCAGTCTGGAGCATTCAAAAGGTTTCCATACCTGAAGTTGACTTATCTGTTCCCATCTCCCTGGTCCCCAGTCCTAAGAATGGCATTCCATAAAAAGGCCACTGGAGTTCCAGTTAAGGTAGATTAGCAAATCCCTGCTCCTGCCACAAAGAAGTGGTGGTCAGTACCTGGTTGGGCTGAAAAGGAAGGTGAGCTTCCTCTGAGGCCAATGGAGGGCAAAGCCCAACACCACTAAAGAGGCTGTGATGGGCTCTGCATTCCCAAAAGGCCAGGCATAGATCATGTTAGAAAAGAGAGCAACTGGTTAAGTACTAGGCGCCTTCTGGGGAAAGATAATGCTCTGCCTCTCTGTCTCTCTGTCTCTGTCTCTGTCTCTCTCTCTCTCTCTCTCTCTCTCTCTCTCTCTCTCTCTCTCTCTCTCTCAGCCTATAGACCAGGCTAACCTTGAACTCAGAGATCCACCAGCCTCTGCTTCCATTCTTACGCTTGGTTGATTGATGCCTCTCCAAAGAGCTCTGTTCCTGCCCGTCACACAGGAGCATTCATTCAGAGAAGCGTCCAGGTATTCATTTAGACTAGTGTACATCTTAATATGTCCATTATACATTCACAGAAGCACTTACTCTTCAAAACAAAAACGGTTTCCCGGGAGACAGGAGGCTGGAGGAAGTTGCAGCTTTGAGATTCTGTGAGCTGAGTAGGATGAGCTCAGAGGGTGAGAGGAACACAGACTCACAAGGAGGAAGCCACCCACAAGCTCTACTTCCAGATGGACATCAGTCTAGCACAGGATACAGAACCATGAAACAACAGAGGGCTTTTTTCCTGGAATGAGAGGTTGGGAAAGCTTTCAATGGAAGCAACCAAACCACAAAACTACAAACTGCACCTTCAAGAGAAAAAAAGGAAACACACACATGCACACCACACACACACACCACACACACATACACACACAACACACACACAAAGTATGTGGGGAGAGAACTACCTTTCAAGGTCTACAAGTCAAAATTCCAAAATGCACACAATGATGTCATCTAACGATTCCTTGTTAGGGGGTGATAAAATCAACCACATGGAGTCATTCTAGTTGACAGTGGTTTACAGAGTAGTGTAGAAAAGACCTTCACACACATTCCCATCTATATAGCACCAAGACATAAGAAAGGCAGAATGTGTAGGAAATATTAAATGGAAACATTTAGAAACGGACCATATGAAGAATGTAAAAGGGGAGGGGGCTGCAAAAAAAGAACCCATTGGAAATCTGAGCTGTAAAAATAAACTGTGATTTCCTTAAAGGTCAGCCTTCAGGTTAAACTCTAGACTGCATGCAGTCAAAGAGGAAAAGAAATGAAACTATCGGTTGGAAGACAGCGAGGACAAATTTATCCAAAACAGGAATGGAGCACAAAGAAGCCAAGAATGGAGCCAAGAGGGTACGGGGTGAAAGACAGGCTATGGCATTAAGTGTGCATTGAGAGTTCAACCCATCCCCCTTCCAAAAAGATTTAGAAGCCAGGGAGTGTGGTGACTGCCTCTAGTCCCAGCACTCTGGAGGCAAAGACAGGTGGATCTCTGTGAGTTTGTGTCAGCCTGGTCTACAGAGCAAGTTCCAGGACAGCCAGAGCTACAGAGAGAAACCCTGTCTCAATAAACAAAACTAAACAATTTGAATCCAAGGAAGATTCTAGAAGGAGCAAAAGGTAAAAATAGTCATAAAGTTGTTTTTGTTTTTTGTTTTTTTTTTTTTTTGATAAACTTGGTTTTTGTTTATCTGGTTTTGTTTGTTTATCGGTTGTTTGTTTGTTTGCTTGTCTGTTTACTTCTAGCTTCTCAACTCTTTTACTTTTGTGTACAGATTTATTTAGGTGGCAAACTGGAGACCAGAGTCACCGACCTCCCCAGAGCAAGCATCAGGTATCTTGGGAAGACACGGCTTATGAGGAGTGCGGCTGGACTATCCTGTATAGCCAGTCATCCTCCACAGGGCTACAAGGAAAGTGAGATCTCTGTATAGATTCCCTGCCTTTCACTGGCATCTTGATAATAACCTGATTACCTGAACCACAAGGACAGTGTAATCTGAAAGTTAGGTTCTCCTACTGTCTTAGTCATGGTTTCTATTCCTGCATAAAACATCATGACCAAGAAGCAAGTTGGGGAGGAAAGGGTTTATTCAGCTTTCACTTCCACATTGCTGTTCATCACCAAAGGAAGTCAGAACTGGAACTCAAGCAGGTCAGGAAGCAGAAGCTGATGCAGAGGCCATGGAGGGATGTTACTTACTGGCTTGCATCCTCTGGCTTGCTCAGCCTGCTTTCTTATAGAACCCAGGACCACCAGCCCAGGAAGCAGGACCTGATATGGAGGCCATGGAGGGATGTCACTTACTGGCTTGCTTCCCCTGGCTTGCTCAGCCTGCTTTCTTATAGAACCCAGGACCACCAGCCCAGGGATGGCACTACCCACAATGGGCTGGACCTTCCCCACTTGATCACTAGTTGAGAAAATGCTTTACAGCTGGATCTCATGGAGGCATTTCCTCAACTGAGGCTCCTTTCTCTGTGATAACTCTAGCTTGTATCAAGTAGACACACAAAACCAGCCAGTACACCCACCTACCCAACTTCCTCTCAGTGATGCTTCTCAATGGGTAACGTACTTCCCACACAGGTATGAGGACATGAGTTTATATCATCAGAACTCACGGAGAGCCGGGCCTGGTCATGAGCTTCTGAACTCAAAGCTTTCTAGGAGGCAGAGACAGGACATAGCCAGTTAGCCTGGCATACATAGCCATGAACAGTGAGAGACTCAAAGTGGTCTCAAGGTGGAAAGGCAAAGACCACTACCTAAGGCTGTCCTCTGACCCAACACGACACACACTATGCTCATGCTGGCACTGACACATACCACGCACAGAATATACACAGAGACTTTTTCTTAATAACTAATTTATTTTTATTTTATTCACATTGGTGTTCTGCCTGCAATGTATGTCTGTATGAGGGTATCAGATGTTGGAGTTACAAACAGTTGTGAGCTGCCATGTGGGTGGCTAGGATTTGAACCCAGGACCTCTGAAAGAACAGTCCATGCTCTTAACCACTGAGCAATCTCTCCAACCCCCAGACTTTTTTTTTCTTTTTCAAATTTGTCTCCCAAGAATTATTGTATTGGAAACAATCCCAAAGTCCTATGTTGGAAGTTGTTTGGAGATAAGGGTCAGCCTTTGAGCACAGATAAGGTTAAATGAGGACACTCTCCCCTCCCATGAGGACATAGGTGACTTTATCATCTTATGACCCAAGCCGGCATGCTTCCTCGTTTTCCACAAGTGGACTCTTTGGCTGAGTTATGATGCAGCAACAGGGCCCTTATTTTTATACATACTTGAGAAACTGAGGCTGGGAGACGTGCAAGTTTCAAGACAGTCTAGGAAATGTAACAAGACCATAATCCGAAGAAAAGAAAGAAGAGGTAGGCTGTGGTATGTTTCAACACTTGTCTAGTTTGGTCAAGACACTGGTTCGATACCCATCAGTATTCTGAGAGGTGAGAGGAATATGCCTCAAGAGCTGTGAGCTAAATAAGTCTTTATAAATTACCTCATATGTTTTGCTATAGAAAAAGAAAGTGCATTAAGGCCAGGAAATACTTCAGTAGGTAAAGAGACCTGCCACCAAGCTTGATGACTGATCACACAGACCCACATTGTGGGAAAAAACACCCATTCTGCAAATTGTCCTTTAACCTCCATATGTGCACAGTGGCATGTGTGCACATGAGCGCACACAGACCTGAACACACATACATGCTCACATAAAAAAAAAAAAAAAACCCCACAAAATCTTAAGAAAGAAAGTACATTAAGATAGCATGTTATTCTTGATTTGTCTCTGTTGGTGACTGATAAACACATAAGGGTTATATTTGAAGAACAATACTTTTTTTTTTCAAAAAAAAAATTAGAGGAATTATAAGATAATAGAAAGAACCTCAGGAAGCTGTACAACTAGCTCGTGACTTCCAATTTTCAAATAATGGATTCTAGAATGCTAACTCGGGTGAACTAACGAAAAGGCATCATTAAAGAAATGTCAGAACTAAAGCCATCTAGGTGTGGGTTGAAAGAGATCACATAGTTCCGAGAACAAAGGAAGATGTCAGACACTGTTGCAGTGCAGATGTTTAATGTCCTCCAAAGACCCATACACAACGGGTTTGGTCAACAGTGATGTTGCATTGGGAGTATGAACCTTTAGGAGGTTGAAGGCCGATATAAGAAAGTCATTGAGGATGAGCACTTGAAGGGAGTACCAGGACCCTGACTCATCCTGTCTTTCTCTCTTTCTTGGTTACCATGAGATGGACATATCACCGTTTGTTCCCACCATGATGAACCTACCACCTCAGGGCCAAACAATAGCACTGAAATCTTCAAACATATGAAGCTGAGTAGGGCTGAGAGGCTAACAGAGGGCACATGTAGCACATTCAGGGCTCTGGGCTTTTATCCCACCACACACCAAAACTTTATGGAGAGCCTGGGGCCAACTTGACTCATAAAATAAGAAATCGGGCTAGAGAGATGTCCTAAGTGGTTAGGAGCAATCCCTGAACTTTTAGAACACCTGAATTTGGTTCCCTACTGCCTATATAAATCTTTAAATTAAAAAATTTAAAAATAAAATAATAAAGGAGCTGAACATTGTGAAAGACCCCCGAGCGTGGAAGTCTATCACTCAGAGGAGACCCTCCCAAGGATCAACGAGACCAAGTTTCGGATGCAAACGGCAAGAGGCTTTATTCAGATACACAGGTACCTGGGGCGTCCAAGTCGCTCGAAGGACTGGCGCGCCGACAGGTCGGGGCGGTGGGTTTTTATAGGGTTAGGGAGCGGTAAGCGTGGCTACAGAAGCGGGAAGCATGGTTACAGGGTTCTCATTGGTGCATTTAAATGAGGACCGGTTCAAACAGGGGCCAACCCACCCTGTTCTCGGAATTTTCCACTGAGTGTTGGCTTGTTTTTTTATCTTGAGGTCAGGCTGTCTTAGTTCTCTATTTTCTCGCCAGATGGCTGACCACAGATATCCTGTTTGGCTTAGTTGTAACTTGTTTGTCCCAAACTGACCTTGCCCGGAACTCTAGTTTCTCTTGTATGCGTGCCTGGCAAGTCTTGCAAAATGGCGTTACTGCTGTTTAGTAGAAACTGGTGGGTTTCTTCATTCCCCCCTCTGTCTGTATACTGAATAAAATCTTTTATTCAGGGAGTGGATTCTATGACCTCCGGATCATACTGTTTAAGTCTGTGATATTGCTGGGTTAGGACTAAAGCCTGTATAACTGAGAGCCTGTCCTTCATGAATTGCACCAAGCGGCTGAGAATACACGGCCCAAAGAGCAGGATCAACAGTAATATGATTAAGGGTCCCATCATGGAGGAGATTAAAGTGGTGAGCCAAGGAGACCTATTAAAAATGCCTTCAAACCAACTTTGTTCAGACTCGAAGTATTTTTGTCTCTGCTTTAGCCTTTCCCTGAGTTTAGCCATGCTGTCTCGGACAAGTCCGGTATGGTCTGCATAGAAACAGCATTCTTCCTTTAGAGCTGCACACAATCCCCCTTCTTGCAGGAACAGTATGTCTAATCCTCTCCTGTTTTGCAAAACCACCTCGGACAAAGAAGTAAGTGATTTTTCAAGCGCACTAACAGATTCTTCTAGTGCCTTGATATCAGTGTGCATGGCCACCTGTAGCTGTTTGAACTGGTGAGTGGCTGCGAGAGCGGAAGCCCCCGTCCCTACTCCTGCCGCTATACCTCCCACTGTTAATCCGCCAAGTAGCAGGGCTAGAGATAAGGACACCGGTTCTCTTTTAAGTCTAACTATGCCTTCATAGTGCTCGTAGAGAAATTCTGGGATGTGGTAAGTGATCCTTGGCCATAGTTCAATCAGGACACAAAAATCAGAAGTCTCCTCTAGCACATTAGCTGAGATACAGGGGGTCAAGCCTGTATCGCACGCCCAGTAAGCGCCATTAGATGCTGCCAAATAGTAGTTTCCTTTAACTACGGGGGAGGTGGTATTGCACACAGCTTGGTGAGTTTTAGGAACCTTACCGACACATAGGCCTTGACCAGAGACTTCGGATATAGTGAGCCTATGTTGTGGGGTGTCTAGACAATTGGAAGGGGCACTAGTATGGTTAGTGTAGTTGCCATGTATCGCTACGCCTTCATAGTATGGGGGCCTTGAGACCAGGCATAGCCAACATTCCCGGGTTTTTGCTGGGTCAGTAAGATTGAGGGCAAGGTAAGCTCCTTGCACCAGACTGAGCAACCTATCACCTGTTCCCGGGAGTACAGGAGACAAGGTAGGTTCTGGGGTCTGGTGAGCATGCACGGAGGTGGGCTCTTCTGTATTGTTGGGGAATAGTACTAGGGGCGGCATGTGGACAGGTTGAGAAGGGGGCTTCTGGTCGGACAGGACTATATTGGGTCCGATTGCTTGGGCCCGGGTAACAGGTGCTTTTATTAATTGAATTTGCATAGTGAGGCCTGGATCTTGACACCCTAGGGTCCCCCCAGTACACTCTCTTAAACGGAGACCCCATTCAAATCCTCTACCAGTCCAATCTTTAGTCTTTCCTTGAGGGGTAAAGGCGATCACCAGGGGGATGCACCAGTCGTTTTTACACAGTGCCTTATTGGGAACTTCTGTAACAATTTTTAACTTGTTCTGCAAATACTTGGGGAGGTATTTTCTTCGGAGGGTTATATAATCCCAGGATGAGGTGGGTTTCCACCAGGCATCTCCTGTGGTTTCACAGCCCCAAGCTGCACAATAATAATCATTAGCATAACCACACTTGCGATTTAGGCTGCGGTCTCGATGGGGACCGGGGCAAACATAGAGCCCACTTGTGTCATCTGCCAGAGAGGCTCTCTTGGTGTAACTATTGCATCCCCCCAAGTGCCCGTCGAAGCTAGGGTCAGGCGCATCGACGGGTTTGCTTTGTGGCCAAAATTTGTCTGGGGTTCCCCAGTCAAGGCTGGCCCCTAAGGCTAGTTTACACAAATCTACTTCGAGGTCTGGCCAATGGGGCTGGGGCCCGGTGGAGGAACTCATGTTCATGATGTCTCCCGCCTGGTTTCTGACTACCCATGTGAAATTGTAAATCTGGTGTGGGCTGCCCGTCCTTATTGCTCCTGTTTCCCAAACAAGGAAGAAGATCAGGGGGGCCCACGAGTAAGTCTTATCTTTAGAGGGTTTTGAGTGCGTTGGACTCTCCATGTCTCAGGACCGGTTTCCGTGTCCAGATGTGCCGGCTTGGCGTGGGAGGCGTGGACCCAGGCTGCAATCCCGTCTACCTTTAGGGCTGTTGGGGTGGTCAGCAGTACGGTGTAAGGGCCCTTCCAGCGTGGTTCTAGATTCTTAGTTTGATGTCTGCGGACCCAAACGGAGTCTCCAATCTGGAATTGGTGGGGTACCACTGGTTGGTCCAGCTGCTCCCTGTAAGCCGCCGCTAGAGGTCTCCAGACTTCGTTCTGTACAATCTGGAGAGCCTGTAAGTGAGCTTGAAGAGAGGGACTATTAGTGGAACTTGAAATGTCAGAGTTAAAGAAGTTTATAAACGGGGGCGGTGCCCCGTACATTATTTCAAAGGGAGTGAGCCCGTGGGCTCCTGGAGTGTTCCGGGCTCGGTATAAAGCTAGGGGCAGTAGGAGCACCCAATCTCTAGAGCCAGTTGCAAGCGTCAATTTGGTTAAAGTCTCCTTAATGGTTCTATTCATTCTCTCTACCTGCCCTGAACTCTGGGGTCTATAGGCACAATGAAGTTTCCAATCAATCCCCAGCAATTTGGCCACCAACTGACTTACCTGGGAGACGAAGGCAGGCCCGTTATCAGTCCCCAGTACCTGTGGCATCCCATATCTGGGGAAGATTTCTTCAAGCAGCTTCTTGGTCACCACTTTGGCTGTCTCAAGCTTGGTCGGGAAAGCCTCGACCCATCCAGAGAAGGTGTCCACAAAGACCAGTAAATACTTGTATCCATATAGGCCTGGTCTAACCTCGGTAAAGTCTATTTCCCAGTGTGTCCCTGGGCGGTGCCCTCTGACCCGCACTCCTTTGCTGAGTGGTGTTTTCCCTGCATTGACTTGGGCACAAGCCTTACATTTGTCTGTGACGTCCTGTAGGATGGAGTCTCTCTCCAGCAAGTACTTGTCGTGCTCCTCTCGATCTAGCAGGATCTTTATCTTTCGCGGACTGAGATGGGTCAATTTATGTAAACAGTCCAGCACTTCGCGGGTGTATGCCATCGGCATGACAGTCTTACCCTTCCAAATCCAGTTTTTGGTAGCGGAGTCATAGGATGCCCCCATCTGAGTTAGGAGTTTTTGATCCTCTCTTGAGTATTTTAATGGTCTGTTAGACTGCATCACCGGAAGGATGGCTGCAGGAGTTTCCAGGGCTGCTTGCCTGGCTGCCTCATCAGCCCGGCGATTGCCCCGGGCTTGGGGCGTCTCCCCCTTTTGGTGCCCAGAACAATGCATGATACTGAGTTTTAGCGGGAGGAACAAGGCTTTGAGCAAAGCTAAGATCTCAGTCTTATTTTTAATCTCTTTTCCCTCTGAGGTTAATAGTCCTCTTCTTCGGTAGATTTCTCCATGAATATGGGCAGTAGCAAAGGCATACCGGCTATCGGTATAGACGTTGAGTTTCTTACCTTCTGCCATCCGAAGGGCCTGGGTGAGGGCGATCAACTCAGCGCGTTGAGCGGAGGTCCCTGCAGGCAGAGCCTCTGCCCAAATCACGTCGACCTCGGAGGTCACTGCTGCCCCAGCTTTGCGCTCTCCATCCTTGATATAACTGCTTCCATCCGTGTACCAGGTGAAGTCGGCATCGGGCAGAGGCTGGTCCGTGAGATCAGGCCTGGTCCCATGGGCTTCTGCAAGGATCTCAAGACAGTCATGTTTTTCGGTAGCCTCTGGTAACGGAAGCAGGGTTGCGGGGTTTAGGGCTACCACGGGCCCGAATTGGACCCGTTCTGCGTCTAGGAGCAGGGCCTGATAGTGAGTCATCCGGGCATTAGAAAGCCATCGATCCGGTGGTTGTTTGATCAAGGCTTCTACGGCATGTGGTGCCCGTATAGTCAGGGGCTGTCCCAGAGTCAGTTTCCTGGCATCTTTGGTCAGGACAGCAATGGCCGCTACCATTCTGAGGCATGGTGGCCATCCCGCGGCAACTGGGTCCAGCTTTTTGGAGAGATAGGCAACTGGCCGGCGCCATGGCCCTAATGACTGAGTTAATACCCCTTTGGCATGGCCTTGCTTCTCGTCTACGAACAGGTCAAAAGGCTTGGTTAGATCTGGCAAACCCAAGGCCGGAGCTGCGAGGAGTGCCTTTTTGATTTCTTGAAAGGCCCTTTGTTGGTCAGGACCCCACTCGAACAAGGTTCCTGTCTTAGTGAGAGGGTACAACGGTGCTGCCATTTCCGCGAACCCCGGGATCCATAAGCGGCAGAAGCCCGCAGTCCCCAAAAACTCTCTTAGTTGCCGAGGGGTCTTAGGTATGGGAAGTTGCATCACAGTCTCTTTTCTGGCCTCGGTCAGCCATCTCTGACCTTCTCTGATCTGGTACCCCAGGTAGATAACCTGTCTCCGACACAACTGGGCCTTTCTGGCTGAGGCACGGTACCCCAGGTCTCCTAAGGTCTGCAGCAGGGCTCGAGTCCCCTCAAGACATTCTTCTTGAGTGGCTGCTGCTAACAGGAGGTCATCTACATATTGTAGTAACATCAAATTGGGGTGTTGAATCCTGAAGTCCGCCAAGTCTCGATGTAGGGCCTCATCAAATAGAGTGGGACTATTTTTAAACCCCTGCGGGAGCCTGGTCCAGGTTAACTGTCCTGAAATGCCTATCTCCGGGTCTTTCCACTCGAAGGCAAATAGGGGCTGACTAATGGGGCAGAGTCTCAAGCAGAAAAAGGCATCCTTTAAGTCCAGAACAGTGTACCAAGTATAGGAAGGTGACAGCCCGCTCAGGAGATTATATGGGTTGGGCACGGTCGGGTGGATGTCTTCTACTCTTTTGTTTACTTCTCTTAGATCTTGAACTGGCCTATAATCCCCGGTCCCCGGCTTCTTTACAGGGAGCAAAGGGGTGTTCCAAGGGGACCGGCAGGGCTTAAGTATTCCTTGATCTAGAAGTCTCCTGATATGCGGTTTGATTCCCTCCCTGGCTTCTTGGGACATGGGATACTGTTTAATAGAGACGGGGGTTGCCGCTGCCTTTAGGGAGATGACCAACGGGGCTTGCTGGTGTGCTAACCCCATTCCCCCGGTTTCGGCCCAGGCACTGGGAAATTCTGCTAGCCACATATCTTGTACTGGAGTTGGAGTGTCTGTCAATTTTTCCGCTCCCGATATATGGAGTTTGTACTCATCTTCTAAGCTTAGAGTTAGGATGTGTAGCGGCTGCCCCTGGGGTCCCGAGACCTTAACCCCTGAGTCTTCAAAATGTATATGGGCTCTTAATTTAGTCAGTAGGTCTCTTCCCAGTAACGGATAGGGACATTCAGGTACATGGAGGAAGGAATGACTCACCTTTCCCGTGGCCAGGTGGACTTTACGGTTGGTAGTCCACCAGTATCTTTTCCCTCCGGTGGCCCCCTGGACCCAGGCAGATTTGTCACTCAATGGTCCCGGGTCTTGGGTAAGAACAGAATGCTGAGCCCCGGTGTCCACCAGGAAGGTGACGGGTTGCCCCCCCACATCAAGAGTTATCCGGGGTTCAGGGGGGGGCTCCTGACCCTGACTTTCCTAATCTTCAAGAGTCAAGAGGGAGATCGGAGGTTTGGGCCTGCGAGGCCCGCGAGGCCGCTTTGGGCAATCTCTTAGCCAGTGGCCTTTTTCCTTGCAGTAGGCACACTGGTCCCGGTCCACTGGGGGCCCCCTTCGCTCCCTCACCTGTCTGTCCTGTCTCTGTCCTGACACTACGGTGGCCAACAACCTACTCATCTCTCTATGTCTCTTACGGTCTCTCTCTCTCTCTCTCTCATCTACTTCCTTTTTGATCCTTTCTTCCCTCTCCTCTGGAGTCTCTCTCTTATTAAAAATCTTCTCTGCCTCTTTCAGTAGATCTCGGAGAGTACTCTCTCTTAGACCCTCTAAACGCTCTAGCTTGCGTCTGATGTCCGGTGCTGACTGCCAAATGAAAGACATCAGCAGGCTAGTCTCCTGTCCTGGGTCTTCTGGGTCGTAGGGAGTGTACCTCCGATAAGCTTCCTTAAGTCTCTCTAAAAATGCCGAGGGGGTCTCCTCAGGCCCCTGCAATACTTGTTTCACTTGTGCCAAATTGGTAGGGCGTCTCGAAGCCCGCTGGAGACCCGCTATGAGCAACTGGCGGTAGAGGGCTAGGTGATTCCTACCTTCTTGGGTTTCAAAGTCCCAATTGGGGCGACCCAGGGGAAAGGCGGCATCAATTTCATTGGGGAGGGTAGTAACGCGGCCGTCTGTTCCCCGGACTTCTTTCCGCGCCTCCAGGAGGACTCGCTGGCGCTCCTCGGAGGTCAACAGGGTCTGCAGGAGTTGTTGGCAGTCATCCCAAGTGGGCTGGTGGGTTGCTAGGACAGACTCAATTAAGGCAGAAAGCCTGGAGGGATCCTCAGAAAAGGAAGGGTTATTATTTTTCCAGTTATAAAGATCAGAAGCCGAGAACGGCCAATACTGCATTCGGCCGTTTCCTCCCAGGCGAAGTGGGAAGGCTCCGGAGGAGGAAGGGGCCTCAGCCTGGGGTATCGGCTCCCGCCTGTTTCTCAAGCGGCCAGCTACTGGTGACGGCGCCTGAGGGTGGCCTGCCTCGTTGGTTGAATCGGGCTCGGCAGGGGGAGTGTGAGGAGCCGAGGGCCCTTGATAAGGGGGAGGTTCTTCCTCTGTAAGGAGATCGACGAGGGGCGTCTCGTCCGGAGGGAGAACCCGAGGCTGAGGTTTTGGCTTAGGAGGGTCAGTAAGGGCAGGGTACAAGGCAGACAGGGGAGGGGTTTCCACCCGTGTGGGCTGTAGAGGAGAAGGTAGAGCGGGAGCCGACGGAAGGGGAGGTTTTGGGGGGACAAATGGCTTGACCCATGGCGGGGGGTCACATGCCAGTTTTTCCCAGGTAGCGATGTAGGCGACCTGATCAGGGTGGCCATGGGGACCTGGGTGAAAAATCAATGCTTTTAGTTTGGCGATGATGGAAAGATCGAAGGTCCCGTCCCGCGGCCACCCCACATTATACTGAGGCCAATGTCCCTGGCAGAGGGCGGTCCACTTTCCCTTGTGGACTTCCACGGAAAGGTTTTGGGCGGCGGTCCGGACCTCCTTCCAATGCTGTAAAGTGAGACTCAACGGTGTTATGACAGTTTGTCCCATGGTGGACGAAGTCTCAAACACAAGTAATAACACCACACACAAGACAAGACTTAAAACACAAATTTTCGCGGCGCGGCTTCGGCGTAGAACCGAAAGCAAAAGTTCAGACGGAGTCGGCGGAGAGGGTTTCCCCCCTTTCTCCAAAACAACGTACCCCTCAGATAGAGGGGCCGCTCCAAATAACCCTACACGGGTCTGAGTCGGGCGGGTCACAAAACGGACCCCAGATGCCTCTGAGACGTCTCCCAGGGCTGCGGTCGGGAGTCTGAGCCCGTCGGCTCCTCCTCGGGTCCGCCAGAACAGAATGGCCAACTAATTCGGACGCAAGCGCAAATTACAGGACAAACACAATGTGACAAAACGGACAAAACTCTGGCCGGCCGGCTTACCTCCCGACGTGGGTCGGTGGTCCCTGGGTAGGGGTCTCCGATCCCGGACGAGCCCCCAAATGAAAGACCCCCGAGCGTGGAAGTCTATCACTCAGAGGAGACCCTCCCAAGGATCAACGAGACCAAGTTTCGGATGCAAACGGCAAGAGGCTTTATTCAGATACACAGGTACCTGGGGCGTCCAAGTCGCTCGAAGGACTGGCGCGCCGACAGGTCGGGGCGGTGGGTTTTTATAGGGTTAGGGAGCGGTAAGCGTGGCTACAGAAGCGGGAAGCATGGTTACAGGGTTCTCATTGGTGCATTTAAATGAGGACCGGTTCAAACAGGGGCCAACCCACCCTGTTCTCGGAATTTTCCACTGAGTGTTGGCTTGTTTTTTTATCTTGAGGTCAGGCTGTCTTAGTTCTCTATTTTCTCGCCAGATGGCTGACCACAGATATCCTGTTTGGCTTAGTTGTAACTTGTTTGTCCCAAACTGACCTTGCCCGGAACTCTAGTTTCTCTTGTATGCGTGCCTGGCAAGTCTTGCAAAATGGCGTTACTGCTGTTTAGTAGAAACTGGTGGGTTTCTTCAATTGGACATGGTGATACATGTCTGTAACCCTAGCACCTTCAATAGTGAGGCAAACAGAGGGCTGTTTCTGAGTTTAAGCTAGCCCAGGATGTACATCCTGTCTTTGAAAAAAAAAAATACTAACTACATTTTTAAAAAATAAACTTTTCTTCCTCTGGTATTTTTGTCACATAAAAATATCAAAATATTGAGCATTAAGGGGAAAAACGGCACTGCACATTTCTAAAATAGGAAAACATATAATGCTTACCTCACATATACAAATGTAATACTTGCAATAAAGTATGAGCAATCAGAATGCTGTTTGACTCCTCAAAAGTCAGCCAGTGGGCTGGGGCTGTGGCTCCTAGGTAGAGTGTTTGCCTACCCAGGAAGAAGCCCTATTGATGTGCAAACAGCCTATGCACAGACCTGTAACCTCTGGAGGTAGAGGCAGAAGTTCAAGGTCATCCTCAGCAACCTGTGGGATTCAAGGGTCTCCTCGGGAGACCTGTGTGATGAGGGACAACAGAGAGCAAAACAAAAAAAAAATAATAATAATAAGCAAATAAAATAAAACTGTTCTCTAGAAATAAAGGTGGCCTCAGATTGGAAAAGAATTATTTCTAACCGGAACTTACATTCTACTAAAATGCTAATCATCTGGAAGAAGAGAGGAATTTTTTTCTTTGTCAAGTACAAAATGTTTTATCTAAGTATTATCTTTTGGGAGGCTGCTGCAGGGTGTGACACACCGGTTCACACAAAAGAAGCTAACCAAGAAAGAGGAAGCCAGGAGATACATAAAGCTACACCCGGAAAGAAAAGATACCAAGACAATGGCTGTATAAGAGAAGGAACCAAAAGGAACTGGACCAAAAGGCTGCAGAGAGGAAAGACATAATAATATAAGATAAAACAGGGACACCAAGGGAGACCTTGTAATACGAATAGAGAAAAGCAAGCAAATAGAAGGGAAAGCAATGGAAGTTGTAAGTGTAGACCAGGGCCAGCCTGGGCTACCAAGTGAGTTCCAGGCCAGCCCTGGCTACAAAGACCCCTATCTCAAAAACAACAACAAATAAAATAAGATAAAATAACTAACTAAGCCAGGCATGGTGTGGCATATGACTTTAATCCCAGCATTCAGGAGGCAGAGACAGAACTCTGAGTCTGAGGCACAGAAGAGGAGAATGTCCACCTAAATATGCCCAGGTCTCAGCTCTAACAGGAACTTAAGCAAGCACATGAGCACCAATTTTACAGAGAGATGGAGAACACCAAAAGAGCCAGTTGATGGAGCTGGAAAAAGGTTGAAAAGTTGCTTCTCAAAAAAAAAAAAAAAAACAAAAAAAAAAAAAAACAAATGAGGGTAGGCTGTTGGTTTCGTTGTATTTAGAAGGTCTTATACTACAATTCGATCTTAATTAAAGTGTGTGAACTGGAGACAAAGATGAAACTTAAGCCAGGCAAGCATTGTGCTAGACAGTCCTAATACTCAGGAGTTGGAGGCAGGAAGATGGCAAGCAAATTTTGATATAGCCTGGGCTACACAGCAAAACTCTGTCTCATCAAAAAACAAATGTTGGGTCTTCGAGATGGCTCAGCAGGTGATCCTAGGAAGCACTCCTTAGGACCTCTGTGGTGCAAGTAGAAAACTGACTTTGAAGAGCTAGCTGTACCTTCACATACACAAACATAAGAGGGGTGTGTGTGGCATGCTCCTTGATTCCAGCAGTAAGAGAGAAGAGGTAAGGCAGATCTCTGTGATCTAATCTATGCAGAGCTACAGTTCTCGCTCTGTGGGTCTCGACCCCTTCTGGGGGGGGGTCGAATGACCCTTTCACAGGGGTCACCTAAGACCATTAGAAAACACAGATATTTACACTGCAGACCACTCACAGCAGCAAATTACAGTTATGAAGTAGCAACAGAAATAGTTTTATGGTTGGGGAACTCACCATAACAAGAGAAACTGTATTAAAAGGGTTGCCAGCGTTAGGAAGGTTGAAAACCACTTGACGAGAGTTTCAGGACAGCCAAGGCTATACCTAATGAGACCTTGTCTCAAAGATAAATAAATAAATAAATAAATAAATAAAAGAATGAATGACATGAAAATGCTGGTCCTTTCCAAAAGGGAATTAATTAACCAGACAAGTGTTCAGCAAGTGCCTAGCCAATAAAAAAGAAAGCATTCGAATGCCATTAGGAAACAAAACTACAGACTCTACTTACCCGAAAGAGTTTAAAACACTGACTACAGCTTTGTTCACGTAAAGTTCAGATGAAGCACATCTCCGGATAGCAACAAGCTACCAAAATTGACCCCAAAATAGTCAAACTGAACCAACAGCTATTAAAATTCTGCCTTGCTGATCGAAGTATCCGTTCCAGGTGGTTTTAGAAACTTTTTTTTCCTTAAATTTTTAAAGTATAAATAAACACGATCTCAAACCAATGTTTTCAGTTCCTGTGTTGGATGTTCTCCTAAATGCTCTTTCTGGTAAGATATTTCTGTGGGACGCAGGAAGCTCCGCCACAGCCCACATTTTTCAGCTATGACAAAACTCTTCACTCCTGTGAGAGATCTGCCCTGTGGCTTTGAGAGACTTGGGACAGTCCTAGCATGGTGCTATGAACCCCGCCTACATGTGGCATTCTGCCTTTCGTAGTGTGCAAACATGGTATTCTACATCTCCATCATTCATTCTTCCTCAGAACTACACTTAAAGAACAACAGAAATCCGTTCTTGCCCTTCGGAAGACCGGAAGTCCAGAAGAAGGTGGTGGATCACTAGTTCCCCTGAGGGTTATAGGGGAAACCTGTTCCAGCCGGTTCTCTTTGCCAAAGCCAGTCCTCCGACCCTCTCTGCTTTGCATTTAGATGGCATCTCTGAAGATGTGCCCGAGCCCATAATTTCCTACCTTTTTCAATTTTTTCCCTGTATATGTGTGTGTGTGTGTATGTGAATATATATTGCATGAGTGTATACATATTTGCATGTATGTGAGCCACGTGAACCCAAAAGTAGCTGCCAACCCCAGTGTATGTGTAGGCAAACATGTACATGCACATTGTACACACATACATATAACTTTTTAAAAACTTTTTGTTTTGAAACAAGGTCTCTCTACATAGCAGCTCTGGCTGACACGGAACACTCTGTGTGGACCAGGCTGCACTTGGACTCACAGAGATCACCCTGCTTCTGCCTCTTGAGTGTTGGGATCAAAGGTGCCAGGATGCGTGGCTCATGCTCACACAATTTTTCAATGTTAAAGGGGGATGGGGGCAGCTGGAGAGATGGCTCAGTGTTTAGAGCACTGACTGTTTTTTCCAGAGGTCCTGAGTTCAAATCCCAGCAACCACATGGTGGCTCACAACCATCTGTAATGAGATCTGATGCCCTCTTCTGGTGTGTCCGAAGACAGCTACAATGTACTCACATACATTAAATAAATAAATAAATAAATAAATAAATAAATCTTTTTAAAAAAGAAAAAAAGAAAGAAAGAAAGAAGAAAAGAAAAGAAAAAAAAATTCAGAAGGTCTTGAGGTCATTTTCTACTATATAGCAAGTTTGAGGCCTGCCTGAAGTCAGGGTGGGGGAAGAAAAATAGATATTCAATAATATTAACTCCTATGTCAAAAGGCAAGTCTTATCCAACTATGGAGATGCTCCTTTGACAGTGCTCTGGAGGCAGCAGCAATGGGTCTCTGTGAGTTCCAGGCCATCCAAGGCTGTCTTGCAAGCACACATGGGTCACACACAGTTTTTAAAGGGTCTGGCGAGATGACTCAGTGGTTGAGAGGACTTGTTGCCTCTCTCAGAGGACCCAGATTTAGTTCCCAGGACCCAGATGGTGGCCCACAACCATCCATATTCCAGTTCCACAGAGTCGAACGCCTTCTGATCAGTTACCATCAGATGAGACGCACCTGAGTATGTGCAGGCAAGACACACATACGTGTAAAATAAAAATAAAAAGCTTTAGCTTTTCTTTTGTTAAGGAAAGTCTTGGAGCTGGAGATAAAACTCAGTGGTAGAACACGGCTTTGACACACCAGGCTGTAGGTTCAGTTCCCAGCACCCCCTCCCTCCTAAAGAAGATACTAATCGCGACATTTCTTAAAACTAGTTAAAAATACAACACATCAAAAGTTACAATGTGTAGCTAAACCGCTGCTCGGTGGGAGACAGGCTATGAAATGCTTATATTCCAAACTCTTACTTCAAGCAAAAGAGCAAAGTGATCCCCAAATTACAGTGGAACAGATAACCTCAGATGGGAGGGAGGAATGAGACCAGACACAAATTACTGAGGGGGGGGGGGCTGGGGGCAGATTACTGAGAGAGATAGTACTGAGAGAGAGAGAGAGACAGAGACAGAGAGAGGAAGAGAGGAAGATTACTGAGAGACAGAGAGAGAGAGACATCACTACAGACCTCACTGGTAGAAACTCAACTAAGGTAGGAAAATCACATACTCAGAAGGAGCCAAAGGACAAAAGCAGAAGAAGGCAAGGGGCTCTTATATACAAATGTATATATGTCACTTTGGAAATTTGCATATAATAAATATATTCCTTGAAAGTCATGAAGCTTTTCAAGATGACTCAAATAACTCCATGTTTATTCAAGAAATGGAATCCGTGGCTTACCTTCTCAGGATAAAAGAATTACTCTTCATCCTAACTATTAGTGTGGTTATACAGTTTATGCCTGTAGAAAAACCCTGACCTGCACCGGAAGAAGTCAACTTTATTTCCTTGCCTTCCATATTCTTCTATTTCTTTTAGAAACAGCCTCATTCTTTGTGAATTAAATTGGTATCAAACTTAGCATCTTCCTGCCTTAGCTTCCAAAGTGTTGGGATTACATACACATATAACTTTGCCTGGCTCTTTGCCAAAATTTTTAATTAAAAAAAAGTATCTATTTTAAGAGATAAGCAGGGGCTGGAGAGAAGGGGAAGTTATGAGTGTTTGTTTGGTCCATGAGCATAAGTACCTGGGTTCACTCCCCAGCACCCACCTTGAAGCCAGGCACAGAAAACATCCCTTTGATGACAGCAATCTCTCTAAGGATTGCAGCCACCTTTGAACTGGTTCTGTCACTTTGGCCACTAAGTTGCACATTCATCATGTCTTCCTTTTATTTTCAAATTATAAATTTGCATAAATATAGTAAGCAATAACTGTGCCATCACCTGGATGCTATTTTTGTGTTTAAATCACCACTGAGCAAATTAAGCAATCATTTCTGAACCCAGTCTCTCTCAGATTCTCAGGACAAGGGCAGAATGAAACCAGGACTGTCTCAGAGTTTCTAATATTGTGATAAAAACACCCATGCCAAAAACAACATGGAAAGGAAAGGGTTTATTTCAGCTCCTGGGTGATACTCCATCACTGAGGGAACTCGGCAGGAACTCAGGACAGGAAGTCAGGGCAGGAACCTGAAGGCAGAAACTGAAGCAGAAGCAGAAGTGTGTACGTGTGCAGGCCTCTGGCCTCAGTTAGAGCTCTCAAGAATGCCCTCAAAGGACACATCTAAAAGTGTACCTTATTAATACCATAGGTCTTTCTTTTAAGACTTTAATTAGGGAGAAAGAAAATGTGCAGAGTCTCCTGTTTGCTGTTGTCTCCCCCTCCTGCTCTTCTCTCTCTTCTTTGTCTTCTGCCTGATAGTTGTACTCACTCTCCACTCTCTTGGTTTTCACTTTGTTTTGTGGTACAAAGTCTTGTCTTGTTGTCCGGCCTGAACTCGTGTGTGTGTGTGTGTGTGTGTGTGTGTGTGTGTGTGTGTGCGCGCGCGCGCGCATGCGCGCGCATGTATGTATACATTTATGTATGCATATTTTAAGATTTATTTATTTTTATATTTATGAGTACACTGTAGCTGTCTTCAGACACACCAGAAGAGAGCATCAGATTCCATTACAGATGGTTGTGAGCCACTATGTAGTTGGTAGGAATCGGAGGAAGTATAAACACAATCTCAGGACATCCTTCCCTAGGAGAAGGAAGGGCCATTCAGGATGCAGAAGGCAGAGGGACCCCAACTGTATCTGTCATTCCTTTTCGTGTTCTCCTTCTCCCCATCCCCACTTCACTTGTTGCTTTGTTTGTGACAAGGGCTTGATCTATAGACCAGATCAGCCTTAAGTTTGATATGTGACCCAAGCAGGCCTTGAACTCATGATCCTCTTGCCTCAGCCTCCCTAGTGCTGGGGTTCAAGGTGTACACCTCCCACACAGCTTCCTTACCCTTCCCTTTCACTTCCTTTTTTCTTTTTCTTTTTTTTATTTATTTATTTTAAACATGTTATTTATTTATCATTTATTTGTTTGAGACAAAGTCTCATTGTACTGGCTAGCCTCAGACTAGAAATATAAACTGGGCTGGCCTTGAACTCACAAAGATCTGCCTCCCCTTGTTTCCCCAGAGCTAGAATTAAAGGTATGGGTATCACAACAACTACCTTCCCTTTTTTAAAATTTATTTTATTTTATTTTATTTATTTATTTATTTATTTATTTCCCAAATGCTACCCTCTTCCAGTTCCTCCTCCTGCCCCCCATTCTCCCTCCCCTTCTCATCTAAGTGGGGGAGAGGCTTGGTGAGCAAAGGGTACTCAGCAGCCACAGCAGCCTGCCTTCTGATCTGCAATAGTCACATAAAACCCGGGTGGTTCCCAGCGTGCCAAAACTGATACACTGGGGAGCAGAGATGGGACTTAATAGCCTTCAGTCTAGCTGAGACAGGAAGTTCTAGACTAACAGTGAGAAACCCATCTCAGAATGCAACCAAGGAGGATACTCCCACACCAACGTCTGGTCTCCATGTGCTCACATGCATGTGTGTGCACCATGCATACACACGTGCATGGAAAAGCAAGCCGGTACATGGTGACAGGACAGCTACAAAGACAAGCCGTATACCAGGGTTCTGTATCCTTTTCAGGTTCAGAGCCCCATTAACCTGAGGACCTGCTATTGGGTCTAATTATTCAGTTTTCCAGTCGTACCATCCTGGGGACCAACCTTTCGAGACATGGCGTTTGGAGCATCGTCCAAAGCATAATAAAATTCCTTATGGTTATTTTTATGAGGATTATATGAATCAAAGTGCAAGATGCTAGCCTACTATGGTAGTGTATACCTGTAATCTCAGCACTCAAGAGACTGAGGCAGCATCCAGCTGTGATTCATAGCAAGTCCCTGTCACAACCTTCCTCTGCCCCCCGAAACACACACACACACACACACATTGTAGCTACTTCAATGCCGGGAACAAAGCAAATACATATGTATTCATTTACTGTTATTGTTCCTCATCCACTAAAACTCAGCTGTGGTCTATTCAAAGTCCTCCCCAAACTGTCCCAAGTCTCATCCATCTGCCAAGGCCAGGCAGGGAGGACTGGCATCTAGCCTTCCTTTTAACCCCAGCTAACTGTGTAGCTGACCTGTTGGTCACTCACCTAACTATCCTGTATTCTTCTGTACCCTCGTATCCCAAATGACTAACAAGGTCAGCATCAGTATAGAGACTTAGAAGATTAAGGAAGAAACCCTTTTGTCCCAGGAAACTCAGTGGTACTGTCTCTCTGTCTCCCTTCCCTCAACCCTGAACCCAACAGACTGGCCTGTGTTTCTCTCTCTAATCACAAAGAAAACACAGCAGAGCCAAGATCCTGACCAGTTATTCTCCTTTGATAATAAAAGATGCTCCTCTGGAGGAGGCAAGCTCAAAACAGCCTCTCTTATGGTCACTGCCCCTCCACGAGTGAACTCTGGGCGGCCCCAGAAATGAGAACCGGTGACTGAGGATAGAGCACTCAGGAAAGAAGTAATGAGTGTTCCCAAAAAAGTTGTGTGTGAAGTGTTTGAAAACACACACACACACACACAGAGAGAGAGAGAGAGAGAGAGAGAGAGAGAGAGAGAGAGAGAGAGATCATATTTTGAATGAGTAAAAGAATGTTTTTAATTTACTGAAGAAGCTAGCTTTGTTTAAGCCTATTGTGAATTATTTCTTAAGACTGGAGTAAGGAATTCTTTTGTTAAGTAAATATTCAGGCCCTCCCTTGCCAAAAGCTTTTGAAATCTCTGTAGTAATTATGCTGATGTTTTCTATGTTTATATGTTAAATGCCTAGAGCTTAATTGTTAATGGGTAAATAAGAAGCCACTAAGGCCTTGCCAAAAGAGGCCCAATAGCTGAGGTTGGAGAACAATGGCTCTGCTGGACCCCTAGAGAGCCTGTTGGGCAGTGAGGGGGAGCAGAGCCTAGGCTCGGCCTCCAGGGGATAGTATCCCTGAAACAAACCAGTAAGAAACAAACCTGGGGTGGGGACAAAGGCCACCTGTCAGTTGAAGACTTAGGGCAGAGCAAAGGTGTCCTGTAGGGCTGTGACCCATTTCATAGCTCAAGGGTCACTACCCTGCTACTCTGGGAGGATAGAGGCTGACAACTAGAGAGAAAGTCTTTGCCAGCGCTTACCAGTGGGTCCATGCTAAGTACCAGTTAGGGACAACCACCCATGGCTTGCTGGAGTTTTGTATTAAAGTTGCACAGTCACCTCTGGGTAAGGTACTGTGTCACCTCAGGTCTGACATTATTCCTCAGGATTTTCCACTGCAACACAGGTTAAGAGTACCAGACAGTGGTAGTGCACTCAAGAGGCAGAGGCAGGTGGTTCTCTGAGTTTGAGGGCCAGCCTGGTCTACAGAGCAAGTTCCAAGACAGGGTTACTTGGAGAAACATACACACAACACACACACACACACACACACACACACACAGAGAGAGAGAGAGAGAGAGAGAGAGAAGTGCCTACCTCACACACACACACACACACACACACATAGACGGGTGGCTACTTCATAAGGGTTTTATGACAACTAAGTAAAGCAACATTATAGTAGACAGTAAGTTAGCATACAACTGGATTAAGCATTGTGTTTGTCTTAGTCAGGGTTTCTATTCCTGCACAAACATCATGACCAAGAAGCATTTTGGGGAGGAAAGGGTTTAGTCAGCTTACACTTCCACGTTGCTGTTCATCACCAAAGGAAGTCAGAACTGGAGCCCAAGCATGTCAGGAAGCAGGAGCTGATGCAGAGGTCATGGATGTTCCTTACTGGCTTGCTTCCCCTGTCTTGCTCAGTCTGCTTTCCTATAGAACCCAGGTCTACCAGCCCAGGGATGGCACCACCCACAATGGGCTGGGCCCTCCCCACTTGATCACTAGTTGAAAAAATGCCTTACAGCTGGATCTCATGGAGGCATTTCCTCAACTGAGGCTCCTTTCTCTGTGATAACTCCAGCTTGTGTCAAGTTGGCACAAAACCAGCCAGCACGGTGTTAATTTTCCATATGTCGAGCTTATCTGGAGCAGAGGTGCAGATCACACCTTACAAGGGTTAGGGACAATACCCTGTCTAGGTTCCATCCACAGTGCTGCAAAAACCAACAGCAGAAAAACCATTTTACAGTTCTGGATCTTGGCCAGTGCTCTCTACCTGGTAGGTCTGAGCTGGGAGTTGGCCTTCCTCCACACCCAAGCATATTTAAATAGAGTAGGTCTTCTCATTACTGGATTATGTCTGCAAAAAGACTCACAGCACAGAGGGACTTGTGGGTAAACTCTTTGACACTTCCAGTGAGAGCTCAACATGAGCTGTTGAGGATCAGCCTTGTCTTTCAAAGTCCAGCAGACAAGGAGCTTCTCCACTTGAGGGGCTGGGAGCCCCAGGGTGTTGATGGAAGCAGGGTGAGGCTTGCTGAGCCTACCAGGCAAGGGTTCAACTCGACTGTTGTCAGCAACCTTGAACCCAAGTTGGCAACCGACCAGTTGCAGGGAAGCCTTGACCCGAGACTCCCACAGTGTGTTGACTGAAGTCATAGAAAGGGTATTGCTAAGGCTAGATGGTTCCTTCTTGATTCTAGCTCTGTGGTGTGAATCAAAGGTCATCAAAGATAATGTTCTCCAACAAGTAGAAGGAAGGAAAAAAAGTGACCAAGACCTACCAAGCTCAAAATTTTAGAGCTGAAAGAGGCATTTCAATCCTGAGTTCTAAGCAGCTAGTTCGAGCATGCCTGTGTTTCTAGGCATAAAACATCATGGGGAAGTTAGCAGAGAAGAGGAGACTCCATGGGGCATCTCTTAGCTGGGATTCCTCAGTAAATAACCACTTCCGCTCCCAAGACAGCAGCACTCAGCCTAAAGCCATGTGGTCTAGAGACAGAATTCAGCTAGGACTCTGTTGCTGCAGTCAGAGGGAACCTATAGCAAGTCACTCCTGCTTCCTAAGCATGGGCAGCACACGTCCTTGGCATCTCTCCTTACTGTTTCTTGGGTACCACATTGTGACCCAAGGCCTGGTCACAACAAAGGTCTGTTCCTATAAGCACATCTTCTGAAGGGACAGAGAGGGGTCTGTGGGCATTTGAGAGCCAAAGGGACCAGGCTTGAGTAGGTAATTGCTCAGTGGGGCTACAGGGCCATTAAGACGAGATGAGCTAAGAACCGGACTCAGCGGTACAGATTTACCTAGTATGCTGCATGCTTCAGTATGAAGAGAAGCACACTGGGGATAGCGGTGGGGGCATCAGAGAACCAGACAAACACTGAAGCACCCGACCACAGCTGACCATTCCCTCCATCAATCTTCTCTGCTGCCTCCTTTCATTTGTGACATCTTCTTGGGGAGGAGAAAAACAGGTCCTCCACGGCATCGGGATTTTCAGATCTCCAGACTGAAGCATGACAGAGGCCATATGCCAGCAAAGATGCACTGGGTGCTTAGAGTTCCCTCTTCTACCCCTTTTCTCTCATCCTAGAGCTCACTCTGTGGTAGGGCCATGCAGAAGCTGAGGTCCTAGCCTGTCCATCATACGGAGACACGGAATACCTTCCCTTCTCTGATCATCAGAGAGAAAGAGCTGGTCTTGCTCAGTGCTAAGACAATGTCCAAGAAGCACTTGTCTGGTTCACTGGGAAGGGAAGGGGCCCTCAGAGACCCGATGACCACCTTCCATCCAGTTACCCATCCTCTCCATCTGTGACCCACCCTCAGTCCCTCTAATCTTGTGAAAGGTACCACCCAAAGGCCATGAATAGTGGAGACTTTCAAATCATGGACCCTAGGAAGCTAGGCAGAGGTATCCAGGCCAGGGAGAGATGAGACCCTGTGGGGAAAGAACTCACACAAAGCTAAGATGTTTCTTAGAAACAAAAGCAGCTTTGGCTGGCCAGGGTTTGTGGGATTGCCTGCTGAGCTCTAAAACCAGCCAGGGAAGAGAACAAGGTAAAGAAAGGGTTGAGCCATAAACACAAGACAAAGAACAGGCAGTTCCAAGGAGCCAAGAATGCAAATCATTTGCAGGCCTTGGTGAGATGCTCAACCAAGGACCCCGTGGGAGGTGGGAGTGCCTGCCACCACTGCAGAGGCCCTCTGTGCACATCAGCTGCAGTGAGTATGAGCCTTCCTATGAGGGTCCCTGCTGAGTCACCCTCTGTGTGTACTTGATGGATCAGCGGTGAGTCACTGAGTGTGTGTCAGAGTCTGCTGGTGTATGTGTATGCCCCAGCTCAAAAGTATCTAAGGTTTTGCCTGTGGGAGAGTGACAGTGTACTGTGAATGAGAGTCAGCGAGCCAGGAAGAATGGAGCACAGGGGGAGGCTGTGTTTAAAGGGCACCACACTTCATTCACACTGTATATCACACACCACATTTCTGAGCACAGTCCAGCAGGAGCCATCTGTCCCTTCTTCCTGCTGAACACTTCCCCCACCCACTTCCCTGTAGAGCAGCAGGGCTGAATTCTTCAGGCAGGAGGAGGAGAGGACTCCTGAAATCCTACAACCCCACCCTTGCCTTTTGCAGAAGGGACCACAACAAAATGCCTTCACTTGGGCCTAGGAGAGCAAGATGCAACTGAGGCTGGCATGGCATCCTTGATCAGGGTCTGAGCAGTACAGTGGGTCCTTTCTCCTTTCCCAGAAGGGATGAGATGACATCGCTTCTTTCAACTAAAATGCACCCAGATCAGCCCTGGGCATGAGGGGCTTGTCTTAATAGTTGAAATGGCTGATAACCCAGAAGACAACACTGACAGACAGTCCTAACCCTAGACTCAGTTGACCCCTTTGGCTTCATCCCACCCTCCTTGCCCCACCCAGATCCCAAGTGCTTGGCTGCACTGGCCAGGTCCTTTGGCAGCGCTGACATACATGATTCAGAACTTGCTTCTGAGACACCACAGACATATCACCTCATGGGAGGGCTGACGCTTCCTTCCCTCAGCCCAATTTCTGAGAAAAGGAACGAATAAAAGAGAGGGTTGACTCTAGCAGTTCAGGAAAAATGGCTGAATGAGGGTAAAGAGCCTGAACCTATTCACTCTTAAGATTGGGCCTGAGATTATTGTATCTGAGTTTCAATTGTCTGACTGACTGATTCTCAGATGGCTCAGAGTTGACCCAAACTTCAAAGAGATGCTTCTGGTAATGAGTTATTCCTTGTTAACTAAGCAGGTACTATGTCCACAGCACTGGCTGGGGAGGGGGGGTGGGGGGAGTGGACTGGAGAGATGGCTCAGTAGTTAAGAGCACCGACTGCTCTTCCAGAGGTCCTGAGTTTAAATTCCAGCAACCACATGGTGGCTCACAACCATCTGTAATGGGATCTGACGTCCTCTTCTGGTGTGTCTGAAGACAGCAACAATGTACTTATAATAAATAAATAAAGAAAGAAACAAGCAAATAAATAAAATGCCTTAGAGAGGGAAGATGCCATGTGTAGCTGGAAGACAATGCACACAGGAGATCTTGACATCGGGAAGGTCCCTAGGGTACAGAATACGAACCAAGAGAGTAGAACCATCAAATGTTTTCTTAAACATAAATAAATGTATTTACAAAGTTGTTTATTTTTTAGATTACATGAAATGAGTAGCTTTAAAAAGCTATAAACCACCTAGAAAACTTATTAATTAGAAAATATTATGGCATGCCCACAAATAGAACACAGTCTCTAAAATGGTAATTATTAGCTTTAAAAGAAAATTTAAGACCTGGGTATGTGGCAGACACCTTCATCCCCAGCATTCGGGAGGCAGAGGCAGACAGATCTCTGTGAGTTCCCAGCTGGGCTGGGCTACATCTCTCCTGCCCCCCTCAAAAAAATCAGAATATTACATATAATAGTATTTTGTACTAAAAATTAAAAGGATTAACCAATATTTTAAAATATGAAAAATGTGTATATGGGAAAGTGTGGGTGGAATGGGTGAAAATAGATGAATTTAGTTAATGCTTACTACACAAAGTAAAGTTGGACTAAAAAAAAAAACAATTTTTAGTTATCTATGTTGATCAATTAGAATGTTTTTTTTTACAAATCCAATAAATGTATTACAAAAATAATGTATTACAAAACACATTAAATGCATTACAAAAAATAAAGAGGAAGAAAACAAAAAACAAGCTCCTAGATGCTCCCAGGCTGCCCTCAGCACAGGCACTGGCTCCCTTGTGAAATGACATTTGGAGAACTGGCAGCCATCACCAGAGAAAACATGGCACATTTGGCCTCTGTTGCTGCATCCGGAACAAAGCAAGGACTAGGGCTGTCAGCTCAAGGCAAATAATGATTTGCATAAACATGTGACAGAGAATTAATCAGTGAGTGAGATGTCTCACTCACACAGATGAACTCAATTGAAAGGAGTGTGAGTTTCTGGCAACCATGTCCTCACCCTGTTACAGGCCCAGGATGCTGGAAGTTCAAAGACACTCAGACCCTTAAGTCACACACAGAGTCAGAGAAGGGAGAGAAGACACTGGAGCGAACTAAAAAGGGTAAGTAAATGCCTCCAGTAATTCAATCCCAGCTGAGTCTTACAAACTAAAAGGAAGAACACACAAATTCACACAAAGCACATACACATACATATGTGTGCACACATACACACACATGTACACACATGCATGCAAATACATACACATATGCACACATGCACATACCCAAGTGCATGCACACATATATACGTACACAGATGTGCATGTACACACATATACATGTGCATGCATACATTCATACACACATGCACACAGGTATATGCTCATGTGCATGCACATGCACACACACACAAAACAATGAGACAAACATAAATGAAACCAAACCAGCGGACAAGCAGCCATGGCTCTCAGCCGCCAGAGCTGAAGTCACACGTTGTGGTCTCCTCATGTGACTAGCTGTGAGGCTGGCAAGGCTGGCTGCTCTGCTCCTGCCTGGGTACTTTATCTAATCCTTGAGGCTCTGAAGCTCTGGGAAGTGGGGACTGAGACTGCAAAGAGGCAGGTTTAATTATGACCCTTCACTGCAAATGACTGAAGCCAAAAAGCAAACCAGCAAAAATCGAAAAGTGACTTATTTAGCTCTTGAAACTAAAAATGTCCAGGAGCAGATGGATTCTGGCTTAGTGAGATTAAGCCTAAACTAATGTCAGCCAACACTCAATCTGACTCAGTGTTCCCTGTCTTGACTCTCCTTCTTCCAGCAGGATCGGTGAGCAGGGTCGTGCCAGAAAGCCCATGCTGTATGGTTCCCTGTATCTAACTACTCCAGAAAAAGGGGGAAATGCACTTTAAAAATTATTTTATTTTATTTTCCTATCTTCACCTCTCCAGTGCTAAGGTTGAGGGATTTGTACCACCCATGGTCTATGCAGAACTAAAAATCAACCCCAGGTCTCTGGGCAAGCTGGGTAAGCACTCCACCAACTGAACTATACCTTCAGCCTGGGAGAACTCTCTTCCCAACAGTTTCAACACTATGAAGAGTCTTAGGGGCCCAGCTCTGATCATGTGCCCACTTCTGAATTATCTCTGATCTCTGTGGTTGGATTGGGCCAGTCCCTTCCAGATCACATGCTACATTAGTCAGCTTTCCATATCTCTACAAAATACCTGGAAGATTACCTAATAAGGAAGATTCTTTTCTTTTCTTTTCTTTCTTTTTTTTTTCTTTTCTTTTCTTTTTTTTTTTTTTTTTTTGCCTCATTCTGGTGGTTCCATTCCAAGATTAGCATCTTGGGGGTTGGGGGTAGGGAGGTCAGGGGCCGGGCCAGAGAGCAATAAGAAGCTGTGGTTGTGGAACACAACAGTTAATAAGCATTGTTTAGGGGGCTAAAGGACCTGAATGGGCTAGGGTCCCCAAATCTTCTTCAGTGGCAGCGTTCTTCCCTTTTAGCAGGCCTACCTCTCAAGGGTTCCACCTACACACAACATTCAAACTTTAGAACATGATTAGAAATGGAGGGTGAACGTCTCTTCCAAAATTGGAGGCAAAGTACCAAAGGGAAAAAAAAGGAAGGATTCTGAATTGATGACAGACACCTACCTATCCTAGTGTCACAGAGAAACACAGAGATACACCAAGTGACTGTACACCGTGAGAAACGAATCAGGTCTGCCATTGGGTAGCAACCATGAGTCCTTTGGGAATCGTGCCACGATGATACAAGTTTTGAATATTTCTAGGAACCTTTTTTTCCATTGTTAAAGGCAAGGGTCCAAGGAAGATGCACAAGAACCCTCAATGAACACTGGGAACCCATCTGTTTCTCATCCCTGTATAAGCTGTGAGACGTACCAGTGACCTAAAGGCTTGTGATGGCAGGAAGGCCTTGATGGGCAGCTTGCAACATGGTTTTTGTTTGTTTGCTTGTTTGTTTGGTTGGTTTTTTTTTTTTTTTTTTTGATAGTTGGTTTTTTGAAATGGGGGTCTCTCTGTGTAGTCCTGACTATCCTGGAACTCACTATGTAGACCAGACTGGCTTTGAACTCACAGAGCCTTCCTCTACCTCCCAAGTGCTGAGATTAAACGTATACACATGACTGGCTTGGAAAAGTCTTGGGAAGAGCTATAGACAAAGAGTCTGTTCCCTGGGTGCCACAAAAAATATTATTGGTTGAATAAACTCTCACTCACAAATAGATGAAGAGTCCAATAAACAGTAGGCTAAAGAGTAATGCCATATCTAGTAGCCAACTCTGTGACAGTTGAAGAAACAGAGGGTATAACCCTGACAGTGTAGGCAGGGGTGAGCCAGCCCCGGGGGTGTGAGCATGGAAGAGCTGGGCCTGCAGCTTGTCTGCCATGCAGTAACATAGGTGTGGAAGAGATGCCTTCCCCTACTCTCACCTCTTGATCTACAGCCAGCAGGAAAGCTGACCCTGGGGTCATGAGAGCTGGCTCTGCCCCTCACCTGGGCAGCAGGATGGAGCTAGCCTTGGTGGCTGCTGGAGCTATGCTCGGGGTTGCTGGTAAGCTTGCCCCAGAGTGCATGACAGCAGGAAAGCTGTCCCATGACCAGCTCAGATACCTCTGACCTGAGTAAGAGTCAGTAGTAATAACCATGTGACAGAGATATTAGTATGGTGTCTGATCATTGTTTTCTTGTTAAATGTTTACATTCATTTATTTTGCATTTGAACACAGAGATGGACACATGTGCTTCAGAAGTAAACATGTGGAGGTCAGAGGACAACTTTTAAAACATAGTATTTATTGAAAATATTTTTTCCCTACTGGGTATTGTGACCCATGCCTCTAATCCCAGCACTTGGGCTGGAGAGATGGCTCGGTGGTTAAGAGCACTGTCTGTTCTTCCAGAGGTCATGGGTTCAATTCCCACCAACCACATGGTGCCTCACAACCATCTGTTTGATCAGATGCCCTCTTCTGGTGTGCCAGCAACAGGATGCTCATATACATTAAATAAATAATTAAAAAAAAAAAAAAATCCCAGCACTCAAGAGGTGGTAGATCTTTGAGTTTGAGCCAGATATGGTCTACAGAGTGAGCCCCAGTACAGCCGTATTACACACAAAAACCTTCTTTGGGAAAAAAAAGAAAATAATTTTGCTCATAAAATATATGCTGATCAGTTTCTCCCCAATTCCTCCCAGCTCCCCATCCAATTCCATGCCCTTCTGTCTCTCCTTAGAATAAAACAGGCAAACAAAACAAGTAAACCAGAATTCAAAAAGGAAACACACACACACACACACACACACACACAAAATAAAACCCCATAAACACATAAGATAAGAAACCATTAATATACAACAAAAGATCAGTAAGACTGCTGGGCAGTGGTGCGACATGCTTAGGAGACACAGAGACTGATGGATTTCTATGAGTTCAAGGAGAGCCTGGTCTACGGAGCAAGCTCCAGGACAGACAAAACAACAACAATAACAACAAGCAATAAGACAAAAAAAAAAAAATGCCCAAAGTCATAAGAAACAAAAAGTATATTTAAAAAAATCACTGAGTTAATTTTGTGTGTTGGCCATCTCCTGCTGGGCATGGAGCCTTCCCTTAAGTATGGTTCGCCTTCTCAGTGCTGGACCCCTTCCCTCATCTATCTTGACCTTATACAGGCCTTATGTATACTGCTTAGACTTTCTTGAAATCTATTTATTTATTAAAATTTATTAAAATATATTTCAATTTAGCTTCAGACAAATTGTTAGGACAAAGGCCATAAATGTTGCTAAAATATCACAAAAGTGGTCTCTACCTAGGTGGTAGTATTTTTCTGTGCAAGACCTTTTGAGGGGCCTCTGCTGTCCACGTTGTTCTCAGGGCTGCTGTCTCCCCAGCTTTATTTGGATGACCCATTAAGCCCTGATTACAGAGCTCAACTACTTTGGCAGTCCAATGTCCCAAAGCCTTCCACATTCTTCCTGAGAACGGCATGGCCAGGCCTGGAACAGCCTGACCATGTCCCTGGTATCAACTCCTGACTTAGGTACTTTCATATTGCTATGAAAAGTTACCATGCCAGGCATGGTGGTGGCACATGCCTTTAATCTCATATCTCAGGAGACAGAGGCAGGTGCATCTCTTTAGTTTTAGACCAGCATGGGCTACAGAATGAATTCCAGATCAGCTGGAACAGCAACGAGAACCCCTGACTCAGAAAACAAAAATAAACTAAAAAGAGAGCTGGAATTTGTGACCATTACAATAGTGAACATGGGACATCAGCACACATCAGCACACATCAGACAAAGGCAAACAGGTCTTCATGAGTTTGAGGCCAGCCTGGGCTACATAGTGTAGCCATGAAAGAAAAAAAATTAATAAAAAAAAGTTTAAAGAGATATAAAGAGTAAATATGGTTTTATCATTACATCTTATACATTATACATGTACATATTATACCCCATAAATTCATACAATTAAATATATATATATATGTGTGTGTGTGTGTGTGTGTGTGTCTATTTATTCTCACTATGCCATGCTTCTGCCTGAGTGCTGATATTAAAATCAGGTACCACCATGTTCAACAAATAATTTTTGAACATTTATTGTGCAAAGCTTTGATGAGAAAAAAGAAATATTTATAAATATAATAAGGACCTGATCATCATAAAGCATCTTGAAAATGCCAAGCTGAGGAAACTTCTCATGGTTGGCCTAAATTCCTTTAAAATGTCAAGGCCTAATTTGAGCTACTTTAGGAAACAAAATAGAGTCAAGGGCATATGAAACACACACACACACACACACACACACACACACACACACACACACACAAACCCTAAGAAGCATTCAGTCTAACACTAAGTGAAGAGGTCTGGAGTGTGCTAAGCAGCCGACTGCTTGCCAAGTTCTATCAGCAACTCCACAAAAATTAAAAATTATGGCAATAAAGAAATGATGACAGTTATATGTGTGGGGTCTTGTGTTGCATTCTGAACAGAGGGGGACAAATTGGTTACTGAGGACATCGTTGGATACATCAGTAAAGTAAAAATGAGGGTGGCATGCCTAACAGAAGGCAGGGGCATAAGGAGAATGTACGCCAAGCTTCAGCTCCGAACAAACCACAGCCTAAGGACATGACATCCAGCCCCCAAAGTTGTATAGCCACAACCGGAGGCAGCGTGTATGCTATGCAGTTTAACCATTCGAGCCATCTCTCTAGCCCCAGGGCAACTCTTATAAAAGAAATAATTTAATTGGGGCCAGCTTATAGTTTCAGAGGTTTAGTTCAATATCATGCACATAGCAGGATGCAAGCAGACATAGTACTAGAGAATCAATGAAGATTTCTACATCCAGATCTACAAGCAGCAGGAAGAGAGACTGGGCCTGGCTTGGGCTTTGGAAACTTCAAAATCCACCTCCAGTGACAGACTTCCTACTCCAATAACAACATACCTCCTAACCCTTCTAAAGTAGTGCCACTCCCTAATGACTAACATTCAAATATAGGGCCCTATGGGGGCCATTTTTATTCAAACCACTACAGTGCCTTTGTTTTGTATTCACCTTATTCAGATCAACAGCAGAAAGTAGCCAGTTTCTCAGGTTTTGTTCATTTTTGGTTTCCTCGTTGCTCTAGCTGTTAGGGTTTGTTGCCAGAATGTAACACAAATGGCCTCCAGCGAATCCCTGAGAGTCTTTGTTTCACTCAGAAACCTCACTCAGGCACTTCGGCATTTCTGTAGGCAAGTTGGTCTTCTGTGGCTTTTCTATGCAGAGGGCCCATTAAGCTGTGGATACTGCACAGTAGGGATTCTGAGGCTTCCAGCTGCAAACTCTGTATCACTTCCACAATCCAGTTCCAAATACAGTCTAGGAACTGCAACAGCCACTTCTCAGTCCTGTCAATCCTTACATTTCTCCTGGCTGTAACCAAAAGCCCTACAAAGAGGAATTTAAGGGTGCACCAGTTCAAACATTTTAGCTCACAGTTTGAGAAAACCCAGTCCCTGGTGGCAGAGAAGGCATGGTTCATGGCGGGAGCATGCAGCTGACACAGCTTTATTCTTTGGTGGACTAGTAACCTGATAAAGGGGAATATCAATACTGCCTGTGATATTCTTGAACTTTAAATTAATATATATATATGGCTGAAGAGATGGCTCTGGTTAAGAGCATTGACTGCTCTTCCAAATGATTCGGGTTTAATTCCCAGCACCCACATGGTAGCTCATAACTGTCTGTAATTCTACTCCAAAGGATCTGATATCTTTACATTCATGTACATAAAATTAAATAATATATATATATATTTTTAAATACATGTAGTGGCTAGAGAGACGGTATAGTAAGTTAGAACTCTGGCAGCTCTTCCAGAGGACTGAGGTTAGATTCCCAGCACCTATAAGGCAGTTTGTAACCATCTGTAACTCAAGTTCCAGAGGACCTGACACCCTCTTACAGCCTCCGTGGGTTCTAAGCACACATGTACACAGACTTGCATGCAGGCTAAATACCCATCCACATTAAGAAAAAAATAAATATTTTTCAAATTAAAAAAAAAAAACATCATTTTTTTAAAAGGTATATATAGGGCCAGAGGCATAGATCCATGGGAGAGTAATTGCCTACTATATACAAAGTAGTTTGCTCTCTAATACCCTAAGATGAAGTAGTACAACATATAATATGTTTCTATTTTATCAAAAAATTTATATAAAAGAAACAAAATTTCTTGAGTATGTGTGTGTGTGTGTGTGTATATATATATATGTATGTATATATATATATATATACATATATATATGTATATATATATATATATATATATATATATATATATACATTTTGTAATTTTCCTAATTGGAAAAAATTCAGAAGGTAGCACCTTGAATACCAGCCATGCATGTGTGAGGAACTGGTTTGATCATGGGTACTAAAGAAGGCCAGGGAAGAAAAGGGAGTTTTAATGTTCTTTAAACTTATGTATTGTACTGTATTGTATTATGTGCCTGGATGTTTTGTCTGCGTTTACATCTGTTTACCAATGGGATGCCTAGTACCCACAAAGGCCAGAAGAGAGAGTCACATCCCCTGAAACTGGAGTTACAGATGGTTGTGAGTCACCATGTGGTTGCTGTGAATTGAACCCAGGACTTCTGGAAGAACAGTCGGTGCTTTTAAGTGCTGAGTCATCTCTCCAACCCCTTTTAAGTATTTTCTAAATTCAGGGAGTACTGTATGCTGTTGTTTAGACAGAGTGTCTGGTTGGAGACACTGTTTATATCACAGACCTGGGGGAGTGAATGGGCTTCTAGAAGTCCCAGCCTAAGACTTGAAGCTACATAAGAGTTTCTGCTAGAAGACACTCCTGTACACCAGAGCATGCACACACTCAGAAGCACCCACTCACTCTTCATACACACATACAGACTCTCCCAGGAACCACCACACCATCTCAGCCACACGCCAGACGTCTCTGAACTTAAAGCTTCTAATCGCCCGTTCCATTCTCAGAGATAGATTTCCTTCTCCCCACTCTGAGCCTGGTGTGTACAGTGCCAGAGTCTGCTGTGTCCTGTCCGCAGGGAACCAGGACACACAGGGAGCCAGAAAAATCGAGAATGTGAGCACAGGTGTGTCCTCAGCCAGAGCCGTGGCTGCAGCGCTTAGGAAAGCTCAGTGCCAGACAGAGCCAAGGCTACCCCAAAGTAGGAGGGAGCAGAGGAGCACCAAAAGATGGCTTAGTGGTTTGAGCACTTGCTCTTCCAGGGGACCTGGGTTTGATTCCAACGCCCATGTGGTGGCTTCCAACTGACCATAGTAGAGTTCCAGGGAATCCAGTGCCCTCTTCTGACCTCCGCAGGTGCTAGACATGCGTGTGGTGCACAGACATGTTTGCAGGCAAAACATTTGCGCACATTAAAAAAAAATAATTAAAATAAGAAACTTCCAGAACAGGCAGGGCTACACAGAGAAGCTCTGTCTGGAAAACAAAAACAAATTAAATTACAATCGCCCCCAAGAATCTTTTAAAAAAAGAAAGAAAGAAATTCTGGAAATTAGGTGGCTGAGATTCAGGTTGGGCTCCTTCCAGCCCCTTTGGAGCTCCAGTACCATCTGCTAGGCAGGCAGCATTTCCCAAAGGTTAGGGTCAGCCATCCCTCTGGGAACTCTACCTGGGCAGGAGAACCATTCTGATGACCCAGCAGATCAAAGATAAAGCCCTAAGTGTTTACAGTATCAGCTTTCGCTCCCTGGGGGAAGACTATCTCTCCCGAGCAGTGCAGCTTTGTGGAACAACCGGCCCTGTTGGCACCTTGAGGCCCAGGAACTCAGCTGCTAGCACGGTCCAGCTCTGGAGGGAGCAAGGTTGCGAACAGAAGGCTCATTCGGGAGAACAAAACTATCTGTCCTATCTTTGCAGGACACCAGCCTCGCCCTTACACCTGCTAGGTGGGGCCTGCTCCTGGGTTAGAATCTTTGTCCACCTAGTTTAATTCCAGGCACCGAGAGACACTCATTTAAGGCTTGTGGCTATTAGCAGCACAGGTCTGTGGAGAAACTTGCATTGAGGTGATCCAGGTTGAACCTGCCTCACTGTTTAGATGGTAACCAGGAAGTCCGGGTGAGGTTCAGTGATAGACCTCAAGGTTTCAGCTTTTATCTTCAGGACTGAAAACCAAATTTTTTTTAAAAGGCAGATAAAAAACAAGTAACAGTCATGCAACCTCAGATTGCCCTACCCCTCACCCCCCCACCCCTCAGCAATCTCTACCCCCACCTCCCTAGCAAACACATGGTGGCTCACAACCATCTATAATGGGACCTGATTTCTTCTTGTGTGTCTGAAGACAGCTACAGTGCACTCATATACAGGAAATATAAGAACAAAAAAAAAAAAAAAGGCTGTAACAGGTCCCATTTTAGGGACCAGTAGGAGGAGAAAATGTAGTTAGTCATAGAAGCCAAGTGGAGATGGATGACCAGAGACTCCTGGGGTCCTAGAGCTTTGCAAGCTGAGGCAGGAAGGAAGAGGGCTTGAGCCTACAAAGTTGAGATCAGCCATGAAACCCAAGGGTCCAGACCCTGTGTGTGTGTACACCTTTAATCCCAACCTTCTGGAGGCAGAGACCGACCAGGATCTCTGTGAGACAGACACCAGCCTGGTCTGTGGGCAAACCAAGGCTACAAGATGAGACCACATCTCAAACAAACAACAACAAAGGAGCTTACAGGGTGTTGACTCTGGAAAGAATCAGATGGAATGACAATAGCAAAAGATTGATCTCACACCCCCATCTTCAAACACCCCTCACCCACTGCCTCACAGGCCCCTGCTGCTGCTGCTCCTGGCTTTCCTGCTTTATCCTTTACTGGAAGCCTCTGCACTCCCCTCCCTGCCCCCACCCCCCATCACCACCACCTTACTCGTGCATCACTGAGCCACACTCTCCAGACTTCTTTTTATGGCCTTGAACCCTTTAGCAGTCCTGACCCCCCCCCATTCTCCCCAATGCCTTTGATGTTTTTTCTGCTTAGGTCAGTGGGTCCTACTAAATACCTTCTTCAGCATTTCCTAAGAACTTACTAGAAATACAAGTGATATCAGGATCTTGTCACTGGCAGAAGCCCCAGGACAGAGAGCTACCAGCCTAGAAATCGCCACCCCACCCCCCCTACCCTGAGCCTCTTTGGCTAGATCCCTCGGGAGGAACTCATGCATCCTACCTCTCAGAAGAATCTCAACGTTTGTGACACCATCTGTGTTTTCTTTCCTTTATTATTTACTTGGGAAGAAATTAGATGGACCTGTAAGAGGCCAGTGTGAAACATCCTCTATCTAGGATCAGGTTCTAGATGAAGGCAGATGATCTATGGGCCCTGAAGCCATTTCAGAAACAGAACAGGAGTGCCAGAGGCCTTGAGCAGGTGAACTGGCTTAAGTGGAGTTAAAATCAAGTCACCTGGAGGACATTTAACACCTACTTAAAGAGCAGAAATGTTAAAAATGCCAGAATACTAATCTCAACCATCGTTAAAACAGATTTAAACATAGTTCGATTATAAGCAAGGTCGCCCAAGGAGGAGGGACAGAAGAAAATCTAGACCGAGGTAGCAGAGACATTTGGGCGGTTTGTTTCTAGTACAAAGAGGGTTGACTGGGCCTCTCTCATGCTGCCAAGCGCTCTCTAGGCTTCGTCTCCAGCCCTTTTGCTTCTTGTGTCTTGAAATAGAGTCTTGTTAACTTGCCCGGACAAGTTTTGAACCTTCAATCCCTTTGCCTCAGCCACCTGCCACCAGGCCCAGCTGGGAAATCCCTCTCTAAAGCATTTCATTCTGTTTTACAAAAATATCAAAATTCTCTGATTAATGGCCGTTGCTTAAGTAAGTGCTTTGCATTTAAGACATGTTCTTGACAGATCTTGAGTCTGTCTCTCCAGGCAGATACCTCCGCACTCAGTTTGGACAAACAGCAGCTTCCTTCCAAGAATGAGGAAGACTCCACAGGTACTTTTCATCCGGGAGAAGGAACCAAGGTCACTGGCCGAAAGAACAACATGGGCTGGCTGGACACAGAGCAGGCTGAGGCCTCCACCTCCAGCCCACTTCTAAAGGAATAATGCAATTTCGAAGGGCCAAGAAGCCATAAATAGAACAAAGGGAGGAAAAGAAAAATCAATAGCAATAAAGAGAAAGCGCCTGGTGGCGGGTGATGTCAGAGTCTTGTCAAGCAAGGGCAGCTTGGGGCCAAAGTTGCTGAGTCCTTACCCTGAATCACAGGCCTTGCAATGGGCAGACTGGGGTCAATGAACACTGCTTCCCCAAAACACTTTAAGGCAGGTCCTAGTCTCTGCCCTCCATTGGTGGGGAGGAGAGGGTCAGAGAGATTATATAACATGCCCGTGAGCACATTATTAATAAAACCACTGAGATTTAAGCTCACAGTCTCAGTCCCTTCCTGAGCCCCCCACGGCTGTGTGATCAAAAAGGGTGCTCTCTGAATATGAGCTCAAGTGGGGTTTGGAGCAGAGAGGACCACTCTACCTGTGTTCTTGAAACTATTTCCCCAGGCCTGACTCACCTGGGAAACAGCCCCTGGGGAAACTTGACTCCCTTCTCTCCTGACCCGGTGCAGACTGATGCCTATCTCTGCACAGTTGCTGTGGCCTCCACAGAGCCTTAGAAAAGGCCTACCTCTCTCCTTGGGATTTGGGCATAGGCAGCTAGCAGGGGTGACACTCCCACAAAGCAGCAAATACAGCTTTGGGGCTCCCAGCACTGAAATCTATACTATTCCTGATGAGCCCTCCCCAGGGGAAGTAGGGACTCCCCTTATTGCTCCATACCCTGAGCCCCTGAGACCCGGGATCGCCCTCTCCCTCCCTTCCACTATGGAGCATTTTCATTGGCAAGTATAAGAGAACTTGATAAATCAAAGTGGTTTCCCCAGCAACAGCAGGAGAAGCAGGTTTACTTACGCCAGGTAAATAATGCATGAGCCAAAGCTGAGAAATACAGCAACCAAGTTCATGTTACTAACAGGTTCACTGAACTGCCCAGCTGTGCTTCTGAGCTGCAGTCCCAGGGGGTTAGGTTGCAACTCCCCGCTGCCCCCTCCTTTCCAAAGGAATCCTGTCTGCATTCAGGTTTTTTTTTGTTTGTTTGTTTTGTTTTTTTGTTTTTGTTTTTTGTATTTGTTAGTGTTTGCTTTATTTTGGTTTTGAGCCTCTCTTTCTCCTTCTCCTCCTCCTCTCTCCTTCTCTTCTTCCTCCCATTCCTTCTCCATGTTCTCTTCCTCCTCTTCCCCTTTCTCCTCTCCATCTCTCCTCCATCCTGTTGTTCTCCTCCTCTTCCTTTCTCTTCTTCCTCTTCCTCCTCTCTCTCCTCCTATTCTCCCCTTTCCTCCCCCTCCTCCTACCCTTCTCACTCCTCCCCCTCCCCTCATCCCCCTCTGACTCTCCCTCCTCCTCTCTTTGTCCTCCTCCTCCTTTCCTGGTCTCTCTGAGTGATTACCTATCCCATCAATCAAGTCATGAAATCCAAGGAGACCATCCTTGTGGCTTCTCCCAGCCTTTACAGTGTGATAAAAGGCCATTTTGCAAAGTCTGGGGATGAAGCAGAGACCCATACCGGCTGGCTCCCCAGTTTGCCAGAAAGCAGCTCACTTCCAAATCCATTAGGTATACTTGACAGGCCAGCCAGGTCCCTGCGTTCCCTGGCAAGATGGGCCTTGCCAAAAAGAAATGTAAACTAAACCAAATTGTGAAAGAACAACTTGAGATAAAGCCAGAGAGCTCCTCCATCGCCCCTGGGAAAACTGATAGAGAATCAACATCTCCACCCCTCCCCGGGGCTGTTTTACTTGCCCAGATTAACACTTAAAAGTCTTTTTCCTTTCTGGTTTGTAAATATTAAACTATAGTATAATATAGAAAATAGCACAGCCCCAATTTGACACACTCTCCTCTACCCCACCCCAAAGCGAATCGTTCATTTCAGGGACTAAAATTTCAGTACAAAGACTATTAAAAAAAAAAAAATGAAGGTTGTACCAAGGTCTCTCTGTGTCTCTATTCTCTTTCTCTGTCTTTGTTTCTGCCTTTCTGTCTCCATCTCTCCCTGACTGTCTCTCTCTCTCTGTGTGTGTGTGTGTGTGAGTGTGTGTGTGTGTGTGTGTGTGTGTGTGTGTGTGTGTGTGTGTGTTTGCATGAAGATTTAGCCTTTACCCTCAAAAAGGCTTACAACCTTGTAAACTGTCCCATGAGAGTCAAGTTTCCCAATAGTCCCTTCTCCTCAAAGGAATCTTTTCTGGGTCTTCAAGGATCTTTTGTTGTTTTCCTCTGTTTACCTGACATTGCTTATCACCTTGCACCCAGTAGATACCATTTCCATAAGTGCGGAATAAAGAGGGACAGGAGAGAACATCAAACACCGTGGGAACAATTAAGATGTGCAGCCAGACATGATGATGTGTCCAGCTCTCAGGAGGTGAGGCAGGAGAATCAAAAATCAAAGTTAGTCTGGGCTACATAGTCAAACTGTCTCTGGGAGAAAGATAGGTGGGGAGAGAAGGGAGGGGGGAAGGAGAGAAGGGAGGGGGGAAGAGGAGGGGAAGAGATGGAAGGGAAAAGGAGGGGAGGGGAAGAGAGAGGAGGGGAAAGGAGGGGAAGGAAGAGAGGAGAAAGGAGGGGAAGGAAAAGGAGGGAAGGGGAAGAGAGGAGAGGGGAAAGAAGGGGAGGGGAAGAGAAGGGAGGAGAAAGGGGGAGAGGGGAAAAAGGAAAGGGAAAAGGAGGGGAGGGGAAGAAAGGAAAGGGGAAAGGAGGGGGAGGGAAAGAGAGAAGAGGGGACAGCAGGGGAGGGGAAGAAGGTAATGTTAGGTAACTGTTCCCATGTGACATTATCCTAGCACAGTCGGGGCATTGTCAGATGGTCTGAAAGCAGGCAACTTACAGAATGTCAGCGTGTTAATGAACAATGATCTACACAAATGCTCTTCAAAAGCCTCTGCATTCCCCAGGTGGAAAGGAATAAGTCACACTGACAACAGAGAGATCCTCTGCTACAAAGTGAGGCAAGTCTACATGAGCATTATAGCAAACGAGTTGGCCTGTGAAAATTAGAGGGATTTTTGCATTAAAACCCAAAAACTGAACAGCCGAATCTGTAAGAAAAACTATGGGGGGAGGGGTCAATAACAAAGGCCAAGGGAGGCAGGGAGCATGCTTGATCCCAGAGCCAGCAAATGGCTCAGTAGATAAAGAACTTTGCTACAAGAACCTGACAACCTGAGTTCAAAACCTGGAACCTATACAAAGATAGAAGGAAGAAGTGACTCTACAAAGTTGTCTTTTGACCTCTTCCTGTGTACCATGGCATGTGGGCATCAACACACACACACACACACACCATATACCCAATAATAATAAATAATTTTTTTAAAAAGCGTCTTGAAGCAGCTTAGACGCAGTCTCGGACAAAGAACGTTTGTTTTGGCCTGTGATATAAGAAAGTGAAGCTCCTGGTTAGGACCCTATACTCATCTGGCTGCGGCAGAATCATGTGCTCGCTGCTACCCATTTAAACTGACTTCTTCAGGGGTGAAAACTTGCACAATAACAGCCCACTAAACCGCGGAACAAAAGGTATAATCAGAGGCCAGGCCACCCTATTGGCTGAGGGCCCCACAATCAGGTAAACAATGATTATGCAGAAGTGGTGAGCCTTACATGTGAGCACTGGTGTGGTGTGACAACGCAAACTCAAGAATGATTTGGGAAATGGCCACCACCGAATGTCCTGCGATTGAGCTGTGACAACCAGTCGACCAACCCTGTCTAACTGAGCTGTCGGAAAAGAATAATTTTACTGTTGAGGTAATCAACAGAGTCACAAACACCTGCCCACCTTTTCAAAACCACAAAATAGTCAGCCAAGGTAGAGCACACCTATGTCCCAGCACTCAGGAGGCTGAGGCAGGAGGAATGCTGTAACTTTAAGGTCAGCCTGGGCTAAATAGGCAGACCTTGTCTGAAAGAACAACCTAGCTGAGGTTCTCGTCCAGTTGATAGAGGGCTTGCTTGCCTAGTGTGTAGGTAAGCTGCTAGCACTGAGTGAAACCCAGTGTCCTGGTGTATGTGGTGATCTTGGGTGGGAAGCAGGAAGATCAAAAGTTCAAGGTCATTCTGGGTCATAAATGACTGTCTCAAAGTAGCAATAATAATGATGACAAAGAACAAGGAACCGATGCCCAGCCCCCACAGGACAATGCTAGAACAGCCTGTGAACCCAAGGAAGACTTGGCTCGAAAGTACCTGGTCCCTCTAGATGCTGGAGGTTTCGAAACTCTCAAGATACATCTGTCAGGCTTTGGGACCTTGTACGCTGTGGCATTAGACCAAAAGCCTTGGTGTCTAGACAATTGTGTGTGACACTTGCCTACCAGTGTGATGGCCTGCCCCAGAAACACATTATTGTCACTCTGCAGGGCTAGTCTAATAAGCCGCACACAGGCAATGATGTCATGACTTACAGTATACTTAGGACTCTCAGTGCATTACAGGATCTCATGGTATAGCTTCAGTACCCCAGCACGCACATGAAAAGCCCCCTCACATCCCCTTCCCAAAAAAAGAAACAAGAAGAAAAATCCATTTTCACCTTTTTATTGAACTTAACATGCCCCCCATTTAGCTCCTGGAAGAAAATGATGAGACTTGAAGTGTTTTTAAGAAAACTGGCTGGGTGGTGGTGGCACACATCTTTGATCCTAGCACTGAGGAGGTAGACTTAGGTGGATCTCCAGGTTCAAGGTCAGCTTAGTCTACACAGCCAATTCCCAAAGAGCAAAGGCTACATAGAGAAACCTTGTCTCAAACAAAACAAAACAAGATGGACAAGGAAAGAAAATTGAAGTATAGCTAAGCCTTCTAGGACCTGAGGTTGTTTGGAAATATCAGTCTGTTTCTGTGCTTGACTCACCAGCTCCTGTAGCCATACTAGGACACCCATCCTCTCCAAATTAAGGTGTGTCACCAAATGATGTTCTCTGTACTGGTATCAGCTTGCACCCCCACCCCCACCCCCCACTTCCCTGGTCACTGAGTGGAAAACTAGAAGAACCCCAATGTAATTCACTTCCATTGATGTCATACAAAGTGTGAAGTCTAGAACTGGACATGGTATCAAATGCCAGGAATCCTAGCACTTGAGAGGCTGAAGCAGGAGGATTACTGCCAGTTTGAGGCCATCCTGAGCTATATGGTATCAGGCAACAGAATGAATCTAAGAACTGAGAAACTGAACCCTCCCTAAACTCTGCCCTGCCGCACTACTGAGGGTGTGCACATCCCAAGAGGAGCTGGGCCTTGTGCAGACTCACCCAACCACAGCTTCCAGCCTCTCCACAAACTGTAGGGAGCCGCTGATGTCTAGGAGCACCAACCAACCTGGCCACAGAAAGAATGGCCTCATAGAACTCCGACGTTTGTCTGGGACCTTGAGTCAGGGTTGTGGGGATAACGGGGCACGAGAGAGAGGCCAGTGGCCATCAGAACAGAGTCAAGTGGGACTTGGGTAGTGCATACAAAGAGGCTTGATCCTGGAGCAGCAAATCTTCATCACCCCAGTTAAGACCCAGGGAAACGCTGGAGGTGCAGCTCAGTCTAGACTGGCTGCTTAGCATGCACGAGGCTCTGAGTTCCATCTCCAGCACTGCAAGGTGAAAAGCAAACAAACAAGCTGGGAACCACCTCTGAGCAGTTAGGGATGTGCACGGTAGCCCAAGCCTCTGGTCTGGGCTCCTCCAGCAGATTATATTCTACCTCCCCCCACACCCGGCTAGTCTTCCAGTTTTTCCAGAATTCTTTTCTGCCCTTAAAATATCAAGAGCTTCAATTTAGCTGTACTGACCACTGCCCAGACTCCTCCTCTCCCAGACTTCTCTGTCCAGAAAGGAAACCAAAGGACTCCCAGCTGAGGCTCTACTTGGCCAGCCCTAACTACTATCACCACCACCCTGGCTGACTACAGTGGAAGCCTAGGGCCTGGGGGACACTGGGGCATGGAGGGAGGAGAAGGAAGAATGGAAGGCAGGATCCTGGGCTTCAGCTTGTCCTCCCTTTCCCTAGACATCTCTAACTATGGTCTGGGCCAGCCCTCCCTTCTCAACTGTAGTATCACCTCTGGGGTCCAGAGAGACCCTCCTTAGTTTTACAGCACTGTGAGGTTTCCAGGGTCTCATCCAAGCACACGGAGGCTCTGCAGAGCAGATGACTGCATTTCCTTCCAAGATCAGAAAACTGGAGCGAATGGAATGGTTAGGTGCATAGGGTAGACAACGGAAAGCAGAGCTGGTGTGAGCCTGCCCGCATGTCCTAGCTCTCTGGGATGAACACTGCAACATAACAGTACCTATGTGCCACGTGTCTCTCCACTGTCTCCAGTACCTGGTCCTTGCCAGGAGAAGCTTGTGGCCTTTTCAGGCCCCAATTACATCTTTGGAAACTGAGGCATACACTATTATCCTCCCTGTTTTTATTTTTGCTTTTAGGACAGTATTTCTCTGTGTAGTATGTCCTTGAACTTGCTCTGTAGACCAGGCTGACTTCAAACTCACATATCTGTCTGATCTGCTTCCTCAGTGCGAGGATTAAAGGCTTGTGTCACCGACTACTGGCCTCCTCCTTATTCTTGATCTATAATAAGCTGATGGATGTTAATGACATCTGGTCTTTGGCCTTGTTTATGACAAGCCTGGGGACACCAAGCATGCCCAAAGTCACTAGAGTCACGTTTGGGGCTCCTAAGAGGGCATGAGGGGATGGCCCGGTCTACTAGTCTTGTCTCTCAGCCAAGGCATCTCCCCTCTCAGGGTTCCCTCTAACAGACGCTTGAGTTGTACTTTGGGGCCCCTGAGACCTCAGCTTCCTAATGGGATGCAAATTGGAATCTGCTCCCATAAAGATGTATTATGCATGGGCTCTCTATTCGATTCTCTTGAAAGCTCTTCATCCATCACCTCGGCAGGGCCTAGGCAATCTCAGCCTATGTCAGCAGTTCCTTCCTGTTTGGTGTCTGCTGCCAAATTCATCTCCTTGGGCTGTAGGGTCTAGGAGATGTCTAGTGTTTGGAGCAAGGTCAGCCCTGCCCTTAGTAGTAAAGGACTGGACCAAGATGGGGAGGGTAGTGCCCTTCCTCATGGGACCGTCATCTCCAGTAGGGGCTGGAGTGACATGAGCTCTTGGTGATATGTCTGTGAAGGACTTACTGGTAGTTAGGGGAGTAAATTTAGACATGGGAGAGGTGTGGAAGCTTCCTCCACCTCAGACTGTAGTCTGAGAGGGCCAGGATCTAGTCCTGACTCTTCACTCAGAATTAGGCTAGAGAATTTTCTTATCTCCTACATAGACACCCCCACACATACATTATTCTTTACACAGACTCAGCTTCGACTCATGTACACATACCAGACACACAAAACCTACATGCACACACATACAAGCATACATGTAACACTATAACACACACTGACCATACTGGTGTATGTAGAACTCACATATATACTGACACCCATCATTATCTACACACAACACACAACTCCATATCACACCCACACACATTCACAAAGATTCACATCCCAATATTACCTCACAGGACACACACAAGCTGCTCTATTCATTTGAGAAATGCTGGGGCTGTAACCTTGCAGAGTCGCTAGGATACAGACTGTGTGGGATGTTCTGGATCTGTGATAGACAAGTTCCCAAGCTCAGTGGGAGCAGCAGTAATCGGGGAGATAGGAGCTTTGTTCCCTTTTCAAAAACTTTGCCATCAATGGAAAGGGGGTTGGGCAAGAAAGGGATGGGAAACCAGTCAGGTGTTGGAGATGTGATGAAGTAAAAGACTTCTGCCTTTGAAGACAGAGGAATCCATACTGTCAGCCCTGTAGACTGGGCATGCATACACTAAAGCTAGAGCTGAGCTTGACCAGTTCACAAAATACAATTCCCAATCCAGGTCAGGGTCTAGTCTACTAGAGGAGGTTTTAAAACTGCCATACCAGCCTGGCAAAGTCACCAAGACCACAGTGACCAGGGATTCAGAAGGAAGATGATGTGAGTAGACAGAGCTGAGACTGAACGGTAAGGCTCTGGAGAACAGGAAGGGACCACCTTCAAGACCTGGTATTGAGGACCTGACCTCTGAGCTGAGTAAGGAGTCTGGTTTGCACCTCGCCCTTGCCTCCTCCGAGGGGGAAAATGACCTATAGCTCTCCTTCAGCCATGCTCACAGACTCATTTCTTCCAGGAAGCCACCTATCCTTAGAGTCCAGCAGATTTGTTACCTAGTAAGACTTTAGTTTCTTTTGAAGGTTTATCTGTTTATGTGCATGGGTGTTTTGTTTGCATGCACGTCTGCACACCAGTTATGGTTGGGAGCCACCATATAGGTGATGGGAATTGAACTCAGGACCTCTGCAAGCCTGCCCAGTGCTCTTAACCGCTAAGCCATCTCTCCAGCCCAAGACCTTAGTTTGCGACCTCAGACTTGATAAAGACGGAAGAGTATGTTTTCATAAGAACTCGATGACAAAGAGCAGGATTCCCCCCATACCCATACCAGGGCAAGTCATATATGCACAGAATTTCTAGCAAGCCATGTGAAGTGAACAGAGGGTTGGAAGGTACAAAGGGGGACAAGAAGACACTTAGCAATAGCCTCAGGGACAAGGTGGGATTGGAATGGTGCTGGAAAAGGCTTCACTTCCCAGACATCTTTGTTCCTTGTAATGCTTAGCGCAGAATTAGGCCTTAGTTAGTTTACAACCAATTTATTATCTTGTCCATTCATCCAGCTAATCCACTTACTTTCTTCCGTGCTCATGCTCATTGACGGAGCGTCTAAAAGCCTTCCTCGCCCTGGGAAAAGTGGAGTCTATATCCGGTCCACTCCTTCCCCTGTGAGTCTGTCTTTTCTAGGGAAGGATGGAGAGCAGCTGAAGCAGAGATCTGGCTGCTACCCGACTCTCTAAGCCAGAATGCACCCGAGTCTTAGAACCAGGGACTCTGAGATGTGACTCAGTGTCCCCCTCCCACAATTCAGTGGTGAGGCAAAGTCCTAAAGATTCAGTGAGAATACATTAGAGTCATGCTTTCAGCCTGTCATAACCTCCTCAGGAGGCTGGGGTGGTTAAACCTTCAGTTAAGGCTTGGGCTACACAGTGGGACCCTGCCTGAGAGAACCACTACCACCAGCAAAATCCAAACAAAAGGCAAGTTTGTTTTCACAAAGCCTGACAGTGAATAATCCTAATATACACTAGAGTCCCTCAGCCAGGTGACCCAGGGCAACAGGGCAAGTCACGCCGATGATGGTTCACTTTGCTTTCCCCCTTTTTTACACAGGGTCTCTCTCTTACCCTCGGCTGGTATCAAACTCACCATGTAGCCCAGGCTGGTGTTGAACTCATGACAATTCTTCTGCCTCAGTTTCTCAAGTGCAAGGATTACAGGTCTATGCCACCATGTCTGGCTATTTCTAAATATATAAACATTGTGTGTGTGTGTGTGTGTGTGTGTGAGAGAGAGAGAGAGAGAGAGAGAGAGAGAGAGAGAGAGAGAGAGAGAGAGAGAGAGAGAGAAATGGGATCTTAAGTAACTCAGACTACCTCAAACCTGCTATGTAGCCAAGGATAATGTGCTGCATCATACTTGTTTGATATGATGCTGCTAGTGATAAAATTCAGGGCTTCATGCATAGGATCTAAACAGTCTTAACAACTGATATTCTCAGTGTTTGCGTGTACAAAGAAATGCATATGGATACTGGATGTTCCCTCCCCTCCCCATCCCCACCCCCATAACCTTGAGGTTTTTTTTCATATATGTCTATTTTGTTCATTCAATTTTATTTTTATGCATACGAGTGTTTTGCCTGCATGTATATATGTGCACCATGTGGGTGCCTGGTGCCTGTGGAGGTCAGAAGAGAGTGTCAGAGCCCTGGAACTGGAGTTAGAGATGGTTGTGAGCCTCCATGTGTGTTCTAGGAACAGAACCCAGGTCCACAGCAAGAGCATCAAATGCTCTTAACCACTGAGCCATCTCTCCAGGCCCTGTGTATTTTTTCAGACAGGGGTGTTCACTAAACCTGGGTCTACCAATTGGCTTGACTGGCCAGCGAGCCCCCGGATCCATCTGTCTTCAGTACCACACCCCAATACTGGATGGGATTACAGACAGACCACTGTATTCAGCTTTATGTTGGTTCTGTGCATCCAAACTTTATCACCGAACCGTTTCTCCAGGCTCTGTGAGATAAAGATGTAGAAATGGCTCAACAGAAACAGGGTTTGTTGTGCAGGCATGAGGCTGTGGTTCAGGTCCCAGCATCTACCTAACACGCCAGGGGTCCTGAAAACACTTGGAATTCCAGCCTCCATGAATTCAACACCCTCTTCTGGCCTTCAAGAGTTAGTTTGCACACCCATATTTGTGTACACATACTCACATGAGCACATCCCTAAAAAACAAAATTAAAAAAAAAAAATTCATGTGTTTTAAAACAGAAAATCGCTCTGAGAAAGTTGGTTGTTACAGGTATGAATAGTAGACCGTGCCTTGCACACGGCTGCTCCACACATGATACCTCCTCATGCTTCTCTTGCTTCTAACTGTTTAGCTAACATTTCTTATTTTTAATAACCCTGGTCGTTTTGGTGTGATTTGATGTTTGGAGATTGGTTCTCTTGTTCCAGGGGCTGGCCTTGAACTCCCAACTCTGTTTCCATCTCCTGACTGCTAGGATCTCAGGCATCCCCCACTTTGCTGTTTTGGGTTTGTTTTGTTTCAGATCAGGTATGGCCCTGCTGTGGCATCCATGAGGGATTAGTTTCAGGGTGGTGAGATCTGCAGATGCTGAAGTCTCTTGATTCTGTGTATCCACAGAAGTTATGCACACTCTCCTGCATTCAGATCATTTTTTAGATGATGTATAATACCTAATATAATGCACATGTCATATAACAGTCCTTACATTACATGGATTAAGGAAGACTGAAAAAGGATAACCTAAGGCTGGTTAAATTATGGTTATGGTCCCAAATACAAAAGGCCAACTATTTTGTAGGTCCTCACTCAGTTGGGATTTGTTTCTTTACCTTGATTTTGATTTCTGGTCTCTTGGAACCACAGTGGAGACTCTAGAGCTGAGACCACCTCTGTTGTCTGGGCTAGGGAGAGGGAATCACTCTCTCCTTCCCTCCATCTTAAAAGTCCTGTGTCAGGAGCAGGTGAGCTGTGTGTATCAAGTGGGTATGTTGTCTATTGGAAAAACAAGCCCTCGTAGCATCCTGGCTCTCCCAGCTAGGATGATGTCTCTCCTAGATTTGCTTCTTCTTCGGGGGTCACCCTAGTGAGGCAGAATCCAAGAAGGGGAAAGTCTTGGCTGGAGATTAAATATTCCAGATGATTAGGCTCCATTCACATCTTTCCAGAGCCAATCCAAGAGCCAGGCCCATCCCTTTCAGTCAAGTTCAGTGGCCCATGGGGACCAATGAAACTGTGGATGCTGGGGCCTTGGAGAAGTTGCCTTGACAACCTATTCTCTCAGGTGTGGGAGAAAAGGGAGGGTACTTGCATGGGGACACGATTCTCAGATGTTAGTGTCTTTTACGTTCCCCTTTACCCTCTCATTATACAGTTTCCTAGGCTCAATCCTCAGTGACCAATCTCTCCTTCCAAAACTCAGGCCTGATGTGGGGGAGGCAGCAATGGATACTGAACTGTGTGGGCTTGACAGAGCTGGCAGGCAAACCCAGCATGCTAAATGCAGTGGACCATTCAAGATGTCTAGACAGGAAGCCAGGCTGGGAGCAAAGTAAAGACACTTCCCTCACACTGGAGCCCAAGCAGCCTGTGCCACTGCCCCAAGAGCACATACTGAGTTCCAGACCAGAGCCAGGGCTACAAAGAGACACCCTGACTATAAACCAAAAAGCAATTTGCATCAGGGCTTCAAAAACCCTACAGGTACTGAGCATGCTCAGAAGGACACTTAACAGGGATGGGTACCCAGAGGGGAGTCAGGACAGCACCTTGAATACTTTGAGTTGGCTTCTTAGTTTCCATCTTTGTAAGGTGGTTTAATAATATACACTGGCCCTACCGGCCTTGTAAGTTATGACCAGACAAGATGAAATGGTATAGGACCTTTAGAATGTAGTTGGCAGGCTTGCCTATAAGTGATGTTTACACAGGGAAGCTAGCTCTGAGGCTGTTTAATTCTACCGCCTGAAAGGCTTGTTTCTTTTGGCTATCAATGACTGAACCACTTAGACTAGAAACACACCCCATCCCACCCTACCCCACCCTATCCCCCCCCCCCCCCGCTCCTGAGCACATTTTCCTCCCCTCCCCACCCTGACAGGGTCTCTCACTACGTGGTCCAACAGTAGATCCAGGCTCCTAGTCGCTACAGTTCCGTTCCTCCTGCTATTCTGCTTCCATTCTGCCGGGACCACTTCATCCGGTGCCAGTTCCCCTTTGTCTCACCTGACACCAAGGATGCTGAATCCTTGGTGTCTACTCGCTTGCTGCCAGCCTATGATAAAAGACCCCTGGCAGATTCTGAGATCCTGAAGGAGACATAAAAGAGCGAGAGCCACAACAGAAAGACGATAACCAAGCACACTATCAGATCTGACTGTGGATCGCTGTCAGTTGCCCCGAAAGACTGCCCGGCAGTCCGTTCCGCAGCCTGATCTTCTGCCCTATTCAAGCGGCTAGGAAAGCCATCTCTTCTGGGAAGTTTTCCCAGATCAGCTAAGCCCCTGGCAGCTTCTCCGGCTGACTGTATGTGAACAGTGGCTTTTCCTGGATGCTGCTCACTTCTACCTGAAGGCCGGGGTTTCAGCTGGGGAGCCTCTCCCAGCATCCGAGCCCGCACGCTTTCTCTCCTCACCTCACCGGTACTCCACACCTTCCTGATTCCATCATGGGCTTGACATATATTTGATGTTAATACCTACTTGTCCCGTGATCTATTTGCTCCCCGCTCTTGTTTGGTTTTGAGCGTGACCCTTTTTCCACAGCCTGACGGTTTGTTTGAGCCAGTTACGGCTTGGATCAACAAAGAATCATTTGCCTCTGCCCTTTTGTTGACTCAATGGGATGTGACTGGACTTCTATCCCTAATGCATTAAATAGGTCCAAATTCCATATCTCACCATCTTCAGCCCTTTAATTGAATCCTACTCCTGTGAGGCTTTTGTTTGGTTTCCCCATGAGAAATAGTCTTTAAAACAAAACAAACCAACCAACCAAACAACAAAAATAAAACCCAAGCTGTTTCTATGTACCCCTAAATAGCCTTAAACTACTATGTGGTCTAGGCTGACCTTAAGGAGGAATCCTCCTGCCTCAGCCTCCTGAGTTGGGATTATAAGCAGAAAGACAAATCCATGTTCTTTTTTACTGACGGGCCATTTATCCTCTGATGACAGTACTGCCAACAGATATTGACTTAGTGGAACAGGCCTTTAATCCCAGCTCTCAGGAGGCAGAGGCAGGCAGAGCTCCGTGAGTTTAGGCCAGCCTGGTCTACAGAACAACTTCCAGGACAGGCTACTCAGAAAAACCTTGTCACAACAAACAAGCAAACAAACGAAGCACCCCACAGGGTTAGGTGCATTACCACATGTCTTTAGTCCTGCAAAGGCAGAAGCAAGGTAGATCTTGGTGAGTTCAAGCCCAGCCTGGGCTACTACTGAATCTTCTTGCAGCTCTTACAGAGGGACCCACTATGTGTGTGTGTGTGTGTGTGTGTGTGTGTGTGGTGTGTGTGTGTGTGTGTGTGTGTGTGTGTGTGTGTGTGGTGTGTGTGTGTGTACACATTCCTTCTTTCCAGATGAGGGAATAGAAAGCTAGATGAATATAATAGACAGAGAGTATGTATTGTATATACATGGTATTTAATTTAAATAAGCGAGTGGGTGAATTTTCTGTTAATCTAAACTACTGTTCCTTAGTACTAAGTCCGAATAAACATTGGGGAAGGTGATTTCTATGCCAACCTTTGTGCTGTGGCAGCAACCTGCCATTTCTTACCTTATCATCGTTCTCTTTCTGGTCTTTGTCTCAGCTAACAGTGGTAAGGTAAGAAATGGCTTTTGAACAAACTGGTGCCTTTGACTCAACCAGTATAAAATCCTTGTCTAGGGCTCTCCTGTGTGGCAAGTTCCTGCCTCCTGCCTCCTCTGAATACTTTCTGCCAGCTGATCACAAAACCCGCTCTGAGCAAAGGCCTCTTACTGCAGAGAATGGTACCATGGGCCACGGCACAACGTCTTGAATGGTCCGGTTTGAAGCTGAATGATCTGTTCAGTCTTTGTGCACACTGGACTGAGAGCTTTAGAAACAGCCCAAAAACCTCAGAGCAAGGGAAGTCTTCTTTCTTATTGTGTGTGCATGGATGTGCACATGTGTGTGAGTGTGCATATGTACACATGTGCGTATGTGTCTGTGCATGTGTGTGCATATGTGCCTACATGTGTATGTATATATGTGGGTGCATGTATGTGCATGTCTACCTATGTGTGTGTGTGCTTGTGTAATGTGTACAAGACAAAGGATAACCTCTATTTTAGCCTAACCAGACCTTCCTGGGTTGGGACAATAAACACCAAGCTGGCAAACCTCCTCCCAGATGACGGGGACAATGCTGAGGGAGAGGAACATGGTCCTTTACCTTTACTTAGGGCCTGGAAGACTAGATGAGTCTACTCTCCAATTTAGCAACCTGCAGAAGAGGAAGCTGCGAAGATTCCAGAATAAGAAGGAAATGTGATCACTCTCACCAGATCTTCTTTACTTTGGGGCTTCAGACACCTTCTCTCTTGTCCAGAAATGTGAGAGCCTATGTCCTTTCCCATGAACTCAGTCCTAGAACTGAGTCCTGAGATTGTGAGAGCTACCTCTGTTGTTTCAAACACAGCCTCAAATGTCTCCCATCCATCTAGTTCCATCCTCCTGGCTACCTCCCGGCTTCAGCCAGCCACACAGTTTGCCGCTTAACATTTTTGCAGAACAAGTATAGACTCAATTGCATTGTTGGAAAAAAAAAAAAAAAACTCCCAGAGGGGCAGAGAATCACTGAACAAAGAAACTGTTTCCCCCCCGTCCTCCGGAAGCTTAATTTGCGTCAGATGAGATTTACAAAAACCAGGTAAATACCAAATGTCTGAGCCGATATGTGACTCAGAGAATATTGAATTTAGGTAGGCTTTGCTGTAGCTGAGCTCTATTCCACCTCTGAGAGGTGAATTTTTGGGAGGTACTGGTACCAAGTTTTCCTGAGGGAGAACACAGCTCTAAAACCAGGTGTGCAAAAGAAGAAAGACAGAAAGTGTGTGTGTGTGTGAGTGTGTGTGTGGGGGGGTTAGAGACTGTCTCTATGGCTCTGTGTAACAGCAGCAGTCAGGAGGTAGAGCCACAAACATGTCTGTAAGTTTAAGGCCAAAACAAGAAAAGTGGGTGTTCAGGATAGCTGGAAAGATGGCTTATGGGTTAAGAGCAAATACTGCACGCAGGCATGGTACCCAGGACCTATCTTTTGTTCCCTCTATGCCTCTGTGTACACACATATGATTGTACACACATAAAAAAAATTAAAAATTGATAAACTGAAACACAAAGAGACAGGAAACTTGAGCGTCGGAAAAGAAAACTTAAGACAGAGAGACCATTTTACTACCAAGATCCCACATTGTCCCTCACGTATTCCACAGAACCATTTAAACAAATCCAAACATTCAGAACTCTGTGGAAGTAGGCACAGCCCAGCACAGACTGCTTAGCCTGGCCATGCTAGCAAGAGGGACGGACCCTGCAGTGCCACAGTTAGCAGTTTTCTAATGAAGAGCCCAATATTCTTCTGCATCCCCAGTGTCACCCTGAAGGTCCTGGCCAAGGGCTACAGCTTAAAGCTGAGAGATTCTCCTAGAGAGATACTCATACCTTGAGAGATTCTCCTAGAGAGATACTCATACCTTGAGAGATTCTCCTAGAGAGATACTCATACCTTGCTTACTATGAACAACTTTTCAGGTCGTGTGAACTTCAGGTCTAGACTCTGAGGTCTAATGAGGCTACATTTTTTTTGCATATATAATGTTTTAATTTTATGTTCATTGGTGTTTTGCCTGCAAGTATGTCTGTGTGAAGATATCAGATATTGGAGTTAACAAACAGTTGTGAGCTACCATTATGGTTGCTGGGAATTGAACCCAGGTCCTCTGAATGAGCAGCCAGTGCTCTTAACCACTGAGCCATCTCTTCAGCCCAAGGCTACTTTCTATACCAACTAAAATAGTTGGATTTGCAGTTTTAATTAGCCCTACTTCAAGAAGGCCTGGAATTACTACCAGATCAGCTAGGAGATAGTGGGTCCTCCTTCCTGGAAATGCCACTGTGGTCACAGACTTGGGGAACAGCTCTCCGTGTACCCTTGGGAGTCTCGGCTGAGGAGAGAGAGAGCACACACTCCCCAGGATGCTGTGGGAATGAAGTTGTCTGGAGACCATGCAGTCTTATAGCTGAGGAAATGTCACCCCAACTCAACTTGCCAAAGAAACAAACCTGTAAGACAGAGCAATGATCCTCTTGTCTTTAGGAGAACCCTGGAGAGCAGAGAAACAAACACTGTCTTGGGTTAGTCTGTGTTTTGGTTAAGACCAGTGAATGTCTCATTTAGATTTTCCAAGAGGTTTGAGAGTTAAAACCAAAGCAGGAAACAAGGCCCTCCCAGGGTCCGGGACAGTGGCCGTCCAGCCTGCTGCCTGTATGACAGTGTCTGGGTATTTATCTTACAGTGTGCTCTGCTTCACTACTTGACACCGACAGACACACTTTTATGCTGCCAACACATGATGATCTGACCCGAAAGAACAGAAAAACAGCAAAGAAACATCATCGGATGTCCTGGCTCTCTTCCAAGGGCCACAGAGCTTCTGACTCAGCAGGTCTCCCCGAATCTCCATCAAGTCTTGAGGACCGGATTTGCAGGTCACTAACCTGCTGCTGCCGAGGAGGAGGAGGAGGTGGCCCTCCTGGTCGAAGCCTTGGCTCAGTGGCAAACACAGAGAGAAGGATGTCCATGTTGGGTGTTGTTTTCCTGAAGTGTGTTCTTCACTTCTGTATTTAATGCTCAGCACTTAATTCTTTTAATCACATTTCCTGCACTAAAGGGCTGGGGAGATGGCTCAGCAGCTAAAACTGCAGTTGCTTGATCCTGTGGAGGACCCACATCAGGTTCACAGTCATCTGTAACTTCAGCTGCAGGACAGGATTTGGTTTCCATGGGCACCTGTACTTCTGTGCACATATCCGCGCGTGCACACACACACACAAAATTTAAAAATTAAAAATAGATCTTCACTGCATATGGTTCAATCCCAGAACTCAGGAGGCAGAGGCAGGAGGAACTCTATGAGTTTGAGGTCAGCCTGGTCTACAGTGAGTTGTAAGCTGACCCAGATTACATAGTGAGATTCTGTGTTAAAAAAAAAAAAATCAAAATAAGTGAACAGAACAACATTGGTTTTAGTCATGGTGTTCAGTTCGACTCTGATCTCGGCAGCTAGAGACCCCCATTCTGTTCTTAGGAAGGTAAGGGTAGGGGTGGTACTCGGCAAAGGGTGTTTTAGAAAGGGAAGAAAACATCATGGCCATAGACCAAGCTGGCCTCAAATTCAGAGATCGGCCTACCTCCAGGGTGTTGGTGCTGCTACACCAGGCAAAGCCAATTCTTGAGCGGAAATACTGCCTCTTACTCCTGGACCCCAAGCTTTAGAAGACCAAAGCAGATGGAATTAAATTCAGGTGAAGGGAGTGGAAAAAAAAAAAAAAGACAAAAATAAACTTGAAGCATACATAGCAGAAAGCATACTTGATTTGGAAGAATTTTTCCATCTCCGTTCTCCCTGGGCCTATTCATAACAGAGATATGGTTTCTTAAAATACATTTTCTGCACGGGCTGGGTGAGTCTCCTTAAAAAAATGCCTGCCATATTTTTGCTGGCCCTGCCTCAAATGAACTCAGAACTCTTGACCAGCACCTCCAGTAAGACCAGCTGAATTTGAGCAGCTGCAGTGACCCTGAAACCCAGCGAGGGGACACAAATCCTAACCCATAGGTGTCAGATTCCAGGGGGGGTTGTTTTTAAGTGTCTGTATGTTGTGTAAACATGTATGAATACATGTTGGGCACACATGTGTGGGTGTATACACACAGTGTTTGTGTGAGTGTGTGTGTAGGCCTGAGGCAGACTCAAAGACTGACAGTACCAAGATTTCTCCTGATTCTCTGAGGCAGACTCTCTTCACTGAACCCAGAGCAGACTCTGCTGGCCTCCTGGGATCCCTTCTCTCTGCCTCCACAGAGATTACAAGTGGACCACTCCACCTACCCAGTGCAGATGTGGGATCTTGGGATCTGAACTCCTTATCTACCAAGTCATCTTCCTAGCCCCTCAATAATTTTTCTATCACCCCACTTGGCCCCCTCCTCAACACTCACATGCATTGCCACACATGCCTCTAGACTCCCCAACAAACACACCCAGTCACTGGATCAGACAGGATAGAACCGGTGTGGATTCAGGTTGACTAATTCCAAGTCCTCTTCAATAGACTGCTCCAGCTGTTTACCATTCTTTTTTGATACTTCTTTTTTTTTTAATAATTAAAAATTTAAAGAAATACCAGTTCTAAATCCCCACTGTAGGCATGCTAATTGAGAGCAGTCTCTTTTCCCGTAGAGAAAGCTTTGTAGTCAGTCTGTGTGGATGTGGAGGCTTTCATCTGTGCCTTGCCTAGTTATTTTATTATTGAGCCTCTGGATGACAGCTCAGTCTTCTCACCTGTGAAATGGGAGTTGATCATAGTACCTGCCTCATTGTTGGGAGGGTTAAATGAGATCACTACACTGCTGCTTCATTGTGTGGCCAGCTTACAGTGGACACTGGCAAATATTAGCCTTAAAGAACAAACAAAAGCACGTACACACAGGCTCAGTCACCGAAGATGCTAGGGCCTGCCAGCCCCCTCCAACTTCCCTCTCATTTTCCTTCCAACCTCTCCAGCTTCACTTCGGAGCCTGAGCCCAGTCTTAGAAAAGAAGCTCAGCTCCAACCACAGCAAGCAACCAGACCTAGGGATGGGCTGGGGGTTCCGGGTGTGGGGGGAACCAGTAAGAGGCAACTAGAGATACTGTTGAAACACAAGATAAAATAAGACTTTAACGAACAGGCCAATGAAGGTAATTTGAAAGTAGGAAGAGAAATAGAAGGAGTTACAGAGACCGTATTTTCAAAAGAGGTTAGAATCGACTAGCCCAAGTCGGAAACTTTGAAGTTCATGTTTTTCTGCCATCCACAAGTATCTGTACGGTATAAGGAGAAAGATGAAGAAGGACTGCGTTACTGGGCAGGAGTGGAAGTCACAGACTGGAGATGTAAACACATCCAGGACTGTAAACAGCAAGTTCGAGCACTTTAAAACTCAGTCTTTTTAAAAATCCAAAATTTTACTGGTATCCTTTAATCCCAACACTCAGGAGGCAGAGGCAGGCAGATCTATGAGTTCAAGGCTAGCCTAATTTACAGAGTGAGTTCCAAGACAGCCAACAGCCAGGGCGATACACAGAAACCCTGCCTCAAAATAAATAAATAAATAAATAAATAAATAAATAAATAAATACCAACCAATCAAAAAATCTAAAGTCTCATTTAAAACAACAACAACAACAACAACAAAAAGCAGTCTCTCTCTACTGTGAGCTTCTGTAAAATAATAAAATAAGTTAATACTTTCTTATTTTAAGAGGAAACCAGAGGACAGTTACAATCAGATCAAAACCAACTCCAAACTGTGTATTTAACTCAATATTTAATTACCTGGATTCACTCACATTATTCTGAGCTCCTCCAAAGGACTTGGGTCACTTCCCCAGCTCTGTCCTCCACAGCACACACAGCTTTTTGTCTTCTAAGCTTTGGCCAGCTGTATTCCACTGTTGCTGTTTTAGGTGGTCATCCAATGGTACTGGCATCTTCAATATACTGGAGTCTTCTGCTACAACTGGGCTACACTTTTACCAATAGCTCTCCTGGCCTCTCACAGTGCCAAGCCTCAGCTGCTCTCCATGAACTCTCCAAACCTTCAAAACCCATACACCTGGGAGACTCTTACAATATTAAAGTTCAGTTTCCAGCACAGAGGTACAACTTTGGTTGCCCCTGGAACACAGCTTCTGTGTGCTGACCCTGAGGAAACACTTCCCACATTTCACCCCAGTGATGGTGGTCTCTTTGTAATCGGTGTTAAGAACCACAGAGTCTCAACTCAAAACACCAAACACACCTTGTAAGTCTTTAAGGGACTCTCAAACTTCCCTCTGGAATTCACAACCCACGTTTCCATTGTCTGCAGGGCTTTCAACATTCTTCCAAAGATACTGAAGAATAGCTTACCAAGCTTTGAATTGTCTCTCAATGGCTTCCACAACCCTCCCCATGGTCAGTTCTGTCATAGCAAAACCCCAGTATCTGGTATTAGCTTCTTAGGGTTTCTATCACTGTGATAAAACACCATGACCAAAACCAAATTGGGGAGGAAAGGGGTTTTTGGCATACTCGTCATTCAAGAAAGTTAGGACAGGAATTCAAACAGGAAGGAACCTGGAGGCAGGAGCTGATACAAAGGCCAGAAAGGGGTGCTGCTTACTGGCTTGTTTCCCATGGCTTGCTGACTGCTTTCTTATAGAACCCAGGATCCCCAGCCCAGTGATGACTCCACCCACAATGGGCTGGGCTCTCCCCACATTAAACACTAATTAAGAAAACACCCTACAGCTGAATCCCTTAGACAAATTGTCTCAAATGAGGCTCCCTCCTCTTAGTTGACTCTAGTTTGTCTCAAGTTGACATACAACTGGCCAGGACACCAGTCAATGTAGGTTTAGAGGGTTTTGTTTTGATTCATTTTCTTTGTTGTGTGCACGTGTGTGTCCATGTTTGTGTGTGTATGTGCACATGAGTGCTTGCAGTTGTGTGTGTGTGTTGTATGTATATGTCTATGCAGCATATGGGCACATATGCACTACAGTATTGTAGTTAGGATTTCTATTGCTGTAATAAAAAAAACATGAATATAAATTAGGGGGGAGAAAAGGGTTTATTTCATTTTACCCTTCCAGGTAGCCCATCAGTGAGGAAATTCAGAGAGGGCTTGCTCCCCATGGCATGCTCAGTTTGCTTTTTTATAGCCTCCAGGACCACCAGCCTAGGGGTGACACTGCCTACAGTGAGCTGGGCCCACCCACATCAGTCATCAATCAAGACAATATACCACAGGCTTGCCCATAGACAAATCTGGTGGGGGATTTTCTCAATTGAGGTATCCTCTTCCAAAATGACTCTAGCTTGTGCCAAGTTGACATAGAACTAGCCAGCAAACACCATATACTTATGGAGAATAGAAAACAACAGGCAGGGGTTAATTTTTTCTATTATAAGGGTCCTGGGGGTCTAACTTAAGCCATCAAGCATAGCCGCACCATAGCTCATATCTTTACCTGCTAAGCAATATCACTGGCTCCCGTGGTAAAAAAAAAAAAAAAAAAAAAAAAAAAAAGTCAAGTTCTAAAGACCGTACTCTGTGGTGGTTTGAATATGCTTGGCCTAGGGAGTGTCACTATTAGGAGGTGTGGCCTCGTTGGAGGAGGTGTGGCCTCGTTGGAGGAGGTGTGCCACTGTGGGGCCAGATTTGAGACACTCCTCCTAGTCATATGGGAGCCAGTCTTAGCAGCCTTCAGATGAGGATGTAAAACTCTCAGCTCCTCCTGCACCATGTCTGCCTGGATGCTGCCATGTTCCCACCTTGATGATAATGGACTGAACCTCTGAACCTTTAAGCCTGCTCCAAATTAAATGTTGTTCTTATAAGAGTTGCCTTGGTCATGGTGTCTTTCACAGCAGTACAAGTCTAAGACACACTCCAAAAGCATCTTCCATCCCACTGGCTCAATAGTTGCTTAGTCCATCAGTTTTGTGAGATTCTTACCAGATATTCTAGATGAACAAACATGTTAGTCTTCCATAACTCAGCATCCGTGGATTCAGTCTAGAGTTCGAGATATTTTTAAAAATTGTGTCTGGTGAATATGCCCATTTTTTTTCTTTCTATTATTCCCTAAACAATGCAGAGTAACAATCTTTACACAGCATTTATCTTGTATTGGAAATGATCAGTAATGTAGAGAAGCTTTGAAGTACATAGGAAGAAGTACATTGTTGAATGCAAACATCCATTTTATGTAAGGCATCTCAGCATGCTTGGATTTTTGGTATCTACCATTTTGGTGTTCATGGGAAGGTAAAAAGAACTGTCACAGCATTGTTGGTGACTGAAAACCACTGAAGTCAGTGTGTACGTCTATTATCTGACTAGTCCACAGAGAACTTGGTTAAAATAGATCATGTACATCCGTAATTCAAAGCTGGGCATCCTCCGGGTTCTGTTTCCAGTACTTTGCTCACAACCTCCTGAAAGTCCCAATCCAAGGGGTCCAACACCCTCTTCTGACCACACACACACACACACACACACACACACAATTAAATAAATATCCTTTTATAAAAGGGATTAAAAAAGATCACAGTGTCTGTAATCTTGCGTTAAGAAAACAGACACCCGTATAGATACATACCTACATAAACATAGCCTATCCAATCTATGTGTATGCAGAAAATCTGTGTAATAATCTCAAAGAAAAGAATTACTGGAGCCGAATGTTTTGGGGTTTGTTTCTTTTTCTTTTTTTTCCCCTCCCTTCTTAAAGATAGGGCTTCCTGCAGTCCTCAGACTCACCGATGCAGGAGGATGGCCCTGGATTACTGATCCTCCCACCAGCAAGCCGGGAGCCTTAGGGATTCTTTCTTTCTGTGCTGCTGTGTATGCCACCCAGGGTTATGTGCACGCTAGGCAAACAATCTCCTGGATCTGATTTTTCTCCATCTCCGGCTTTGAAGTTCTCCACTCTATCCTCTCTCAATGTCACCCAAAGTTCTAGCCACCTCGCAGAAATTGTTTGCAGCTCGGGTAGAATCCACTTCAAAGTTCAAACCCCAAGTGTCTTCAGTCTAAGCCTGAATCTTTGATCTTTGTCCCTAGGCAAGAAGCCTTAGAACTCATCCAGCACCACCCCACCCCCAGGGCTTCTCAGAAATGCAAATTGTTTGCTCTGTCACCTCTCTAGTCTCTTGGCCTTGGATGAATTGTTGGTTTTAACTGGGAAAGGTTTGTAAGTTGGAGGAAGGGAAACTTTGGAAGAGGCCTGAAGAACAACAGGACAAAAGGCCAACTTGCCTGCAGCCAGCATTCTGAGAGGAGGTGGAAAACCCAGAAACCAAGGTTGTACAGAGTTGCTGAGGTTTTTTTTTATAAGCCTCCCTTTCCATACCTGTTTTTGTTTTCTTCTTGTTTCACAGCAAAACCTGTAACAAAGAGGGCTGGCTGCTTATCTTGGTGTGCCAAAAGGAAGGGGAGGCAAGTGTGGAAAAAATATCCTTCTCTGCCGCTGCTGCTGGAGAAAGGAATTTCAACAGGGGCGTAGGTAAAGGGTGGTTAGTGAAGCCACACAGAATCTAGAAAGGAGGCCCCAAAAGAGATGGCTTAGGCCAAAACAAAGTTCCCGGGCTAACGGAATAACAGAGGCCAGGATTTATGCTGCACCTCTTGTGCGCTGGACCCCGTGCCGGCGGAGTCGCTGCAGTATCTCATTTAACCCGTTCAACCGTCTTAAGAAATCACTCTTGGGATCTTCAAGGTACCATCGTGGAAACGGATCTGACAAGGGAACTGGCAAGGACACAGGCAGAAAGGCGTGGCAGATCCGGAACCCATACTCCAGAGTGACCTAATGTCAACTTAGCCCATACTCCCATGTTTCTCAGAGCCTTTCCTCCGTAAGTCTGCATGTTTGCTTGGCGTCTCTTAAAAAGTTCAGGCATCTCTTCCTTTCCTAAGCTGTTCTCTTGGAGGCAGAGCCCAACACACAGACGCCCTCAGTCTCCAAGAATGAATGTGGCAGCTCCCTTTCCCGCTCTGCTCTCAGCATCCAGAAGGAACCGAAAGTTATTTACAAAAAAACATCATGCCAAACAAGATTCTCCCCCTCCCTCCCTCACGGATGCTGCACTAGGAACAGCCAGGGGTCACCAAATGGCGGCCAGATGGTAACTGGCTGCTGTCCCTAGCTCCAGGAGCCTGGGGCAAAAGGCACAAGCTGCCCACCTGCTACCCAGGGCCTGTGAACCAGCTACTTTTTAACGGAGAGCCAAAGCAGTTCCCTGCTCCTGCATTCCCCCTCCTGCGAAGGCTCTCCCAGCTACCCGGGCCAGTTCTCAGCTCTCCAGGGACTGCAAGCCCGCTGGGCTTTGTGGGTCTGGGAGCCCATCCTCTCTCTCTCCCAAGCAGGGAGCACTGATGGCTGGAGCAGGAGGGGGTTCCAGGCCATAGTGGGCACAGTTGATTCCTGAGTCAACAGCCTGGAGGTAGTCTGTCTATATAGAATTCCTGCCTTCCTGCTAGAACCGCAGAGGCAGGGGGAAGGCTCTGCAGCCGTGTTCCTAAACAAAGAAGGCAGCTGGGGCTTTGGGGAGAGCTCCGTTTCCCCTACTTGTATTCAGCACCGCTCCCCTCCTCCCACCGATCCCAGAGGCGGCAGGCCCCCTGGTTATCTCTGGTCCTGGAGCGCAAGGGCCTTTGTCTCCCCCTCTGCGGACCTACCCGCAAGGCGAGGGGCCTACAAACCCTTCCTGAACTTCCCAGCTCTTTGTTATCTCAGAGGGAAGATTACGTTTCCCCGTAAAGAGACAACTGCCAGTCGTCCTCGCCCCGGAGCAGGCCCGGGGCTCGCCGCCGTCGCCCCACCCTGTGGCCTGCGGCGTCCCCGAGCTGCCTCTGGGCTCCACCAAGAGAGGCTGTAGCTCTGCAAGAGCCGAGCGGGAGTGCCGAGGCCCCGGGCAGGGTCGAGAACGGAAAAAGCAGGATCCTTGGCTGGATCTGGGGAGCACTGTCTCCTCAAGGGGCTGTCAACTTTCTAGCTTTTTCTAGCTCTTTCCGGGAGAGCAGGTGGGCGGCTAGTAAGTTGGCTACTCCTATCCCCACTCCCCTAACACTGTAGAGGAATCTTTTTGACAGTGTCAAACTCTGCGCCTCAATACCAAATAGGCACTTGGATCTTTCTTTCTTCCTTCCTTCCTTCCTTCCTTCCTTCCTTCCTTCCTTCCTTCCTTTCTTTCTTTCTTTCTGGTAACAGCAAGGGCACATTCTTCAACTTGTACCTTTTACATGCTCTTCAGAAGGAAAAAATATAAAAGACTAGATTATTTATTTAATAAATTTAACTATGAGCAACACACATTGAGAGAGAGACAGACAGGGAGAGAGAGAGACACACACACACACACACAGAGAGAGAGAGAGAGACAGAGAGACAGAGACAGAGAGAGAGACAGAGACAGAGAGAGAGACAGAGAGAGAGAAGCTGACTTCTAGGCATGCATATCACAGAGCCACATTCTCAGCCCAGTGCTGTGTTAAAATCCTCTTGTTTTAGAAGGGTCTGGCAGTGCAGGCCTGAATCCCTGCTTTGGGAAAGGTTGATGTTGACTGACGTTTGATGCTGGCCTGACTACCTAGTAAGATCTTGTCTCTAAATAAATATTTTTGTGGGAAGAACTGCTGAGAGGAAGTGTGATGCTCTGTTAGGAACGATGGACAATGCAGTTGGCCTTCGGTGGTCAGTCCTGCAGTTTTCATGACTCCCTGTCCCCACCACTACCCCAAGTGGTAAGTTTATTTTCTCTGGTAATGTAAGGGTCTATGATTTGTCATAGAATGATGCTTAGGACTCAAATCGTACGTAATATGTAAACATAAAGAATGTTTTATTCTGTAGAAGTCTAGTATGTTGGAGTCTCTCATTACCAAGAAAGACAACCAAGTGAGTCCAAAGGGCTGATTTAAAGTACATTAGGGGGTTCCTGGTGACTTTTATCTTGTTCTGTCTCTAGGGACATCCCATTACCTAGGCTTGAGGACTGGAAAGTGTTGTTGAGGAAGTCGCTGAAGAAGTCAAGAAACTGTTGTTGACTGATTGTCCTTACCTCAGAACAGCTCCTGAGGCCTAGACTTGCCTGGATTTACCCAGTTCTTAAAAACAGAGATTTAGGCCTCGTCTCCTGAGCTGTCAAGTTAAAGCGTGTCATAGACTCAGCCTTCTCAGTAACTCGGGTTTCTCACACAGCGCCATTCCCCAAGCAACGGATCTATAGATGTCCTGAAAACTCTTGAGACAGATGAGACACATTCATGCGACCTAGAACAGTTCCAAAGCTTGCTGGAGAGAACCCACAAAATAAAAAAGGGAACTACTAAAACTATGCTAAATATCAAATCAGTAGATACAGCAGGAGGCAGCAACACCTCCCGGTGGCTGGGCTGTGGCAGTTTGGTAGCTTCCGGGAGAGAATTGGAGCCTGACTAAGAGCCAAGGGGCTGAACAGAGCAAGGGTATGGTTGTGTGGGTAATAACCCTTAAATACTGGGTGATGTTCATTTTTTCCAAAATCATTTCTGTTTTTTAAATTAGTTTTATTTATTTATTTATTTATTTATTTGTTTATGTTCAGAAATGCTGAGTATTTACTTCTTAGGCACTTAATCATTGTGTTCTCTCTGTACCCCTCCTCCAAATTTGAACTCAGATTGTTTTGCAAATGCTAAGCACCGGACACGCCACTCAGCTAAACCCCTAGCCTGCTGGGCATGGTGGGGGCTTGTAAACTGTTGTCTCAGTAGGCAAGAGGCAAAGGCTGGAGGACTGCCTGGAGTTTGGGGCCATATAATGAGTTATGGGCTACCCTGGGCTACAGTGTAAGACTATCTCTATCAACAAAGGCAAAACAAACAACCCAATGCAATACTAAACCAATCAACTCAACAATAGCCCTTCTCCCCCACCCTTCCCTGGAGATAAACCAATGTGATCATATCCTGGAGATTACTATTTTCTCACCTGGTGGTCTCCTCAGTGTTTCTGAAGTGGTCAGATAGTTTGGTATTCCGGCTGTCACAGCTTGCCCAGCTGATGGTTCATGAGGGGACAGTCCCTTTCACGGTGGCTTTTATGTGTGTGCCCCCTTTTGGTATGTATATTTATATTCATTCAGTCTGCTTCTAATGAGCGAGACCCAGAGAGACGCTTGATTTCATCAGATGCATGACTTGTCCAAAGTCTTTGAGAGGTGGAAGCCACACCTAGTGTGGCATATTCCACTCTTCCAGTGGTCCCCAAGTAAACACCATCATATCACAGTCACCAGTAAAATTTGTAGGGTGCCTCCCTCACCCCCCCCATTTCTATGTAGCAAATCTACAAGACATTGGCCACCTAATCAGGTTTAGAGTGTGCTGGAATCAGAACCCTGTCTTCAGGCTAAGCTGTAACCCCAACCCACCTGTTTGAGACAGGGTCTGTAAGCACAGGCTGTCTTCCCAGTACCTATGTGGCCAACGGTCTTACTACGCCTATGATCCTCCACCTTCCTAGTGCTAGGATTGCAGGTGCACACATCACTTTTCACCTATGCGGTGCTAGAGATTAAGCCCCTGCCACTAGGGAAAGGCCCTACCAACTGTCTCCTAATTGTTACTGTTCTTCACCAAAACATTGGGATTGCTCATCTCCAAGTAGAGCCGAAAATCTGTATTTTTTCAACATTCTCAATGTGATCCATGTCCACTGGACCCGTTGGATTAAAGAACCACAGATTAGCTGCTCTGGGCATGGATCTGGTGGGAAGAACACTTCAGCGATTTTCCCTGAGGTTCATAGTAGAATGTGGGGGGCTCTGGGTTGACTGGTTAGTTTCTGAGGCAAAACAAAACAAAACAAACAAAAAATAAGCAAGTAAACAACCTCTCCACCCAAAACCAAAACAAAACAAACCAAAACAAAAAAAAAAAAAAAAAAAAACCCTCCTCTCCTTGCTTATTTTCTGAAAGCTGATGATTTCTGAGGCTACCTCTAACAGCACTGTAGAATTTGCAGGGTCCGTCTATTCCAGAGTGAACCACAAAACCTAAATTATGTGGCTGGGGGAAAGTTGAGATCCAAGGAAAGGGTCTGAGGGGGGAAGTCGACGGATCCATCAATAAAAAACAGTTTGTATTTATTGCGAACTATATGAGGGTCCAATTTATTCCTCCACTTTACGTGTATTATTATCTCCCTTTTACAGACCGGAAAACAGATTTAGAGCACGAAAATCATACCCCAAGGCAACACAGATAACCAAAGACAAAGTTGCCAAGTACACCCTTAAAACTATAGCCAGGCCCCCGCCCCTCCCCAACCTCCGCTCCGGTCCCCAGATTGCTGATCTACCCAGGGCCTGAAATTCGGGCGCCCTCCAGGCGAAACTCAAGTCAGATCAGACTGTACAGCAGTTAGTTCTGTTCGCTCCGGGCTTCTCCCGGGCTGTGGCTTGAGAACTACAAGGCCCAGCAGGCAACTGCAGGGGGAGGAGGAGGAGGTGGGACTAGCGCCGGGTGGGAGTGAGAGAGCGAGCCCTCGCGCCTCGCCGGCGCACAGCGCTCGAAGCGCTCCTGCGGGTACCTTTGCGGGGCTCTGGGCAGCCGGTGGCGCCGAAGGGGAGCCGGAACGCCGGTGCAGCCGCTGCGTGCCGAGGACCCGGGCTGCGCAGGGAGCGGGGCCGCGACGTCCGGACTGGACGGACTGTGCCTAGCGCATTGCGGCGACCTCGCCTTTCCCGGCCGCGAGCGCGCGCCGCAGCTGGAAAAGCGGCGGAGACCGAGGACTTTTCTCAGGTCCCAGGGGCGCACCACAGCCGTGCTGCAGTCAACGCACGCCGTAGCCCCCGGAGGGGCGATGGAACTCGGACTGCCAGAAGCCTGAGACGCCGCCGCCGCCGCGTACTGGAGAGCCGGGGGCGCACGATCTGGGGACCCCCGGCGGCGGACCCCGAGCCCTCCCCCCCCGCCCCGCCTCCGGGGCACCAGCTTCGGCTCCATTGTTCCCGCCCGGGCTGGAGGCGCCCGGCTCCGTGTGCCGCCGGGAGTCTTGCTTCGGCCGCGGAGCTCTCGAGACCCCACCAGGACCTGAACGGAGCCCGGGGACGAGCGGCCGGAGCGCAAGACACAGACACCCGCCGCGCCACGGCGAGCTCTCCAGAGGCGGGACCGCAGCGCCAAGTGAGTAAGAGTCGCCGGCGCCCGCAGAGCCGGCTGGCTGGGCGTCCCGAGCGGCCCCCGCGCTTCGCCAGTCGCAGCCCGCGCCTCCCTCCTCCGACCCCCCTCCCGGCTCCGCTCCCTCCCCGGCGCCCCGTTCCTCCTCCCTAGGCCAGTGTCGCCGCCCGCGCCCCTTCCTCGCGCGCGGGGCCCGCTGCTGCTGCCCGCTGCCCAACTTTTCCGCCAACTCGCGCTCCGGAGCTAACGAGGTGGCTGATGCGCTCGAGTCCAGACCCCGACATTCCCGGCCCGGGAGAAGGCGGCGGAAGCCGAGTGTTCCCTACTGGGGAGGAGGGCGGGAGTGGGCTGAGAGGTAGTGTGTGTGTGTGTGTGTGTGTGTGTGTGTGTGTGTGTACGTGTGTATACAATATCTTTTGGTCCTTTTGAAGAGTCACCCCGATTCAGCCGGTGGCTTTGGGCTCAACACCCTACATCTGGGATCTTTTCAAGTGTTTTTCCACCTCCGGGCAAGTCTGGGGTCCAGGTTGGGGGATTGAGGAGGAAAGGAAGTGGCGGGGAAGGCTAGCTTGTCTTGGAATAGGTTTGAAGGAGGTGTCGTCACCAAATGGCTGAATCGGCTTTAGAGGAGAGCGAGCAAAGATGCCCCCCCGCCCCTTGGAGGGGTGGTGGTGGTGATGTTCTATTTTGTCTTAGACCTAGAGGACTCTTGAAGGGGTCTGGAGAAGGGGAAGGGGCCCCTCGGGGTCTGGATCGTTCTGGGAAGTGGAGGAAGTGAGGAGAGCTTGTCCAGTGTGGAGCCCTCCTCTGCCCGCTTGTTGCTTCTCTGGCTCAGGCCCCCTCTCCGGGCTTCCTGCGCCTCCTCCTGTGGTGTCTCCGGCGGGGTAAGACAACCCAGTACTCATTTTTGGAGGAATTTACTGACTTAAAAAAAATACATAGATGGGGTTTGTAATAGACATTTACCCACAGGGAGGCAGCTGGACACCTTGGGGGTGCAGGAGGGAGTTCTCTTTTTCTGGGCCTAGAAGCTATTAACTCATTTGCAAAGCATTTCGGATGGCGTTTTTTCTCCCCCACCCCACCCCCCATTTCCCAGATGTAGCTGCCGCATCTGGTTCCGTTTCACCCTACACGGGTACACCGCAGCCACATTATTAAACATCCCTCTTCCTCCCCTCCCCCTCCTAAATTAAAACTGAGATTCTTGGACTAGTCGTTACTACCATTACCGCCACCCCTTAAAATTTCCTGAGACGTGGAGAGGAGGCTTTAGGATTGGAAGAGAAAAGAAAGTTATAGATCTCAAGTGATTTTTAGATTCCTCCACTCTTTCTGGTGTCCGACGATGGGGTGGGGGTGGGGGGGCGGTATTTAAGAATCTCCAGACCTTCTTGGGAGCAGCTTGCTTACTAGAGGTAGCCTTTGTCGGTGTGTCTGGGCCAAAATTGGCCCTGACGTGTACTGGAACCAAATATCGCCTCTCCATTTAATTATAGTCGGAGCATCTGTCTCTTGTGGACACCGCAGACCCACCTATCGCCACGCGCCCAGTCCCCCTCAGGGGGTTCCGTCCTCCATTTGGGGAGCAGGGTGCGGCACCTGGTACTGTAACTGCCAGAGGTACCATGTGTTTTCACTGAGTTTCCTGGGTCACAGCCCTCAGAAGCTTAAAATGGAGTGGTTTTGCCGTTTAAACAATGACTACAGGGCCAGGGATGGAATGTCCACTCTTGGAGGAAGGGAGCAACAAAGTATCAGAAGGGTCCAAAGTTAGTGGCTGGCTGGGTAGAGTGGGTGCCTCTCACCCTCTCCAGCCTTTTAAATTGAAAACACTTCTCTGGTTTCCTTCTTAAGGCGGTAGTTTTGGAGGCTGTAATGAAATCGCACTTTCTCTAGACATGGTAATTAAAGTGACTGTTTCCTTCCCAGATGTGCTTTGGTCCTTCTCACCTCCGGACCATTGCTTTTTTTGGAATAGTATCTAAATTGTAGAACCATTGCCTTGAGATGGTTGAGCAGAAAGTGGCTGTCTTCCTCCCTTGGCCAAGCTCCTGGTTTCCTCTCCAGGGCTTGTTTTAAAGCTAAGTAGCTGGCCTCTGGGACCAGCCACAGACTAGCCAATTACCCCCACACCAGGGTGGTGTCTCTTCCTTTTCGTGACCTAAGGCCAACAAGCTCAACTAATACCCGCCAACTGTGCTGATGGCTTGCCTCCCTCCCTAATGGCCTGTTTACATATTTCCCCAGTTGGGACACACTCTGGAGACCCAGCTAACCCCAGAGTGCTGGTTGTTTGGGGACCAAGTTGCTGCTTTGGGGCTTGGTTCCAGCAGGGACAGTTACACACATCATCAGTGACAAGCTACTTGAAATATGTTGCTTTTACTGTTAGTCATAGCTGAACGTCAGCTTTTCAATGAGGGGCAGTGGATTGAGAGCCTTGTGTATTTCCAGTATGTGTTTTAGTGGTATTTTCACAATGGGAGGAGGTTGGATGAACAGGGCCATTGCTTCCTTTGCTTCCTTGGTATACAGTCTTAAGAGGGTTGTTTTCCTTGGCTTCAGGCTATGAAGCAATGTTGGAAGGTTAAATCAAAATCCTTTGAATCAGAGGAACAGAAGGAATAGAGGAGCATCATACGTGGGAGAGGATTAGAATGTATGTATGTGTATATATGTATATATATCTGCACCCTAAACTGAGCTAGCCTTCCTCAGAGTGGACTCCAGATGAGAAAACTGAATTGAGCATTGCGTAGGCAGACATCAACCTTGGAGGCCAAGATAATCTGTGGATTTTGCTGTTAGTGACCCTCTCTTTTCTTATTTGTGATGCTGACCCCATGCAAGACGCTTAAAAGGGTTGGTCATTGTGAACTTGGCTTAGCAGCTAGTGTCTCTGAATGCCTTTTTATTTCATGTTTATTTTTTTTTATTAAAATCACATTTATTTACTCATTTTATTTATGTGGGTGCCACAGTGCTCTAGTGGAGACGAGAGAATAGGTTGCAGGAAGTGGTTCTCTGACTGGAGAGATGGCTCAGCAGTTAAGAGAACTGGCTGCTCTTGTAGAGGCCCCGGGGTTTGATTCCCAGCATGCACATCAGGCAGTTCACAAGGGGTACTGTCTCTGAAGACACCTATACTGGCATACACATATCCACACACATATGTATGTAATAAAATAAAAAAGAACTTGGTTCTCTCCCATTATGTGGGTTTGGTCTAAGATCTAAATCAGGTTTAGCAGCAATTCCCCCTTCTTCACCTGCTGAGCTGTCTTGGTGGCCCCGGAGGGCCTTTTCTTGCCTCCAGTTTTTGTAAGCTCTTTGATCAAAATGGCTGTGGAAGAGTGTCCTAGGAACTCTGGTAATGCCTGTCTTCCTATTAACACTTGGCACTCTGTAGAAGTATGAAGATCACAGTTCAAGGTCATCCTGCATGCTGCGTTTGAAGCTGCCATGGGCCCTGTCAGGACATTGTGAGGACCCCTTTTCCTCCCTGGAAAGTCTGGACCCAGGCTGCAGGAGGAAGAGGAGTTCGAACTGCCTCTGATGTCTTGTTCTGAAAAGGCCACGCTCCCCGTCGGTTGAGAGGAGTTTAATTTCCTCTTGGGAAATTTGTCTTGCATTTCTTCCCCCCCCCCCCCGGGGGGGGGCTCTGGAAAGGGTCTGAATGTGCATGGGAGTCCAGATGTGGAACTTTAGGGAAGGTGCTGGTGTTTCCAGAAGGATTAAATCCACCCCCTGCCCCCAAGTTTGCATTGGCTTTAAATAGGAATTCTTTACTTACTACTATCCCTCTAGGAAAAAGCTCCCCTCTCCCCCAACCCCCCCCCCCCCAGGCCTGGAAATTTAAATAGTGTTCACCTGGGTAAGGAATTCCAAGAATATACTAACACTGGACTCTGCTCCTCTGTCTTCAGCAGCTAAGCTGTTGTTCACTTGCTGTGTTCTTGTTACTGTTTTTTGTTTGGTTGGTTTGATTTTTTGTTTGCTTGTTTTTTGGATTTGTTTATTTTATGTATATGAGTGTTTTTGTCTCCGTGTTTGTATGTGTACTACATGCATTTCTGGTCCCTGATGCATTTAGAAAAGGGTGTTAGATCCCCTGAAACTAGAGTTACAGGTGCCACCTGGTGTTGCTGGCAACTAGACCCAGCTCATCTTTAAGATCAGGTACTAATAACTGTTTCTCCAGACCCTGTTTGTTTTTTGAGTCTGGTTTTCACAGCCCTCAAGGTCAGATACTACTGCCCCAGCCTCCCGAGGTCGTAGACACGCTCCATGCCTCCATACAACAATTAGTAATTTTTCGATATAAAAAGACATTTAGATTTTATATATATGAACACACATTTGTTTTGCTTTAGTAGTGTTGGGGATAGAATCCTAGAACCCTGGGTATTGTACTTGCTGGGTAAATAGTTTTACTACTGAGCTAAAAGCAAAGCCTTGTTGCCAATCATTTGGTTACTTTGTTTTTTTTTTCAATCTGGATACTTTGTAACAGATGCAAAATAAGCCAGATCACTGTCTTTTAGAGAAGCCCACATCTGCCATCTTGGGTGTTTCTTTCTTTCTGAAAGCCCATTTCCTTCTTTTAATCCTCATGCTTAAAATATTTGTAATAGACCAAGCTTCCTCATAAAACATGCAAGCATTGCATTTCTTTTTATTTTATTTTTACCTATATGTATATGTTGTGTCCGCATGTGAATGTGAACTTGTGGCACCAAACTCAGAATGGAACTCACTAAACTCCGGTGAAGGTCTAGAGCTACCACAGGGAGCTGAGTGGTCACAATTAGCATTTCTTTTGTTTGAGTTACAGTGTTGTGAGCAAAACTACCCTAGTGTTTAAAAGTGTATTTCAGGGCTGGAGAGATGGCTCAGTGAACTGCTCTTTCAGAGGTCCTGAGTTCAAATCCCAGCAACCACATGTGACTCACAACCATCTGTAATGAGATCTGATGCCCTCTTCTGATGTGTCTGAAGACAGCGACAGTGTACTCATATAAATAAGTGTACTTATACAGTGTACATAAGCAAATAAATCTTTTTTAAAAAGTGTTTATTAAAGCACTGTGAGGGGAAGTTTCCTCTATTGTTTAGTAAGTCTTATTTTTATCTAAAGAGAGTCATACTTCAGTATCACAGTCCTCAAATCTGGGGCCTCAATATGTTCAGAACATTACTCTGTTGGTATCGTGGGTAGTTAGTATGGTGAATTGGCTGCGGCTTTTTTCTTCCTCTGAAAATCTATTCTTGTTTCTTGAAGAATACATACAGGTTGAGAACCTGGACTCCAGAAGCACATATCATGCTGGCAAAGAATTTCAGACTCCAAGATGTTTGGGATCTCACACTCAGATCTTACTGGCAAAGCCTATCCAAATGTTCTGAAATCCAAACAACTTCTAAATCCGAAACATGGAAGGCTCCAGACATTTCATAAAGAGGGTCCTGGGCCTGGGTTTGTTCTTCTCAGGCTTGCTTGCCTTTTATTCCACTTTAACATAGATGCCCCCAACTCCTATGCTGAGGCCTGGGGGCTCCACAAAGGCAGATAGGCACCAGTCCTGCTTCCCAGAAGCCACAGGTTTTTTGGTGTCTTAGAGTTTCTGTTGCTTCTCTTGCTGGGATGGAACACCATGGCCAAAAGCAACTTGGGGAGGGAAGGATTTATTTTATCTTACCCTTCCAGGTTACTGTCCATTGCTGAGGGAAAGCAGGGCAGGAATTCAAGCAGAGCAGGAACCTGGAACCAGGGTTCCAGAGCTACAAAGGGGTGCTGCTAACTGGCTTGCTTCCCATGGCATGCTCAGCCTTCTTTCTCAGGACCAGCCACCCAGGGGTGGCAGTATGCGCAGTGAGCTGGGCCTGCCCACGTCAGTCATCAATCAAGCAAATACTCCATGGGCTTGCCCATAGGTCACTCTGGTGGGTCATTTTTCTCAACTGAGGTTCTCTCTTTCAAAATGACTCTAGGTTGTGTCAAGTTGACATAGAACTAGCCAGAGGGAGGGGACTGTGAGTATGCCCAGTAAGTTGATGAGCTGGCATAAGCACCATGGAGGAGGGGCTGGTCATTAATGGGGAAATCAGAGGACTGGGGAGAGGAGTAGAAGGCGTGTGAAAGTGGAGTTGGTGAGACGGGATTCATTGATTAGGTCAGGCCTGACCTAATTGTGAGGACCAAATTGCAAGAGAGACACTGGCACAAACTCCCAAATACGATGGGAGGGAGCTTCTTAGGTTTTGGGGCAGTCCGTGGCCTCATTTGAGAGTATATGAGAAGAAACAGGTGAAATTCACTTTAAATGTATTTGTTTAGATTTTATATTAAGTCTTTTTTTATACCGTATTACTGCTATTTCTAAAATATCCTCTTATATGAAACCAACACAAAAATTAGGAAGTGCTGGCCACTGGACGGACAGCTTCAAGGATGCTGAAGTACACACTGTCTCTGCTCCCAGTAATAATTAAAAAAAAAAAAAGTTAAGATGTTTTTCATTTTTCTTTTCCTGCTAAATGTTGATGACCACATTCTGTTTTTCACTCTTAGCACACCCCAGTTGGCAGGAGCCATATTTCAATAGCTTAACAGCTGCAACGTGGCTTGGAGCCACCAGATTTGCCAACTAGGTCTAGAGTGTTAGGGCTGTGAGAATGTAGTGTGCAAAATACCTGTGGGAAGGGAAGGGAGGAAGCCCGTCCTATAGGAGGGTGTTGTACAGGGGAGACTCGAGCTTCCCCCCTTGAGTTTGGGGTCTGAAAAGATGGCTCAGTGGTTAAGAGCATTGGCTGCTCTTTCAGAGAATCTGGGCTTGGTTCCCAGCACCCCCACATGGTGGCTCACAGTCTGTAAGAGTTTCAGCGGGATCTGATGCTCTCTTCTGGCTTCTTCATGCACACACGTGGTACACAGACTTACAGGCAGGCAAAACAGCTATACACAAAAATAAATAAATTCAAAAGTAATTTTTTAAAAATACAAGTTTACTACTATTTCTTCTGTTAGCCTAGTACTAGCAGAAGCAGGCTTTTCACTATACTGGCCGTGTTTACACACATGAACATGTGTGCGTGAAACCACCTGTGAGGTGGAAAGGCAAATGTTCAGGTCTCCTTCACTTGGGAATCAATGCCCAGGGTAAGGAACTGTGCCATGGGGGTAGTGTCATGAATAAAAGCAGTTGTTGACAGCATTCTCTAAAGAACAGGGAGAAGACCTGGGGCTGAAGAGATGGCTCAGCTGTTAAGAGCTCTCATTGTCCCTCAGGAAGACCAGGGTTCATTTCCCAGGACCAACATCAAGTGGTTCATAACCTCCTGTTACTTTAGCTCCAGCTCTCTCTCCTGGACTCCTTGGGTAACCATATACATGTGGCACACAGTCACAACATACACTCACACACACTCACACACACTCATACATGACACCCTCTCTCCTAGACTCCTTGGGTACACATACACTTATGGCACACAATTATAACACACACTTACTAACACATGGCACCTTGTCTCCTGGACTCTTTGGGTACCCTTACACATACAGCACATAGTCACAGCACACATGCACATACTCACACATGCAAAAAGAAAGTCTTTAAGAGGGAGATGAGAAGGTGGGTGGTGCTGGTGCATACCCTGTACCCCAGCACCTGGAGACCAACCTGATCTACAGAGTGAGTTCCAGAATAGCCAGGGCTACACAGAGAAACCCTGTTTCAACCCCCCCCCCAAAAAAAAAGGAGAGAAAAAAAGAGGAGGATATAAAGGAAGAAGAGACCATGGCAGATTCTTGGCCCTGAATGCACCAGCTAGGTTTCTTGCATCATTTTAGACAGAGATTTGATGTTAGTAGGCTCTCTATACCTTTAGAATTGAGGTAAAAGGCTGAGTGCCCCAGGCCCTGACTTACTAGATAGCCTGAAGTTCCTGTTTTGTAAGTACTTTAAAAAGAGACCCTCTCATCGTCAGGATAAATATTTTAGCCTCCCCACAAGTATGAAAACTGAGGTCATGTGATCTCATTGCCTTCCCTTGAAGACCTCTTCATCTAAGCAGCTTGGGCTTGGAAGCTGGGAGCCTCTGCTGATAGTGGAGGGACTGATGGGGAGGCCCTTGTAGCACTGTGTGGGAACCACTGTGTCCTCCTACGGGTCACACCTGTCAAGCAGTGGAGGATGGAAGGGACTCCTAAGGGCTAAGGGTGCCAGTCTCTAGGATTCCCCATGGCATTTGGATTCATGGTTTGTGTCACCACATGTTCTGCAGATGTGCGGAGCCGTGCATGGCATGTGCCCAGCAACCTTGTCACTCCTGGGGTTGGTACCAGGTGGCCAAGTATCTATAGCATCTTTGTGCAACTTGAGGCCTGGGGGGAGGGGGAAGGCAGGAGGAACTCTTGTACCTGTTTTGGACATGAGTCAGGAGGAAGGTGCCAGAATACTCTCAGAATAGTCTCAGGTGTCTGAAGAGCATTCATCACCGGGGATAAAAGGAGGTGTGTGTAGCTAGCCCACCCCTAGGAAGAGGTAGGTGGGCAGCTGTCTCAGGGGACAGAGTGACAGGTGGAAGCTGCGGTCTGCTGGAGTCTAATCAGTCATCTCACGGTGACACCGGCTCCTCCTACCTACCCTTTGTTGATACTAAAGACTTAGTACTCAGGGTTACTGTGGAACTTGGGTTTTTGTTGTTCAGTCTACTTTCTGCATAGCAGGCCTATCTGTACTGATTAGATGTGACTTTGGGATCTGAGGTGTGGGTTTAAAGTATCTTCAGGCCTGAGACTACCTGGCCCTGCGTCCCGAAGGGTCCTGAATGATTTGTTTCTAAAGGTCTTTCTGTCCGCCAAACAGAACGAGGGACTTGTCATTTCCAGCACTAACTTGGATTTCTCTTTATCTGCCCTCTTGGTTTCTCTAGTGTGTGGGAGTCTGCCTGTGTCTGCCCGCATCAGATGGGGGGCTGGTTTTTATTTTCGAATTTCCTGTGTTGGGGATGAACTCACGGCCTCTGATTTCTCCTCTGAGCCGTATCCCATTTAGGTGTGGCGAAATGATTTGCATTCTCCCACCTTGAATTAATGTTCCCCAAACTTGGGTGATCAAGTTCTAGTGTTACCAACAACTTCATTTCCTTGGACAAAGAACTTAAGCTCTTGGATCCCCAACTACCGCTCACCCCCAGTTTCTTTTATCGCTTAGCAGAGACCGGTACTATCCTTAGAGACAGAGCAGGAGGAATAAAGGAAATTTTATTCAGCAAATATTCCTTTCATTTCTAATCCTTCTTAAATTTGGAAGAAGAAAGAAGGAAAGAAAGAACCAGAAGAGAAATATTTACTTCACTTTTGGTTTAAAAGTATTAAATTTTTTTTAGTAAGCCTTTGGAGACAAGCTAGTGGTGGTGCGCACATACTCTGCTGGCCAAGGATTTGTGGGTTTTGCCAACCAGGACTGACTTGCCAGCGAGGGCCCTTACCCGGCTCAGGAGGAGGCAGGGCACCACATTAGGGCATGTTCCGGAAGCAGATTCTCTGAATAGCTTGGATGTTTTCCTGAAGCACTGAGGACAGAAACCACCTGGGAGACAGGAGATGGTCACCTCCATGCACAGTGACCAGCCATTTCTTGTTACTTGTCATCTCATCCTTAGGACCCTTGGTTACCATCACAGGGCCAGTGAGATGGCTCAGTCCCCATAACCCTAACCCTACCCGCCCCCAGCAGTAATAAATAAAATAGAACGTACACAATACCAAAAATTTACCATCACAAGACTCGAGATGGGTCGAGGGCTGCAGAATCCATGGCTTTAGCTAGGTCCGTGTAAGCTGCTTTGCCTCAGCCTCTGAGCTGGCTCTTGACTGCTTGGCTGTTCTGTGCAGACCCCCACCCCCACCCCCATTTCCACTCATTGCTGTCAGAGGTACCTGGATCCACCTCACAGTGTCCTGTCTGCCTTCAGGTAGTGGTGAAAAGCATGTGTTCTCCGGGATGGAGGCTGGCGTGACTGGAGGTCCTGTGATTCTTCTCATGTTAGGGGGCAAAAAGAAAGACTCCGGAGACGTGGGGATGGATCTCTGCCGTAGAACACTTGCTAAGCTTGTGAAAGGCCCTGGATTCCTCCTCTAGTTGAAAAAAAAGGGGGTTTATGGGGTCTCCGTATTTCATGTGACCTGAAGCTGTAAACTGGTACTCAACCTATTTCTCCCTCTCTTCCTTTCTCTCTCCCTTCCTTTCTCTCTTTTTTCCCTCTTTTCCCTCCCTCTCTCCCTCTTTCTTTCTGTATGTCCTAGAACTCACTGTGTAGATCAGGCTAGCCTTACTCATTGAGATCTGCCTACCTCCAGAATGCTGGGATTAATGACATGCACCATCTTTCCTTTAGTTACCTACCCATTAACGACAGTCTACAGCACCTTCTGTTTCTTGACTTGTGACCCTGCTCTTGACCTGTCTATTTACTCTTTACCAGAGGGATTGGTTTGTCCTGGATGAAGTCTCGTGTCGGGAAGTCAGCAGATTCCTGTCCCTTACAATGATTGCACAATACTTAAACAAGGCTCTCTCTGTCTCTCTTTTGTGTGTGTGTGTGTGTGTGTCTTTCTTTCTTGTTATTATTTTGTTTTAACTTGAACATTACAACAACCATCTACAGATAGTGCAGGTATATGGCAAGGGTTGAGGAGAGTGGGGGGGGTCACACTGGTCTATCTGCTTTCGGGTTGAGAAAGGTCTTTACTTTGAGACCCTCATGGGGACCTACACACCTTTGGGACCCTGAGCTGCAGCTGCAGTCTCAGCCTTGCTTGGACCTAGTCTTCAGTTGGTACAGTTTGCAACCCTTGGCCATGTGGCCATGAATCCAATTCCCGAGCTTGGGTGGGCGATGAAAGCAAGTCTGCCTACCCTGTGGTTGGGACTCTTTGGCATCTTGAACCTCCTTAGGCTTCAGGAGGGCCCTGCTGACCCATGTGCACTGTTGCTTCTGTCTTGCTTGCCTCCATCTTACGAGATGTATATCTTTGTGACTTGGGTTTTTTTTTTTTTTTTTTTTTTTTTTTTTTTTTTTTTTTTTGAGGGGGTGTTGAAAAGAGTTTCTCTATGTATGCCTGGCTGTCCTAGACCTTTCTATAGAGACCGGGGGGACTTGAACTCAGAGATCCCCTTACCTCTGCCTCCCAAATGCTGGGACTATAGGAGTGCTCCTCCACACCCAGCTTTCTTATTGGGGTTTCTTCATGCCATTTCTGTGCCATTTTGGGGGACTGCTTATATGTGATGGGTCTTGAACTTGGTCGTGCCTACAAACCCTATATCAGAAGTTTTGGGGACCTGAAACTGCACAACTTTCTTTCTCAAGCCCTTCACCACAATTTGGCTCTTTGGGACTTCCATGAGGCGCTAACCTTCCTTTCATAGTTGAGCGAGGCATTTATCTTGAAGAACATCATGGTGACAGTCCCAGCCAACTTGGCACTTGGTCTGTACTGAGAACATTCTGGTAGAACTGAAAGGTAGAATCTAGCTTCCCAACTCTATCAAAATAGCTGAGGTAATCAAGTTAAAGAGAGAAAAGGTCTATTTAAACTCTCCGTTGTGTGGGTTTCAATCTGTGGTTGACTGTTGCTTTTGGGCACGCTTCATGGTGGGACAAAGGCAAGTGCGGATCTCTCTTGGTAACAGAGAAATCCCACTCACTTATGGCCAGGAACAGAAAAGGTGAAGAGGGATGTGAGACTGAATCTCTGTAATCTTCAAGGCATGTCTCCAGCTGACTTGAAACCTCCCAGGAGGGTCTGTCTCCTAAAGTGCCTCCCCAAAAGTGCCTATTAGGGAACAAGCCATATTATGGATTTAAGCCTAATTAAGACCTGTTACCTCTGATCCAGTGTCCAGATAGACTCCATTCTCTTTGCACCTTAAGAAGCATCCTTCTGGGACTGTAGGAGCCAGAGGGGTCAAGAACACCACAAGAAACCCACAACATCAATTAGGGCTCTGAGCTGAGAATGGGGGAGCCTACATAGCCTGACAAAAGCCCTCTGCATATGTTACCTTGTGTAGATGTGGATTTTTTGGGATTGATTCCTAACAGAGGGAATGGAGGCTGATTCTGATGCTTTTGCCTGCTTTTGGGACCTTTGTCCTCATACTGGGTCGCCTCATCCAGCCTTAATATAAGGGGAGGTTCCTAATCTTTCTTTTTCTTTATTTTATGTATATGAGTTCACAGTAGTTGTCTTCAGACACACCAGAAGAGGGCATCAGATCCCATTACAGATGGTTGTGAGCCACCATGTGGTTGCTGGGAATTGAACTCAGGACCTCTGGAAGAGCAGTCGGTGCTCTTAACTGCTGAATCATCTCTCCAGCCCTGAGGTGCCTAGTCTTACTGTATTGCCTAGTCTTACTTCATGTCTTGACCATGGACATTATCTTAGGCGCCTTCTTTTTTCCCCTCACCCCTCTTTTCTCCAACTTCTATTACACCTACTGTTTCTTTCCCCCAGAGTCAGCTTGAGAAGGCAGACCACGCTCAAGGTGGAGTATCCATGGAGGTGCGGAGCCTTGTTACCAACCTCTAACTGAAGAACTGGGATGTGGGGCTGGAGGTGCCTCCTCTTCTGGGCTGTGCTGGTCACAGCCACTCTCTGCACTGCCAGGCCAGCCCCAACCTTGCCCGAACAAGGTAAGACAACAAGCTGGACCCCCCTGAGCTGAAGAAACAGGGTGGGTTACTGGCATGGAGGTGAGGTTGTCAGCCAGAAAGTGCCCCTTCCCCACGCCTGGGCTGATCTGAGATCATATACCAAACCAACTTATATCATATACCGTCAGAGGCAGGGATCACAAAGGCTAGCCAGAGGTGAGGAATTTGGGGAGTGCTTTCTTTCTGGGGAAACAGTGTAATTAGGTCTTTAAACTTGGATGATGAGTGACATGAATATAGATTTGGAGAAATCACCCTAGCGCAAAAAGAGCTTGCTTCTGGCTTCCAGAAAGCTGTTCCCGTGACCTGTGTTCTAGGAGGGTGTGGGCAGTCAGGACCACTCGCCTTTTTGGACTTGGTTCTCCAGGTCTTACCTGGGGGCCTGATGAATAGTTTGCTTTGGAGATGGCCTGTTTAAGAGACTTGGGAAAGAACTGGAGGCAGGATGGGGCACGGGAGCATCATCACGGGCTCCACTGGCCTGTGTTGTGTTATGAGTTCCTGGAAGTTGTTACTGCTCCTAAGATTCCTGGTGGCTTCTGAGGGACTCACAGATAAAGGTTGAGACCTTTTTCTGCTCTCGAAAGGCTTGAGAGTTAGTTAGTGGCTGCTGTAGGTAGAGTGGGCTAAAGACTTGGGATGTACATGCCAATGGTGGCCACGTGTGCAGGGCTGTGTTCTAAGTTGTCGGGGACCTGTTTGATGATCAGTGAGTGGACCCGTGTGTACAGATGGTAGTGAGAAGGGAGCAGGGGTGCAGTGGCTGAAATTGGTATGCTCACGTTGTATTCAGTAGTAGCACCAAAGACAGATATGAACAAGGACATGCTTGAGGCTCAAGGCAAGAAGGGACCTCTGTACCCATAGGGCTATAAATATGTAGTATATTGTTACTGTCAAGCAGTGGAGAGACAAAAAGTACAAAGCAGACTATTTACTTACTAAAACTTCTTTAAAAATTTTACGTGTATGCGTGTTTTGCCTGCATGTATGTGTGTATGTATGTTCTTCATGTGTGTATGTATGTTCTGCATTATGTGCTTGATCCCTGCAGAGATCAGAAGAGGATTCATGGATCCTACGGAAATGGGAGTTAAGAATGATTGTTGTGAGAGTATAAGGCAGTGGTTGCAAATGCCTTTAATCCCAGCACTTAGGAAGCAGAGTCAAGAGGATCTCTATGAGTTCGAGGCCAGCCTGGTTTACATAGCAAGTTCTGGGACAGCCACAGCTACACAGAAAAACCCTGTCTCAAAATAAAATAAAATAAAGCAAAGAAAAAAAAAAAGTATGATTGTGAGCTGCCTTGTGGGTGCTGGACCCCATTTTCCTGCACAAGAACAGTTAGTGTTCTTAACTTCTGAGCCATCTCCGGCTGCTGGTAGACCATATAGTTAAACCGCACAGTGACACTGTCCACGGTCCACATGCCTTTAATCTCAATACTTGGAGGCATATCTCTGAGTCTGAGGCCAATTTGGTCTGTATAGCCAGCCAGTGCTACTTAGATTCTGTCTCAAAAGAAAATAGGAGTCTTTTATCTTTTTATTTTTGATATAGGATCTTTCGGTGTAGCCCTTAGCTGGCCTCACAGTCTTCTATCCTAGCCCTCTGAGTGCTGGATTACAGGTGTTTACCTGTAATCTTACCTTAGGGTACTAAGGTACAGGTCGGGGGGGTGGGGGTAAGAGAGGGCATTCTTGAAGTCCAGAGGTTTAAGATGTGTGCACAACGGCATTGCTCATTGAGTACATAGCTGTAGAAAGTAACATCCGGAAAGATTGAATTCAGCCAGCATATGGAAGGCTTGCATCTTGCCAAGGAACTTAGTATATTTGAATGGTTCTTGCTGAGAAATTTGAAGTATACTGTCACGGACCAAGTTTTCAGTAAGCTGGTTTGTTCTGTGCGACAAACCATTAAGTTGGGAACAATAAAGGCTCAAATGTCACAATACATTCCCGTGAAAGTTTGCGTGGCTGTTCTTGCATCAGGAAGAGAGGGAGTAGGGCTGAGTGTCAGTCAGGGGAGCGGGACTGAGGGCCTGGGAGAGTGAAGATGACATTCTAGAATAGAATCCATGGGTTCTCTCCCCGTCCTCTCCTCTCCTCTCCCTCCTTCCCAGCCTCATCCTCTACCACTGTCTCTTTGCAGCCCAAGGAAGGAAAGCGGGCAGTTCAGACCTTGTCCAGGCACTGTGGGCAGGCAGTTTCTGAATGGTCCTCTTACAAGGACTTTTAAATGGCTTTATTTTTTTTAATCATTTTTATGTGCACTGCTGTTTTGTCAAGTGTGTGTGTCTGTGTGAAGATATCAGATCCACTAGACAGTTGTGAGCTGCCATTTGGGTGCTAGGAATTGGACCGGCGTCGAGGTCCTTCTGAAGGCTATTGCCAATGGTCTTTACTCTGAGCCATCTCTCCCAGCCCCCCATGTAAGGAATTTTAAGGGGATGGGAGGGTCATTGAAGCTGCTGAGGCAGGGACAGAGACTGAATCTAGTGGTCCTTTTTACCTGTTTTGCTATTTTTTTTTTTTTTTTTTTTGTTTTGTTTTGTTTTGTTTGTTTGACATGTGGTTTCTCTGTGTAGCCCTGGCTGTCCTGGAACTTGCTCTGGTCCACACCTCATGTTACTACCATCCTAGTCAAGAGATCAGTTTGTCATCCCAAAAGCTTTCCCCATGCTTCTTGCTGTCTCCAACCCACATTTTGTTACTTCCTGTCACCGTGCACTCGAGTCATTTGTTCTAGGGTATCCTGTCAAGAATGAAGTCTTACAGTGACATCTGGGTCTAATCACCCGTGATAGCCACGTGGGTCACTGTATTATTTCTTTGCAACAGAGTCTCTGTAGCCCTGGATGTCTTGGCACTTATTATGTAGACCAGGCTGGCCTTGAACTCAGAGATCTACCTGCTTCTGCCTCTGAATGCTGGCATTAAAGGCTCATGCCACCACACCCTGCTTGGAGGGGGAACGCTTTAGACAGAACACAGACCCACCCTGACTGTGATGTCAGGGGAATAGTTTTCTCTCTGTACCTTGTAAACTTTTAGAACCTTGTACACATGCCGCGTGCTGTAGTCTTGGCCCTACTGATTAAGTAATGCTGCTGTTGTCTTAAAAACAATTAAAAAAACAAAACTACTCTACGTCACAAAGATTGGTCCAGAAGTTAAAAACAACCCATCCCAGACTCTGCTTGCACTTCTGAGCTTTGGGAAGGCTTTAGGGGAGGGGGAGAAGAGATGGCAGCCCCTCCCCTGATTGAGTACAGTCTCTGTGGGCTGCAAACGCCCCTGCTCCGAAGGGACCCAGGAAGCCTGCAGTTTCTGGCTGTCCTTACAAAGTTGATTTAATAAGGGTTCCAGGAAAACCAGTCTCCTCCCCCCACCCCCACCCCCCTTCTTTCTCCCATTTACTGAGTCTGAAGTTTCAGATTGGGCTTTGGGGTTTATGGGTGAAATGAAACCGGGACACAGGCCTAGGGGCAGAATACCCCCTTCCAAAAGATAAGAGCCAGCTGAGGAGCTATCTGAACCTGAGGAAGGCCGTTTTCATGTATGTGTGAGTGGGTATGTCCAAAACTTCGCAGGGCCACTTGTAGAGGCCCCTCCTCACCCATTCCCCGAGCACCCTAAAGGAGCCGAGAGAGAGTGAGACTTCCAGTCTTGAAATATTTTTCCTCAGTCCACGGAAACCTGCAACTCATAAGCGACTTAATGGCTGAGGTTTTTGCAGCTCCTCCCACCCACCCAGATTTGAAGGAGTCTAGTGGCTGGATGAGGGAGGGGAGGTTACAGTTAATGGAAAAGCAGCACAGTCTCCGATGATGCTGGCTGCGGCCGCCCGTGTGCCACAAAGCAGGGCTTTGTCCTTGTTCTACAGAAACCTGTGCCTATGGGAGAAAGGCTGGGGGTGCTGCCAAAATCTGGCCCTGGCCTCAGCTGTAGTTCCCTGGTAGCCCTCCCACACCCACCCCACTGGGGGTGGGTCCTGAGTTGCCTTTGGTCCAAGAGGGTGTGGATCTCAGCCTAGCTGCTTGGGAACCTACCTAGGTATGTAGGGTCATCCACCGATAGGCAGGCTATAGTCAGCTTTAGCCTGATGGTGTGGCCTAAGGGGTAGTGTCACATAGCTGGCTTAAGAATACACTTGGGGGAATAATACATCTCTTTCCCTGCCCTCCAGCAAAAATTTTTTATGAAAAGACCCTGTTTGTTTCTAACTGGCCCTGGATGGTAGAGGATTTTAGAGTGAGAGTGGAATTATATGAAACAAGAGGTGTTGAATGATGTGCCCCCTCCCCTTTTTTTTTTTTTTGCTCAAGCGAGGGTGGAGGCTTTAGGTCCATGAAGTCTGAGATGTGTTCTAAGTACATTCCCTCCCTGGAGGTGGTGCCAGGATCTCTGAAAGGTGCTTGCTTGCTAGTGGAGGGGGTGGGGTGGGAGGGCAGTGCTCAGCCTGGGAGAGAATGTGAGGGTACTCACGTGTCTGCAGCAGCAGCTCGGCCAGGGCAGCCGAGCTGCTCAAGGCTGTGTTCTTGGCTCGGGCCTCTGCATTGCTACACCATTAGCTTCACTGATTTTTCCACTCTGGCTCTGCCAGCCGCTCCCCAAAGTCAGGGAGGAGGAGGAATTTCTCAGGGAAGAAAGAACAAATGGTTGTCCAGAGGACTTGCTGTTGGTGGGGGCAGGGAGGGAGCCCCATACAAAGAATGCAGCCAGGATTCTGTCACCTGGTGTCTGGGGACGTACCTGTGAGGAGGGCAGAGCCAGAGGGAGCTTTTGCTGCTGCCTCCCAGTGGGTCTGCAGGGCCTAGGCAAGGGGTCATTCCTACCAAGGAGCAGGATGCCTCTGGGATGTAATAGATGCTCTTGGGGAAGCGAGTTCTGGGGAATCATTATCCAGGAGGTGAGAGCCAGGTCAGAGAGTCTGACCAGTAGCTCTGCCCTGCTTTTACAAGGTCTCATTCCTCTAGGCTATTGGGAAGGCTGTTTGGTCATTCCCCACCCCCCTCCACAGACACACACACACACACACAGACACACACACACACACACACACACACACACACACACACACACACACACACATACACACACACACACAGATTTTTACTTCCCTCTACCCTGGAACCTGGAAAGAGAGACAACTGTTTCTCCCCTAACAGGGGCCCGGCTGCTCTCTCTTAGCTTCCTAACAGTATTCATAACAGATCCTCAGATGCATAACAGTAGCAAAATTACAGTTATGAAGTAGCAACGAGATAATTTTATGGCGGCGGGGGGGGGGGGCTCACCACAACACGAGGAAATGTATTAAATGGTCACAGCATTAGAGAAATCATTTGGAGTCTGGGCTGCTTCTGACTTTATTTTGCCACCTTGACCTTCTTCATGGCTGTGAACGCTGGCCTGAGCGCTTGCCCTCCCTCACCCCCACTGGTCTTTGGTTGCCACTACTGTCCCTGACCACACGTGGTTCCTGCTGTCTTCATCCGGGAATCCTGTCCTGCATACTGAGCAAGGCTGGGGTGAGAGTTGAAACCCAGTACTGTCCTTATCCGCTGTTCGGTGGTGCCACCGAGCCTCCTGGGACGGCTTGTGTAAGAGAGGTGATTGGGGACAACCGCCTGAACGCAACTGTTTCCCAGACCCTGAATGTGTAGGCAAAGTGGGTAAGAGGGCCTGCCTGGAGTTCAGCAAAATGTTCACGTGCTGTCTGGATAGGAAACATCAGTACTGAAATTTCAAATGGTTAATTAGCAAAGAAAATTGAGTCCAGCTCTCACCCTTTTCTTCCTTGTGTCCCCCACAGTGAGCTACACTCAGGCTGGTTTCCAACCCATTTCTTCACTGACACCCCGCCCCTCATCTATCCAGACATATTCCTATTTTTTCCTAGATTGTAACATGACCGTTGCTTGTCCATCTCCTTTAACATGAAATGCCCACCTGTTCCCGCCCAACTTTTTGATTTTTAATAATATATGCTTAATTCTTACCCTTAAGATTTAGTTTGGGTTCACAGTGAGATTTTATTTAAAAGGCCACTTCTTCGTGGTTTTTTTTTTTTTTTTTTTGTTTGTTTGTTTCCACATCTTATGTGACTGGGTGTGCATATGTGCATGTGCTTGCAGTGCTGGAAGAGACCAGAAGAGAGCGTCATTCTCTGGAACTGAAATCACATACAGATGTAAGCCACCGTGTGGGTGGGTGCAGGAAAATTGAACCAAGGTCTTCTACAAAAAGCAGCCAGTGTTCTTAACCATTGAGCCAACACTCTAGCCCCATGTCTCCACAGTTTAAAGAATCCTAGGTTACCCCTCCCCCCTTTCAGTTTGTAGTTGAATACTTATTTTATTCTGTATGGTGTATGGGCGTTTTGTTTTGTGTTAAGATTTTGTTTCGGCTGGAGTGGTGGCTCAGTGGTTTAGAGCACTGACTGCTCTTCCAGAGGTCCTGAGTTCAATTCCCAGGAACCACATGGTGGCTCACAACCATCTGTAATGAGATCTGGTGCCCTCTTCTAGTGTGTTTGAAGACAGTGACAGTATATTCACATACATGAAATAAATAAATCTTTAAGAAAAAAGATTTTATTTATGTGTGTGAGTACACCCTCTTTATCCTTAGATGGCATCAGATCCCATTAGAGATGGTTGTGAGCCACCATGTGGTTGCTGGGAATTGAACTCGGGACCTCTGGAAGAGCAGTCTGTTCTCTTAACTACTGAGCGGGCTCTCCAGCCCCCAGGGTATATTTTTGTTGTTGTTGTTGCTGTTGTTTATTTTTGGTGTGTTACCCCATTGCACCCCTAGTGCCTACAGCTTCTTGTATACTAGGGTAAACAGTCCTATTTAGTCCACTAGAACAAAGATCTGTGCAGCTAAAAAAGAATGACTTTATCTTTTCTTTTTTAAGACAGGGGGTCTCATGTAGGCCAGGACGACCTTGAACTCAGTATGCAGCAAAGGCCTTTCTTGCCGTGACCTCCCATGTACTGCAGTTACAGATGAGTGACACCATCAGTCCTTAAGAACATTGTTTTGATGGGTGTAGAATCTTTATCTGCACTCTGGAGGTAGAGGCAGTGGGTTTCTGTGAGTTAGGGACCAGCCTGGTCTATAGAGACCCTGTTTGAAAAAAAAATCAAAACAGAACAAACAAATCAATTAAACAATAAAATATAAAAACAAACAAGAAAACTTCCAAAACATTATTTTGATATGTTTACAACAAGAAATTACAGACTTGTACAGACAGAAAAATGTCTTAGATTCTCACCCTCCATCAGTAGTCACAGTTGACCTGAATCTTTTTTTTTAAGATTTTATTCTTGTGTTCATATCAGAGAAATAGAATTTATACTGTATATATTGGCTTGTAACTTAAATATATTCTTATGCATATTTTTCTTTTTTTGTTAGTAACTACATAGTATTGCATTGTGTAGGTTACAAAATTTTTACTCCTTTACTATCGGCAGATAATTTAGGTTATGTTTAGTGGTTTGCACTGTGGCATTTTCTCTTCCTTCCTTCCTTTCCTTCTTTCTTTTTTTAATCATGATTTTTGAGACAGTGTTTCTCTGTAGCCCTGGGTGTCCTGTGACCGCTCTGAAGACCAGGCTGGCTTCACACTCCATCTCTGGAGTGCTGAGATTAAACTGGTACACTGCCATACCTTTTAATAGATTTGCAGGTATAATAAATAACTCATTTAGGGAGCGATATTTGAAGCCCACATCAAGGAAAGACAGGTTATGTAAGAACGCCTCACACTGCATAAGACGGCCAAAGAGCTCAAAGTAAAGGGGGCAGATTGCTTATCTGAGGCAGCGCCAGCTCATTAATTTCATTACGGTTGAATATACAGAGAGATACTTATATTGATTTGTTGCCTTGATGATGTTCTTGGAAATGTATTACGAGAAGATTTTTGTCATCATACAAACACAATAAAGTGTTTTTACAAATTTACAAGGTGTAGCCCTTCACACCTAGGCTTATATGGTACATATCTCTGTGTTTATGGAATTTGGACCTCCCTCCCTGGCCACAATAAGACAATGCAAGTTTAAATCAAGTTCAAAAGATTGTGATACAGCTACACATGGATTAAGGTTGAGTGTGTGAACCTGTTGTTGACATAATGTAAAACATTGTTTTATAGTGAACTTTTTTTTCTTCTTTTAAAGATGGGGCATTCATCTACGCCCTGCTGCCTCAAACTCCCAATCCTCCTGCCTCCACCTCCCCAGTGCTGAGGCTATATCACTACACCTAATATTATGGTGAAATTTCAAAAAGACAGAAGTGTGTGTGCATGTAGGTCAGAGGATAACTGGCTGGAGTCAGTTTTCTTCTTCCACTGCGTGAGGCCCAGGGATTGAACCCAAGCCCAAAACCTTTCCTACATAACGGGCGACATTCTAAAATAGCAATTAAAAGTCATAGCTGACGAGATGGTGTGGCAGGAAAGAGCACTTGCTGCACAAGCCCTGGTGATCACTTGCTGCTGGATTCAATCCCCAGAACTTCTGTAATAGTAGAAGCGGAGAACCGGTTCCACAAAGTTGTGCGTGTGTGCATGTGTGCGTGTGTGCATGTGTGCGTGTGTGCATGTGTGCGTGCGCGCTTGTGTGTACCGAATGACAATGAAAATTTTTTTTAAAAGTGCTTTAGTACATCGAATCTGCTTTGTATCCCAGTTCAGCCCACGATTAATGCCTTTGGCATACTTACTTTAACCTGAAGCTTAGCAAAGTCTTGAAACACAAAGCCTAATCTTAGCCAATGGTGGAACGTCTTGGTGACTGCCTGTAATTATAGCTATTTGGGTGGTTGAGGCATGGGGATTGGGAGTTTGAGACCATTTAGGTAGAGGTTGTAACTTTGGGTGCTTGTTTGACATGTACCCTGTAATCCTAGGCTGCCAGGGAGCCACAGCGTATGGTCAACATATCAAGATTGTGTGGCCTATGACTAGCCTAGAGTATGGTACAGTTTCTCTTTTCCTACCATATTATGGTTGAAAGGTTCTTTTTTTAAAAGATTTATTTTTAATTTTGTGTGTGCTAATGAGCACGTGACTGCATCCCACAGAAGTTAAAGAGGGGGGTCAGATCCCCTAAAGCTGAAATTACAGGGGGTTATGAACCACCATGTGTGTATGCTGGGGACCAACTCAGGTCCTCTGCCAAAGATGTATTTTATATTTTAATAGTGGAGCCATCCCTCCAGCCCCTAAGTAGAATAATTTTAAGTTGGAAAGTTTATGTATTTATTAAATGATGCAATCATACCTGGTACATATTAATACTTTCTGAATAAGTGAATGCCTAGGTAAGTTAACAACCTTTTTTTTTTTTTTTTTTTTTTTGAGACAGGGTCTCTCTATATAGCCTAGGCTACCCTGCTTATCTCATGATGTAGACCAGGCTGGCTACAAACTCATAGAGAACCAACTGCCTCTACCTCCCGAGCTTGGGGATTAAAGAATGCACCACTATGCTGGCTCCATTTAAAAAGGTATCTTTGTTTTTAAATTTTATTTTCTTCTTTTAACTTTTACACGTTTTGTGTTTGGGCTGCAATGCATTTAAATGCACCGCCTGTATACAATGAGTCCTGCCAGGATCCTCTGTTACTGGACCTACAGACCACTGTGAGCCTCCACAAGGGTGCTGGGAATTGAACCCCAGCTTTCTGCCAGTGTTCCTTCTCAGCCATCTCTCAGACCCTAACATTCTAACCTTCAAAATGAAAAGTTGGCTGGGCACAGTGACTCTTAACTATCATCCTAGGACTCGGGTGAAGCATGGACATTGAGCCAGAAGGGACCTAGGGCTGGAGGGTTGACCTTCATGTTGCACGGGGAGACTGGGTCAGAACAGGAGGTAACTAGCCCAGAATCACAGTGGACAGTGCTAGGCTCTTCCAGCTCAGCCGTCGTCTCTGCTGAACTGTTCTGGCTTAACGCACTAAGTGAATGTTAGCCAGGCCTCTTCCCAGAGGACATTAGGGGTGCTTGCCTGAGGCAAGTCTGTACCCAAAGAGTTCCATGGTTCTGGAGTACCAGGTAAAAAGGGTACAGAGAGCCCCTCCCCAAACTCAGAACTCTTCCCTCCTCTCCCAACCCCCATGCTCTCCAGTGTTCAAGCAAAGACGGCTTGCTTGTTTGATACCGTGTGTGTAAGAAATAGAGGCTGAAGAATGACCCCAGTGTTATGGCTATAAATGAAGCTCCATTTCAGGCATTTGTGCTCCCAATCTTTGGGGTCTTTTAGTTTGTGTGAACGAGTTTGGTACAAATATGTGTAACTAAAGCTTTCTACTTTAACCTAATCGTTGTATGATTTTTTTTTTTTTTTAAAGACAAGGGTCTCTCTAGGTAGCCCTGGCTGTTCTGGAACTTGCTATGTAGCCCAGGCTAGCCTTGCTAGCACTCCTGTTTCCGAGTCATAAATACCAGGCTTACATGGCAAGAGCCACCATGTCCATGCTCACATTGCTGTCACCTTCCCTAGTTGACATTCGGCCTATTACCAAGTAACCAGCTTTCTCTGGATTATTTTTACCTTAGGGCATTTTATTTTGTGTATTTTCATAAAGTAAAAATAAGGGTCTTTATTTTATCTTATTTTTTAAAGTCTGATGTAGTCTGGATGGCCTAGACACTGCTGTGTAGACCAGGTTCAGTTAACCTGCCTGCCTTTGGATGCACATACCCACCCATACACATGCACAGTGCTGGGATGTAAGGTGTGAGTGCTATTAAAGATCTCTCTCTCTCTCTCTCTCTCTCTCTCACACACACACACACACACACACACACACACACACACCTTTTCTTAAGCCGGTGAGTGAATTTGATAGTGGAGATTGAACTGGAACCTCAAGAATGTCAAGTAAGTGCTCCACCCCTAAGGTGTCTCCCCAGCTGTGGGCATTTCTTCATGGCCAAGATTTGCCCACTCTGGATTGGGTGGTCTAATGCTGGGTTCTCTGGACCTAAACACCCCCAGACTCATTGGCACGGTGCAGACAGACCGCAGGCAACACATAACAAAATCGTTTTCACCCCGGCACCATCTGTGGTTTTGGGGGACAGAAGGCACATTCCGAAACAGCTGACACTCCTACTGAATAAATGGATCAGCAAGTTTTTGGGGACTGCAACCTTTCCTGCCCAGCTGCTGGCCTTTTCCTTCTCCAAATTGGGGCTTCCAAGCCTGGGGGAGGGGTGGCCCTAGGAGGCTCCCGGGCGCTTGGGGGCAGGGCAGTGCATTCCTTTCTTTAAGGAACCTGAGCAGACTTTAAGGTCAGGGCCTAAGAGTAGAGCGGACTTCGGGAGTTACCTCTTCCCTGTAGAGTCCTCTTATTCCCCCCCCCCCCCCCACACTTAATGATCTTTCCATTACAGAACCCAGACCAGGAAGTGTATGACAGGTCGCAGCTGCAGACACATGGCTGGGAGGCCCGGGCTCCCTGCCAGTAGTGGGAGGGTCCAAGCTGCCGCCCTAGCAACAGGACCACCACCCCCCTTTCCTGGCCAACAACTTAGCAGAGGCGGCTTTAGGCATTCTATCACTTGGTGACCAATTGTGTGAATTGAGGAAGTGACTTTGGGTGAAGGACACCATGACAAGATTCACCTGTTTATGGCCCACCGCGTTAGGCCCTTCAAATCACTCTCCAGCTACTTTTACCCAAAATTGAAACTACCTAGAACAACCAAAGAAGCTTTCTAATAGGCGTGTGTGTGTGTGTGTGTGTGTGTGTGTGTGTGTGTGTGTGTGTGTGTGTTTTGGGTGTGGGTATTGTATTGATAGGCAATCTCAATGATTCCACAAACTTTTCCTTTCTGATTTTGTCTCGATTGAGGCTATGTTGTGTGTATGTGGACTGGAGGAATATAACCCCCAATATAACCCCCAAACAGGCTTTGCAAGTACACGGCCCAGGTTTTAGCCACTTCAGTGTCCCCCCCTCCCCGCCTTATTTTCCCCCCTCACACCACTATTGGGGATGGATCTTCTGACTTAAAGTTGCTCAGGAAATGTTAGTGGACCTTAAGCTGCCCTAGGGGGCAGTTGTCACAGAGGAGTTTGCCTTCAGTGCCAGCTGTGTGGTTGGCTTTCTTCCCTGAATCTGCCATGGCTGCATTCTTCTGGTGCCAAGTGAGACACGGTGACTCAAACTTCTGGGAGCCCTGAGCACAGACCGCCCTTCCTGAAGCTGCAGGGCATCCCCTCTTTTTGGGTTCTTTCTGGCCAGTGAGCTAAGAGGAAGAGGAACAGTGTATTAAAGACCCAGCTTTGGAAAAGGGTACAGAGAGAGTCTGCCTGGTCCAGACTTTTACCAGCAGAGCCAGAACTTTTGTGGGGGAAGAGGGGGGGATTTAATTTCTTTCTTAATCATGTAATTATGATCCTTCTAACTGGACGGGGCTGCGGTGGGAATCAGGGGACACCAGGTCCTGGGTACCATAATGCCAGTGGCATGAAGTTTGAGCCCCAACTGAACACAATCCTGGTGGATACCTTTGTTGAAAGGTTTGTGAGGTTGAAACAAAACTCTTGGCCTGGGACTCCTAAGTAAGGGTTTTCCTGTTACCTCCTCAAGCTCAGCTCCTGGGGAGCTGATTTTGGGGGGAGGGAGAGTCATGTGGTGGACGCAAGGACCCTGGCTTCGGCTTTGGCCGGCACAGGCAGCTCCGTACTAAATTACAGTGATGAGGTGGGACGCACAAAAGACTGAAATCTTTTTTTAATAAAAACAAAACAAAACTTCAGCCCCAAGCCCCTGGGCTCCTGAATGGCGAAGGCTTCCTGTCAGGATTAGCTCGGCTGCCTGGGCAAGTGTGTGCTGCCTTTCTCCTCAGGAAATACCTTTAGTAAGCCCGGGTGGAGTCCCCATGGCAACGAGAGAGGGGACCTGCTGACAGAGGCCGTTCAGCCCTGTTGTTCCTTGGCCTCTTTGTTGTGAGCTTTATTGCAGCCCCTGTGGCCGGCACTGTGGCTTGCACCATTCTGTCAGCTGAATGTGGAGTTTTACATTTTAATGGGCTGTCCTGGCAGCGGCCCATTTGCATGCAAAATGTTCCTTGCACCTCTCCCTTTTCTATTTAAGAAAAAAAAAAGAAAAACCTGTCCAAACCCCAGGTCAGGGCCCCGAAACTGCTGATCAGGACAGAAGTCCCGGTAATTGATTGGTGTGGCCACAACACATCTGTGCTCCCCCAGTTTTGCAGCCTCCCTTGTTTTGAGGACATCTCTACTTCCCTTTCCCAATGATGTCCCATCCCTTGTAGAGTGATGGTTATCACCTGGAATTTCGCTGAGATTGCTTGTTCTGTCTTGGTCTTGCTAGACGAAAGTTAAGTTTTCGGTTCTATTTCAGAGTCAAAATAACGTAATAAAAACCTCTGCTGAGGGCCCTGGAGCCCCACCGCGATGTTCTTAGTTCCTTCTAAGATGCTTTCAGTGCCGCCCCAAATTCCTCCCACACCCACAATTGCAACCTCATTTATCTCTGGGGGCTTGTGCCAAGACTGTAAACACTCCCAGACCACCATCTCCCTCTTATTGCTGAGAGGAGATCCCCCTCTCCCTTCATTTTCTCCCAAATTCCCAACCACTGGTGTTTTCATGGGGGTGACCCTGAGATCACTCAAAGCACCTGTGTCTGAAAGGGAGTCTTTGCCAGTCCTGACCCTTGAGAGATATGACGCTTGTGTAGAACCCTCTAACAGTCAGGTAAACCAGGCTAATGTTCGAATTAAGCCGCTTTCAAGTCTAGGGTGAGAGTACATTTAAGAATGGGATGAAGGCCACACTTGGTGGTACACATCTGAAATTTCAACTCAAAAGGCTGAGGCAGGAGGATCTTGACTCTGGACCACCTTGTGCTACATGGGGCATGGGGGAGAGGCTGTCTCTGAACTGAACAAACAAAAAGGGGGCTAGTTACCAAGTTTGGTGGCACTCACCTCTAATACCAGCACTTGGGAGGCAGAGGCAGGTGGGTCTCTGTTGGTTTGAACACAGTCATGTAGCTCAGGTGAGAGAGAATGCTAGTTTAGATCTTTGAAGCCTCAGCATCACAGGAAGCAGCATTGGTGGTAAACATCTTTGATGGTACCATCCTTCCTGAATGCTCAGCGCCAGCTTGGGAGTCCCTGCCTCACAGGGAAAGAAAGAGGGAGGGAGGGATGTCGCTCTTCAACTGTAAACCCCAGAAGGAATTTGAAGTGATTTGCCTGTGCTGTTAGAGAAAAAGCATTTAAGAGATGCCAAGTCTCTAAAGTGACAAGGAAGCTTCATATGCCAGCACTGTGAAGAAACAGGGACGGGACCGCTGAAGAGGGGAGAGGAGATGGCTAAAAGACTCTGGATTTGTTTTTGTTTTTCAAGACAGAAGTTCTCTGTGTAGCCCTGGCCGTCCCTCTGTAGGTGAGGGTGTACCCGAACTCACAGAGACTTGTCTGCCTCTGCCTCCTGAGTGCTGGGGCTAACTGAGTGCTGCCTCCTGTACCCAGCAGCTCTGGATGCTTGGAGAGAGAATGGACTGATGATCTCAGAGTGTGAGGGGACAGGAGACAGCCTGTCACCTCTGCTGTTGAGTCAGGACCTCTGATCTATGGATCTTGTCCAAGGAGAAGAGGCCCAGGCCCGTTGACTAATGCAGATGGTGCTAGAGGTTATCAGCCGTAAGCTGTAAGTGAAGGGTGAGAAGACAGGTCTCAGTGACTGAGAGCTGAGGGGAGAGGACAGCAGGGAGGGCGGTGAGCCTCCCTGTGGTCAGGACATTGCTGTGTCTGCCAGCCATCAGTAGGTCATCCCTAACTAAACAGTCACACTGAGAAGCACCAGGGAGGAGCCCAGCTCACAGCTGACAGACACTCAGAGCCTTTTGTTTTGTGACTCTTCAGGAAATCTCACAACCCCCACTTCTTAAAAACAAGTAGCTTGATCACAAGGAGGGCCAATGCAGTGCCCAGAAGGGCCAGCATTATTAGTTAGGGGTATGCCATGAGGAGGGGACACCCAATTCCTAAACCTGCTCAGCTGAAGGAGTTCTTTCAAGTTAAAAGCACTGTTCTTAGTTTTGCTCTGTTTGCTTGTTTTGAGATGGGGTTTTCACCATGTAGCCCCTGGCTGCCCTTGAACTCACGGAGATCTGCCCGACTCTGCCTCCAGAGTGCTGGGATTCAAGTTGTGTGCCTTGACACATAGCAAGGAATTCTTAAGGTATTGGTGAGATTAAGCTGTGAGATTGGGGGTGGGGAATAAGCTCAGAGCTGCCAACTTTAGAACCCCATGCAGGAAGACAGGAGACTGGGCTCTACTAGATGAGATTAAAAGGGTTGAACCAAAAAAGCGCTTTGCAGATCTCTAAAAAAATCAATGACTTTAAAGACATGGTGGCGCTAAACTGTACACAGTAGCTCATTTACCTCAGCGCTCCAGAGGCAGGAGGCCTGACATAAATTTGAGGTCACTATGAGTTTCATAATATATAAAAGACCAGCCCAGGCCATTTTGTCTCGGCGGGGGATGGGGGGGTCGAGGGGGAGCACAACAGAAGATACAATGAAGTAAACAGGAGGGTGAGGTGTGCCATGACTTGTGTTCTGAAGAACCATGGCATTTGGGTTTGGACCCCAGCCCTGTGTAGCACTTTCTACCCAGGTGGATTGTACTAATAAGCCTCGTAGCTCCGTATGCCTCCGTTTTCCCCTCTCTGAAATGGGGGTATAGATGGTACCCCCCCTTTACGGACTGTAGGATTTGATGAGGTAACACAAGAAGAGAGCTGTACATGACACCAACCCCACTGCCACAGGATAGAGAGGACTCTGTAAGGCTGCCTCACAGGGGAGACGGCAGCCTGGAGTAAAGCTCGGCCTGCTGGGTGTCAGTATCTGGTTGGCCGGGCTGTGAATGGGAAGCTTCACACCGGCATGAATGGCTGTGTAATTGTGTGGTCCCTCCTCTTTGAAGTCACACAAAAATGTGGGGCTTGGGCGTGTGTGTGTGTGTGTGTGTGTGTGTGTGTGTGTGTGTGTGTGTGAGTGTGTGTGTGTGTGTGTGTGTATGAGAGAAAGAGAGAGAGGGAGGGAGGGAGGGAGGGAGGGAGGGAGGGAAGGAAGGAGGGAGGGCAGGGGGCATTATGTATATGCCACTGTGCTTGTGTAGTGGTCAGAGTATAGTTTGTAGGGTTGGTTCTACCACGTGAGTCCTGCAAGCCAGGCTTTGCAGCCAGCTTTCTTGCCAAGTGAACCATCCTGCCCTTCTAGGAAATAATACCGTAACATAAGCTACTGCTCCAGCTCTGCTTCGTCATGCGGCATGAGTGGGCTGCACGTAGGGTCTCCACAGACAGGTGCGTCTCCAGGGATTTCTTTAATGGCTGTCTTCTATTGACCGATGTACAGGCCAAATGAAGCTTAATAAGATTTATATGGATTTGGGCCTCAAGGCTTCAGTCTCCCACTTACCCAGGACTCATATCAGAAACCAGATTTAAGAGTCAAATCTATCAGATCAGCATAGGCAGACCAGAATTACCTGCTAAGAGACCGGAGCACTTCTGGCCTGCTCTGCCATAAGCAAAGTGCCGCCCCTTTTGGCTTTTTGAGAAGTTACCACAATAGCTGAAGTGTGTGGGTTACAAGTAAGAAGCGTGGGGGGGGGGGGACGGGACAATAGGGTTTCATTCACACTTACCATGTTCTTCAACATAAAAGTACTACGAGAAAGATCTACATCCCTGCCCTCTGTCTGACTTCTTGAAGACTGTGGCTGACTTTTTGAAGATCACTGAAGTCTGGTTCCCCACTTCTGTTCTCCAGGTTCTGATGGAAAATCTGGATTAGGGTTGACACACTTTCCCCTCCCTCTAAAGAAGTGGTTACTTAGTAACCATAATTTTCCTACTGTTATGAATTGTAACTTAGTTGCATGCCTTTGATCCCAGCACTGGTGGGGGTTGGGAAGCAGAGACAGGCAGATCTCTGAGTTTGAGGGCAGCCAGGGCTACACAGAAAAACTGTCTGAAATAAAATAAAATGAATTGTAATGTAAATATCTGTGTTTTCAGATAGTCTTAGGCAAACCCTGTGAAAGGATCTTTCGACCCAAAAGAGGTCATCATCCATGAGTTGAAAAACCATTGCTCTAAAGGGACCACTGGTCTAGTCCTTTTTTTTTTTTTTTTTTTTTTTTTTTTTTGTGGTCCATCCAGCATCCTTTATAGTGTAGCCAGTTTAGGACTTCTGTGTCCCCCTCTTCAGCTTCCCTGTTGCTAGGATACACATCTGATTGTCCCTTCTATGTTTTAGACAGTTGTCTACACAGGCTTTAGGATTCAGGGTTGCACCTGCTTGGCTCCTGGTGATGGTTAATAGTAATGCCATTCGGTAGGTCCTGATGCTGAGTGTATAGTTTTATTGTTACTGCTGCTTACTGTCTAATACTCTGTAGACGGGGTAGACAGTGTAAGCTGACTCACAGTTAGACATTATCAGCCTCATACTAGATCACTGAGGATCTAGATGCTTTGTGTTTCCAGACAGAGCCCTGTCTCGTCTTTCAGCACGTTTCCTCATAGTCTATATACACAAAGGACTATTTTTGTACTAATTTAAGAGGTCTTTTAAAAATTTTTTTGTTTGTTTTTGTTGTTTTACTTTGTAGAAAGGTTTATTTTGTGTCTATGAGTGTCTATCTGCATGTGCTCCTGCATGCCAGAAGAGGGCATCAGATTCCATTATCAATGACCGTGAACTACCATGTGGTGGCTGGGAATTGAACTCCGGCCCTCTAACAGCTGAACCATCTCTCCAGCCCCCAAGATTTATTTATTTTTGTTTTTATGTGTAAGGGTATCCATGCACCACGTGCATATGTGCCACCCAAAGGTGCCAGAAGAGGGCAGTAGATATCCTGTAACTGGCACTAGAGGTGGTTGTGAGCTGCCATGTGGGTGCTAGGAACCACACCTGGGTCCTCTGGAAGAGCAGCCAGTGTTCTTAACCTCTGAGCCATCACTCCAGCCCCCTTAAAATGTTTATCAATCAGTTTGGAGGGACACACTTTTAATCTCAATACTTGGGAAGCAGAGAGAGGCAGATTTCTTGTAAATTTGAAGCCAGCTACATAGTGAGTGTCGCAGGTTAGATAGGACTACATAGTGAGAGCCTGTCTCAAAACAAAACAAAACAGTTTTACAAGTCACTTATTATGTATGTAATAAGGTCAGGGGAGTTCATTCCCTTCTCCCACCACATGGGTTCTCAGGGTTACATTTGTGTCGTCGGGCTTTGCAGCAAGTGTCTTTCCCCCGTACCATCTGGCTGGTTGGTTCTGTATTTTATTTCAACAGGCTCCTATCCTACCCTACCCTACCCCACTCTACCCTACCCTACCCTACCCTACCCCACTCTACCCTACCCTACCCTACCCTACCCTACCCCACTCTACTCTACCCTACCCCACTCTACCCTACCCTACCCCACTCTACTCTACCCTACCCCACTCTACCCTACCCTACCCCACTCTACTCTACCCCACCCCACTCTACCCTACCCTACCCCACTCTACTCTACCCTACCCCACTCTACCCTACCCTACCCCACTCTACCCTACCCTACCCTGCTCTACCCTACCCTACTCCACTCTACCCTACCCTACTCTACCCTTCCCTACCCCACTCTACCCTACCCTACCCCACTCTACTCTACCCTACCCTACCCCACTCTACCCTACCCTACCCTACCCCACTCTACCCTACCCTACTCTACCCTACCCTACCCCACTCTACCCTACCCTACCCTACCCCACTCTACCCTACCCCACCCTACCCCACTCTACTCTACCCTACCCTACCCCACTCTACCCTACCCTACCCCACTCTACTCTACCCTACCCTACCCTACTCTACCCTACCCTACCCCACTCTACCCTACCCTACCCTACCCTACCCTACCCCACTCTACCCTACCCTACCCTACCCTATCCTACCCTACCCCACTCTACCCTACCCTACCCCACTCTACCCTACCCTACCCCACTCTACTCTACCCTACCCCACTCTACCCCACCCTACTCCACTCTACCCTACCCTACTCTACCCTTCCCTACCCCACTCTACCCTACCCTACCCTACCCCACTCTACCCTACCCTACTCCACTCTACCCTACCCTACTCTACCCTTCCCTACCCCACTCTACCCTACCCTACCCTACCCCACCCCACTCTACCCTACCCTACCCTACCCCACCTACCCTATCCTACCCCACTCTACCCTACCCCACCCTACTCTACCCTACCCTATCCTACCCTACTCTACCCTACCCTACCCCACTCTACCCTACCCTACCCTACCCTACCCTACCCCACTCTACCCTACCCTACCCTACCCTACCCTACCCCACTCTACCCTACCCTACCCTATCCTACCCTACCCCACTCTACCCTACCCTACCCCACTCTACCCTACCCTACCCCACTCTACTCTACCCTACCCCACTCTACCCCACCCTACTCCACTCTACCCTACCCTACTCTACCCTTCCCTACCCCACTCTACCCTACCCTACCCTACCCCACTCTACCCTACCCTACTCCACTCTACCCTACCCTACTCTACCCTTCCCTACCCCACTCTACCCTACCCTACCCTACCCCACTCTACCCTACCCTACCCTACCCTACCCTACCCCACTCTACCCTACCCTACCCTACCCTACCCCACTCTACCCTACCCTACCCTACCCCACCCCACTCTACCCTACCCTACCCTACCCCACCTACCCTATCCTACCCCACTCTACCCTACCCCACCCTACTCTACCCTACCCTATCCTACCCTACTCTATCCTACCCTACCCTACTCTACCCCATCCTACTCCTCTATCCTGTCCTATCTTCTATCAAGGATTAGAATGTGGTTGTGGTAAATACTAAAATGAGAATAACCTTTCATCCCATCCTACTGCTGGCTCCCATAGGGCCACATGGTACCATGAGGTATCTTTATCTTAGCGGCTCCAATGCCACCTCTAAGTACTCACAGACACTGGCTTCTTTTGACCCAGGCTCAGTCCACGCCACCCACCCTTGTTGCTTCTGTTCCAGGTAGTCCACGACCACCCCAGTGTGTTGCTTTCTTTCCTTTTCTTTTTTAAAGATTTATTTACTTATTTTATTTATGTACACTGTAGCTGTCTTCAGACACACCAGAAGAGGGCATCAGATCCCATTATAGATGGTTATGAGCCATCATGTGGTTGCTGGGATTTGAACTCAGGACCTCTGGAAGAGCAGTCAGTGCTCTTAACAACTGAGTCATCTCTCCAGCCCCTGAGTGTTGCTTTTGCACTGTCCTCCACAACTCGGTAAGAACGTGACTCAACAAACAATAACTTATCAAACAGATTTATATGTTAAATTCTCAACCTATAATACATCTAAATAATAAATTCACTGTCAATTAATAAAGATATAAACCCACAAGATGAAACCGATCTGATTCACCTTGTTCTGAACCATCTACTTCTGCCGGCTCCATCACAAATCTCCTGCCCCTTTCTTCCTCTTCTACAGACTTTGCCTCCGCCCCACTATCTACTGTCCAATCATGTATCGCTTTGACATCAACTTACAGATTTCCGAATTGGCTGAGCAATTAGATGACCCCATTTTCCATCCTTCATAGCCTGTTTAATGAACGTAGCAGTAAGCTAGTCTCTTGTTGGCCAATAAACCTGCCACATTGTAGCTCCAGCCTATTGCTATGGACTGAGAAAATCCCTTCAGAGGAGGCTATGAATGCCAAGTAAGTACCTCTTGTCAAAAAAAGATGTGAGTGAGGGCCACACAGTTCTTAACAGCCTTAGTGAGTTGCTACTGTGCAACTAAGTCACCTTACCTAGTAACAGAGTCAATGTCAGGGTCACTCTAACACAAAGAATCCAACTTTGGTTACCTTTCCATGCCTCCCACAACAAAGTAGCTTTCTTTATAGCTGCTTTGTAAATGGAGAACCCATACATCTAAGGCCTCGCCATCCAGGAAAAAAGCCACTAATACTTTATAGCCCCTTGGCTGATTTATGAGCCATCTAAAAGACCCATTTCTGTGTTCCTAGTATTAATTGTAAGAGTCATTTCTGGTCTGGATTGCTTGCTAGTTCTTAGGAGAGGCAAGGTATCTGTCATCACTGAGGGGCAATATTCCCTGATGTCCTCTATCCACTGGCATCTGATCAATCACACACCCAAACACTGTTCAGCCATTAAAAAGGAGTATGGAGAGCAACTCTGACGTAGAAGGACCTTGCCTACATGACACAGTCATAAAATACCATACAGTGCATGGTCTCGTTGTTGGAAATACACAGAACATTGGTGGTTAGTATGTGGTACGGATGCAGGGTGAAGTGGCAGGCAACTGTAATCCCAGGACCTGGGAAGCAGAGGCAAGTAGTCTGTGTGAGTTCAAGGCCCAGGCTTGTCTACAGTGAATTCCAGGACAGCCAGGGCTATTGAGAAACCATGTATGTGGGGGTGTCTGTCTGTCTGTCTATTGGATGTGTAGGAGATGAGGATTCAGTTTTATGGGTATGGATTTATTTGAGGCAGGAAAGTAAAATAGTCTAAAATTCAGTTTTTTTGGAATGTTTTTCAAACATTTCTGTGGGTTCTATGTTTGCTGATTCAGTCAACCATGGGTGAAGAACCTTTGGGCAGAATTTTTTTTTTATCTGAACTGAATATTAATGAAGAATTAAACACTGGGTAGATTATAAGGGCTGCTGGGATTTTCTAACGGTAGTCTTTGACTGATTGTGGCAGGAGAACTCGGGAGGTTATGACTGATATTACTAGAAGTATGATTTCTGTGCAGGGGGATGGTGCAAGGTGTAGGAGGCATAGCCACGTTTGGGTGGAAGGCAGGAACAAGGTTGGGGTGGAGTGGAAAGACAGGATTGGCAGGAGCTTTGGAGGCCAAGAGGGATTTGGGCCAAGGGATTGTTACACATGCCTTTAATCCCAGCAGGCCAGCCTGGTCTCCAGAGCCAGTTCCTGGATATCCAGGACTCAAAAAACCAAAGGGGGGGAGGGGACTTGGGTTTTACTTTCTATGTAGGGTAAGATTTTGATGTTGAGAGTGATTAGTGTTGAGAGTGACTGTAAACCAGAGGCTGGGAAGAGTGATGTCTCAGGATAGCTACAGGAATGGGAGGAAGAGACAATCTGGGAACAAGAACTCTGGTTCCTGAGGCTTTAGTAGCTCAGAGGTTAGTTTATTTTCCACATTGGTCAGCACCAACTAGAACTTAAGGCCATGGGACTGCTGGCTCCTTCCCTTGGGAGCATGCCTGTCTGTTCTTTTTGCTGAATTCTTTGGGAGCCACTTTTTGTCTCTGGGTCCTGTGTGAGTAAGCTGTGTGACACCTGACTCTGAGAATTTGACTTGGCTGTTGTTGACCAGTCGCTGGTGCGGATCACGGGCGGCAAAATATTTAATCAGTGAGATCACTTGAGGGAAATGAAATCCGATCAATAGGAGGAAGGAATGCTTGCTGTTTTCCTTCAGCATCAAGTCCAAGCTGTTTTTTCTTCTTTTGGCAAAACCATAAAAATGGAGAGAATAGTCCGCAGCAGCTATTTTTAATCAGCTGTGTGTTCTGTTCTCCTCTGGTGCTCTCCTTGAACAGAACACAAAAATAAACATATATTAGCTTACCGGTATCCAGACACTACTTGAGATGGCACTGTGTTTAGGAGAGAAGAGTCCTTAGGTTGATAAACAGCAGTGTGTGAGCTCCTTGGAAGAAAAGCCATGTTTAACCCCCATGTACCTAAGGCTTCTAGTGCAAACCAATGGACCACTTCAGAAAGAGACTCATTAAATTGAGAAGTAAGGAGCTGGATGGTAGCTCGGTGTCTTAAGAGGATCGGAGTAAGGAGGGTCCCAGTTTGGCTCCCTCTGCCCATGTCACGTGGCTCACAATTGTCTGTAACTCCAGCTTTAGGTGATGTGACACTTGGCCACCATAGGGACCCACAGTCCCACATGCAAATACCCAAAGACAGACACAAGCACATACAGACAGTTAAAGACAAAGCCGATCTAAAAGAGAGAGGTGAGGAGCTGTAAGGTGCTCAGTGGCACAGCCTCTGTCCAGCACAGGCTTCCATCCCAAGCCCTGCAAAAGAAGGGGTGTGCTGCAGTCAGATGCTGTGGGACCGGTCTGTGCTAGCTACATTGTGAGTTCAAGGTGTTCTGGGCTGTGTAGTAAGACTTTGTCTCAGAAAACAGAAGTCCGGGTGTAAGTTGGTTACATACCTCAAACCCCAGCATGCTGGGTGAAGAGGCTGGCGGACCTCTGTGAGTTCCGGGCCAGCCGGGGCTACAAAGTAAGATCCTGAAAAAGGAAGAAGGCCAGATGGTAGTTAGAACCGAGGTCCCTGTCAGTTTGAACACTGGTGAACTCCTAGAGAGAGGCAAAGGCTGAAAAGAGTTATTTCAGTCTTCAGGCACCTGTCACTTAAGCCTAGGTGGGTGGCAGACACCTAGAACATTCAGAGGAGGAGGGCAGGCCAGCCATTCATTTGAACATCCAAAAAGAACAGAAAGTTCTTTGGTTCCTCCTTAACAAACGGAAAATCACCCCCACCCCTGGCCAGTATGGCTGACTGCTGGTATTGCCAAGAATATGGGTCTTTCTGGTTGGTGTGAACGAGGCAGCTCATTCACAGGAGGTGCATTCCATAGGTCGGATCCTAGGGGTAGGTCTTGCACCTTGGTTGAGATACAGAAGTGGAGGCCTAGTGGTGTTCACACTTTAGCTACTTCTTCATCGCTGGGAAGAGACACCAGGACCAAAGCAAATGAAAGGAAGCATTTAACTGGGGGCTTGCTTACAGTTTCTGAGGGCAAGTCCATGACCGTCTTGGTGGCAAGCATGACAGCAGGCAGGCGGGCATGGCACTGGAACAGCAGCTGAGAGCTTAGTTACTTACTTACTGCAAGTTAGAGGAAGGGAGGGAGGAAAGAGAGAGAGACAGAAGATGGACTGACCCACGGTGATAAACCTTCTCCAGCCGACACCTCCCACTTCTTCCCAGTTCTGCCAATCCAGGACCAAACGTTCCACTATATGAACATATGGGAGTCTTTTTCTCAGTCACACCAACACAGTGTGACATCTCGTCTCAAGGAGGAAGACGGGGTGCAGGAGAGGGTGAACCCAGGCAGGCGATGAGAAAGGGTTTATGTGTGTCATGTCGGCTGCCAGAGCAAATGTGCCGTTGTGGCAGCTGCAAGCCTTGGGCCTAACACCTGTTAGCTGGAGGCTCCCCTGAGCTGACCTTTCCTTGGCTGTCCCTTCCACATACGCATCTGTGTTGCTGGAGGGCCGGGCCCCCACCCACGCTGAGTCATGCGTACCAAGAGCCCTGGCTTACCAAATGTCTGCTCTCATCTTGGGCTTTGGGGCTGCTGGGTTCGTGAGGGGTTGGGTTGATTGATTCACTAGGGAAAGGGGTGCGGCTGGCAGGGCTAAGAAGGACTGGGGTGTTCTGGTGGGAAGTGGCAAAGAATTGAGCAGCATATGGGGAAGGGGGCATTCTAGATCTGGAAAGACCTTTCCCCTTAGAATGGAGGAAGTTGAAGTACTGCTTAATGCTGCTGCGGCTGCTTCCTAACTTTGCCTCTTCCTTCTTTGACTTATGGAGAAGTGGGGTGGAGGAGAGCTGGGGACCTCAGGTTGCCTATCATTTCCAAGTGGTACATTATTCCAGTCCCCAGCTCACTGGCCTCGACGGAGGCCCGGACAGTGCAGTGGCCTATGGCTCACCTAACTCCCTTTCTCCTCCTCCCTTCTCCACTTGGCTCTTCTTCCTGGCCCCTGTGGGTGGCTGCAGCTCAGCCCTGGGGAGTCCCCGTGGAAGTGGAGTCTCTCCTGGTCCACCCCGGTGACCTGCTACAGCTTCGCTGCCGGCTTCGCGATGATGTGCAGAGCATCAACTGGCTGCGGGATGGGGTGCAGTTGGTGGAGAGCAACCGTACCCGCATCACAGGGGAGGAGGTGGAGGTGCGGGATTCCATCCCCACTGACTCTGGCCTCTACGCTTGCGTGACCAGCAGCCCCTCTGGGAGCGATACCACCTATTTCTCCGTCAATGTCTCAGGTTGGTAGCAATGCCCCCTGCCCCATCCACTCCTCCCGACTTGACTAGTTTTAAAGGGAGGTAAACTTCCCCTCGGCGATCCGCCCTGACTCTTGCTTCAGGACTGCTGCCCACTAACATTGCTCCCTGCCCGCTGCGTGGCTTAGCTCTCAGGGGGTTGACCGGGTAGGGCAGACAGCAAGCTAAGACCTACCTCGGAGCTGATTATTAATGCTTCGGGGTGTTAAGACCCTGTCATTTCCCCGGCACAGCATGTCCAGATCACGCTAAGTGGGGCACAGCCAGCTTCATCTTGTCGAGGCTTAGTGATTGGAACCGAGACATGTCGTAAGGTTCCTGCTGTGGTGGAAGGATTTGGGTACACCACCATGTTCAGCCTTCTTAGGAAAAAACGCTGTTGTCTGGCAGCCAGATGGGCAAAGCCTAGACCTCTTGTTGCTGGGAATATGTTTCCTGTAGAATGGGACTTCCACAAAACCAGGATCTGAGGAAGAAAAACTAGAAGTTTCCTTAATGCCAGCATGGGAGCTTGGTACCTTATTTATCTCAGGTATCATTTAGAACTTGTCCCCAGTTGAGGAACATGTTTCCCTAGTCCCCAAGAGTGACATCAGGGACTAGAGAGACCTCTGGTGGATATCAAGACTTTTATTTTTAAATGGGGTGCATCCCATTTGCCAAGTGAAGGATCTCTCTACACAGACCTGGCTGTCTCAAAATTCACCGTGTAGACCAGGCTGGTCTCAAAGTCACGGAGATCTGCCTGCTTCTTCCTCCCAGGTGCTGAGATTAAAGATGCTATCACAAATAGCCTGTTTTGATCTGAGGTGCATCCCATTTGGGGAGTGAAGGCAGCTATAGCCCGGCATGGCAGTGTACACCTTTAATTCCAGTACTCCGGGGGAATCTCTGTTTGAGTTTGAAGCCAGCCTTGTCTACATCTCTACATCATGAGACACCCTGCCTTAAAACATCTACAAAAAAAGGCAGTTCTGGAGCAGGAGAGACTGCCCAGCTAAGAGAATCTGACACTCTTGTAGGGGGCCTTGATTTGGTTCCCAGCACTCACAGCGTGTTTATAGTAGTTAACCTGTAACTTCAGTTCCTGGGGATCCAACACCCTGTGCTGTCCTCCCCCCCTTGGCCTCCTGCATGCACACGATACATGTTCATACAGGTTCATATCCATACATATAAATTAAAAAAACAACAAATCTTATTTTTTAGAAAGAGAAGCAGGCGGCTCTCAGCCCTCAGGAGATTCATAACTAGAAAGTTCCAATTGCAGACTGCTCAACCTGTGGTTTTAGAAGTAGCCTCAAGGCCCAGGTGTCTAGATCTGCCTGGGACTCTCAGTGGTTGCTGTCCATAGAATAATGTTTCCTCAGCTGCTGTTTCAGGGACCCAGGTGGCACCATTAGCTGAGAGATCTTGGTATATAGGCTGGAATTAAGTAAATTTGGAAAAAAGGAGCTGGCCTAGCTAGAGCCATCTGGACTTTCTGGCAGTGTCCTGGGCCGGGATAAGCGCTGGAGCACACAGTTCTTAAACACAAACTGTCACTGAGGCAAAATTCAGGAAAATTGGGAGTCCTTATAGGACGGATGTTTTATTGTCTTTGACCGCACTGAGGTGGTCCAGACAGGGCAACTGCTGGTTGTATGGCAGTCTAGAAATGCTTAGACAGAACTCAGTTCCCCTCCTTCCCCTCACAGATGCACTTCCGTCCTCGGAGGATGACGACGACGACGATGACTCCTCCTCGGAGGAGAAAGAGACAGACAACACCAAACCAAACCGTAGGCGTGAGACACAGTTTTCTATCTTACTGCCTTTGGGACTTAGAGGAAGGCGTGTCTAAAGTGGGAGGAGTCTCAGAGGGCCCGTGGGCCATGGTGCCTGGTTGCTGCCCCTCTAGATGACCTGGGGTACTGAACAGGTGGATGGGTGCATGCGGTTCTGCCTGGTCCTTGGCTTCTGAGCCTGACCACGCTCCTGCTGCCCTCTCTCCTGTCTTTTCCTGGACAGCTGTAGCTCCATACTGGACATCCCCAGAAAAAATGGAAAAGAAACTGCATGCGGTGCCGGCTGCCAAGACGGTGAAGTTCAAATGCCCGTCGAGTGGGACACCCAGCCCCACTTTGCGCTGGTTGAAAAACGGCAAGGAGTTCAAACCCGACCACCGGATTGGAGGCTACAAGGTATGTACATACCAACGAAAAGTGAGAGTAAGACGAGGCATGCGGGACCGGGATAGCGAATCTGTATTGTCTGCTTTGGTTTCTTTGGTTTTGCCGTTGTTTTGGTTGCCTTTAAAATTTATTTTATAATTAATTGTTTCATGTGCGTGTATGTATGTACGTTTGCATACATGCAATGTGTGTGCCTCGTGCCCACAGAGGTCTGAAGAGGGTGTCAAGATTCCTATGAAATGCACTGTTTTGAGTTTTACTATTTTAATTTTTTTTTAATTTGGGGGAATATACATGTGGAGATCAGAGGGAACAAGGAGGACTCAGTTCTCTTTCACTGAGGTCCTGGGATCCCTCTCAGGTCATCAGGCTTACACACACAAGTCTCTTTCTTCACCAATGGCAGCCACCATTAGCCCTTCTCTCCCTCCCTCCTTCCCAACCTCTTTTCTTTGGTTTTTGAGACAGGGTCTCTCTCTACTTAGCTCTGGCTGGCCTGGAACTCACTCTGTAGACCAGGCTGCCCTCAAGCTCACAGAGATCCCCCCTGCCTCTGCATCCTGGGTTCTGGGATTAAAGAAAAGCACATGCTGCCGCACCTGGCCCCCTTGCGTACTTTGAAAGGACCTTTCTCGGGACGGGTTACTGGAAGTAGAATTATCAGATCCAACAGTGTAGATGTATTTTAAGTTGTCAGTACCCATTATCCATTTCCCTTTCTTTCCCATGGCCTTTCCTAGTCCTTCTGCTCCTCCATTGTGCATACAAAGCCTGCACCATTGAGTTTCATCTTCAGTCCCCTAGTCCTAAAAGGGAAAACCACCAGTCCCCTTCTATAACTGAATATTCGAATGACAGACTCCTAGACGTTAGCCAAGAAGTACAGTGGGCGAACGTGTTTGTGTGGCTTTTTGATGCCATTAGGCATTTCCTATGCTGATAAACTGCTTCCTCTCCCTCCGGGGTCAAGTCCTTTGTATTTGTAGGAAGAACATTTTGATGAGAATCACTTCCTCAGAGATCTGATGATTCCCCAAGGTCTCCCCTAGAGTCTCTTTTTCTCATACCTTTTTGACTTTTTCCTTTTGGACCGTGTTCCTTCTGTATGTGCCCCAGACTAGCCCGAACTTCTCACCCTTCTGTCTTAGCCTTCCAAGTGCTGAGATCACAAGGACATGTCACCATGCATGGCTTCTTACTGCTCCTGTATAAGAAAAGTAGGAGGGGCTGAGTAGAGAGACAGCTTAGCAGTGAAGCATACACCGCCCTGTCCCAGAGGGTCAGAGTCTGGTTCCCAATGCCTACATCAGGCAACTCACAAACACACATAGACACACACTTAAACGTAGTAATTTATCTTTTTCTTTCTCTAGTTGTTAGTATTTATTTGGTGTCCCCACTCCAGTCAGGGTTTCTCTGTATAGCCCTGGCTGGCCTGGAATGAACTCTATAGATTCAGAGATCTGCCTGTCTTTGCCTCTTGAGTACTAGGGTTAATCTTGCTTTCTCTCTTTTAAGAAGGAATACAGGGAAAGCTTTACCTGATCTTATCAAGTCCTTTTGTTTGCAAGTTAAGATTTTTGTAACCACGGGGGCTGGAGAGATGGCTCAGCAGTTAAGAGCACTGACTGCTCTTCCAGAGGTCCTGAGTTTAATTCCCAGCAACCACATGGTGGCTCACAACCATCTGTAATGAGATCTGGTGCCCTCTTCTGGTGTGTCTGAAGACAGCTTCGGTGTATTTACATATAATAAATAAATAAATCTTAAAAGAAAGATTTTGTAACTACATACGAAGTAAATGTCAAAGGGCAGCTGTGGTAAGCAGCCCGCTGCAGTTCCTCAGTGGGAGAGCAGGGGGCGCTTGAGAATGGCTCTCACCAGAGTCAGCTAGAAGAAGAGGCGGGTCTCTGTTATTTTTATTACATGTTCATTTATTTTGTGTGCATGTGTGCAAGTGGTAGTGTGCACCATGGAGGTCAGAGAACAGCTTGCAGGAACGGCTTGTCTCCAGCATGTGGGGCAAGTGTCTTTATCCACAGAGCCATCTCGCCAACCCTGAAGGAGACAGTTTGTGAAACTTGCCACGTCAGGCACAGGAATGAAATTGACAGCCTTGGAGAGGACTCCCAGTGAGTCTGGAGAATTTACCGAAGGTGTGTTTGACAGGATCACCGCTGCTCCTGAATGCTGCCGTCAAGATGGCCATTGTCTTCACACCTTGCTAGTTTTAGTTTGCAGGAAGGGTTCTGCATGTGAATAGACCAGGAACCAGTTCTTCTGTGTTTCATGTACTGTAGCACTCTCCATGTGTGCCCTCTCATGTGCATTTCCCCTGAGACCCTCGGCAAAGCCCCTTGTCTGTGCCCTACAGGTTCGTTATGCCACCTGGAGCATCATCATGGACTCTGTGGTGCCTTCTGACAAGGGCAACTACACCTGCATCGTGGAGAATGAGTATGGGAGCATTAACCACACCTACCAGCTTGACGTTGTGGGTAAGAAGGCTGGGGCCAAGGGGCTGAGAGTCAGAGGCTGGGTTGGGTGGGAAAAGGCAGCGGAGGAGTCTGAAGTCCTAGGATAGAATCTGGACATTTGGTACTAAACTTCCTGCTTTGAGCTTTAGTTCTGCTCCTTTCCCTCCTCCCTCCCTCCATTTCTTTCTTCTTTCTTTCCAATTTGAGATGTGATCTCAGACGTTAGCCCAGGCAGCTGTGGAACTCACTATATATCTTAGCCTGACTTTGAACTCATAGCCATCCTCTTGTTCCAACCTCTCAAGTGCTAAGATTATAGGTTATAGGCTTGGGCCTGCCTTAAGTCTCACTTGTCTGTCTGTTCGTTTATCCATCTGTCCTTCTGTCTTTCCTTCCTTCCTTCTTTCCTTCCTTCCTTCCTTCCTTCCTTCCCTCCCTCCCTCCCGTCTGTCTGTCTGTCTGTCTGTCTGTCTCTCTCTCTCTCTCTCTCTCTCTCTCTCTCTCTCTCTCTCTCTCTCTCTCTCTCTGTCTTTGAGTCTGCCTTGAGCCTCACTATTCTCTCAACCTTCCTTCCTTTTATTTGTTTATTTTTGAGACAAAGTATCTCTATGCATCCCTGGCTACCTTGAATTTACTATGCAGACCAGGCTTTGCTTGAACTCTGCCTGAGTGATACAGTTAAAGGCATGCACAACTATTCCTGGCTCACTTTAAAAAAAAAAAATCACTCATTAAGCAACAGCTACTGTTACACTCCATGTCTAGGAAGACACAGATTGATGCAGCAACAAGAAATACAGTGTAACAGTAGCCATTGCTTTAAAAAACACCACTAACAAGCCAGGGTCTTTACATCTGTGTCCTTTGTGTCTCTGGGTATAGACATCTTCGGTCTGTAATTGAAAAGGTTCTGGGTTCTGCTCCAGAGATTGTATGGTTCAGAGCCTCACAACAAACACCTGCCTTGCTATTGATGTAGCTCGGGGAGAAGATTCTAATCTAGGAGGTCTGGGAAGGATCTAAGATGCTGGAATCTGGGAGTGTGTCTCTAAATATTTAGGATTGGTTGTGTCTAAAAATGTGGGCGTAGGACTGGAGGAAATGGGATCTCTTCTCTCAGATCAGGTTTAGGGGGCTGGAGTTTAGCAGAAGCAGTGGCAAGGATACTGCGGAGGTCAGTGTAGGCTTTGCCATTGTCAGCATCCCAGCCATGACCAGGCCAGTGAAGAGTCTAATATGTCCATCCTCCCTATGCCTCCACAGAGCGATCCCCTCACCGGCCCATCCTTCAGGCAGGGCTACCTGCCAACAAGACAGTGGCCCTGGGCAGCAACGTGGAGTTCATGTGTAAGGTGTACAGTGATCCGCAGCCTCACATCCAGTGGCTGAAGCACATCGAAGTGAACGGGAGTAAGATTGGTCCAGACAACTTGCCATATGTCCAGATCCTGAAGGTAATCTTACCCTCATTCTTGGCTCGTTCGCTGGGAAGGTAACCAGGTGTTCCCTGGGGCTCTGTGCCTGGGATTTGGGCTCAGCCTTACCCATAAGGTACACATAGCCTATCCTAGTAGGGATCTGGCCACAGGCTGGTGACAGCAGAAGATGGGGGTGGGGTGGGTGATGCTGGTGGTTGGTTCTTAAAGAGCTTTGAGAGTGGTCCAGGATCTTGGGTCAGTTACTCAAGACATCGGAACTCCTGCTTGCTTGTGGCCGGGGACCACAGCCTTCCAACATAAATGTTTCCCTGTGTCTTCCTGCTTGTTTTTCCTAAGTTACAATCTTTTGGTGAACAAGGTAAACAATAAGAGCATTGTTTAAGCAGTTGGGAAAATAAAATGCCACCTATAAATTCTAAGCCGGTTGAGGAGTAATGGCACTTTCTTCCTTTTTCCTCTCGCTCCCAGACCCTCATTGTCCGAGTGCTCCATTAATCCAGGGAGCTAACTGGCAAAGTCTCCAGTGAATCTTGCGGCAGGAGTGACCAGAAGTTAGAGCTCATCCTCCCCTGCCTTGGCTGTCCTAGAGATTTACTGGCTGTCTCTTTCTTTTGCCACTGGAGCTGAGAACATTCGGGAAGAAAGGGGGCCAGCTGTAGTTTTGAGCCTTTTGGAGAACATTCTCCAATTACATGTTCCCATCCTGGTCTTGGAGGAGGGAGTTTAACATATGGAATATTTGCTTTGGAACAGTGACCTTCTCCTCCGACCCCTTCCCCTTCCCTCTTCTTCTTCTTTCCCCTCTCCATTTCCCTTTCTCTCCCTGCTCCCCCTTCCCTCCTGTCTTACTATTTTAGCTTTCTGTCTCCATCCACTCTTACTAGCAGTTTTGTTTTGTCCCACTCAGAAGAGAAGACTGTAGGTCTCAGTGTCTCCCTTGCCTCTGTTCCTCGGGCTGAAGGTTACCCAGGAGCACAGTGTGGCCACATCTCAGTGTTTGCCCAACTGACTGGTGTGTCGTTGGTTTGTTCCAGCATTCGGGGATTAATAGCTCGGATGCGGAGGTGCTGACCCTGTTCAATGTGACAGAGGCCCAGAGCGGGGAGTATGTGTGTAAGGTTTCCAATTATATTGGTGAAGCTAACCAGTCTGCGTGGCTCACTGTCACCAGACCTGTGGCAAAAGGTAATGGGGAGATGGATGGGACCCTGTACTGGGTACTTGATTTAGGCTCCACACTGCTGGGGTAGGTTGGGAAGCCAGTACCAACTCTACCTTTTTTTCCTACTGTGTTCCTAATGCCCAGAGCCATGGAAAAATCCCTGGCTTGGGAGGCTGGTTTGGTTTGGTACTGTGTTGGTTATCTGTGCTTCCCTTTGTGCCTTAGGTACTTTTGTGTACTCTCTCTTTTTCTCCCCCCCCCCCACTGTTCCCCCCCTCCTGTGTGTGTGTTTCTGTGTGTGTATGTGTTTCTGTGTATAAGTTCTTGTGCCTGTCTGTGAACTTGTGAGATACTAGGAATGATGCTCAACTGAAATTTTCAATGGTGACTAAGAGAAGGGGCCAGATATTCCCTTTCAGACCAGTATTTGCATGTCATGCGTGCGAGTGTGCGAGAGAGAGAGAGAGAGAGAGAGAGAGAGAGAGAGAGAGTGTGAGTGAGTGTGTGTGTGTGTGTGTGTGTGTTGTAGGGAGAGTGTGGGGACTGCCTTTCTTTCCCTGCCATCTATACCTGCTGACTGTCTTTACCTAAAACCAAACAGCCCCCCTACCTGCCAGGCCCTATTTCTCCATGCTGCCCACCGCCCGCATGCTTGGCTGGGCCAGTGGCTGCCAGCGTCTGGTGAAGGGTCATAACCAAGCCGTCGTCTCCTTAGGTCTGCCGGAGAGCCTCCCTCAGAGCCTCGCTGTTTTCCTCTAACAGGTCTCGCTGGCTGGTGGTTTTTTTGCCTTGTTGCAAAGGAGATGCTGGGGAGCGTTTCTTCCTCTGGTTTTGGTCCCCTGCTCTGTCCCCTCTGTTTCTCCGCCTCTCTGAGGTCTCATGTCCTGTGCTTGTCCATTTTGCTTCCGTCGTCTCTTCTAGACTGCTGGAGTTAATACCACCGACAAGGAAATGGAGGTGCTTCATCTACGGAATGTCTCCTTTGAGGATGCGGGGGAGTATACGTGCTTGGCGGGTAACTCTATCGGACTCTCCCATCACTCTGCATGGTTGACCGTTCTGGAAGGTATACACTGCACCGATCCTTTCTGGGTCCTGCCTTTGCCACGGGAGCAACGCATCCATTACAGGGCTAGGGAGAGGCAGAAAGAGGCAGCTCCCATTTGCCGTGTGCCCCTTTCTGCTCTGGCTTTGAGGCACAAGTTGGGGGAGTCCCTGGATTTTCAGAAACTGACTCAGCAGCCTCCCATTGCACATGAATACCTGGCTCTCTCCCTGGTCAATGTAATGCATGTGTGAGCTCTGGGTTTACCTTGCATTTGGGCTTTCCAGCACATGCTCCTTCCATCCTTGGGTGAAGCATCTACCCTTATCTATTTGTACGGAGGGTTTAAATGGCAGGGGTCTTCCTTAGCCAGTTCAAGAAGAACCATAGACCTCTTCTCCACAAATACAAGTTCTTGGCCAATGGGGGCTTCCAATACAGATTCCATACAGTGTTGCTGGACCACGCTTCATTCTGCTTTGTACTTTGATGGACATGCTCAGATATCAAACTTGAGCTACCTAAGACACGTCTGTCGACGACATTCAGGAGGCCTGGTGGTATCCATTTGACCTGGCCTCCCTCCCAAGTGAGAAGATCTATGTCAGTATACTACCCAGGAAGGAAGGAGCCTGTGGTCTTGCTGGGTGGTGGACTGGTAACCATAGGGTCAGTATGGTTTTGCTTTGCATGTGGCCTGAGAGCTGCTCTTCTGTGGCTGCAGAGTGCATACCTTCTCCACTCTTCCCTTCCACTTTGCTTGCCCAGCAGTCTCACACTGCCACTAGCAGAGGAGCATCCTGTCTTTATCATCCGTCTCTGTCTGTTTAGTCAGTGCTCCCTGTGAGCCCTCATATCTGTACACTTGATGGGAGGGGGGTGATGGACAGACACACAGAATACGTTCCCTGTCATCAGCTCTGTTGTGTCCTTGTTGGTCTGGGAGGGTTCTCGGGGCTGGGAGGACTCCCAAGGTGTCACTTTGGCTGGCTGAGGATTTAAAGGGAGGACTGTCGGAGGAGAGCTGTATATGCACAGGGCAAGGAAGCTCCAGGAGGTAGACACTGTTTCTTGTGGTGAACAGAGACTGACTGGTTAAGTGTGTGTCTTAGCCAGGGTGGCGAATGCGGTGGTGACAAGCAGCTTGGGAAGGAGAGAGAAATGGAAACAGAGCAGGAACCCAGAGAGGCAGGAACCCAGAGAGTCAGGAGCTGACGCAGAGACCATGAAGGGGTGCTGCTTACTGACTCGCTCAGCCTGCTTTCTAATGGCACCCAGGAGCACCTGGGTGGCACTGTCCGCAGTGGGCTGGGCCATCCCCCTATCAATCACTTACTAAGAAAATGCCCTATAGGCTTGCCTATAGCCTCATCGTATGGAGGCATTTTCTCCAGTGAGGTTTCCTCCTCTCAGGTGTCAAGCTGACAGAGAACTAGCCAGCACAGTGGGAATTCTAACTAGAGGTGAAGGAACCTAGAAAAATGGTTGCCCTGCCTCCACCCCATTTCCTTATATTTTAAGAATCCTGTGGGGCCATGAATAGATTTCTTAACTGCCAAATACATGTTTTTTTAAATCTAGAGACATATTTAGACATTAATTTACTTTGCCCGTGTTTTAGCTATTTACTGATCTGATCTAACAGAGGTGATGGGTGTTTGGTAAGACACAGGATGAACATTCATTAGAGACCCACGCTAATGTGTTTTGAGGACTATCTGGTCTTTTGGGCATAACAGCCTGTTTCCTTATGATATGTATGAGCAAGATTGAGCTTCCGAGGAGTCTTTGGTGTCCATCCAACCCAGTGGTCAGCTAAGCAAGTTGGCTCTGGAGTTAGTAGTGTTGGGCTTGTTTGGCAGAAGAGTCTAGGTTGAATTTACCTTCCATGGGGTTTGAGTTTAAGGATACCTCAGAGGTCCCAAGGTGCCTTTGATGGCAAGAATCCAGGGGAAAGGGGCAGGTGCTGGGTTTCTCATTGGGCACACCTCTTGAGTAAAGTTCCCATGACCTGCTGACACCCTGTCCACACTGACCCAGCCCTGGAAGAGAGACCAGCCGTGATGACCTCACCCCTCTACCTGGAGATCATTATCTACTGCACCGGGGCCTTCCTGATCTCCTGTATGGTAGGCTCTGTCATCATCTACAAGATGAAGAGCGGCACCAAGAAGAGCGACTTCCACAGCCAGATGGCTGTGCACAAGCTGGCTAAGAGCATCCCTCTGCGCAGACAGGTAACAGAAAGTAGATGGGGGATTTGCAGGCTCACCACTGTCTTGCCTCTACCTGCTCCCTTTCCTACTCTTCTGGTCATTCCTCTTCTCCCACTTTGGACTTTGATCCATCTTCTGGACCAGACACATTGAACATTGTAAACTAACTCTGGCACCATGCCTGTCCACCCTGGACCCTGGCCACAAAGCCATCCTTCCACCGAGACACAGTGGGAGGAAATGGGTTAGAAGGTACAGACGTGTGAAAGATCAATCATTCCTCAGAACACTGCTGACCCAGAAAGGTGGCCTTAAGGATTAGAAATCCATAAATCTGAGGCAGAGAGTTTTTGCAGAGTTGGGGACAAGAAAAGAGCAATTAGTTATATTATGAAACCTTAAGTTCAAAGAGGTATATTTGTTATGTTCGCTGGTTAGGTGAGTAAAATGGAACCCAGAAAGATTTTTGGTTTTTTGATTTATTTATTTATTTATTTATTTATTTATCTATCTATTTATTTATTTATTTATTTATTTATTTATGGACAAGTTTTCTCTGTGTAGCTGTCCTGGAACTGAGTTTGTAGACCAGGCTGGCCTTGAACATAGAGATCTGCCTGCCTCTGCCTCCAGAGTTCTGGGATTAAAGGTGTGCGCCACCGCCGCCTCGCTCCGGAAAGAGCTTTCTGATGGTAGAAATTGCTCAGTCAGAGTTTCTGTCCTTGTGGGTTTATTTGTTTGTTTTGTTTTGTTTTACCACAGTGTTAGGAATAGAAGCACATCTGTGCTATTTATGGTTTAAAAAGGCAAGCTGTGGATTGGGGAGGAGTTGGCTACTGCTTCACCCTCTCCTTGCTAGAAGGGTGACCCCACTCTTTCTTACAGGTGTCAGCTGATTCCAGTGCATCCATGAACTCTGGGGTTCTCCTGGTTCGGCCTTCACGACTCTCCTCCAGTGGGACCCCTATGCTAGCTGGAGTCTCAGAATATGAGCTCCCTGAAGATCCCCGCTGGGAGCTGCCACGGGACAGGTAATGCTGCTGGAATTTTCCACTGTGGACCCCCACGCTTTTGTTCTAGCTGTAGGAATGGTGTTGAGTGATATACCAGAAGCAGAGCTTGATCTGCGGGTTGGAGAGATGGCTCAGTGGTTAACAGCACTGGCTGCTCTTCCAGAGAGGTCCTGAGTTTAAATCTCAGCAGCCACATGGTAGCTCACAACTGATGCCCTCTTCTGGTGCATCAGAAGACAGCTACAATGTACTTATATACATAAATAATTTTTAAATAAAGGCTTGATCTTTTTGGGTGATGGTGTCACCCATCTTTGATGCCAGTACTCTGAGGCAGAGGCAGGCAGATCTTCGAGTTCAAGGCCAGCCTGATCAATAAAGCAAGTTCCAGGACAGCCAGGGCTACCCAGAGAAACTCAATCTTGAAAAGTGGAGGTGTGCAGGAGCTGACTTTTACCAGCCCCGGCTGTCGCTGCTCATTGGTCCAGTCCTAACTGTTACTCACTTCTTGTCTCTCACTCAAGACTGGTCTTAGGCAAACCGCTTGGCGAGGGCTGCTTCGGGCAGGTGGTATTGGCCGAGGCCATCGGGCTGGATAAGGACAAACCCAACCGCGTGACCAAAGTGGCCGTGAAGATGTTGAAGTGTGAGTGGACCTCCTATGTCCTGTGGTCTCTTTCCTTTCTAAGCAAAGTGGGTCTGTACCCAGTTGAAGACATCATATGATATACACACTGCCAGAGCGGAGGGGGATGTCACACCATTTAAATCTCACCTTGATTCTTAACGTTGTCCAGGGCTCGAGTGCTCATCTTAGTCCCATACGTGGCTGATTTCTCTTGTGGTGTCTTCAGCCACCTTCAGTGCCACATGGTAGTGGTAGCTTCTGGGTGGGAAGCAGGAGAAGAGAAGGAAGTCCCGGAGAAGAGGGGGCTCCTCTGGGATCTGTTTCCCCGGCGCTCAGCGGTCCTTCCCACCTCCCTCACTCTGCTCTCTGGTTTGCCCATGAAGCCGATGCAACAGAGAAGGACCTTTCGGATCTGATCTCGGAGATGGAGATGATGAAAATGATCGGGAAGCACAAGAATATCATCAACCTGCTGGGGGCGTGCACACAGGATGGTAGGTGGCTCCAAGGGCAGGTCCTACCTCTGGGCATCAGCTGAGAAAGTGCCTTAGCAGGGGATTTAATGTGTTGCTCAGGAGCTGGGCCAGCCTGATTGGCATTCATTTAATATTACTTACCAACACTTAGATTCACAATGTGACCAGGAACTGTGACATTATTAGAGTCTACATTAGGGCACCTACCCTTAGCTTTGCTTGGAAACGCTCTGAACTATAGTGGGAAGAATTCTTCTGGCTTTCTTCGGGCAGAATGGCTTTACGTGTTCCCTCTGTAGGAGGCAGGGAAGCGTTTACACTGGGCATGGGAGACAGTGGGCTGTGATACCAGGAGGGGTTTCCGTGACGTGGAGCTGCCCTTGCTGACCTGTGGTCTCCGTCTCTTTGCTCTCAGGTCCTCTGTATGTCATTGTGGAGTATGCCTCCAAAGGCAATCTTCGGGAGTATCTACAGGCCCGGAGGCCTCCTGGGCTGGAGTACTGCTACAACCCCAGCCACAACCCCGAGGAACAGCTGTCTTCCAAAGATCTGGTCTCCTGTGCCTATCAGGTGGCTCGGGGCATGGAGTATCTTGCCTCTAAGAAGGTACGGAGACTGAATGTGCCCCTCCCCAAAAAAGGCAGAGCGGGGCTGGACCTACCTAGCACTCCAATTTATGACTGCATTGTCCATGCTGGCCTTGAGCTCACAGTCCTTCTGCCTCATCTGGTGCTGGGATGCTACCATACCTGTCTCCAGCTCACAACTGTTAATGCTTTTAGCGCTGTGGCTGCACTGAGCCTGGCCTCTTATGCTCTAGGCTCTGAGAGTCGGGAGAGCCTCAGTAGCCTTGGGATCAGACTGAATTAGGAATGAGTCTATGTAACTATCCACTTTCTGCATAGACTCAGGCAGCTATTTTAATTTATATGTCTTTCTTTTTGAAATTAAGGTCCCAGTAATTTTTGCAATAGAGGTCAGCCTCAGATCCATTGTGTAGCATAGACTGGCCTGAAATGTGTAATTATCCTGCCTCGGTCTCACGAAGGCTGGGATTACAAGCATGCGCCACCGAACCCAGCCTTACATTTCTTTAACTTTTTTTTCTTCCTTCCTTCCTTCCTTCCTTCCTTCCTTCCTTCCTTCCTTCCTTCCTTCCTTCCTTCCTTCCTTCCTTCCCTCCCTTCTATTAAAAACTTTGCTTATTTGCTGGGCAGTGGTGATGCAAGCTTTAATCCGAGCACTCCGGAGGGAGAGGCCAGTCTCTGAGTTTGGGGCTAGCCTGGCCTACAGAGCAAATTCTAGGACAGTCAAAACTAACAGAGAAGCCCTGTCTTGAAAAACTGGAGAAAAAATTTTGTGTTGTATGTGTGTGCGCGCACATACGTATGTGCGTGCTTGAGTGCTCTATTTGCATATACGCCTGCATGACTAAAGAGGCCTCAGATCCTATTACAGATGGTGGTGAGCCACCATGTGGTTGCTCGGAATTGAACTTGGGTCCTCTGAAAAAAAACATATCAGACCATGCTCTTCTTCTCTCCAGCCCCTGTATTTCTTCAGATACAGAATAAGGGTACTTCTATGTAGTAGAATTCTTACGAGGATAATATTAACTGGGTCTTATGCCCGGCACAGTTTCAGTGCTCCCAGTGTCTTTGCTTGAGCAGACATGATCTGCCAGGAAGGACAGTGCTCAGCACACACACCTCCACAGACCGAGCATATGCCCAGGTCTGGTGTGGAGGTACCAATCTAAAAGCTAAAGGTTAGGATCAAGAAAGAAGGCATAAAGGGGGGCTTGCTACAGTGACTGAGAAGGAATTAAGGAATATTTGGGAGGGGTCATCTAAAGGGTATGGAGGTATGTGGGCCGAATACCCGTGAGATAACTCGGTCCTACTGCCCACTACGTAGTAAGTACTGGAGTAGAGGGGACTGGATGGCTGAGGGGCAGCTCAGGGTTGTCATCTCTGTTCCTTCCTGGTCTCTGCAGTGTATACACCGAGACCTGGCTGCTAGGAATGTCCTGGTGACAGAGGATAATGTCATGAAGATCGCAGACTTTGGCCTAGCTCGAGACATTCACCATATCGACTACTATAAGAAAACCACCAATGTAAGTTTCTTGCTCGGCACGGCTCGGGTCTCCACGCCACTAGACTTTTGCCCACTTCGATGTCTCTGGTATACTCAGGGAAGGGTTGAGGCATCGGCTGTCTCATCCTCACTAACACATACACTGCTGCTTGCAGGGCCGGCTGCCCGTGAAGTGGATGGCACCCGAGGCATTGTTTGACCGGATTTACACCCACCAGAGTGATGTGTGAGTTAGAGATACACAGTTACCTGGGATACGCTGGAGAAAGAATTCTAACAGCCCTGCATGACTAGACTGAATCTTATTCCCTCACTGGGGTGTGGGGGGGAGGGTGGGATGGGGGTGGGGACCACATTGTCTTGTCCCATGAACAGTGTGCATAGTCTCTTGCTGGCTGTCCTCTTGTCTCCTGTGCCCTGATCCCTGGACTTAAGGGTTTTTTGTTGGGGGCAGGAAATGTTCAAGATGCATACCTACTACTCTTAACTTCTCAAGAGGACTTTGGGAAAGAACTCTTTAAGGCAGCCTGGCCCTGTGCTGTTAAGTCACAGTGGAACTGTGCTCTCCTTCCTGTAGGTGGTCTTTTGGGGTACTCTTGTGGGAGATCTTCACTCTGGGTGGCTCCCCATACCCCGGTGTGCCTGTGGAAGAACTTTTCAAGTTGCTGAAGGAGGGTCATCGAATGGACAAGCCCAGTAACTGTACCAATGAGCTGTAAGCATGAGCGAGGGGGGGAGGGGTGGGGAGGGTTAGTAGTTGTGCCGTTTGAGTCCACCATTGGCAAGCTGGGTTGAATGCTGGGACTGCAGGTAGGGTTCCTCAGGTGATAGCTCGTGGGAGGGAGGTCCCTGGGGTCCAGGCTGGGAAGGAAGCAGGAACATGGTGGTCAGGGAATGAAAGCTCTGTTTGGAGGACGTGGCCTCCCTGTCCATCCCTCCCTGTGCCCTCTGACCCAGCTCTGCTCTTGTCCCGTCTCTCTGACGTCACCATCCTGCTTCAGGTACATGATGATGCGGGACTGCTGGCATGCAGTGCCCTCTCAGAGACCTACTTTTAAGCAGTTGGTGGAAGACCTGGACCGCATTGTGGCCTTGACCTCCAACCAGGTAGAGCTGCCCCGGGCTGGAACTTTGGCCGTAGTCACATAGGCACCCGAGGGGGCACTGTCACAGGACGGTTTGTGCGTCACCCACCAATCCTCTGTCACAGGAGTATTTGGACCTGTCCATGCCGCTGGACCAGTACTCGCCCAGCTTTCCAGACACACGGAGCTCCACCTGCTCTTCAGGGGAGGACTCTGTCTTCTCTCATGAGCCGCTACCTGAGGAGCCCTGTCTGCCTCGACACCCCACCCAGCTTGCCAATGGCGGACTCAAACGGCGCTGACTACCAACTGTCCCCAGCCTTCCCCCAATTTCGTCATCATCTGTGCCCCTCACCCACAATTCCCTATTGGACACACTGCCTTTCTCCTTCTCCTTTGCGGCTGGCAAGAGCCAGTGCCTGACTGAGGCCTTCCTGTGTGGCCTACCCCTCCATCACCCCCAAGACCCCTCTCTTCCTCTTTTTAGCCTGCTGTGTGAGAGAGGAGCCAAGAGGCTGGTGCTTGCTGGTGGCCACTTCCTCCTTCCCAGGTGTTGGACCAAGACCCACCCTGCTGCCTGGCACTGCTTGGAGGTCTCCGGAGTAGAAACAAGTGGAGTAGGCAGTGCACAAGCAAGAGCTTCCTGAGTGGTCTTGTTGGCCCGTCAGCCCCTTGGGTTCCGGTGGCAGGGGCCTTGGGGTTCCTGAAGCAGTGAGGTTTCTGTTTAGGCCTTAACTGAAGTCAACCTCTGTTTCAGATGGATGGTACCAGTAGCTTCTTAATTCCAATACTAATTTGCTTTGCTGACCAAATACCTGGTACCAGAAGACAGGGAAGCAGAGATTGGAAGCAGTGATGTGCCCTTGGGCTGAGCCCTAGACTTGGGGGCTCTGTACATAGCTATGAAGAAAACACAAAGTGTATAAATCTGAGTATATATTTACATGTCTTTTTAAAAGGGTCGTTACTAGAGATTTACCCATTGGGTGAGATGCTCCTGGTGACTGGGAGGCATCGGTTGCTATATATTAAAAACAAACAAACAAAAAAGGAAAATGTTTTTTAAAAGGTCATATATTTTTTGCTACTTTTGCTGTTTTATTTTTTTAAATTATGTTTTAAACCTATTTTCAGTTTAGGTCCCTCAATAAAAGTTGCTGCTGCTTCATTTTTATCCTGGGCGTGTGACAAGGGAGCAGGTGTCCACCTCAAAGGACGGAGACAGGGACTAAAGGGCCGTGAGCTGGTATCCCCCATCCCCGGGACCTCAGCCTCCTGGATTGTGCACCGAGACCTCCCAGACAAGCCTTCTGTCTCTGCTCTGGGAAAGGCAGGGAAAGACTGAGGTCTTGAGGACATAGAGCCAAGCCCACACATTTGATTGTTTCCTCAGAGGAGAGGGTGGGGGGCATGAGACTAGCCAGCCTGTAGAACTGGACAGACCCTGTGTCGGTGCGTGTATGCCTCTGTGAGAGAAAGTTTGTCACCCAAGGCACGCGGTACATTTAATGTCTGTCTGTCTTCCCCAGCCTTCTCTCCTGTAAATATCCTCCCCTGTGAGGGCCTCTGCTACCAGGTTGGGTCCCCCATCCTGATCTTGACTTCCTATAATTTTTCCTTTACAAACTCCACCCATCCCTCAGGAAAGGGAAAACAATCTCTCTGGTTTTGGTCAGCTTCTGCCACCTGCTGGTTGTTAGTGGTACCTTGGTATCTAATTCAAACCAGCGCGGCTCTATCTAGCCTTTGTCTGTCTGTTTTTGCTGGTTCAATATGGTTTCATCTATAGGGCTTAGGGCTGCTTCTTTAAATACAGCTGTGGTTTGGATCACCGTCAGAGTTCTTATCATTGTCCCTGTACACATGTGACTGTCAAAATATTGTAAGTGGTGTTTTGTGCCAAAAGAAGTCATTGTTTGGCAGAGAAGACCAGGGAATGAATTTTAGCACAAAATAATTTTCTTGGAGACCGTATCATAGTGGTTTTTTTTTTTTTTTTTTTTTTTCATTGCTAAAGTGTGACTCGTGGAGATGCACTAGGACCTTGAAGGAACTGAAGTCCTTGCTGTGACTGTTCAAATTGCCCACAGATATCCCCAGGGACAGGGGTGGCTATCAAATAAAAGGTAGTGAGATTGACATGAAGGAAAATGAAATGGCTGTGTCACTTAGTGGACCAGATGGGGTCTTGTGGAAAGGGGGACCCAGCTCATGGAATGAAGATGTGCTGTCAGCACAGCATCTGTCCTGTGTCCTGAGGGTTAAAATATGGCCGAGGCGTCGATCAATACTGCTTTCCCTATCTTTTCTAATTGCCATAGGCTAGAGATCATCAGTCCCTTGGCTCTGTTAATGTCATATATTGATTTCAGGTAAGTGAGATTGAACATAAATGAAGTAAGAAATTGGCCTTAATGGTAATGAACTCTCTGTTTATCAGCTGCCACTGGGTGGAGCCAGCAAGCTGAAATATCTCCCTCCTACACACACACACACACACACACACACACACACACTAACACACACTATTAGTTGATACTGTTAGAGCCAGTTTTCTCTGAAGTAACAGACCTACCTGCAAGTGGGAACTTTTGGCCTGGGTATAGAATTGTAAAACTCTGGCATGACCAATCCGTCTTGTACAGAATTAGACATGGCATTAGTGCAGTCATACTATTAAGTAGCAGTAGCTACTATTATAGTAGAAATCTGTATAAAATGTGAGCTGTCTAATGTCATTACAAGTGCATGTTAGAGCTTAGGATCGTACCTGGTGAGACTGTTAGCTGCTGGTGAAGCCAAGCTCCAGCACATCTGCAGGAGGGTAGCGAGCTGTGAGGGAGAAGAGAGGGCTTTGAAGCGGCCCTCCATCCCCTGGCTAGAAGAACCCTGGAGTTGCTGGCCCTGGTGGTGAATGCCCTTAATCCCCAGCACTCAGAAGGCAGAGACTGGCAGATGTTAATAAGTTCAAGGACAGCCTGGTCTGCATTGTGAGTTCAAGGCCTGCCTAAGATGCACAGTGAGACTCTTCTCTAAAAGCAAAATCAAAAGAGCAAGAACACTGAAGTTATGGGAATCTCTGGAACAGGTTCCCTTATTCAGAATCCTCTTTACTGTTCTGCCTGCCGGGTGTGTGCATACCCTAGTACATCTATAGAAGTGCTGTGTTTAATTGCCATGCTGCCATAGGTTCCAGCGGTGTGCTGGGAATGGCTCTCTAGAGCCAATTATGTGCTTCTTGCATAGAAGGCATCCATGGAGGAGTTCTAGGTCAACCAAGATTGCACAGTGAGAACCTGTCTCCAACAAGTAAGATGGGGAAGGGGGAGGCACAGATTGAGACTCCAATTACCACGCTCCTTAACTATTTCCATTTGCCCACTGAGAACGCCAGAAGGAATCCATAGGGAAGCCAGTGAGCTGGAAGAGGATTAAACCAGTTAACTGGCTAATAATCCCTTTTCCATATTACGTACCTAAAATATGCACTGGGTTAAAAAAAACCCACCACTTCAAATGGGAAGTTTTTATTGTGAAACACCTGATTAGACCAATGGCAACATCACAGAATGATGTATGAACACAGTGGTCATCAGCCTACAAAGATAAACCACAAGGAAGCATTTTGAGGTACATGTTCTGGGGTGGAGTTCAGTTGCTAGCAAAGGAGACTGACTAAGCATGAGAATTAAGGAGCTCATTGGCTGTGTGGTAGTGGCACACACCTTTAATCCTAGCACTTCGTAAGTTCAAGGCCTGGGAACTGGATGGGGATGTCTGTCTGTCTTGTTTGTTCGAGATACGGTCTCACTATGGAGTTCTAGCTGTCCTGAAACTCTGTAGACCAGGCTGGACTCCAACTCACAAACATCCACCAGCCTTCCTTCCAGAGTGCTAGAATTAAAGGTGCATAGCACCATGGTCTAGCTAGCTAACTTCTTTGAAAATTTAGTTTTATGTGTATAAGTGTTTTGTTTGTATGTGTGGGCACCATGACTGAAGTTCAGAAGAAGGGCTGGTTTCTGTAGAACTAGAGTTCAAAATTGGCCGTAGCTACCATGCGGGAGCTGGGAACAATGCCGACTCTGCAAGACTTACTGGTCTTAATGACTGAACAATCCCTCCAGCATCACTATCTGTTTTAACTGCTCACTTCTCAAAAAAGTTCTGCCTTTCTGGGAAGTGTGTCCATCCTGGCCCACGGGTGTCTGTGGTACTGCTCCACTAAGGAGTCCTTCTGCAAAGGCTGGTCAGATGCTCTTAAAGGTGGTTTGGGGAATCTCCCTGTTCTGACTAAGGATTCCAAGCCATAAGAGGCAGAGAGGTAGGTGCCAAGCTGACTCCACTGTGCAATACATTTCCTCTTAAAAAGTCCACATCCAGCTGGGCCTGGTTACATAAGTCTATATAATCTTAGACTGCTTGGGAGATTTGGGGGGGTGGGGATTCCAAATTTCAGTTCCAGAAAATTCAAGGCTAGCCCGGGCAATTTCAATATTACCTTGAGATTTATAAAAAGCAAAAGGGCAGGGGGTACAGTTCAGTGAGTGCTTGCCTTGAAGCCACGCCCCCACCCCAGCTCAGTCCCCCATCATTGTCCCCTTTCCCAAGTGCACACAAACAGGAAGCCATTCAAGCACACTGTGGTAGGAATGGCTTTATGCAACATTTAGTAAGATGACATTATACAGTAGAGACAGACTGTAATTAAGCTTCTCTAAATGGCCTGAACTTGGTGTCACTGCTCATATCTCCGGAATGGTCACGAGGCCTCGAACGACTTCATGGCTGATCCTTTATCTCAAGCCAGACAGTCTTAGCTACAATTCCTTCCAGGACGCCACTGCTGAGGGGCAGTGACTGGAGAGAGTGAGCTCCACCTTCAAGGGATCCTTAGGCTCCTTTTGAAGTAGCCTTGCTGTTCTGTGAGGTCTCCTGGGAATTGGCCTGGAGAATCTGAGTATAAAACAGGACTTTAGGCTTTGGTCACAAGCAGCTTAAATTCTGCAGGCATCCACTTTGACCTTCTTAACCAAACTAATGGCCACAAACCAGACTCAAAATGTGTGTGTGTCATGCCTGTGGTCCCCACCCCGAGGCTGGTGAGGTTGAAGTGACCTGAGTTCCAGGGGGGCCTAAGTTACACTCAGAGCGAACATCCTCCACCCTTAACCCTCCCCAAAGAAAAGCAACAAGACAGTGGCCATGATATCGTGTGTGATTGCTTTGCTGACAAAGGTGAAGGTACAGACAAGCATGGGCCTTTCTAAATGCCGATCCAGCCACAGGCTCACAGGCTATCTATCATACAGTGGACCTGTCATATCTCTCCCCAACTGCCCACTCCTACTGTTTGCCTGTATCATGCTTTACGACCTCCCCCAAATTACTTGGCCCAAATGGGAAAAGTGGGCACAGAAATGTCCTATTTGCATGTATTTTTCTAAAACTTTAATTGCTTTCCTGCTTGTATTTCCTGACATCAGAAGCCTGTGTAAACTACTTAACATGTGGGAACTATTTGCATTTATAGCACATACAACTAAGGCTCTGCCTATAGTGTAATTAGCTTCTAGACTTTCAAGCTTAGGTTGCTCCACCAGGGCCCTGGCGTTTTCCCTCTGCTTTTGGACAGTGGGGGAAGGGTAGCAGTTCTGAAACCGCTAGAGTCCAGCCTACACTCCTGTGTGGATGACAGCAGGAACCGTAGTGTTCTGTGGTTCGCCTGACACCGTTTCGATGCCCTGCCAGGTAACTGGGGAGAGAGGTTTCTCTTGGTTACTTACTGCTTCTTTGGAGAGAGTTGCCGATGGTGTAATGAGTGATGTTGGCACTGGGGGCAGTTGTATAAACTCTTCATCCTTAAACGTTAGAACTGAGAGATTAGTGGTTTAAGCCAGTGAAGACTAGGACCTATCACGAATACCAGGAACTTGTAACAGCGAGATTATGTAGGTTTTGAAAGGCAAAAGTCTGAAAATTAAATGTAGTCAAATGTTTTGGGGAGTGCTGGGGGTGGAAGCTGAGCTGCACACCCAGTCATGTGTGCTGAGCTTCTTAGAAACAGACTGAGCAGTGTAATGATGTTCTTTATTACCAAGTAGTACTACATTCAGTACAGTGAATTCTGTCTCACTGAGGATTAGAGATGCGGGTGTACACCTGGCATCTCAGTGCTCAGAGGCTGAGGCAAGGGATCTGGAGCTGAATCCAGCCTGAGCTACACCAACAGCTCGTTTTGAGGAAAAGAAAATTAAGATTGAAAAAAAATTTTTTTTCAGTTGAATCAAGTAGAGAGTAACTATAACTAACCTTTGTTCCCTTCAGCTGAGGCGCAGGGTCTGTAATGTTCTCCTTTGACTCAGGGGGCGGAGATGCCAGTATCCCAAGGTTTGTCTTTGGAGTCTGGGAAAACATTATGTAAGTATAAACTGTTCTGCCCAGGAGCTTATGTAAAGGAATATGTGACTTTAAGCAGTCTGCCTTCCTCTGTGTGGGGTGGAGGTTGTGTGTGTATGGACAGGGTCTCACTATGTAAATCTAACTGGCCTAGAGCTGACCAATGCTGGGGTTAAAGGTGTGTGACTGTATCTTTCCCTATTTTGTTGTTTTGTTCCCTATTTGTGTTGCCATGAGATGTTTGGCCTGGCACTTACTGTATTGACCAGACTAGTCTGGGATCAGAGGCATGTGCCACTATGCCTGGTAGATTTTCTTGAGTTATATAGAATATGTTCCTACAAGTTAGTGTCTGAATATTGAGCTCCCTGTATACAAAAGTTGCATAGTATTTAGATTCTAGGATTGAGATGGCTTAGTGGTTAAGAGCACTGGTTGCTCTTCCATGGGTCTTGAGTTCAGTTCTAAGCAACCACATGGTGGCTCACAACCATCTGTAATGGGATCTGATGCCCTCTTCTGGTGTGTCTGAAGACAGCTACAGTGTACTCATAAATAAAAGTTAATAATTAAGAAAAAAAAAAAACAGTTCTAAGTCATTAAGCACTACATAGTAAGACCCTGTTCTCAAACAAAAACAGGCACAGTGACTCATGCCTTTAATCCTAGGATCCAGGAGATAGAGTCAAGGGAATCTCTGAGTTCAAGACCAGCTTGATGTACATAGTCAGCTCCAAGTTAATTAGGGACTCATAGTGAGATACAAACCAAATAAACAAAACCCCCACAAAACAGTGGCAATTCTGGTGTTGTTCCCAGTCATATAATAATAACAATTATATAATAAAGCTGGTGAGGCTGGAGTGATGGCTCAGCGGTTAAGAGCACTGACTGCTCTTCCAGAGGTCCTAAGTTCAGTTCCCAGCAACCACATGGCTCACAACCATCTGTAATGAGATCTGGTGCCCTCTTCTGGTGTGTCTGAAGACAGCTACAGTGCACTCATATACGTAAAATAAATAAATCTTAAAAAAAAAAAAAAAAACTGGCAGTGGTAGAGGACACCTCAATCCCAGCACTTGTGAGACAGGGGCAGGCAATCTGATTTTGAGGCCAGCCTGGTCTATAGAGCTAGTTCCAGGACAGCCAGGGATACAAACAGAAATCATGTTTTGAAAAACTAGCTAGCCAACCAAAAACAACTACAAGTAAACAAAAGAAAAAAAAGTTGAAAAAGTTAACATTCTATGTTACCACTTATTTGCTTTAACATTTACATATAAATATGAGCAAATGAAATAGGAAAGAAAAGGAGCCATTGGCTTAAAAGGAGACAAGTATAGGGAGTTGCTGATGAAGAGTACTAAAGGCCAGCTAACCTAAATTCCCAGAGTTGTGACTGCTCTGACCGGAAGACATCATGGAGAGGCCTGTGCTGCTGGGACCCATCGGGGCACTTACCTCTATATTCGGAGGAAGTTCAATAGGCTTTGGCTTCACGTCTATCAGGTAGAAGGTGCGTGACAGGAGCAAAAGAGAAGGAGGGACGTTCTCCTTCAAGTGGAGGTCTAGCCACTGGAGAACGGAAGGTAATGAGACATGGTGTTACAGTCTGCCATAGCTAGAGAGAGCCTGTATTCATCTATCGCTTCCCTTGCTTGTAGCTTTTCCCAGAGCACACTGATAACCAGGCACAGTGTAAAAACACCAGCCTCTTGGCTTCTGCCCCCGGGCAAGTGCCCAGCGGCCACTTGGGTCCGTCTCTGAAGGTCTCCATCCAGTTCTGGATCAAAATGGCTAAGTGTCTTCTCTTAGAAAAAAACAAACAAACAGATGGTCTGAAAAGATAACCCAGAAGCCAGGTACAAGCCTGTGATCCAGGCTTGGGAGGCTGAGGCAGGATGTTGAGTTCGAGGCCAGCCTGAGCTACATGATAAGAGCCTGCCTCGAAATAAAAACAACCTTATTAACCAAAGAAGTCAGCATTAGAATGAAGGCGTGACATAAGTTTAAAGCACCACACTGGCCAAGTTTTTTTTGTTGTTCTGTCTAATTTTGCTTCCAGGTCTCTCACCTGTGATCCTCTTGTCCCAAGGCTGCTTAGTGCTGGGATTACAGGCACGGGCCACTATGTCACAGTTCTTGGGTAAATGTTATGTAATGAGTGACACATTGTTTTGTACTTTGCTTCTATGTGTGTGATAAGTATGGGTCTCAGCAAGGGCCAGAGGACACCTTTGAGAGGGGGTTCTCTCTTCCACTGTCAGGTCTAGAAACTAAACTCAGGTGTCAGGCTTTTGCAGCAAGTGTTTTTACCAGAGAGCCATCTTGCCGCCCTTTGTCCTTTGCTTTTTATCCCCATTGAGGCGGAATCGTGTCAGTAGATGTAGTACCCGTTAAATATCTGGATGTGTTTCCGTTGTATAAAAATGTCACAGTCCCAGCACTCAGGAAATGAAGGCAGGTAGATCTGCGAGGTCAAGGACAGCTTGGCTTACACAGTGAGTTCTAGCCAGGCAGGGGCACATAGTGAGAGAGCTTGTCTCTAAACAAACGGAACAAAATTTAGGATGGGGCAGCAGAGGTAGCTCACTGGTTAAGAGTGCATAATGCTCCAGGTTCTGCTGTACCCCAGACCTAGGTTCAGTCCCAGCACCCACACCAGGCAGCTCACAGCTGTCCCTGACTCCAGCTCCAGGCACCAACAGATGCTTCTGTCTGCCATGTCTTCTGTTGTTTTTCAGGACGGGTCTCATCCCTCTATGACCCAGGCTGGCTGGTCTTGAACTCTTGGTGGTCCTCATACCTCTCAGCTTCCTGAATGCTAGGATCAGAGATATCAGCTGCCAAGGCAAGCAGTGTGTGTGTGTTTAGATTTTGAAAAACGATGTGGTTTGTCTTCATGCCTTTAATTTTCAGCTAGCAATGCCTAAGTGCCCTTCTATCTGACCTCTAACAAAGCCTGAACTTTGCTAATAATGTGAACGTGGCTTGTCTATGATTTCATTTATTTTGTATGTAAGGTTAAGATAGTTCACATGTTACTATCTTTAATATCTTTATTTATTTTTTGAGACAAGGTCTCACTCTACAGCCCATGTGTCCCAATCCTCACTATATTGCCCAAGCTGGTCTCAATTCATGGCAATCCTTCTGCCTCAGTCTCTCAACCTCTATAAATGTTCATCTTCGAGTCAGTCAGTGTACTGTGCTAAGAGGAGAATGGCTCCCCAACATGGCTTCCAATTGACAGCACTGGCCCCAAATAATCTTAACATGATATACAAATTTTTACACTGATAACAATGAGAACCTAATAGGAGCTAATTCTTGGTTTTGAATATACTGCTGCTGCTGGTAGAATACAATGTTCTCTCCGATGGAGGCTACAGATACCTACCACCAAAGCCAACACCGTATGCTGATTTGAAACACAAGAGGAAATGTAGCCAAAGTGGGCTCTAAGAAGAGATCTGTCAGCAGAGACCGACAGTGATAGCCCTGGGTGAGAACTTATGCCAAGACCCCACTTTGTTGTAACCAAATTCTAAACTGGCCCTAAGATTCACCATATACACACACCTCTCAGTTATTCACACATTAATCTAGATCAGCAGTTCTTAACTTGTGGGTCAAATGACCCATTTACAGGGGTCACTTAAGGCTATCAAAAACATTTACATTACGATTAATAACAGTAGCAAAAATAGTTATCAAGTAGCAACAAAAATGATTTTATAGTTGGGGGGTCGCCACAACATGAGGAACGGTATTCAAGGACTGCATTGGGAAGGCTGAAGGGTCTAGATGCTTTTTGAAGGGATTTTACAGATGGGATTGAGGTCCCATGTCAGTCTACTCTGAGATAAGCTCAAGGTGGGCTTTACCTAATCACAAGACCTGGAGGCCCAAACCAGAAGTCCAAGGTCTGAGGCATGAGTAGGGTCTGGCACAAGCCAGACTTTGCAAATGGAAGTAGGAGCCAAGAGGGAAATACAGGTGGCTCCTGGAGCTGAGGACAGGCAGGCTGGCAGCCAGCGAGGAAACAAGGACATCTTCCTACAGCTGCAGAAAACTTGGCTCTGCCAATAAACTGAAGGAGTTTGGGAATGGATTATTCCCCGGGGACTTGAGGAAGGACTCTAGCCAGCACTTGTGACCTTTGAGGCAGAATGCTACTAAATGGCTGCCACTGTGATCATTTATAATCATTGTAGTTTGTAATTGCACTGCAGAAAACTGGTTCCCTCTCTGTGTCCAACAGGAAAGCAGATGAACCTCTTCAGGGTATGTTTAACTGCTTCATGAAACAAGGCAAGTTATGTGTGGTGGCTGAGCTGTTTAGACTTTAAATGTTCTCCCAAGTTCCATGTGTTAAAAAAACATGTTCACCAGCTTATGATGTTATTAGGAAGTGTGGAACTTCTAGAGTTGAGGCCTTGTGGTAAGAGGTTGGACCACTGAGGGGGGAATTTTGAAACCTTGCCTCCTGTTTCTTTGCCTTTCTTAAAGCACAAAATTCAGGGTCTCACTTTATATCATTAGCCACCCTGGAACTCACTGTGTAGACCAGGCTGACCTCAAGCTCACAGATTTGCCTGCCTCTGTCTCCCAAGTGCAGGGATTAAAGGTGTGCTCTCCCTTCTTTGCTTCTTGGCCACCATAACATGAACAAGACTTCTCTGCTGTGTGATATTTTCTGGCATAGAACCAGAGAACTGGGATCAGGCAACCACTGGCTGAAGGCATGGGAGCCATGAGCCAAAACAAACCTCCCTCCTTCAGATGCATTTGTCACAGCCATGGGAGGCTGACTCACAACTTGCAAAGAAGAAGTTCCCACATGAGGACTCTGAGTCCCAGGGAGGAGGCCTCAGTGAGGAGGGCTGGAGTGCTGCTTGCCTCTGTGAGCTGCTGGCACAGTTGTTCTTCAGTGAGGCCCAGCGACCTCATCCCCCGGGCCCGGCACGCAGCCTGCAGTTCTGACACACTCAAAGCCTTCACCCCTTCTTTGGCAATTATCTGCAACAAGTGTAAGGGACAGTATTAGACCTTTGGATTTCAATTTTATTTGATCCCTATATTCCAGTAAAATTGATAGAAACCCCAACACTGATGTTTTTTCCATCTGTCCTTCTGTCCCTGCACAGATTGCTGTAAACTGACTACTTAGGAAGGCAGTTGAGATGAAGGGATGCCAAGAACCCCAGCGTTTTGTCAGTAAAGTATTTCCTATCTTGGTTTGGTTCTTATCAGTTGTAACATCATCTTTTCCTTTTAATTTTTAGTGCTTGTTAGAAAAAAAAAAAAAAACCTGTTGTGAAAAACTTCCTGATCTCATTGGCTGAGTGTCTCAGTGCTGTTTCCAATCCCACCACCCCAGGAACAGCCTGGGTTCTCTGGGCTACAAGAGCACTAATAAATAAGTTCTGCATGGGGTGATCCAAAACTGTGGTTCTTCTGGGACCAGTATTGTTCATTCCACAGTTCTGAAAGCAACATCTAAAATCTAAATAGGGCCAATGTGCTTATGTCTTCTTCATTTTGGGAAACATGCTCCTCTAAGCAGAATACTACAGCAGCTGATTGAGATTCAGGAAAGTCTTTCCATGTTTTAAAGGAGTCTAATTAGTATTTGTAGTCCAAATGGTGCTTTCTGCAAGATGGCCAGACCTTGGTTTTCCTCCTACCATTGTGTTCTGTCACCTTCTCACCAGACAAACTCACCCAGCAAAATCTTTATTTTGGCACCAGTTCCTCTGTAGGAGAACAGTTTGTGTGTGTGTGTGTGTGTGTGTGTGTGTGTGTGTGTGGCCAAGAAAGTATTTTCTTCCCAGCAAATCCTAACTACTGGGAATACTGAGTATTCCCAGCTAATACATCCAGACATCCGGATTACTGGCTGCTTACAATGACCTTTACAAGGTACAACAAACTAATACGGAGATGAGTAGTAAATGTTGAAGTAGTCATAGGAATGGCTTCTTAAACCATTCTCTTTGCTGGAAGACTCTATGGCAGACCCAACAGAAAACTGTGCAGTTAGCTAAGCTACCCTCCAGTGTTAGCTAAGCTACCCTCCAGTGTTAGCTAAGCTACCCTCCAGTGCCTCCCAGTGCCTTCTGTGGTTACGCTCTTACTTCATCATCTGCTTTTATAGACTTCAGGGTCATCAGGAGCTGGAAGCGGAGCAAGTTGTTTGTTCCGAAGGCCTGCAATTCTAGCAGCTTACACAAAGCAACCAGCTGAGGTCGATCTAAGTGTTCCAGGGCTAACTGATCCTCGAAGAGTTTGGAGAAGCGAACTATCTCCTTAGTGGAGGGCTTGTGACCTGTTTGGACCTAGGCAATGGGACAAAGGCCAATTAAAATCTACCTCTTACTTAACAAAACCTCATCAATAGATTATTTGAAAAAGATGTTGAAGAAATGGATCCAGTGGTTCATTGGGAATAAATAGTTTAGATTAGTGGGAGACTGCGTACTGCTTTGCATGCATGCTGGGTTCAATACCTAGTCCAACACCCACCCCCAAAATCCTAGAATCAAACTTAGTCACTAGAAAAATCTGCAGTGTTTCTAAGGAGTGTGCTGATCTTTCTTTCAGATGATTACTTTAAGGTGGCTTGATCTTATTTTTGCAAACTACTCTAAATGTGTAAGTGATATTTATTTATAACTTAGATATGTGGTATTTCAAAGGTTCTGAACAACTGGGTGATCCATGGTGACATGCTTTGTAACTCCAGCCCAGAAGTTGCTGGCCTGGGGTGAGCCCGACACCTGTTTTACATAGGAGGAAAGCTGAGAAGCATCTCCCAACTTCGCTAGGTTTCTCCTCGCCATTTCTGTCATTGTTTCTTGAAGGAATTTTGCTACTTCCAATTTGGCAGCCATCTTCTTTTTCTGTTTTTCTTCCTTAAGAGAAGAAGAAAAAGTTAATCATAACTGCAAGTTGGTAATAAGAAAAATAACCCTTTCTTTGCTAATGTTCATCCCATAACACGTATCATAGTAACATTATTAGCAGGCCTGATTAAGAACGTTTGTAAGAACCAGGCCACTTTGAAAGAACTTCTCTTTGACTTGTCTCCTTCATCTTGCATTTATTTCTCACTAATACCAAGATAATAAGCCTCAGTGAGAGGTTCTGTTATTAGATGAGTTATTTCCTCCCAACCTCATCTAGGTTGCTACTTAAGCCAAACTCTAGTACATAGCCCCAGATTCTGCACTACAAAGAATACTCAGACACTAACTCTATACTCACTGACCTTACAGTTTAAATTGAAAATATGTAATTATAACATAGGGTTATATGGTATAATAGATTTGAAAAAAAGCACCAGACAGAAGAGAATTAAATATACATTCTTGGTTTTGAGACAGAGTCTCTCTATAGACTCTTGGCTGTCCTAGAACTTGCTCAAGGCTAAGCTCAAACTAAAGACCCACCTGCCTCCTGAGTGAGGCACCACACCTTATTTAATGTGCATTTTTAAGACACTGTCGACTAATAGTTGCTGACTCTCATTCATCATCAGAAATGATAAATGACAGGCAGTGGTAGAATTTTGAAATAATCATGGTCAAAATGCTGGGGCAAAGGGTAGAGAGAAGATATAGTTAAGACACTTCCCCAGTCTCCATCTTGTATTCAAGAACATCTTCATTAGAATGCTGTGGGTTGTTTCTAGATCCTGATTGTTTTAAATGTTAAGTAAATTAAGGCCTGTGATTCCTTTCTAATTTTTTTAAGGTTTATTTATTTTAATGTATGTGAGTACATTGTCACTGTCTTCAGACACACCAGAAGAAGGCATCAGATCTCATTACAGATGGTTGTAAGCCACCATGTGGTTGCTGGGATTTGAACTCAGGACCTCTGGAAGAGCAGTCAGTGCTCTTAACCACTGAGCCATCTCTCCAGCCCAACAATTCTAACAGCCTGCAAAGAGCACCCATCCAAAATTTAAGTAAATCAAACCATCTTTAGAAAGTTAAATATTATAGTTTGATTTTTTTTTCTCTACTTTAACCTTAAATTAGGTCTAAGGGTATAGATCAGTGGTAAAGTCCTTGCCAAGCATGCACAAGGCCCTGGATTCTATTCTTAACATCACTGAAAGAAAAAAGGAGGCAGATGTGGTGGCACACACTTTTAATCCCAGTACATGGGAGGCAGAGGCAAGCAGGCCTCTTTGAGTTCAAAACTAGCCTGGTCTACATAAGGAGTCCAAGGCCAGCCAGGCCTACATAGAGAAGAACCCCGTCTCAACAAAAGCAAGCACAGAAGAGAGAACCTCTTCTCGGATCTATCTTCAGTTCTTCATTCTGTCTACCTCACGATTTAGCCCCTACTTCCTTCCTTCTCTTGGCTCTGTCCCCTTCAGGCTTTCCACCAGCAAAATTATCTTCCTAAAATGCAGACCTGACATGCCACCCGCTACTGTTTAAAGTTTCAGCTTCTATTATTTACTATCATCAAGGTTCAAATCCCTTCCAGTGGGTGATGCTTTCTAATCTGCCGGCCCTTTGTCTGCCTCCTTGGCCAGCTGGCTCCCAGACTTGCAGATTTGTGACAAAATTTTACTCACTTACTGAACCTCAGCTCCAAAAGTCTTGACACAAAACAGTTTCTTTCTTGTGTTTTAGACAGTATTTCCCACTTATTGAATGGAGGATTCCCAGGATTTCATTCCCAGGAATGGGAGTGGGGGGGGTGAAGACACAGACTAGGAGAAAATATTTACAAAGTATATATTTGATAAAGGACTTGTATACAGATACAGAAAGAACTCAAAACATCCAGGCAAGTGGCCCACGGGAAGCAGAGGCAGAAGGATCTCTGTGAGTTCAAGGCAGCCCGGTCTACAGGTCAAGTTCTAGAAGAGTCAGGGATACACAGTGAAATCGTGTCTCAAAAGGAAAAAAAAAAAAAAAAAAAAAAAAAACAGACTGCCTGTTTGTAGTCCTACTTTGGAACAAGCTGGGAAGTTACACCAGCCAAATCAGCAAGCCATGGGCTTATGGAAGAGACCCTAACTCAATATACAGTTGGGAAGCTGATGTATACATAAATCAGAACCCTATATAAGGTCTACACACTTGCATACACATGCAAGACCACCCACACACATATACCATGCACATTCTCTCACACGTATGTGTACACACACATACTGTGGTGGGCAAAATAAACATACACCTTCATGAAGAAGTTATGCAGATGCAAAAGGGGCTAACCAATATACACCTATTAGAATGGATAATGTCCAGAGTATATCAGATGCTTGGAAAGACAGGAAACAGTATTCTCAGGTGGGATGCAGAATGCACAGCTGGTCTGGAAGACACCTTAGTAAATTCTTACAATGCTAGATATGGTCTTACTGTGTGCAGTCACTCTTGCTCAAGTTAAAAAAACGAAACCCTGAACACAAATATTCATAGCATTTTATTCAACACTGCCCAAATTAGAAGCAACCAATTTCCAAAAGGTGAATGATTAAAAAAAAAAAAAAAAAAAAAAAAAAAAAAAAAAAAAAAAAGAACCACTTGTATATCCATAAATAAAACTAGTAAAGTCATGTCTTTTCAGGGAAGAACTTCAGTTGTTGGGTTGTTTTTGTTTTTTTATACATTGGATCCCCTAAAGTGGAGGTACAGATGGTTGTGAGCCACCATGTGAGTGCTGGGAACTGGGTCAGGTTCCTCTGCCAAGAGTAGTAAGTTCTCTCAACCACTGGGCCATCTCTCTAGTCCCTCATGGGAGAACTGTAATTGCATATTGCTAAGTGGAAGAATTCAGTCTGAAAAGTGTGTGGCTACAGTTGCATGGCATTCTGGGAAAGACATAACCACAGAGTGAGACATCTGTAGTTACTAGACTGAAAGAGAAACACAGTCGATACAAACGGGCACAAGACATTTTGGTTTTAGAACAGTGAGACTATTCCAGGTGACTCTGTTGGTAGACAGGTACAGAGCTGACACACTTACAAACCACAAAGAATGAACCCCAACGTCAGCTATGTGCTTTCATTAACAACTGTCTAATGTATTGACATCAGTCACCCACACCACACACCACACTGATGCAAGTTGTTACAAACAGGACCCTGTGGAGTGTGAGAGGGAATAAGTGGAACAGTCAACTCTACTTTTTGTCCAGTTTTCCTGTAAACCTGTAAAACTTCTAAAAACTAAAGTCTATTAATTAAAAAAAAAGTTAAAATCCTATATACCTTTTTTGATTCACTTTCAAAAGTTGATGGCAACATGTCTGGGAAGAGCTTCAGAAACACTGGTATCAAGAATTCCATAAAAGGTACAATTATGAACACCATAAATGGAACCAAGCGGAAGACATCAGCACACGTTCTCAACAGCTGAAGAGACAAACGCACAAGCAACATTATATATGCAGGACATGCCCCAACCAAACCAAACAAGAGCCACCATCAAGACAGCGCCTGCCTTTGCCTCAAAGTGTTTAAAAACTAAGGTTTTCCACAGCTGGAAAGGCGAGGTTTCCTCTTCAAAGAAACCTATGACAATCAATATGCATTAATGACATCTCTGAAGAGCCCACATTTTGAGATGAGGGGTTTACTATGTTGCCCAGGCTGATCTTGAACTCCGGGCTCAACTGATGCTCCTACCTCGGTGTTCCTAGTACCTATCATTAACAGTATCTTTTATTTGCATTTAGTTTTAAAATGTAAATATATATATATATGGGGGGGGGGGCTGAGACAGGGTTTCTCTCTGTCGCCCTGGCGTTCCTGGAACTCATACTGTCAATCAAGCTGGCCTCTCCCTGCCTCTGCTTCTGAGTGCAGATTTTAAAGGCATGTGCTACCCTGCTTGGTTTATATTTTTGTATTATGAAATATAAAACCTTTCAAGTCCTTGAAAAGATTAAAAACACAATTATAGAGCTGCAAAGATGTCTCAGAATTAAGAGCACACACTGCTCTTCCTGAGGACAAGAGTTTGGAGTTCGGTTCCCAGCACCCTTGTCAGCTTACAGGGATCTATAATTCCAGCTCCAAGAGATCAGATGCCTCTGGCTTCTGCAGACACCTACTCTCACATGCACACACACACACTTATCCCAGGCAAATTATAAAATGTAAGAATTCCAGCCAGCTGAAGACAAGATCAGAACAAAACAAGTTCTGTGGGGCAGGGAGGATATTTAGATCCTGCTAGAGTCCTTGCTTAGATGCTCAAGGCCCTGGGTCTCAACCCTAGCATGCCATGAAGCTTTGGTTTCTGATCAGTAGTTATAATTTCTACTTCAGGAAGGCAGGGAGTGCTCTGCATCAACCCCAGGGCCTAGAGCATGCTAAGAAAGTTACTTAAGGATTTTTAAGATGAATTTTTATTTCCCATTTCAAATGTGTTTCTTGCCTACCCTTCGCCTCTCTCGTCTGGTTAGCGTCTGTCCGTGCAGCAGCCTCCAAACTATCCTGGCAGCAACTTTGGTGTCAATCCAAAGTAAACTGAATCCATTGTAATAGTATTTAAGTTCATCCACGATTTTTTGTCTCAAGGGCCGCTTTTCTTCTGTAATCTCGGTCTTGGCTTCGTTGGTAGGCTGAGGGCTTGTCGCCTTCGGCTTCCCTGGGATTTGATCCAGCTGAGGTTTACCAGGGGCATGTTGTAGCCAGCAAGATGTGTGCATTTTTTGTGGGAGTCTAGTTAGTAAGGGATGGATTTTACTACTGCCTGTTAGGCTGGGATAGGAGTACTTCCTGCTGCCACAGTTTTTCATGCAGGTTGTACGTAAATGAGGATCTGGCAAGTGGAAAAATGCAAGTGATGGGAAATGAGAGCAGGGAGGGTACACAGAATGGCTAGGCAATCTGGAAAAGAAGGACAACGCTCTTTCAGTGACACAACACACAAACATTTCATCACAAACAACAACAAAAGGATATTTTATCTGGTTAAAACAAGACTATAAGGCTATAAGCAACTGATGTTTATTAATGAATAAAATACAATTTTGTGTGTGTGTATGTGTGTGTACTTGAAATATAACTTTTTTTGTTTTTGAACTAACATTGAGACAGGGTTTCTTGATGTAGGTAGTAACTCTGGCTCTCCTGGAATTCAGAGATCTGCCTGCCTCTGCCTCCCTAGTGCTGGGATTAAAGCATGCACTATACTGGAAATCAAAGCCAAAAAAAGTAGTTCACACATGCTAGACAAGTATTCAACCACTAAATTGTACCTCTACACTAAAAATTAACTTTTTAAACAGCTGAACTGTGCTCAATCATTGAATATATTCTTATGAAAAATATTAAGTTAATTCTGAAGAGTAATTTGCCGTAGCAAATTACAAGTTCTCAAACTGTTAATTTAAACATCTAGGGGCCAGTGAGATAGTTCAAGGGTGTAAAGGCACTTGCTGTCAAACCCTGGATAAATCTTTGGGACCCAGATGGTAGAGAAAACTTAGATAGAACTGACTTCCACAAGATGTTCTGTGATCTGATGTCAAAAGGGTGCCAGGGGCATGCCCCTTTGAGTAATTAAGTAACAAAAAGATGTAAAATATATTATCAGAAAAAACATCTATTCGAAAACGTATTTCTGTCAAGGATGATGTTTGACGGTACTGTCTCTATTCTCATAAAGTAGATGAAGATCTGACTTGTACTGTTAGCTAACCAACTGATAACCAAGACTCTTTTGATGAAACAACTTTATAGTCCCGTGAGGATTAACCAATCAGGTGATACTGCTTTGTCCGTGTGTGTATGGATTCCCTCAAAGTGATGAAACAGAATCCCCATGAAATTCCTCAATAGCCTTTGAAAATAGGAATAAGAATTGAGCATCTCAACCAATGGTTTTTATATTCTGATACTGTAGTTAAACTAGAACATAAAAATCTTAATAGAACTTAAAAATACAACACATCCAAGTAAAGAGAGCAACAGCCAGCCAGCCAGCCAGAGTGGCTGGCACCTTTAAACCCAGCACTCAGGAACAGAAGAAGCAGGCGACCTGAGTTGCAAAGCCACCTTGGTCTACAGAGTGAGTTCCAGAACACAGATACAAAGTAGAGACCTTGTCTCACAAAACAACAAACTGCCCCTAAACTAAACAAAAAGAATAAGAAAGGAGGAGAGAGGAGAAAGGAAAAGGGAGAGAGGGAGGGAGGGAGGGGGAGAGAGAGTGAGTTTTGTTCTTATCTAAATTTATAAATGATCAAGAGGAAAAACAAACAACAAATGTGACAAGTGTTCAGTCAGTATTTCTCTGAATGCTAAGTGAGATGACAAGAGACCTTAGACCTGAACATAGTCCTGGGCTGAGCTTGTTCAAGATCCATTTTACTCCTCCTTAGACCTGAGGTTCTCGTGTAATCTTCATCAGTAACAGAAACTCTAAAACTCTCATCTATTTTTCCTCTTCATATATTTACAAATTTTCTCAGCTGAAGCAGTTCAAATTAAAATATGCTCTTCCTTAAAATGTACTGAAACTCAGCAAGGTTTTGTGTACTAAGCCAATTCTTTTGTTCTGTTGGTTGCTTTTTTCCTTTTTTTTTTCTTTTTGTTTGTTTACTTTGTTTTTGAGACAGAGCCCACGATTGCTTTGAACTCACAGAGACCAGCCTGCTTCTGCCTCCTGAGTGTGGGGACTAAAGACATTCCTCACCATGTCTGGCCAGAAATTAATTCTTGTACAACACATTTTTTCCCATATAGATGCATAAATTTATATACAGTTTTTGTGGGAAATTCCAAGCCTTACCTTGTCCAGAAAATAGCTAAGAATGAATTATAACTGTAGAAGGCCATATTTTTTTTTTTTGTTTCAACTAACCAACACAGAGACCTAGGCAAAAGAAGTAAACAATTTAGTATTTTAAAAAAGCATCAACTAAATACCAGAATTTAGGTGTTTAAAAAAAAAAAAAACGAATGCAAAGGTAGAAATTTGCATATCCAAGGTGTAAAATTTCCTTCAAGTTCATTTCCAACATCAACAGTATTTTCTTAGCTCTGGATTTGAAAATGGTACTTTTTCGATCCCAACACACGGAAATGGGTCCTGATCGTGAAGACGATATGGCCTCCAAAGGCTTTTTTTTTTTTTTTTTTTTTTTAATTTCTGGTCAATAGTGTCTAATAATGTGCTGCGACGGTTAAAAGGAGAAAGACATCTTTATCTGTAACCAGAAAATACAAGCAGAAAGTAAACATCCTGAAGTCATCTACCACCAACCCAAAAGTCTAAAATTTCTCATTAATTTCATGTGTGAACAGCGAAGACATAATGGTACCTACTGATAGCTCAAGCGCAGATGCAAACGGATTCCATCCTAAGGTTACTGAATCTCCAGAGTCCGAACTAAGCTCTGTACCTTTAACTAAAACCGTTCTCCACCCCAGCCACTTTTCAGCTACTGGCATAACTCTGCTCTCTCGCAATCGTGCCGGAAGGAGGTCCCCCCGCCCCCCCATCCCATGGAAACCTCCGCTACAGAAGCTAACATCGGGAACCCGGCTCAGCACCTCGGAAACCAGCCCCACTGCGGACGGCGTTCCTCAGGAAGGGGGGCGGGCCTGCTGCGGAGGCTCCCCAGCCCTCGGCCCCGGGCCACTCCCGGGCAGTCGGCCCGGCGTTTCAGGGAACCCCACGCCCAGCGCTGCGGGGTTACCTCTGCACCCCGCGCTCGCCGCACCAGTGCAAAAGGCGCCCTCGGCTCTCGGCCGGTGGCGTCCGCGGAATGTGGGGAGGACTGTAGTGGGTCTGGGGATTGTTGGAGAGGGATTAGGTACACCGTAGGGGAGAGTGTCCAAAATTTAGGGGACAGGTCGGGGGCTGACGGGAGACGCCGAGGGAGACCGCGTCCGCTGCGAAGTGACTAAGGCCTCAAACCCAACCTTCCCAATTCCTCCCCGCCCCCCAGCTAGAGGGGCCGGAAGCCCAGTCTCCATGGTGCCACCTCCTGCGCCTCGCCCTGTGACGTCACTCCGAGTGACGCCACTACCATCCAATGAGCTCTCAAATCCTGGGACGGGCTCGCGTCCTTCACGGTAGCCGTGCGGAAGGCTGCAAGGTCCCCGCACGAACCCGCGAAGTCACTTCTGGGTTGGAGTTAGTTTAGCAGCGTCTGTACAATAGGACCAAAGCTGCGTCCTTTCCGTCATTCTGTAGTCTGGCTAGCTTCCCGAGAACTCCTTGAATGAAGGCTCTACCAGAATAAGGCCTTTGTAACCCATCTTGGAGTCACTAATGACATCGCTTTGATGTTTCCGTTTCTCACCCTTCAAACGCCGAAATTGCCTAGAGGTCTCGGTTTGGCGGAGGAGGTTGTGGGGTTCTGGTGGCAGAAGGGGCAGCATTGAGAAAGAAAACACCTTCTGCGGGGTCTAAGACTGGGATGCTTCTGAAATCTTCATCCAGAATTTGATTTTCTAAGAAATTGGTTTCATGTCACTTATCATTACTTGTGTAGAAATCTCAACATTCAAAATATATTCTAGAGTACTTGTTAAATAAGATAGACATTGCGAGTTTGAGGAGACTTCCTAGGGCAAGCAACTAAGCCATCTTTGGAAAGTTAAAGTTCTGAAAAAATTCTTATTTCTATTTGTTTATTTAGCTTTTAATAGAATTTCTCAATTTCTGTTTGTTCTTTGAGACTCTTACATAACTCGGGCTGGTCTGGAACTCAGTAGGTAGCAGAAAGTGGTCTTGAACCCTTGAACTTCCTGCCTGCCTTCCCAGTGCTTGGATTACAAGCGTGTACCACTACAACCAACGTTGACTCTTTAGATATTTTTGTTTATTTTTATTTTTGAGACAGGGTTACAGTATGTAGGCCTGAATGGCCTGGATCTCATTATGTGGACCATATAATGTGTGCCTTGAACTCAGAGATTCACTTACCTGGTCCTCTGAATTGCTCAGATGTAAAAGCATGTACCATCATGCTTGGCTCAAGCTTTCTTCAACCTCTCTCTTTGAGAACTCTAATGATAAAATTATAAGCTGTACAGAATAGAATAAGTTTTGAGGCCTGGGTGTGGTAGAGCATGCCTTTTATCCTGGTACTTAATAGATAGGCGGATCTGTGTGAGCTCAAGGTCTCGTTGGCCTACAAAGTGAGTTCCAAGACAGCCAGGGCCACACAGTGGGATCCTGTTTCAAAAGAACCAAAAAAGAAAAGAAAAAAACAGAGGCCGTTTTTAATCCAATACACACACACACACACACACACACACACACACACACACACACACACACACACACACACACGTATAGTTCAACTAAACCAAATGGACTACTTAAAATGAGCAAAACTTTTCAGTTTGGCCACTAGGGGTCTCTTTGTGCATGTCAAGCAATTTTCCACTAGGGGTTTCGTTTCAGTCTGATCTTTAAGACTCAAAACTTAACCTCCTCCTTTCCCGCCTTGAGACAGGGTCTAACTATGTAGCCCTGGCTGGCCTGGAACTCATTGGGTAAACCAGGCTAGCCTCGAATTCACTGAGATCTTCCTGGCTCCTGATTAAAGAAGTGCACCCCTGTCCCAGGCTAAAACTTTCCTCCTTTTGTTTTCTCTCCCTGAAAATTCTAAGCTCTACAAGAATTATTTTCATATTGATTGCATGCAAAAAAACATTCTTATTTTACAATGAGATCTTATACTGGACAAATTCTTACCTATGAATTATATTAATTCACAAACAGGTCCAGGAAAGTTTATTAAATATTTATAAGCCATATGAACTATCCCGTACCCAGTATTTGAAACATAAAGTAGATTTTCTAATATGGTCACAAGTTAACAATCCAATTATTTGAAAGGGGCGGGGGATAAGAACCCTTATGAAACCCATTTGTTTAAACAATGAATACTTTCTCCATGCCTGTATACTTTATTAGGTTTGACAATTTGGTGTTTAAGATAAATTGAATATATTTTTACCACCATAATTTGGAGCAACCTATTCTGTTTCTGTCTTGATAAAAATTTTGCTCGTTTGCTATTTGTTGAAAAGAGAAAACATGTTTTGAGCCTCAGAATATGTCAGATGATGAAAACATGAAGTATTATGTGTGCCTATCTCCCCCAAATAAAACCTCTAAGGACGTTTTTGAGCTCCTGAAATGGGAAATTCAGATGGCTGATCAAAAAAGTAAGAGCAATTCAGGAGGAAGAAAGCAGGAAGGTTGGGGCAGGATCACGCTCCGTTCACGTCACTCCCTTAGTCACCTTTCTTATTTATAAATTTGCCTTATAAAAGCAATATTGGCTCCTTTTAGTTGTAGTAATACACAAAGGATAGGCTTAAAATAGTGAAAAGACTGGTTTAGTAGTCCCAGCCTGTAATCTCTTTGAGTGGGTAGGGTAAACTGAGGAAGGAGAATCGCTGGATCCAGTTGTAGCATGGGCAACATAGCAAACCCCATTTCAAAATAAATGAGTAAACATAAATAGAAAATAGTTTACAGATTAGCTGGGAGTGGTAGTTTATGCTTATGATCCTAATATCCTGGTGGCTGAGGCTGGACAATCTTCATGAGTTCAAGACCAACCTGGGTTTAACAAGCCTGTACAGATGAGCAGTAAAGTGGGCTAAGGGGGTAGCTCATCTGAAAAGGTGCTTGTGGTGACACTGACAACCATGGTTTAAGCCCTGTAACATATGAAAGTCTGGAACTAGCTCCCACAAATACCCCTTTGATATTTACACAATATCACAAAATCAGTAACACAAAATAACACAAAAATCAATACTGTTGGCCCCTTACATGGTGGCACACATCTTAATCATAGCACTTGGCAAGCAGAGGCAGAAACTATGTTAGGCTGAGGCCAACCTGGTCTTCACAGAAAGTTCCAGAAGAGCTAGGGACCCTGTCTCACAAAAAAAAAAAAAAAAAAAAAAAAAAAAAAAAAGCCCAAAACAAACAAACAAAAACCTTATTCAGGTGATGATGGTGCATGCCTTTGATCCAAGCACTACGGAAGCAGAGACAGGTGGATCTCCGAGGCCAGCCTGGTCTACAAAGGGAGTGCTAGAACATCCAGGACTGTTACACTGAGAAACTCTTGTCTCCAAAAACCGAAAAGAAACCCAAGCGAAAAATATGATAATAATAATAATAACATCACCATCAATGGAATTATTTTCACAGTCACCCTTGGCATTAGTGCAGTAAACTGCAGAGATTTTTCTAAAATTCTGAGGTAGTGGGCTGGAGAGATGGTGGATCAATGGTTAAGAGCACTTGTTCTTGCAGAGTACAAGGGTTCGATTCCTAGCACCAAGAGGTTACAACCATCCATCTATAACACCAGTTCCAGTAGATCTGACAGCTTTCCTGACCTCCTCAGGGACGTGGCATGCACAGGGCGCACATATATATAAACATATATATATATATATATATATATATATATATATATATATATATATATATATATATGAGCAAAGCATTCATAAACGTGAAATTATAAAATCTTAAAAACACTTCTGAGGCGGTATTTGAAACCACGAATTTCTCGTAATGGTAGCAAATAGCTCAAGCACTGTAGTCTCTAGGAGAGGAGGATGCCACTTTGTAGTAATTCTCAGAACAGAAAGCAAGAGTGTGTATCAGTTTCCTCATTTGATCCCTACGTCTGTGTCTGTTTCTTTTGTAAGTTCACGTCTCTGGGTCGGACGTTTTAAGTAAGTAATTACCACCCGGTCCCAAGATTTGCACACACCTTCAAGAATGTTTACCCAGCCCTGTCATTGTATTACTCGTATTTCCTAGAATGGGGAGGGCTAGGGGTTTGCAGAGGACTGCCTTCTTCCTCTCACTCTCGGGTGATCGCTCTGGGACAAATACCCCCACGTCACTCGGTGCGGCGGTCTGGCTCGGAGCAGCGCAGGACCGGGGCACGTGACCCGCCCGCAGTCCTCGCTGTGGCCCGGGGCCCGGGATGCAGTCGCGCTGACGTCCTCCTCCTGGTTACCCACAAGCCTCTGTACCCCGGTGCGGGCAGGAAGAGGGCAATCGGGTCCACTGCCTGCCCGGGAGGTCCGGGTGCCTTCTGAGCCGGACGCGGACTCTGCCCCGCACCCTCAGTGCTTTCAAACTGGCAGCCACCCGTCTCTCACCGTGGCAGAGAGGGAGACTGCCCGGCCCAGGCTCTCGTCCTAACGTGCTGCCCCGTGTCTGGGACGTGGGGGCCAGGGCGCTCTGCTGACAGCTGTCAGACTGTCAGCGACTACAGAGCCTCGGCACTCCCCGGTCTGCGTCATCGCGTACCGGTCATTAGGTTCTTCCTAACATCTAGGAATTGTAGAGCAGGGCCACTTGAATACCATATAGCGTCTAGTACGTGCTGCCGTTTAGTAAGTATTAGCCTCGCAGGCCCGACCTGGCTGCCCCTCCGCACCAGCCCTTCCTGTCCCTCTGCCTCATCGCCTGCGGTCTCGCGTCTGCTCCAGATTCTCGCGCGCCCCTCCTCTCCGTGGCTGACAAGTCTCTTCCTCCTTCGCTCTCAGCGCCCGGCCTGGGACTGCATTTCCCGGCAGGCGCCGCGGCCTCTGGCCAATGAGAGACCTAGAATTTGGCGGCGGCGGCGCCGAACGGGGCGGGGGGGCTTTGTGCGCGGAGGCGGCGGCGGCGGCGACGGCGGCGGGAGCTGGCGCGGAGATCCGGACGGAGGCCGAGGTCGGGGCTGGGTGCCGGGCGCCTGGGAGAGGTGTGCAGCTTTTGATTGGAGCCCCGGGACCCCGCTGCGGTTCGGGTCCGCCAGCCTCCGGCTCCTCTCCGGCAGCAGCAGCTACGCGGCGACCCCCGTCCGGCCGCCTCCCCTTCGCTCCGCGTCGCCCGCAGCCTTCCGTCTGCCCGCAAACGAGCCCGGCCGGCCGGGCCGTGGCCCTCCTCAGTGCCGGCCGCCATGGCAGGGGTGCTCGGCGCGGGGGAAATCTAGTCCGAGGATTTCATGCGGCCTAGCTCGGTTCCGTCTCCTGCGCCCGCGGTCCCGGCAGCTGCCGGCAACCCAGCCCCACTTCGGGCCTCCGTGTCTCTCCTGTGATCGTACTGACACGGCAGGGGGGTTAGAATGGAACAAACTGAAGGTAAAGTGCTTGTGTACGTGTGTGTTGCGCGTCAGGGCTGAGGAGGATCCTTGGGGTGGGGGCGACCTAAAAGACTCAGGCACCCGTAAGGAGTGAGACCCTGGAAGAGAAGGGTCCGCTGATGGCCTGAGAGGGTTCGGGGAAGGAAGAGCAGATGGTAAGGTGGGTGTGGAAGGAATTGGGAGGTGGGGCAGGTAGGCTTGGGATGTGATGTAGTGGTGCTGAGCTGGGAATTGGGAGTAGAGGTGGGATGGGGGCGGGGATAAGGATGGAAACGGGGGAGGGGTAGGAAAAGAGAAGAGTTAGATTTGGACATTAGCGATCTAATGCAAATCAGGGTCGGTCTGGAACGAAGTGTGGAAACTAGAAGAGTTGGGGGAAAGGGATAGGGTTGATGGAGAAGCGAGACATCTTCTGGGAATCAAGGGGAGAAACTAGTGAATCAAAGTGGAGGAAAAGATAAAATTAGGAAACAGGGATGAAAAATGATCGTGTCAGGATGCAAGAGGAGGATAGGAAATAGACGCAGGAAACTGAAAGACATACGATTGGGCTAGGGAAGGACATTAGCTGAGTGTTGGAAGGGATGAGAATTATCGACCAGGCAGCACAGAGTGTGAGGAAAAGAAGGATTGTTATTGAAGTGTTAGAAGGGAAAGCCTTTTGTTCCTATATTTGTGTGTATTCTGTCTTGTATTTCAAGGCTAGAGAAATAGAGAAGCTAGTGGTTTATGGGGTTGTGATTGTTGTGAAATGAGGAGGTGTGGGTGTTACAGTTCTGAGAGAAGAGATGTGTTTGTGTTATGGTAGGGAGGCAGGGAAAGACATGGCCATAATTTGATGGTTTTGGTGAGGGAGTAAAGACTATTCAGATTTAAAGGGGGCAGGGGCAGCCATGTTTGCTACCAGGCACTGCAGTGTAAATAAATTCCTTTTCCTCTACGACATCTGCGTGAATCAGGAGCCGACAGTTCACATTGTTACATCTCCCCTTCTATTCATGAACTTCTCTTACCTCTTGGGTCATTTACAATTACTCATAACCACGGAAGGACGCGGCGATGTTTCCCATCTGTGTGTTTTGCTGCCTCTTCCTTTCTTTCCCCTTTTCCTTCTGGTTGCAAGAAAGGGCATACTGATAAACTGCAGTGTAAAATTTAACCCTTTTTATAAATTTAAAATTTAGATTTTTTTTTAACTAACCAAAGAAATCATTGTTACCATATTCCAAGCTTGACTGTGAAAAGTCTTAAATATTGATTGGTTTCCCACACCTCAGAAGCAAGTCAACATGTTTTTTTTTTTTTTTTTTTTTTTTTTTTTCCAATTCTTTAAGTAAACAAGGAAATTGCGTTGGCTATTTTACTTGGGGCACTCTTAGAAAGGGGTGGGGAAAATCAGCCTGTTGTAGATCATCTGCTTGCTGAATTTAGAATTTTGGAAAATTAGAGATGTTCCTGGTAATATGCATGTTGTTATGAATAATGCTTTTTTATTAGCTTTTTTTTTCATCTCAGCCCTTTGCTTTCATGTAGCTAGTTCAATACAGTCTCCAAATGCCAGTTCATCACTGTGATCTGTGAAGTACACATGTAATCCTCAGATCCTTACTGAGTTGCCAGCTTTTGGGGGGTGGGTGGATGGGAAGTTCTGTCACTCTCATGAAAGCGCCAGCAATTTCTTAATGTATTCAGATATAACTACTTGTTTGATCTGAATTTAGACTTAGGGTCTGAGTCCTGACAAAGTAGATAAATTGGTATTGGGTGAAATCTATTTTCTGTTCATATTGAAAAGGATTCATTATGCACTTTGCTTAAAATGATTGTAATTGTGGTAATCCAAACTTTAGCTATGTGTTAGTATTGGAACTGTTTTCTAATACCAGCAAGTCCTGCTAACTATACAGTGGGCTTGGTCCATTTGTACTACATACAAGTCTTAATAGTAATGTTCTCTCGGTTTTTATAGAATTTGGTGGAAAACTGAAATTTAATGGTGTTAGAATGGTACTTTCTGAGATTAGAATTGGAATAAATGTCAGATTCATAACTTGGTGTATTTTGATTGATAATATATAGCCTGAAATTTTTTTTTTTAATTCTAAAGATAAGTTCCATTCAAAGTCATTCAGCATGTACTTGGAATTTATCTATTTTGATAGAGACATTTTATTTGTGTTTCTCTCCTGGTTGACATATTATTTGTAATTGGTAGACTTACTTGCATGAACTGCCAGTGCCATCACATTTAGGAAAATGAGCAGCTGTATATTACAACAGAGAATATCTATTTGGAAGCTCAAATGAGCCCTCTTAGAGTGTTCTGTCTGCGTTCCTTGGACAGGTTTCCAGCAAGGCTGCTGTATTTACCAAACACACAGAATCAAATCTCCGTGGTTACTACTGTGCTTGTCCTCTGCACACATGGTACTTAAAATTTTCTAAAAATTATTTTCTTTTTTGTGTATTAGTGTTTTTACCTGTATGTATGTATGTCTGTGTACAACATTTGTGCCTGGTGTCTACTGGAGGTCAGGAGAGGCCAACAGGTCCCCTGAAATGGGAATTATGGATGGTTGTAAGCTGCCATATGGTTTCTGGGAATTGAACCTGGATCTTCTGGAGGAGCAGACAGTGCTTTAAACCACCAAGCTGTCTCTCTGACCCTGATACCTTTTTAAAAAACTTATTTATTGAGATGTCTCATATATCCCATGCTGGCCTCAAGCTTTCAGTATAGCTGAGGCTGACCTTGAACTTCTGATTTCTCATTCATCTGAGCATGCTGATATAACCGTGTGCTAACGTGCCTGGTTTATTGGTGCTGGGAGTCCCACCTTGGGACCAACTAAACTACGCCCCCCCCCTTTTTTTGAGTGACAAATTAACAGATGGTCTCGTAATGATTAGATTAAAAGAGTTTCAAATGAAGGAAGCTAATTGCCCACAAAATTGGTTATTTTTGTTCCAACTGTCCAAAGTGACTCTAAAGGCAATATTTTCTGGAATTTTAAATAATAATCATAATTTAACAGTTAATAGTTATCCTCTTGTGGTGTACTATGCTACATACATTTATGATTTCTTTTTATCTTCCCAACAGTTTTCTGAGACTCTAGTTTTAACTGCTTTTTGCAAATGCAGAAACAGGTTAGATAATGTTACAGATGTTATTAAATATTTAAATAACAAAGCTGGTATTGTAGGTATTTTAAATTATAAAACCCAGAGAAGCAAACTGTTTCTGTTAGCTCCTTCTAATTTAACTTGAAAATAACATGTGCTTGTTATTTTAAAATATTTTAAAAGATTAGTGTCCCCAGTTATCAGTTTAACTAGTTAGAAGTGTCTTGAGTGTCCTTAGCAGTTTCTGTGGATTTACTTAGATATATAGAATGGACTCACATTAATTCTAGGACCCAGGTCTATATTATATTAGCCAGAGCTAAACCTTGGCCTTCATTATTTTATTTCCAGTTGTTGTCTTCCTGCTTGAGTCTTTCATGTGTCTGAGATTATGTGCACACAGCCCTGACTAGTTTTCTGTTTTATTTTGCAGACATGTGGGCCTCTAACTTTTATTTGAGACTTAGGTAAAATACTGCCACTTAAACTAACCATTTTGTTTGTTTATTTTTGAGGCAGGGTCTCTATTAAGTAGCTCTGGCTGGGCCTTGAATCATAGTGATTGATCACTTGCCTCTGCCTCCTCAGTGTTGTGATTGTGATTGATTAAAGGTGTGCACCTCAGGTCCAGCTAAATTAACCTTTTTTTTTCTGTTAAAAGAATGATTTTGACTACATTCCTAACAGTCTGTCCGAATGGAGGATAAATGTTCCAATCTACCTTATTTTACAGGAGAAAAAACCTGAGGTCTATAAAGTTTAAGTACAAGCAAGGTTTTGGTGCCACCTTATTACTTTATTTCCTTACTGTGAAAGTATTTGATCTGTTCTTTCAAGTTCAAGGTGAAGGGTTGTGCTGAGGTCAGGCAGTGTGGGTATACCGAGTCCCAGGGAGTTGCATGAGGCAATTGTCATGTTCCACGTTTTTCATTTTCTGACAGGCAGCATATGGACAGAGTGTTTTTATGTGTAACTGGATTATATCCAGCCTATGTTGAAGTTTGTGTTTTGTGTAATGGAATAGGTATTGGCAGAAAATTTCCCCTTGTAATAAAATTGTCAATGAAATAGTTAGCAATGAGGGGGAAAAAAATCAGAAATCCAGTCCTGGCCCCAAAGTAAAATTGAGACACTGGTCAAATGTTCTTTTTCTTTCTTTTTTAAATGAGCTGAAAAAAAAAAACCTAATTAAAAACAATACTTTTAAAAATATCTCAGGTTGGACATGATGGTTCATGTTTTTAATCCCAGTCCTCTGGAGGTGGAGGTGGAGGCAGGTGGATTTCTGTGAGTTGGAGGCCAGCCTGGTCTACATAGTGAGTTCCAGGACAGCCAGGAACTCTGTAATAGAGACCCTGTATTAAAGTAAAAAAAAAAAAAAAAAAAAAAAAAAACCAAAAACATCTTAAGAGACACTGTTGATTTCTTTTAATTATTTTTTCTATAAAAAAAAATAGGTGGCCACAACTTCATATTAAATGATTGACTTGACCTCACTGTGTAGCCCAGGCCAGCATACCTAACTCATGACTTTCTCTACCTTAACCTCTCATCTGCTAGCATTACAATTTTGTGCCACTATGCTGAACATATTGAGTCTCTTAAAACAAAAAGAGAGCCTCACCTGTTGTAGACACAAAAGAAATTAAAATTATTATTTCAATTTTTTTGGAGATTAACATTTTTATGTGTATGAGTATTTGCCTGAATATATGTCTACACACTCTGTGTGTGCAGTGTCCATGGAGGGTAGAGGGTGTTGGTTGTCTTGGGATTGGAGTTACAAACAGTTGTTAGTTGCCATGTGAGTGCTGGGAACTAAACCAGGTCCTCTAGATCAGCAGTGTCTTAACTGCTGAGCCATTTCTTGAGCCTGGACTTATCTACCTTTCTAAGGTTATAAAGCCACAGTGATTATGTTTTATTGGCATAAAGTTAGATGAGTGGACTAGAGTCCAGAAATAGGTAATTATCAAGAATTGTTATATATGAAGCCAAAAGTGGTAAAAACCTAGAATCCCACCACTTAGGAGGAGCTCAGGTTTGGGGTCAAACTGATTAAAAACAGTCAGACTGTATCAGAAAACAGCGCATGTGTTTACAGTACACACACACAAACACGCCAACACATACACATTGTGTTACACATATACAGTGCTACATATACTGATAATTTTAAAAAAGAAATAAATGATAAACACAACATGGATCAATCTTGAAATAGTTCTAAGTGAATCTACCAAAAGAAAACGTATTCTATGATTCTATGATTCCAAACTTAAGTCTTTATTCCATGCACACTGCTCTACCGTGACTAGCACAGCAGTCCCAAGAAATTAAAGTTGCTAAAGCTTTAAAAGCTTTAGAAGTTGTTATTCACAAAAATCTGTTTTCACTGCATGGCTGTTTTTAATTTTACATTAGAGAAAAAAGCATTTTTGAAGAAGCAATTCAAATGATTTTTTTGTTAATAAACACATCTATCTACCTTTTGAGTTTTTAAATAACTAATGAGTTTTATTTCTTTAGAATAATCTTTTCATAGATATTTATAAGATGGCTGAGATGGCTCATCAGGTAAAGGCACTAGCCACCAAGCTTGAGGACAACCCGATTAGATCCCTGGGACCTAGATGGTGGAAAAAGAAAACTGATTCCTGTAAGTTGTCCTCTGAACTACACAGACACAAATGAATTTAATCTTAAAAAACTAAAGAGTAAATATACCATGTAGATGTTCTAAAGTGACCTAATTTTTAAAAATGTCTCTCTTATTGTGTGCGTGTGTATCTGTGCAGGTGCGGGTGTATGTGGAGGTCAGTGGAACACTTTCGGGTTCAAGTTCAGACAGTCAGACTGTCTAGGCAAGCATTTGACCCCTTGAACAATCTGGCTGGTCCTAGCTAGTATATTTGAAAAGCTTACGGTTTCATTTTCATTTTTACTATTAACCTTAGGAAATACATAGTAAGTTTTTTTTTTTGTTGTTATTTTGTCTTTTTTTAAAAATTTTCCTTTAGAGCTGAGGACCAAACCCAGGGCCTCACTGAGCTAAATCCCCAACCCCATAGTAAGTTTCTTAAATGCTACCATGTTAGGTGTAATACCTATTTAGTGTGGCATATTTAAAATTTTGTGATTTAGAAAATGTTACTGGATGTGTGTTGTTTCTCCTCTAGCACATCTGACATTAACAAGATTGAAAGAGGATTCTTAGCTTATTTAAAAATTATAGTCATGGCTTTTTGTTTGTTTTGTAAGATGGGGTCTCCAGTAGCTCAGGCTGGCCTCCAGTGAACTTCCTATGTATCTGGGAGTGGCCTTGAAAAATTACTTCTTTGCCTCTACTTCCCAAATGCAGAGCTCTAGGTATGCAATACTACACTGAACTAGATCCAGATTCTTTTTTTTTTTTTTCTATTTGAGACAGGCTAGCCTCAACCTGTCATGTGGGAGAGACTGGTATTGAACTCCTGATTATATTACCTCTGCCTTTGGGGTTTGTAGACATTCATTATCAAAGCTGCATTAGACACGATCTCAGTCATCATTAAGATATGTTGAGAAAGCAAATAGGTAAATGAAAAAGAATTATGTATTCAAGCTATATAATAACATTTTACATGGTGCCTTCTTGGTTTATTTTATAAATACCCCCATAATAACTCCATTTTAAAAATTAATCTAAAAGCACAATATAATTGTTTAACTGAATCTGGGAGATTTTGAAATTTCCTCAATGCCTAAGACCAAAAAGACTAATCATCTAATATAAAGTAGGTTTTTGGATTTCAGACTACTTCTAAACTACTACTTCAAAATTTATTTTTGTATTTTATGTGCATTGATCATTTTTCTTACATATATGTATATGTGAGGATGTTGGGTCTCTTAGAGCAGACAGGTGTGAGCCACCACATGGGTCCTGGGAATTGAACCCTGGGCCTCTGGAAGAGCGGCTGTACCATCTCTTCAGCCTAAAACTATTTTTTTAAAAGATTTATTTATTTATTTTATGGATGTGAGTGTACTGTCTCTTCAGACACACCAGAAGAGGGCATTGGATTCCATTACAGATGATTGTGAGCCACTGTGTGGTTGCTGGGAATTGAACCCAGGACCTCTGGAAAGTAGTCAGTGCTCTTAACCACTGAGCCATCTCTCCAGCCCAACATGGATTATTTTTATTATATACTTTATAAAAACATCCAAAGCACAAACACACATGACCCACCATCAGGGAATGTCAGAAACCTAGATTCTCCTTTTCTCTCAAGTATTTATATCCCAGAACTAGTGAACTTTTAATTTGAAGTTTTAATAGCTTTTTAGCATTGCAGTATCATAGTCACTTTTGTGGACCCTAAAGACTTTACTGCTCTTAAGGCTGGTAATATGGCATCAGCACTGACAGCCTTTTCTAAATGTCCACACAAATGCATTCAGATAAGTAGGCCAGTTGGCTGGCTCTTAAGCCAAATTAGTTAATCAATTGGCTTATTTGTTTGTTTGTTTATTTTTGAGACAGGGTTTGTGTCTGTAGAGCTGGCTATCCTAGAACTAGCTTAGTAGATCAGGCTGATCCTCCTGCCTCTGCCTCCACAGTGCTGGCATCAAGGACATGCACATTTGTCATTTTTGAGACAAGGTTTCTTGGTGTAATCTTGGTTGTCCTGTAATTCTCTCTGCTCTCCAAGTGCAGGTGAAGTGGAGGTGACTGCCATGGTTCTAGATACTTCGGAGTCAAAGACAGAAGGATCCCTTGACTATCGGAGTCTAAGACCAGCTCAGGCATTTTAGGAAGAGCACATCTTAAACAAACAAGCACTGGCAGGACATAGCGGTTCATACTCTTGGTTTCTCTGTGTAGCCCTGGCTGTCCTGGGACTGCTTCTGTTAACCAGGCTGGCTTAGAATTCACAGAGATCTGCCAGCCTCTGCCTCCCCAGTGCTGGGATTAAGTGTGCAGGTTCTGGGTAATGGTGGTGTGCTCAGGAAGCAGAAGCAGGCAGATATCTGTGAGCTGTATGTAGGCTAGCAATTTGGACTACACAGTGATCTCAGGCCAGCAAGGAGAGACAGTGAGACCCTGTCTCTGGGGGGAAAAAAAGCCTGAGTAGATGGCTCACTGGGTAAAGGTATTTTCTACCCAGCCTGGTAACTTGAGTTTAATCCCTGAAATTCTACATGGTGGAAAGGCGAGAATGAATTTTTCCCAAGCTGTCCTGTGACTTCTACACAAGTGCTGTGGCACATGCATGTTTCTGCCTCCAATATACAAAGAAATAAATGCAGTTAAGTGAGTAAAGTAAAATGATTTGATTCAGATTTGATTTATAAACACCTTATTTTAAAAACTGTCCCCATTTACTTCACTGTAAGAGATTTGCTTTGATCTAACTGACCTTTTTCCTAGTATTTGTTCTGCAGGTGTGTTTACTTTAAGCCAGTTTAGCAAACTGTGTGTGTATTGGGGGGTTGGCATATGCATACACATGTGTATATTCACTTATGTGCATAAGCACAGAGTTGCTGGGTTTCTTTCTCTACTGCCTGTCTCCTCTGAAGCAGGGTCTCTCCCTGTACCTGGAGCTTGTATTCTTTTTCTTATTGGGCTATTAGCCAACAGGCTTTCAGTGTTTTCCTGCTTGTGCCTCCACAGGACTGAGATTACACACATTTGTGAGATCATGCCTAGCTTGTTATGTGGGTGCTGTGATCTAAACTGAGGTCACCATGGTTGTGCAGCAAGTGCTGTCAACCAGCGTCATCTCTCCAACTCCCTCCTCTTAAATTGGGTGGGCAGTGGAGTTGAAGGGCCTAAGTTGATATCTGAGTTCCTATCACCATTTTACCTTACCATTGAAGATCAGTGCTCTTGTTGATGAATAGAAATGACTACTTAGGGCTGGAGAGATGGCTCAGTGGTTAGAGCACTGACTGCTCTTCCAGAGGTCCTGAGTTCAAATTCTAGCAACCACATGGTGGCTCACAATCATCTGTAATGAAATCTGATGTCCTCTTCTGGTGTGTCTGAAGACAGTTACAGTGTATTTATATGTAATTAAAAAAAAAAGAAAGAAAAGAAAAAAAGAAATGACTACTTAGAGTTGTGGAGCTTCAAACCAAAGTGCTAAAGTACCAGACTATAGTAGGCTTGTTGTTGGTAATTCACACTTCTTAAAAACAGAAATAAAATATTGGAGTCTGAGGGTGTGGCTCAGTAGTAGAATGCTTTTCTGTGTATAAAGAGGCCCTAGATTTGACTTTCAGCTTTAAAAAAGAGATGGGGGGGGGGGAGAAGGAAGAAAGAAAGAAGGAAAACCTCTACAAATGAGGTTGTATTTAATTGCATGTTTAGTGGATGAAGAGATGAACTCACTTGGCTGCCTTAACAGAAGTTAAGAAATGTTGGAGCAGCATCTTTGCATAGGCTGTGTGGGTGTTCTCAGTAAGAGAATTCATGTTAGTACAAGTATGAACAAGAAGTTAACTTTCCAGTTCAGACTTACTTTCACTTTAGTTACTGTAACATCATGCATCTAACTGCACCAATGCTTGGTGTTCTGATGAAGCCAGTATGCGATGTAAAATTTGAATATAAAGAGCCTAAAGTCCTGAAGTGGTAAAACCAGTGAAGCAAAACAGAAAACAAAACAGAACTCCAGAAAACACCTAATCATCTTTATAGTAAATGAAAAACTTAGTTACAGGTTTTAGTTTGATACATTGATTAGTACTTTAAAACACCTATTATTTTTGTCATAATTATTTTTTTTAACTTGAGGCTAACAGAATCCAAGGTATAAGAAATTAAAATTTGAACATTTATAAAATCTAAGAACCAACTGGATGTGGTGATTTACTTTTAATCCTAGCACTCAGTGGGCTGAGGCAGGAGGATCTCTGAGTTCAAGGCCAGCCTGTTCTACATGGTTCCAGGATCCCCGAGGCTATATAGTGAGACCCATCTCAAAATAAGTTGATAAGAACTAATTTCAGAAGCTATCTTATTATCATTTACGCGATTTTAAAGAGAGTAGAACAAGATGACAGATAGAAGTTGGCTTAGTTGGGGCTAGAGAGACGGCTCAGTGGTTAAGAGCTTACTGCTCTTGCAGAGGACTTGGGTTTGCTCTCTAATGCCCTCATGGCCACAACCACTTGTAACCCAGTTCTAGAGGATCCTGTACTCACGTGTTAACACATAGAGTATAAATAATACACTTGAGCACACACACTCAGGCACACACACATGCACATACAATCAATTTTTTTTAAAAGAAATAGGTTAGTTTGTAGTAACTTTCAGTATGAGCCAGTACTCTTGTGGTAAGAAACTGGACAAACATCTAATACACATCTTGAAGTGGTAACCATGTTTGTTGTTGTTTGGTGTAGTCAAGAACAAAGTAAAGATTGTGGAGGTGGAACTGGGTGAATAAGGGAAACAGCATTTAATTAGTAACCATTGTATTGTTACAAGGTAGTCAAACAGTAATGTGGTTTAGTCAGAAAAAACTGATCTATGATCTAAAATGCTGAATAATTTATTGAAATGATAATCAAGTGAAAACATTGAATTTAATAGCATGGTTTATGGGTATTTGAATTTAAATGTAGGTTTAAATTTTTCTCATTAATTAATTAATTATGCTCCATGTCACGAAGGTCACTCTCCTTACATAGGATAGTCTCTTTGAAAACCAATTTTCTTCTAGCACTTTGGTTTGAGATGGGGGGTGGTTTCACCATTGTAGCTAGGCTAGCCTCCAAATCCCGAGTGCTACATTACAACACCATAGCATACTGTGTATGGGAAATTTCAAATGTATCTTTTTAAGGAAATATTTAAGGTGACAGCAGCACAGCTAACCAGATTATGGAGCAGCACAGCTAATGTGTTTTTGTTGTTTAAATTTTTGTAAATGTAAAAAAGGAAAATTAGGAGAACATGTACAGCTTTGGACATGTTTTGATTACTTTGAAGATGTCATGAAGACAGTATGGTAGTCATGGTGATTTTATATCTGTAAAAGCTTATATAGCTAAGAGCATTGGATGTAAATTTCACTTAATGTTTGTTATTACAAATAAAAGTTATTAAATAATGTGAAGACTATTGAGCCTTAAAGTTAATTTAATGTCAAAATAAAACTCCAAGCTATATATTTATATATGGACATCTGGAGGAATGGTATCTTCTATTCTTTGGTGTCATTTCAGGTACTGAATCACTTGGTTTAATTCCCACATATCAGACAGTGAATGAGATAGCTCCATGGTTAAGGACCTGGGTTTGATCCCCAGCACCCACTTGGTGACCCTCAGCTGTCCATAGCTCCAGTTCCAGGGAACCCAACTTTCTGGTCTCTGAGGGTTCCAGGCATGCACTCGATGCACAGACATCCATGCAGGCAAGTCACTTATACAAGCCAAATAAAAAGTGTTTGCAAAGGACTGTTAAGACTAGCATTACTAGCACATGCTTTTACTCTGAACATTCTGCTCGTCTTTGGATTTACCTGTCACTTTAGCATGTAGTATGATTGCTTCCATGTCCATGTAGGTGATTTCCCTTCCTTTTCCTCTCTCCCCCCCTCCTTCCCTCTCTTTGTCTGTCTGTCTGTCTCCCTCTCTTTCTCTCTCTCTCTCTCTCTGTCCACCCCCCACCCCCCCCCAGTCTATGTAGACTGGCTTTGAACTCACAGGGATTCACTTGCCTCTGCTTCCTTAGTGCTGGGATTAAAGGTGTGTGGTACCATACCAGGGTGATTTCTCTCTTGCATCACAGTATTTACCCATTTCTTCAGAGTTCATGACTAACCTCATTTCTATAAGCATGTGAGGATATTTTCATGAGGTTGTTTAAGGGATAGTGCTGTGCAGTAGAGCTTAGAAGGGGGTAGAAAGAACTGAATTTCCCCCTGAGATAAGGTTGCCAGCACTGGCTGCTATGTTTGAACTTCTGACTCCAGTCACGCAGCTAAGGATTGGCTGCTGCTGCTTATGCCTTCCCTACAGTCTTAAAGACCTTAAAAGTTTGAATTTTATGTATTATATGTCTTTGTGTGAATATGTGCATGAAGATGCTGAATAGTCCAGAAAAGGGCATCTGGAGCCAGAGTAGTTGGGAGCCACCTGGCATGGGGTCTGTAATCTGAACTCTGCTCTTCTACAAGAACGATGAACTCTTCCAGCCCAGGACACCCACATGTACGCACGCACGCACGCACGCACACACTCACGCATGTATGTATGTATATATGTATGTATTTGGTTTTTGACTTTGGTTTTGATATTTGAGACAGGGTTTCTTTGTGTAGACCTGGCTGACCTGGAACTTGTTCTATATAAATCAGGCTGGCTTGAATGTATTTGTTTTATTATTTTGTTTGGATGCTATGCCTACATATGTGTTTGTACACAGCATGCATGCCTGGTGCCAGCAGAAGTCAGCAGAGGGCATCAGATCCTCCAGATCTGGAGTTACAGGTGTTTCTGAGCCACCATATGGTTCTGGGAATTGAACCATTGACCTCTAAAAGAGCAATCGGTGCTCTTAATCACTGAGCCAGCTAACTCTCCAGCCCTCCTAGAATTTTTTTTTAAAGATTTACGTATTTATTACATGTAAGTACACTGTAGCTGTCTTCAGACACACCAGAAGAGGGCATCAGATCTCATTACAGATGATTGTGAACCACCATGTGGTTGCTTGGATTTGAACTCAGGACTTCTGGAAGAGCAGTCAGTGCTCTTAACCACTAAGCCATCCCTCCAGCCCGAAGTTTTCTTTTAATTTAACTGTTTCACTTATTTCTGCTCACTGCCTCCCTCCTAGTCATCCCCTCCCACAATCCTTCCCCCATGCCCTCTCCCCTTCTCCTCTGAGCAGATGGGGGCTCCTCTGGGCATCTCCCCCACCCTGGCTCTTCAAGTCTCTTCAGACTAGGCACTTCCTCTCCCACTGAGGCCAAACAAGGCAGCCCTTAGAATTCTTTTAGTCAATGGAATTAATAGCAGATCTACTGCTAAGCAATAAAATGTTTCTTTTTAATTTTTTTGTTTGCTTGTTTGTTTTGTTTTGTTGAAGCAGGGTTTCTCTCTGTAGCCCCGGCTGTCCTGGAACCTGCTGTGTATACCATGAAAGCCTCAAACTCAGAGAAGCAGCGATAAAATGTTGTAAATGTAAGTTGCTTCCTCTGTGTTTGTATATTTTGGACTAGTGCATGCTTATGATCCCTTACTTGGGAGGTGGAAGCAGGAGGATCTGAAATTTAAGTTCATCTTCAGTTATATGGTATGTTAGAAGATAGCTCAGGTTACACGAGACCTATTCTTAAAACAACAATAAAAACTAAACAGACAGTCAGTGTAATCTGTGTAGAAAGGACTTGTTTCTTCTCACCTATTTCTGTACACCTGCTTTTATTTTCTCCCTCCCTCAGGAGCTCACTATGTAGGCAAGAATGACCTGGAACTTCTGGTCCTTTTACCTCTACCTCCCCAGCACTGGGATAGTTGGTATGTGCCACCACACCCAGTTTTATAGGTTGCTGAGGTTAAAAACTAGGGGTTTTTATGTGTTAGGCAAGAACTACCAACTGAGATCAATCTCCAGTCCCCATACAAACATTTTAAAAATTATTTTATATATGAGTGTTGCATATATATATCTGCCTGTCTATCTGTCTGCCTGTCTACCATGTACTTACTGGAGGGTGTCAGTCCCATGGAGTTGGAGTTACAGATGGTTGTGAGCCTCCATATGGGTGGTGGGAATTGAACCTAGATCCTCTACAAAAGTCACAGTGCTCTTAGCCACTGGGCCACCTCTCCAGTCCTATAAATTCTTAAATGATGAAGCAGTTATCTAAGATGTGAAGTTTTTTATTTAGGGAACTTGTTCATAATTGTGTCTCTGGGTATGTGTGTGGTCCCACTCACTGGTGTAGGTGTGTATCGAGCCAGAGGCTAGTGCTACAGTGCCTTCTGTCATTCCACTGCAGTTTTTAAAGATTTCTATTTTGTATGTGAGTGCTTTGCCTGCATGTATGTCTACCATATATATGCATGCAGTGTTGGAGTAGGCAAGAAGAATGGGTCTGATCCTCTGGAACTGGAGTTATAGATGGTCGTGAGCACCTATGTAGAGACCAGGAACTAAAGCAGTGTCCTGTGCAAGAGCAGCAAGTACTCTTAACTGCTGAGCTTTCTCTCCAGGCCGCCCTCTTGCATTTTATTTTTCTGAGACAAGTTCTCACTATGTAGCTGACTGGCCTGAAACTCATAGAGATCTGCCTGCCTCTGTCTCCCTCTGCTGGGATTAAAAGTGTGTACAGCCGTACCTGACTCCTTCCTTCATTTTCAAAGTCAGCAACAAAGTTATCTTCAGTGTTCTCCCTAACCCTCTTCCATGCACCACTTTATTCATAGGATCCTTGTGATTATTTAGGCTCAGCGCAGTAAGACAGGATAGTGTGTTTGCATAGTTGTTACCTGCTGTCTGAGCTCATTCCGCAGCTGCTGTGTTCCTCTGTGGGGCTGGGGCTGGAGCTGCAGACAGGAGTGCAGCATGCACATTAGCTGGGCTTTTGCCAGTTGGCTTTGCTTCATTTTCTGGAATAGGGTTTCACTGTGCAGCCCTGTCTTGAACTCAGAGAGATCTGCTTGCCTCTGCCGCCCCCTCCTGAGTGCTGGGATTAAAAGCATATGCCACCCTGTGTAGCTGTTACCAAGAATTTCTGTCAAGAGTTCCTTCTTTTCCATAGAAGAAGAAGGCACAGCCACAGTTAGTTTTGGATGTTAAAGACATCAATATTTGTTGGTCATGGTGTCAAACTCTTTTAATCCTAGTTCTTGGGAGGGAAAAATGGGCAAAAAGATCTCTGAGACAGTCTCAAGGAAAAAACAACCAACCATGAATTTTAGGTATTGGCCAGTGTGTCAACAGTGACGCTGTGCGAAAGACACTTGAAACACATACAAATATGATTTGTATTAATTTGTACCTAATATCAAAAGTCATTTTTCTTTCTGGGGGGTACTAATTTTACTAGAGTCAAGATTCTAATTTTTTTTTTAAGATTCTAATATTTTTATCAGTGATAATATTATGAGTTTCTTGTAATCTCATTAATAGTGACTCAGTACTGATGACAGAAGACAGAACTTCATAATGTATGCAATAGGAATTGTAGCACAGTGTCAGTTCATATATGCTGTGGTTCTTAGATGCATGGTAGAGAATATCATGTTGTGTAAGATTATATAAATAGTATTTTAAAAGGTTTTTTTTAGTTAGTGACCCTTAGATGACATATATTGTGTATTTTCAGCATTTTTTGCATTTATTTATTTGTGTGTGCATGCCATCCTGCATGAGTAGAGATCAGAAGCCAACTTTTGGTAATTGATTGTCTCTTCCATGTGGCTTCAAGGGATTGAACCAGGTCATCATCATCCTATTTTCAGCATTTAGTAAATGCCTTCTAGTTTTATTATTTTAAAAATTTTTATTTATTGTTTATTTTTGTGTACATTTTGGTGTTTGGCCTACATGTATGTCCATGTGAGGGAATCAAATCCACTGGCTTTTTTTTTATAGATTGCCATGTGGGTGCTGGGAATTGAACCTGGGTACTCTGGAAGAGCAGCCAGTTCTCTGAACTCCTGAACCATCTCTCCAGCCCCCCCATAATTTTACTTTTTTAGTGAAAGTATTACCAGCTAAAATAAAATTGCATATTAAAGTTACTGAAAAGGTTTAAAAATGATTGGGATAAATTTTATTTGGTTGTTTTATAGTGATCTGATTCTTGCTAATGTGCTTTGTGCTGAGCATGAAGTAATGCTGCAGATACTTTCTGAGCCTTCTTCAAAGTCAAGCAAATCTCCTCAGGCATGGTGGTGCATGCCTTTAATTCCACACTCAGGAGGTTTCACACTCAGGAGGCAGGGGCAGGTGACCTCTGTGAGTTCAAAGCCAGCCTGGTATAGTGAGTTCTAGGACAGCCAAAGCTACATAGTGAGAGCCTGCCTTAAACAAACAACAAAAAGCAAATCTGGTGCTGGACCAGTTGGTAGTTTGCCACACAAGCATGAAGCCTTGAGGTTGGAAACCCGATACCCACATAAAAACAAGGTATAGCAGTTTCACCTGTGACCCTGAAACTGGGAATAGACAGGTAGGATTCCTTGGAGTTCTTTGGTCAGGTTCAATGAGAGATCCCTGTCTCAGAAGATAAAAAGTAGAGTAATACAGGAAAGCGTGTACCACCCACAGGTGCACATAGCAAATCTGTTCTAATTTATCAGTTCTAATTCATGTTACAAACATCTGCTGGTTCTCAGTAACACTTACACTTAATGGTAATAAAATATTTTGATAGTTAACCCAGTCCTGTGTTCCCTAGTATTTTTTTCTGTCAGGATTAATTTATTGATATTGTACCAGGTACTGCAGTTAGCTGCAGGTCTTCAAAGAGAATTTATTCCAGTGTTCTTAATATGCACTTAATTCTCCCCTTAGTTTCTGGTACCTACCCTTCCATCCCCAGTTATGTGGTGTGTTTTCATTAAATGCATCTAGTTGGATTTCACAGCATTTCAAGAAAGAACATTTTAAAAACCAACTTGGTATTTATAATGCTGAGGAGCTCTGAAAGTTCTTAATTGAAATTCTTTGAAGTGCTATCTACTGTCAGCTTTCAGAGAACCGTTCGGCTCTTCTCAGCCTGGACAAGTCTGATAGCCCACATCTCACCTTTTTAGCCTAGATATTTTCTGCCAGGAGGGACTGACTCTGTCTCATTTATCTTTTATCTCTAGTGCTCAGGACTTGACATAATGCAGGCACTCCACAGGAAGTGCTGCACTCTTATCGGGACTGGACTCAGCTCCACCTCCACTGTTGCCCATTGTAGGCCGTAGGATTATGGGGCCAAGACAGAGTCTTCACCCTCTACTGTTAGACTTAGCTCAGTGTCTAACCATAAACACTTGTTCTTTAGAGAAATCTGAATAGATTGGGGCTGGGGGGGTAGCTGGGTTGTAACATTTGGTTTCTTTCCCATTATAGCAACAACAGAATGGGAAGGAAGGTGGCGCAGGCATGAGCCTTCCCTGGACCTTCTCAGACCACAAAGGGTAATTGACAGCAGCTGGTGCTCAGAATTGATGTAGTCAAGTATTCTACTGTTCCTTCTTGTGTAGATGTTTTGAGAACATGCTCACCGTGTGCACGCGCGCACACACTCCTTTCTTTATGTTAAAGTAGTCCTGTACTAGGTATTTAGTGTTGTGGTGGAATGTAAGTAGAATGCTTTGTTAGAGGGGGAGGCACTTGCCCTTGCTTTAGAGGTTATGTGATGTGTTACCATACCCCAAATGGCATTTTAAGGCCTCTTGGAATGAATTAACACCTGAACAGAATCATAAGACTGAGTGATGGCCGAGAGAAAAAAATGGTAACATGGTGGAGGGCAAATGGGAGACCTGAAGGTCTCTGACTATATAGGCAGGTGCCACAATATCAAGGGGCTTCAACTTTTTTGATTTGTTCTGAGGCATAGAAAGTCTATTAAGGTTGAATGTTGCTTTGTTTGTTTAATGAGATCTGTATGTTTTGTCTGCATGCATGTATGTGTGCAATGTAAATACCTTGTATGCATAGAGGCCAAAAGAGGGTATTTGATCCCCTGAAATAGGAAATACGGTTGTGATTGAAATAGGAAATGTGGATGCTGGGATCCCAACTCTAGGTCTCTTGCAAGAGTAAGAAATGCTCTTAACCTCTGAACCACATCCTTCCAGCCAAAGGTAACTTTGGAGGAGTTTATTTTAGCTTAGCTCCAGAGGGCTGGATGTCCATAATGGCCCAGGAAGCAACCAGAGACAGAGAGGGCAAGCAGGAAGTGGGGTGAGGCTTCAATCCCACCATGTCCTCTCTCTAGCAGTGCTCTACATCCTAACCCTTCTCTAATGCCACCAACTGGGGGTCAAGGGTTCAAATACATGAGTGAGTCTTTGGGGAACATTTCTTAGTCAAGCCACATATGTCTTTTGTTTTGTTTTTAAGTACTGTTTATGCTGTAAAGCATGGGTCAGGGATGGATAATGAGGGAAACAGGAACACGAGTTAGGAAACACGTTCTAATTAATGTAAGGAATCTTCCAGCATAAGCAGTGAGTGGAGGAAGTAGGTGGACTTGGGAGAGAACGGGAGAGTGGAGCCTGTGTTGACTGCAGCTTGTCTTCTCACTGGTGGGCTTCACTGTCACATGCCTCTAAAAACTCAGACTGATGCAAGCAGCCATTTGTCTTACAATCTCTTTGGTTTTTGTTTTGTTTTTATCTCTTTGAGACAGTGTTTTACTGTGTAATGTTGGCTGGCCTGAGATAGCTGTGTAGACCACCATGCTCCTTTGGCCTGAGCTAGCTGTGTGGACCACCCTGCTCCTCTGGCCTGAGCTAGCTGTGTGGACCACCCTGCTCCTCTGGCCTTGATCCTAAGCCTCCAGAAAGTGTTGTGATCACATATAGCTGTCTTCAGACACATCAGAAGAGGACATTGGATCACATGACACATGGTTGTGAGCCACCGTGTGAATTGAACTCAGGTCCTCTGGAATCTGTGCTCTGAACTGCTGAGCCATCTTTCCAGCTTCCAACAGGGGTTCTTAATAATGCCCAGAAAATGAAAAGCAGTCTGGTAGTGAAGCTCAGGAGGCAGAGGAAGATGGATGTCTGTGAGTCAAGACCAGCTTGGTCTATATACGGAACTTAAGCCAGTCATTCCATGTAGTGAGACCCTATCCAACAAAACACAATAAAAATTTTTAAAAAGGGATATCTTTTGCAACGCTCATTAATAAAGATCTCTAATCCTCACTAATAAAGATCTCCTGTTGTGAGTCTGCTTTTCCTAAATATTTTTGTTTTACCTTTTACAAGCTTTTTTAAAGTTTATTTTTATTATTTTATGTGTATGAGTATTTGCCTGCTTGTGCATCTAGGCATCACATGAATGTTGGGTGCCCAAGGAGGTAATGAGCCAGATGTGGGTGATGGGAATCGGACCCAGGTCTTTCACATCAAGTGCTCTGAATTACTTAGCCAACTTTCCATCCCTTGTTTTACCTTTTATAATAGCTCTGTAGTCTACATGGTGTATTGTTTATCAGTATGGTGAGACGTCACTATGTATGTATGTATGTATGTATGTATGTATGTATGTATGTATGGTTTCTTTCTGTAGCCTTGGCTGTCCTAGAGCTTCTTGTGTAGACAAGGCTGGCCTCGAACTCACAGATATCCTCCTGCGTGTTGGAATTAACTGGCCACCATGCCCAGCTCTGCTGCCTGTCTTTCTCTGCGTGGCGAGCAGTTGTCTCAGTGTCTTTCCTTCCTGGCTGTTTCTGCTCTGCTGCGCTGCCTCCGTCCAGTCACTTGTATGCAGGCTTGGCTTTTGTGACTGTGTCCAGATTCTGTTCTGGTCTGTCCCTTTCTGCTACTTCACCTTTTAATTACTAGACCTCAATGATAAGTGTAAACCATTTTGTTTTAAGCACAGTTACCATGTACATTGAAGCCAGCAAGTCTTTGGATGGATAATATAAATTTTATTGTGAAATGTACATACTTAATTTTTTAAGAGAAAAATTTGTCTAGTTGTAGGAGGTTTTTGAGACATAATTTATGTTTATTAAAATTCATTCTTTTTAAATTTTAATTAATTTTTATTTTAGACAGGGTCTCACTATATAGCTATAGTTAGCCTAGAACTTGCTATGTAGACCAGGCTGGCTTTGAACTCACAGAGATCTTCCTATCTGCCTCTCCAGTCTGTCACAACATCTTCCCCTAAAGCATGCACTGTCACACTTGGCTAAAATTCTCTTTAAGTGTACAGTGGGGTGACTTTTAGTATATTTATTTATAGGTTGTACAACAGTCATTTCTACCCAGAGGCCCCAATTCCCATTACACATAAAGTAAAGACTTAAATTTTTTTTCTTTCAAAATCTGAGACCTAGTGCTGTGGTAGTCCAGCTACCTGAGGCTGAGCTGGGAGGAGAGCTTGTGCTAGAATCAGGGAATCCTGGAAACTTCACTAACTAGATATGATTTGCGTCTTTGAAAGCTAAGTAAAGTCACATGAGAATATAAAGTGAATGACTTGTAGGAATCCCCAACCTGGATCGAACTCAGATGGTCAGACTTGACAGAGGGCACCTTTATTGCCTGAGCCATCTTTTCAACTCACTTGTTATTTTTGTTAATTTTTAATTGTTTATTTTTTGAGCAAGTAGGTTTTCCATTTAAACTCAGAAATTAGTCATCAGCTTATATGTATTTTTTGTTTTTGAAAGGCTACCTTGGAAAGTACCTTTAGTGAAGATCCACAGATGAGGTTACTAATACAGAATGTTAGTTCTCATAGGAAGAGACTGTGGTGCTTTTGTAGATAAAACTGTTTTATTAGCATTACTGCTGGGAGGCCATTCAGGGGAAGGTTTCCTATACCATAGCCTTTAGTTTTCACTTAGCATCAACCAAAGTGATAGGCATTCGTTCATTGCTTCTCTCCCTTCCTCCCTCCTTCCCTCTGTCCCTCCCCCTCCCCTCTCTCTCAAGACAGTCTCACGGTGTAGTTCTGGCTGTCCTGGAATTCACTATGTAGACCAGACAGGTATGGAACTCAGAGAGATCCACCTGCCTCCTCCCAAATGCTGGGATAAAAGTCTGTGCTACAAACTCTGGCTTGGTAGAAGTTCCTTTCAAACCATAAACTTTGATATCTTAAATTGTCTTTTAAAAAGCCACAGGAAAACTTAAAAATCTGTGAAGTGTCTGGAGAGATAATGCTATTATATAGTGGTCTGAATTGTGTTTGCATTACCACAGGTTTCACAAATTGAGAGAAAATGCCCAAATTGTAGTCAGAAACTAGATACTTCTACCCCAGTTTTTGTATATGTCTATATAAAATGTCATTGAAAGCAGTACGTTTTGTTTGTTGGCAAATAGTGAATTTTGTAATCTACTGTTTGCTCTCTTGGGGCAGGATGATCGACAGACAAATAAAACAGCCACTGCCACTCGAAAATTTGTAGTTACCCACAAAAAATTTTCAAGGAGGATCTGTTTTGTTTGAAAGATTGGTCTTCTATTGAAGTTACTGTGCCTAATTCCGGTATTGCCTTTCATCTCTGGGAAAGAGATGAGATGCTTATCAATTCTAGCTGCTTTTTGTGAAGGTAAACATTGTTACTCATTTCCTTCTTGGTGCTGTGGAGGTGTGTTCAGGTTCTTAGAATCCTGTGGAGTTCTGTTATTTTTTTCTAAGAACTCCATCACCATTTATAACTTAATGGTAATACATTAAAACTGTGAGTAGAAACAACCCATTAGAGCCTCTCACTGGGGAAGCTGAGGCAGGAGGATCTCTGTTCCAGGATAGAGACCCTGTCTCAAGATGAAACAAAACCAAAAACCAAAAGATTATATGAGTTATAGAAGAAGAATGCTGTTTTTGGTGTAATTTGGACTGGTAGAACTTGACTTTTTCTTCTGTTCTTATTAGCTGCTGAGTGGCTTCCAGTTTTAAAATAGGTATAAAGCAAAATAGCAATTTCCATTATTCTAAATATTTGTTAAAGCAAAATAGTAATTTCCATTATTCTAAATATTTGTTGTATTACTAAATGTTAATTTTAAATTATGAAATCAAAGTGACAATACAGAAGTTGATTATTATTATTATTATTATTATTATTATTATTATTACTTTTTTTTTTTAAAGACAGTTTCTCTGTGTAATCCTGACTTCCCTAAAATTCATTCTGTAGACCAGGCTGACCTTGAACTCAAGAGATCTGCCTGCCTCTGCCTTTTCCCCTAACTCCCAGTGGTGGGATCAAAGGTAAATATCACTACACCTATCCTCAAAATTTGTAATTTAGAGTTCAAAATTCACACTGATCATATCTATACAGAGACTGAACACAGAACCCCAAAAGGATGACAGCTCTGTGTACTTCAAAGACTTTTACACTGTTCCACTCTTTAAAGGTTAAATGTCTTTTTAGTTGCTTTTTGTTTTTGCCATAGTGGTGGACAAACAATAAAATTGCCTGGTTTTTGAGGATCAGCATAGTAGGCTCATTTCCACAAACCACATACATTCCATTCTTGTTGCTATGGAAACACATTGTCATTAGATTTATCATAAACAGTTTATATGAAGAAACATCTTGAATCTTTGTTTTTCCTGATAAAATAACAGGTCTGTTCTGGACAGTGTAGAGAATGTGTTAGAGTCAGATACTTTAGTTGTTATAATGTGGTTATTTCAAATATACTGGATTATATTTGCTGGAGTAGTTCTGATGTTCTTGCTGATTCTATTGATTATGGAAACTATGTTCTAAGTTTCAGTTCTGTAGTACTAATCACAGGGTTTTAAGTAGATATGTTTATATAATGGCCTTTAAGATAATGCTTTCGTTATATTAACATCTCCCCGTAAGCTTTTTATACCATATTGGACTATTTAAAATTTAGGGAACTTTGGTTAGACTAAAAGGAATCTCAGTGGTGGCAAGGTAAGCAGCTGTCAATCAAATTTGTGAGAAAGCCTTCAACAACTTTTTTTTAAAATTTCTTTTTTAGGTTTATTTATTTTATATGTATGAATGTTTTGTCTAAATAGATGTTTGTGCCTGGTACCCAAGAAGGTCAGAAGAGGGTTGTAGGATCTCAAGGAACTGGCGTTAAGGATGGTCATGAAGCACGATATGGATGCTGGGAATCAAATGCTGCTCTTGTACAGGTCCCTGGTTGTTTCCCAGCATCCATGTGACTCCATAATTATCTTTCATCTAGCACCAGAGATCTGATGCCCTCTTCTGACTTCTTTGAGCACTGCATGCATGTGGTGCACAGGCACACAAGCAAGCAAAACATCCATACACTTAAAAGTGAATAGGGCTGGGAAGAAAGTTTAGTGGCTAATAGTATGTATTACTCTTCTAGAGGGTCTGAGTTCGATTCTCAGGACATTAGGCAGCTCACAGTTGCCTAGACCTCCAGTTCCAGGGTATCCTCTGGCCTCCTCAAGCACCTCCACCACACATGGTGCATGCGCGCGCGCGCACACACACACACACACACACACAGTCTTAAAATATTTATTAAGTGTTAAATAAATATTTTTATGTTGTGTGTATGAATGTTTGTCTTCATGTGTGTCTGTGCACCACATGTGTTTCAGGCACTAGGAATCCAGTCAGGATCCTCTGGAAGTGAGTAGCCAGAGCTCTTTTCTTCAGACTGAGTCATTTCTTCAGACTCCACAATGTACAAATCTTAAAACAAAATTCACATAAACAGATAATTCAGCGTTCCTTTTAAGAGTCATGTGCAGGAATGCAGGAGAATTACTAAGACGAACTTGGCTTTTATAGCTGTTTCTTTGGAATCACTGGGAACTCAAGGGGTGGGTGGAGTTAAGAGGAAAAGGTGTTTAAAGGGCTCTCTATGTAGGAACTGACAGTAGTTGAGGCACATGGGTGTGACATAAGAGCACAGTCCTCGCAGAGAGCCTTGAGAGTAGCCAAGGAAGGGTAGACCTTGCCTGGAGGGTCTTAAGTGCTCTTTCCGTCACGGTATTCAGACGTTTCTAGGTAGTGGGAAGCCTAAGAAAGGAGTTTGTCTGGAAAGCAATGCATTCAAATTTACAAACTGACATATTGAAGGGTTAAGTGGACTGAAGCAGAAATAGGTCAAGTATATAGCATCTGAGGGACACTTCTGATTCTGAAAGGCCTTAGTGGTGATCCATAGAAGGACTTTTGAAGTACAATCAAATCTAAAGAGAAGAGGTTGACATTGAAATAAAGGAGAATGTATATGATCTAACAAGTAAGTCTGAAAGGTAGAGTCCAGCAAATGCACGCTCTGCCAAAGAAGATTGATCATTCTGTTGATTCATTAGGTGTCTTAGCTATGCATTTAACATGTTAATGCCTAATGCTTGGTATTTTTATTTTAAAGCTGTTCATTTAAAATACGTAATATGGGTACTTTCTTTTTCTGTCTTTGGTTTAACTTAAGAATCTAATCCTCTTTCTTTCTGCTTCTTTTTTCTTTCTTTTGTGAGACAGTGTCTCACTATGTAGGTCTTGCTATGTAGATCAATCTGGCCTAGAACTCAGAGAGATCCACCTGCCTCTGCACCCTGAGTGCTGAGATTAAAGATGTGACCTTCCATGCCTGGCTCGATATACTTTTAAAAATTGTTATCCTTCCCATAAATAAATTGGAAGAAAAATAAGAGTTTACAACTTTAGTTGATCATTTTCAACTTTCTCTCTTCCCCTTCCCTTCCATCCTTCTTTTCCTTTTCCTTCTCTTCCTTTCATTTTTCCTTACTTTGAAACTGTGTGGATAGCTGCAACAGAAATTTAAAAAGCATTAAGCAAGTTTATCTTTAATATGAATCCATGTATATTTCTGTGTATGTACATGTTTGCTCATTGTATGTGCATGTGAAGGCCAGAGGACAGCAATTAGCATATATGCATGCTTGTTCATTGTATGCTCATGTGAAAACCAGAGGACAGCAATTAGTGTCATCCTCAATTGTCCTCATGATGTCTATCTGTGTTCTCCCTAGTGTGTATATGTGCATGAGGACATGTGTGTAGTGTACATGTAGAACCTAGGGCCAAAAGACACCTTGTAGCTGTCAGTTTTCCCATCCACCATGTGTTCCAAGGATTGAAGCTGGTATCGTTGGGCTTGGTAGGAAGGCCTGATTGTCTCACCAGCTTGCTCTGCCATTTTTTTTTTTTTAAAGCTTTTTGTTATGCAGTTTTATTTACTTAAAAGTACAGATTACAGGGTTGGGGATGTAGGTCACTTAGAGCACTTGGCATAGACAAAGCACAGGCCTGATACCCAGCTCAGCATAAAACTAGGGTATGGTGGGAGGCAGGAGGGTTGGAAGTTTATCGTTTTTCTTGACTACAGAGCATGTTTGAGGCCAGCCTGAGCTATATAAGACCCTGTCAAAAGAAAGTCTAGGTGAAGTGCTGTGGTTGTCTTTCACCAAACTGTTAGCTCTAGAAGGGTGTGTGTGTGTGTGTGTGTGTGTGTGTGTGTGCTCGTGCACATGCATGCAGTATGTGGAGTGCTTGCTTTCTTGTTGTTATTTTGTTTTTTATTTCACATATTTAGGAATTGGGAAATAAAATTACTCTTTAAGAGCTGATGTTGTTGTGCAGCGCATGTATTTGGAAACTTCACTGTTTGTGGGACTGTGATCTTAGTGTTTGAAAAGTGTGGATAATAGTATTTTTTTATATAGAAATATTTGGGGAAGGACTTAAATAATGTAACAAATATAAAACATTTAGGGGAATATTGATTGATATATAGTAAACTGCTAACTGTTAACTGTTGGTGATACTAATTATTTCTTTGTTTGTTTGTTTTTTGTTGTTTGCTGGTTTTTGAGACAAGTTTTCTCTGTGTCCCTGGATGTCCTGGACTCCCCTTGTAGACCAGACTGAGCTCAAATTCATAGAGAGATCCATTTGCCTCTGCCTTTCCAAGTGCTGGAGTAGGTGGATCTGAGTTCAAGACTAGCCTGATCTACATAATGTATTACAGGCCAACCAAGACTACACAGTGGGACTCTGTCGTGAATGGGGATGGGGGGGTGCAATCTGCCGCCAGTTAAACTGAGCAGGTCCCTTTCTTGACGGAACCTGGTATGGCTGCAAACAGCAGTGTCCTTGTAGGACATGTTTGTTGTCTGAATGGGCTGCCCTAAGGGATCCTAGGGACAGTTTCCTGGCAGCTGTTCCTGTGTGTCTGATCTCAGTGCTGTCATTAAACTAAGCTCCAGACAGGTACGTGTGATGCCTTTGGGGAAGCCCTAGGACACAATGGCCAGGTCATGTCCATCCACACCAAACTGCAGAATAAGGAACATGTGATTAAGGCCCTGGATAGAAGCAACTTAAAGTTTTTAGTTCTCTGGTTGTGGGGTCAGCTATAAAACCACTTACGGTGCCTTTTACAAGGGACAGAGCCTATACTCCGAAGTCATCTACTGTGCTGTCTGTACTCTACCAAATCATGTTTAGTAATCTCATATCCAGTCTGCCAACCAAACAAACAAACAAAAATGAAAAAGACATGGGTTTCCTAAGAATAAGGAATTCTCATGTAAGTTAGATTAGTGTTGTACTTCTGAAAATTATTAGCTGCAGCTGGAGGTATAGACACAGGAGTTGTACAGCATGTGCGAGGCCCTATGTTCAACCCCAGCACCACAAACAAAATTACAAACTTAAAAGATTATGTCTCTTAGAAATGACAAGCTACAACCACAATAACACAGCAACATGACTGCCTAAGCAAGACCTAAACAATGACAGTACTGTTGGGTATGTTAACAGGGAGGGGGAGTCCTCAAAGAGTCCTACCTTAGAGACTATCTACTGGCAAGTACTGACGGAGAGAAGGAGAATTATTCTTTCCAGAGATGAACACTTATTTGGTTATCTAATGCAAAAACACCACCACCAACAACAAAGCAAAACCAAACAAAGTAAAAACCCTGGAATCATGTACATGAAAACAGTACAGTACAGTAGACTCAAAGATTGTCTGTCTGTCTGCCTGCCTATCTACCTACCTACCTATTTATTTCTGTCCATCCATCTATCCATCTATTCATCCATCCATCATCTATCTATCTGTCACCTATCTGTCCATTCATATATCCATCTATCATCTACCTACCTACCTACCTATTTCTATCTCTATATATCTATGTAGATGTTACCTACACATGTATGTGTAGTTAGAGGTTTAGCGATCAGGAGAAAACTTAGTGGAGTCACTTTTTTCCTTCACCTTTATATGGATTCTGGGGGTCAAACTCAGGTTGTCAGACTTAAGTAGCACCTTTAATGGTTAAGCCATCTTGTAGGCTCCATGTATCATTTCTTTCTTAGATTGTCTTAGCCTTGGAAATGATACTTCAGAGCTTTTGCTGTACTGGGTTATCACATTCTGAGCCACGTAACCATGGATATCTCACTGTGGTCAATATTTGCTAGTAACCAGTTTAAAGTGCTAGCTGTTACGTATCTCTGGTGCTTTGAATAAGATTCCCCCCCTCCTCCCCATAAGTCTTGGCCATTTAAATTCTTGCTCCTTGTGGTAATAACAAGGAGGACTGTCCTTATTGAAGGAGGCTTGTCACTGTGGTTGGGCTCTGAGTTTTCAAAAGACTCCAAGATGCTCTTTCTGCCTGCTGCTTATGGATCTAGTTAGTTCTCAGCTGGTCCTGTCACCATGCCTTTGCGCCACCATAATGGACTCCAACCCCATGAGCCATCTGTCCAGTTAAATGTCTTTTTTTTTTTTTTTAATATGTTGTCTTGGTTGTGGTATTTGCCAAAAATAGAAAAGTAACTAAGACAATCTCCATTATATATATTTCTGTTTTCTATCTTTATTTAAAAAGTAATCTAGGGTGACTTTTAAACTGCTGTTTTAGTTGAAACACCTTTAGTAGCCCCTTAAGTCTTAGAGTAGTACGAAGTTGTTCCTAGTCGTAGTGGCACATGCCTGGAGTCTTAGCATTTGGAGGCTGAGGGCCATACGCACCTAGGAAATGGAGACAAGTCTGTATGTACTACAGTGTGAAACTCATTTCTCTCGAGCACATAAAAGAAACCTAGGACTAGTTCCTGATACAACGCCCTTTATTAGCTCTGCTTTGAAAATATGTTCTCCTTACTTGTCATTTAAGATCTCTTTGCTTCTTAATTTTTTTTTTTAAGACAGTTTCTCTGTGTAGACCTAGCTGTCCTGGACTCCCTTTATAGAACAAGCTGGCCTCAAATTCACAGAGAACTGTGTGTCTCTGCCTCCTGAGTGGGTAGGGCTGGAGAGTTGGCTCATTGGTTAGGAGCACAGTTGCTTTTCCAGAGGACCCAGGTTCAGTCCTCAGCACCCACACGGCACCTGGCAACTTTTTATAACCCTAGAGTGTGCCACAAATAAACATGGCACATTTGAAACACCAAAGAGAAGCCAGCGAGTGTAGCAACAGAGGTAGATGCAGAGGCTTCATGTTGTTACTGTTCTGTGCCTTAGTAATAATACTAAGGGGGCAGCAACAACAAAACCACGGCAGACATGGTGAAACATCCTTTAATCCCAGCACTTAGGAGGCAGAGGCAGTTAGATCTTTGTGAGTTGGAGGCCAGCCTGGTCCATATAATGAGTTTGAGACCAGCCAAGACTATACAGTGAGACCTTGTCTCCAAAAATCAACAAAACCCCACAAAAACAAAAGACCGAAAAACCAAAACTAAACAGAATAAAGTACCGCCATCTCTTTCCCATTGAACCCGTTATGTGCAGATAGAAGCCAAAATCTTATGCATACTAGGCAAATGCTGTACTAATTGAGCCACACCCACAGCCTTCAGCATGATATTTATGAGGGGTCTTCATCGTTGATTATAGCAATCATTCATTTTCCTTGTTAAAGGATTTTGAGGGGAATAGGTTGAATAATTGGACTTTCTTTTTAGAGGTGACTGGATATTATAAGGAAAATAGACTATGAAGAAGTAGAAGGAGGTTAGGAGGTGTCGGTGTTAATTACTTTTCTTGTCCCTATGACCACATGCCTGACCTGAAGCAACTTAAGGGAAGGAAGGTTTATTTTGACTTATAGTGTGAAATGGTATATTCATTGTGGTGGAGAAGGCACAGTGGAAGCAGCTTCTGCTCATGGTGGGGAGAGCATGCAGCAGCTGCTTATTACATGCTTCCGATAAAGGAGTAGAAGGAGAGGGACATGGGGAAGACCAGGGGAAGGGTTGGGGAGGGGTGGTTGGAAGATGAGAGAGGAGGGGTAGGAGGGAGAGAAGAGACTAGATGAGATGAGACACTCATCCTCCCCAAAATGGCTTTCTCCACTTCTAAAATCACACAACTTACCAAAATAAGGTCACCTGGAAAGAGCCAAGGATTTAAATACATGAGCTTTGGAGGTTAGGGGGGCATTTTCACATGAACCATAATGGCAGCTGTGGAATAAGATCATCAACAGAGATGCGACAACACGAACAATTGGAGTTACATATGTCAGAAATAAAACTCAAGTGGTGCCCCATGATCCTCAGGTTCTTGCTAACACATGTGGTGTTTTTTTGTTTTGAAGAACACATTTAGATAGAATAAAAACTGGGTGTCAGATATGGAGATATGGGCATTTAGATTCCTGGTGAAGTTTCTGAGGAAGTGAGAAGTCTCCACAGTAGTAACATTGAAGGCACATTCAGGAAGGTGCCTTGTGCGAAGAGCTGCGTTTTCCATTTTATGCAGCTCCTGTTGGCTGCACTGACTAAGAACAAATCAAATGTAGAGTTAAGTGAGTGTAATGTGATAGGAAGTCCACAGTTTAAAGCTGTTTGGCTCAGAAAAATTGGTTCATGCACATGCAGCTTAGATTGAGAGGAAAAGGGCACAGAAACCTAGGACAGGCCTGGAGGAGATTTGTTATATTATGAAGCTGTACTGTTTCTAAGTTTGCAGTTAGACATTTTGGAAGTCTGATTTCAAGAACTATTTTCTAACTGCTGTGAAGAAAGACATTAGATGCAAGACATATCTCAATAGCAAGATGTGCTGACCATTGCCCTTAATCTCAGCACTTGGGAAGCTGAGACAGGAAGATTGGCAGGAGTTAAGTCCAGGTCTACCTGGGCTACATTCAAATCAAAACAAAAGAACTATTTAGAAAATCAATTATCATAGTGTAGGATAAGGTGTTGAGGGCTGGTGCGTTTTGCAATTAGTATAGAAATCAAAGAATAAGTCAGATTTTAAAAGAAACTGCCAGGTATGGTGCTGCATACCTACAATTAAAGAATTTTAGCACTTAGGAGGCAGAGGCAGTTGGATATCTGAGTTTGAGGCTGTATAGCAAATTCCAGTGCAACATAGGAAAAACAAAATGTAACAAAATAAGAAGAAACTTTGGCTTTGTTCAAACTAGTTTAATGATTTGAGAGAATATGAGTCTGTGCTTTGTAATCTGGAAGCTATGAAAGGGTGGAGCCCGACAAAGAAGATGAAGAAGTGAGTTAGGGAAAGACCTGCTTCAGTCCCGAGGGTGTGACTCCTGAGGTGAAAGTGTGGTTGTCCTCATGCCATCAGGCTCTCTGTGGCAAAGACTCTGAGAATAGATTAGAAATCAGGAAGTTTAGTCTTCAAGCCAACACTGATTAGCTTGTGGCCCTGGGAAATTACTTCTCCAGCATTCAGTGTAGTCATCTAACAAGTGAAGCTAATGCACATCTGCCTTGGCAGCCTTCTAGAGTTGTTTAGCACATCAAATAAGCATGTGTATCGGGCCTGGAGAGATGACTGAGAGGTTAGAGTCACCTCGGACAGCTCACAGACCCTGCAGTTTCAGTTCCGGGGTATCTGGATACCTCCATGGGCACTTGAATCACATGTATGCACACATGGTGCATGCACACACAAATTTAAAAAATACTTACAGTACAGGAATGTAGCTCATGAGTAGAGTGAATGTTTAGCATACACAAGGCCTTGGGTGTAATCTCTCTCACTCTCAGCGTGTACAAACACTCTTGTCACTGCAGTTCCCCATGTAATATAAGGTGGTTATGGCACTTTTCAGTTCAAACTAAAACAAAATCATTTGTAGTTAGGGCTAGAGAAGGGAAATAAGAAAAATGTCAACATTTTTTTAAACTTTTGATTAATAAAAAGTATAAAAACTTGAGTCTGAATACATGTATATGAAAACTTGGTAGACTGATTTGGGAGACTCATTTGGAAGTTTGTATCATGACAGTAACCACAGCTAAAATGCAGCTTGTAGCTTATTGGATGTTACTATTTAACATGTCTTTAGGTGGAAGTATCCATGAAGAGTTTTATTTTTATCTGTGTGGTACTGTATGTTTGGTAACAGAATTAGAAGTCACCCTTTTATATATTGCTTTTTTGTTACTGTGATGACTAAACAACTTGGCATGGGAAGAGGGAGGGTTTGTTTCATCCATCTTTGAGGAAAGTTGAGCAGGAACCATGGAGAAATGTTGCTTGCTCCTCATTTCTGCTTAGCTAGCTTTCTTACATTGCACAAGACCAGCACAGGATAGTGCTGCCCAGTGTGGGCGGGGCCTGCTGTACCATTTGCCAATCAAGAAAATGCCCACAGGCCAGTCTGATTGAGCAGTCCCCCAGTGAGACTCAGATAACTCTGGGATGTGCCTGGTTAACAGCTGTGGCTAGGTAGGAGAATCCTCTGTCTGTTGCTGTGAGCTATGTTTTTGTCAAGGCTCAAACTTGAGAAATGTTTCTGTCTTTATTTGTAACCTAAGACATCATTTGTAACGTTTCTCAGCACTGTCAGTGAATGGCATATGTTAGTTAGCTGGGCACAGATTCTGGAGCCAACTGAGTTGAACCTTAACTGTCAGCTGACAGAGTTGTGTTTACTTGTCTTAATTCTCACTGCCTCTACTTCTCCATCTGTTACAAGGGATAAGATTTGGGGAAAGGCTATTGAGAGGATTCAGTGTTGAACTCTGTATAAAGCACTGTTTAAACCTTGGAGTTAGTCATTAGAATAGTTGCTAATTTGACATTTGTGTAGGAATAAAGCACTTGAACAAAAAGAAGGAACCCTCTAGAAACTGATAGCTTGGAGGAGGAAATGGGCTTTAGAGGCACATGAGCCTGCATTTAGTCTAGAGCTGCCTTGCTTTGTGGTTTTGGTAGGCCACTTAACCCCTCACTCAGACCTTTGTTTTTACAGGAATCACAGTGCCTAACTAGCAGGTTGTTATGAAGAGTAGATGAAATGACATATAAACACCTGGCCCAGAGGAGCTTCTAAGAGAGTGAGACTGCTGCTTACCCTCCCTCCCCCTGCATCTTTTTAGATGTTCTTTCATAGCTCTGTTTGGCCTGGAACTCACAGTGTAGATCAGGTTGGCCTTGAACTCAGAAAGATCTGCCTGCCTGCTTTTGCTTCCCCAAGTGCTGAGGTTAAAGGTGTGAGCCACCACAACTGGTAGCATTTGCCTTCTAATTAATTTGTAAGCAATTTAAAAATGTCTCAGGCCATTTGTTCACAGTAGAACGAACAACAGCTGTATGAGTGGATGGATTTGGCTCAAAAGTCAGTTGCTAGGTTTTGTTTTGGGATGTGGTCGTAAAATACTCATGCTTTAACCCCCTACACACAGACTTTATTAAAGTGGAATCTTTAAGAGTAAGATACCAGCATGTGCATTTAAAAATGATTTTGCAATATATGCCACTTTAAAAACAAATAGATAATGGCCAAGAGTATAGATAATTAGACAGCCTTACACATTAGCAATATGATCATATGAACTGTATAGTATGGACAGTAGAACAGTTTTGCAGTTAGATAAAAAGTTTTAACATCTGCCGTATATGAATACATATATGCATAGATTTATAGTTTGATTTTTTTTCTCTCTCTTTGAGACAGGGTCTTCTTGTATATTGCTCAGTTTGGCCTCCAGCTCAAGAATCTTCTGTCTCTACCCCTCAGTCATGCAGTGGCAGGCATCTAATACTGTACCCTGCTGAAGGGAACATTCTTCAGGAGCTGTATATGTATAGTACATGCCTGTAATCACAGTACTCAGGAGAGAAGTAGGGGAATCATGAATGTGAGGATAGTGGTACCCTGTCTCAAAAGTTCTTTTCTGTAGACATGTTTGTATACTAAAAACTTGTAAGCAGCTAATTAATGTATAGTACACACATGGTTGACTCTGTTAAAGTGATGCTATAGTTTGTTATATAACTGTTTAAAGAGTACAGTATAATAACACAGGTGTGGTACACACCTTAAGTCCCAGACTAGGGAGGCAGAGACAGGCAGATCTCTGAGTTCAAGGCCCGAGGGATCCTCAAATTCAGTTCTAAGACAGCCATGGCTACACAGAGAAACCCCATCTTTAAAAAGAAGAAGAAGAAGAAGAGGAATAAAGTATACATGTATGAAAATGACTTATACATGCTAAAGGTATTATGGAAGTAAGCAGGACTTTTGCTGGGTGTGATGGTGTGCTTCTATAATCTCAGAAACATACCTGTGGGGATGAGTCAGGAGGCTTCTCAGTTTAAGGATATCCTGTTTTATGTAGGTTTAATTTCTGCATATCTGAATGTGAAAATCAGGTATAAAATGCTTGTATAATCATTAGTTGGCTTCTTACCTATTAGAATTTTAATACTTTTTAATTTTCTTCTTTTCAATTGTAGGCTCGATGAGAGAAAGGGAAAGTTAAGGATGCTGGAGCAGAACAATGGATTTCTCTTTCTCTTTCATGCAAGGGATCATGGGAAACACAATTCAGCAACCACCTCAACTCATTGACTCAGCCAACATCCGCCAGGAGGATGCCTTTGACAACAACAGTGACATTGTTGAAGATGGTGGCCCGACACCCTTCGAAACTACTTTGCAACAAGGTTTTCAATATCCACCTACAACGGAAGACCTTCCTCCACTCACAAATGGCTACCCACCTTCAATCAGCTTGTATGAAACTCAAACCAAATACCCGCCATACAATCAGTACCCCAATGGGTCAGCCAACGGTTTTGGTGCAGTTAGAAACTTTAGCCCTACTGACTATTACCATTCAGAAATTCCAAACACAAGACCACATGAAATTCTGGAAAAATCTTCTCCTCCACAGCCACCTCCTCCTCCTCCTTCGGTACCACAAACTGTGATTCCAAAGAAGACAGGCTCACCCGAGATTAAACTAAAAATAACCAAAACTATCCAGAATGGCAGGGAATTGTTTGAGTCTTCCCTTTGTGGAGACCTTTTAAATGAAGTACAGGCAAGTGAGCACATAAAGTCAAAGCATGAAAGCAGAAAGGAAAAGAGGAAAAAGAGCAACAAACACGAGTCATCCAGATCCGAAGAGCGCAAGTCACACAAGATCCCCAAGTTAGAGCCAGAGGGGCAGAATGTAAGTCAAATGGTCTGTGCAGTTTTATAGCCTTCCATGTTTACTGGAGGTTGAAAATCTTTTTTATGTTTTTCTTTTCAAATACGAATGTTTCTAGTGAGCTCTTCCCGCCATTGATGAGGTGCTGGGAATGTAATGAGTAAATACTTGATGAGTAGAGAATATTTTTGAAGTTTTTACACCAAGAATCTTGTTTCCTTTTCTCTCCTCCCGCCTTATTAGGGAGGGGGCTTTCCGAGACAGTCTTTCTCTGTGTAGCCTGGCTGTCCTGAGATCCACCTACCCCCTGCCTCTTGTGAGGCTCAATTATTTTGACTTCTTCCTGGTTTTGGAAGATGGAGACAAAAGGCAAAGGAAAAAGGGATTTTATATTAGGCCAGACTTGCTGACAGATCTTAAATTTAAGATGGTTGCTACTAACTAAGCATGGGAAGGGGGCAGGTGTCTCTACAGCCAGAGCATCCCCGGGGCTGGGGCTTCCGTCTTTAGTTCTAGCACTCAGGAAGTGGAAGCAGATGTAGGCAGGTGGAGGGAGCTCTGTAAATTCCAGACTAGCCTCGTCTATGTAGCCAGGGCTACACAGTGAGGCCCTGTCTCAAAGATAAAGTACAATAAATATTAATATTTAAATATGTTGATTAGGTCTTCAAATGGAGATTTTTTTAAAAGCCCATGAAGACTGGTGGATTTTTTTTTGTTGTTATTAATTTACTTTTTAGTTTTTTAATCCAAAGGCATGAGTCACCATGCCTAGCTCTGGTAGATTATTTTGATATCTGATATTTGATTGTGAATTTCATGGCACTAAGATAATAATACTAAATATGTAGCAGATTATCTCTAACTTGAATGAAAAGTTTATGATATAAATACAGATGTTTTCTAGATATGCACTTAGGGAGGAATAAATAATGCTTATTTGTGACAGTTATTTGCCTGCATATTTTATATATCTGAATAAGTTAATTTGTTGTCTTTTGTTTAAGAGAAGATTACTTAGTAATTGAACATTTCTTAGATAGCTGGATTCTACTATTTAGTATGACTCAAATGTGAGTGATCTCCCCTCCCCCATAAAGGTCGCAGTAAATCTAGGTTGTCATGAGTCCCACAGGTGGTACTTCATGTATTTCCCTAATTTTTGTCATTTTCTTACTCATTTAACACATTGAATATCACACATCAGACACTGTTCTAAGAATTGAAGGTGTAACTATGAATGAAAAGCAAAAGATGTTTGTTCACAGGTGCTTATATTCTAGTTCATTCGTGTGTGTGTGTGTGTGTGTGTGTGTGTGTGTGTGTGTGTGTGTGTGTGTGTGTGAGAGTCATACTGCATGATGTGACAGTCAGAGGATAACTTGGGAAGTAGGTTCTCCTCGTTCTCCATGTTGACATGTTGATCTCAGGAACTGAACTCAGGTTGTCAGGCTTGTAAGCAAATGCCTTTATCTTCAAGCTGTTTTACCTGTTCCCTCTTGAGTTCTTGTGTATGTTCATGCATGTGCATGCAGGTATCCATGAAGGCCAGAAGAGGGTCTTGGATCCCCTGGAGTTAGAGTTGTGTCTCTTGTGAGCCAGTTGTTACGGGTGTTGGGAACTGAACTGGGTTTCTGGGAGAGCAGTAAAAGTTCTTAGCCACTGAGCCACGTCTTCAAGCCCGTCATGAGCTCTTAATGTCATCTAACAAATGCCCCATGCAGAACTGGCTTCCATGGTGTCTTATATTGCCTTTGTGTTGAGTAAATGAACAAGGGAAGATAGAAGTTAGCTGTGCACCGCAGACACACTCACTATAGCATTTCTTGTATTAGCCTTCAGGGTCAGCACGTGCTGTAGCACTGAGCAGCATTCCCAGCCTCACCGTGACATTTCTTCTCTAGACATTGTGAAGAGACCTGGGACACATGGCTGTGGAGTATCACAAAAATTCACATCGGAATTGGCTTTTAGCTTAATTTCTGAGCTCTGCCGTGCTGGCCTGTGAGCATTAGTATTTTTGTTCTTTTGGAGACTATGATTTTGCTTATGTCTTTGAGAATTATTTAGCTAATGTTGTTACGAGCTTTCATTCTACCAGAATTTCCTTTCTTCCTTATGTGTGTATTTATTTATACTGTGTGTGCTGATTCCATGTCTCAGCTTTAGATCTTTATCTGAGATCCTGCTTTTTATTTGAGGGTGCAACTAGAAATGGAGCTATTAGATCAGGGAGGATTCTGCTTACTTTTTATTAATTTTTTCATATAATTAAAAAGAAATAAGAAATTTTACTGTGATTTCTTCCTGGGAAATAGATTGTCCCATGTAGGAACACCTGCAAATAATTTAGAAGCAGTATATATTCATAATCTCACACAATTAAAGCGAAGGTGATGGAGTGTAAGGAAGAGCTGAGCTGCAGCTTCCCTTTCTCGAGGTTCACTCCTCTTCCTCAGTGGCAGTGGGTATCGGGAAGTCTGTAAACTTTCTTCTTCTCCATTCACAGTTGAAGGAGGAAGGGATTCCATACTCAGAAGCAATCTGACAGCATTCTCTAAATCCTTATTTTTCTTGGTTCTGAGCATTTGACTTCACTCTTTTTTTTTTTTTTTTTTTTTTTGAGATAGAGTCTCTCCCTGGTTGTTCTTTAACCATTATCTAGATCAGGCTGGTCTACATAAAGCTGTGTGCCACCATATCCAGTTTTGACTTAAAATTTTTATTTATTTTTATTTTATATGTGAATATTTTGCTTGCATATATGCCTGTACCTTGTACACACAACACCCAAGAAGTCCAGAAGAGGGTATTGGGTTGTCTGGAACTACAGTTAAGGTACAGGTGTTTTGCCATTCTGCGGTTGCTGGGAACTGAACCCAGGTCCTCTGCAAGAGCAAGAGTGCCTTTAACTGTGGAGTCCGTCTCTCTAACCCTGCATTTAACTCTTATTGGTCATTTCTCCATGAAAGCCTGTCACTCTTCCCTTCCCTCCTCCCAGTCTCCTTTTCCCCTAAGATATTCATTTTTTTTAAGACAAGACATTGAATAAGAAGGTATAGAAACAAATCTTGTTTTTAATCCAGAAAGGGGCAAGCAGACATGCCTAGATTTGAAATAAGTTCTTACTACAGCAGGCTTCTTGTATGTTGTCCCATCCAGCTGCCTCCAAAAGAGACCTGGAATCCCAGTACTCAGCAGGTGGGAAAAGGAGGATCTTTTGCTCTAGGTCACCTTGGACTACATAGGGAAGCCCTCCCCATGAGAGGGTTGGGTAGAGAGAGTCATGAGAAGGATTCTTGTTTGCTTCTTGTTTGTTGTTGGACACAGGGTTTCTCTGTAGCCTGCCTCTGCCTCCTGAGTGCTAAAAGGTGTGCTCCACCTGTTGCATGTGTTCATGGCAGCACCACCAAAGCCTCCAACAAAGCTAGCTGTGCTTGGATTACTGTGATGTTCTAGCTAAGCAAGTTCTGTTTAACTTAAGGAAGTTCTGCTCCCCTCCTGCTTCCTTCCAGAATTCTCTCCACATGGCAGCCAACATCATCTTTTAAACAAAAAATTACTTGTCTCCCGAAGCCTCTTCAGTGGCATTTCATTGCTCTTGAGATGAAATGTATATACTTTGTTATGGTTTACAAGACCCTTGCAATCTAGCCTGCTCTTCCGTTCTCACGAGCTTCTTTCCCTTCCTTTGGCACTGGGTCAGTAGGTGTGACTTTATTAAAAAAAAAATTGGGCTGGAGGGATGGCTCAGAGGTTAAGAGTACTGACTACTTCCAGAGGTCCTGAGTTCTATTCCCAGCAACCACCTTGTGGCTCACAACCATCTGTAATGGGATCTGGCATGCAGTCAGAACTAACTAACTACTAAATAAATAAATAATTTTTTTAAAAAAAACTAATGAATTAGTCAATTATGTTAATGTGCATAGGTATTTTGCCTACATCTATGTCTACACTATGTATATGGCTGGTGCCTGCAGAGCTCAGAAAAGGGCATTGGAGCCCCTGGAATTGGAATTACAGACACTTGTCAACTGCCAGATAGGTGCATCAAACCCTGAAAGAGTGTCCAGTGCTCTTAGACATTCCATCTCTCCCAGCCCCAGTGGACATGACCTTACAATCTGCCTTTTGACCTTGGGAGCCTCACATATGCTGTCTTAGTTACTGTTCTATTTCTGTGAAGAGACAACCATGACCAAGGCAACTATTATAAAAGAAAGCATTTAACTGGGGCTTGCTTAGACTTTTAGAGGGTTAGTTCATGATTATTATGGCAGGAAGCAGATAAGATGGAGCTGGGGAAGTAGCTGAGAGCTTTATATCCTGATCAGCAGGCAGTAGGCAGAGACAGACAGACAGACAGACAGACAGAGACAGAGACAGACTGGGCTTGGCATAGGCTTTTGAAAACCTCAAAGCCTACCCCAGGAACACACTACCTTCAACAAGGCTACTTCTCCTTAATCCTTCTCAGGAGGTTCACCAGTTGGAGAGCAGGCCTTCAAAAGTATGACTCCTATGGGAGCTGACTGTTCAAATCTTTCTACCTGCCTGTTATTCCTTCCTTCTTGCTGTTGTATTCTTTCTCTACTTTTTTACTAAGCCAACTTCTCTTCCTTTTATTCTCAGATTATGAGTTTCTTTATAGAGAGACCTCCAGGTCAGATTTTACTAAGCCAACTTCTCTTCCTTTTATTCTCAGATTATGAGTTTCTTTATAGAGAGACCTCCAGATCAGAGCCATATCTATAGGTTTATGGCCTCATTTAATTTATCTGAATTTTATTCTCTGAAATCTGAAAAGAAATCAAAACTAAGTAACTTTTACAGGTATGGAGCTACACACCTTTAATCTCAGCACTTGGGAGGCAGAGGCAGGGGAATCTCTGTGAGTTTGAGGCCAGCCTGGTCCACAGAGTGAATTTCAGCCAGGGTTTCATAGAGAGACCTAAAATAAATAATCAACTTTTTTTTTTTAGGCAAAGTCTTATTAGTTTCGGGTGGCCTGCTCTTGTCACCCAAGAAAAAAAATTTTTTTTTTATAGAAAATGCAAATAATACAAAAGTATAGCTTTTCTTTTAGCATTTCCTTAATTACATTGTCAAAACAGTAATTACTGTTATACATTTGACTTATGTTGTGTCAAGTCTTTTCAAGATACACCTTTTTGTTGTTGTTTGTTTTAATAAAAAGTTTGAAGATGGTGATAGATGTGTGGGTTTACTGCTCTGAACTAATACTATAATTACCATCTCTGGTTAGATTTTTTTATTTTTATACTTTTTATGTTCTATAGGATTAGTTTCTGAAATGTAATTGTTGAATTAAGGAGTAAATATATTTTAGACTTTCAGTAGCTTGTTCCCGGTTGTCTTATAGAAATTCTTTGTTTCCTTTGAGCTTGTAGGAAATGAGCGCGGTGCCTCACACATGCTCTGGCAAACGCTCTGCTCTAGCTCTCTCACCTAACCTGCCTGCGAGTGTCTTCTTAATTTCTGTTAGTGTGTGTGGGGGGATGGGATTACAGCTTTCCGTAGTCAGTTCTATGCTACTTCCCCACCCCCATGCTTTTCTTCTAAGAGAAAAATTCTGTTACTCTGGCTGGTCTCAGCTCAAACCACCCTCCTGCCTTAGCTAGAGTGTCTGGTGCTACAAGTGTGTGGCACTGGACCCAACTTAGACATTTACTTTTGACATTGTTTGTTTGCTTGTGCTGTGGCATGTGTGTGGCATGTGTATACACACACACACACACACACACACACACACATTACCAGGGTGCATAAGAGGGAGTCAGGGAACAGTTTGAAGAGTCAAGTCTCTGTCCTCTACTGTGTGGCTCCAGGAATGGACTCAGGCTGTCAGGCTTGGTGGCGGGTATCTTCACCATCCTGCTAGCCCAAAGGTCCCTATTTCAAAAATTATTGATTGATTTAACTTTTTATGTGTATTAGTGTTTTGCCTGCATGCATGTCTGTGTTCCATGTGCATACCTTGTGCTTCCGGAAGTCAGAAAAAGGCACCTCATCCCCTGAAACTGGAGTTGTGGAGTCCAGTGTCATGCCTGTGAGTCTCCATGTGGGTTCTAGGAACTGAGTCCAGGTCCTCTGCAAGAGCAGCCAGTGCTTTTAACCAAAGAGCCATTTCTCCAGTCTTCCAAAGTTCACTTTCAAAAGAATGTATTTCTGGAGCTCATGATTTAAAAAGTAATATGATAGTTTATACTTTGAAATTTCAGATTTCTTTATTTTAAATTAATATTTCAATTAACGTATAAAGTAATAGGTTGCATTATGTCATTTATTTGGATGCAGAAGCATCACCCTTTTCTGACACCCCCATCCCTGTCTGGCTGGTCTCCTTAGACAAAGACCCATCTTCTGCTTTAATTTCACATGCATAGATACTCATATACATACATACATAGATACATACATATACACACACATACAAATTGCCTTTATATTTAATCAATTTCATTTTTATATAACTATATCTTAGAGAAGATTTATGAATTGATTCAATTATGCTTATGTGTGTTTGTATCTATCTGGGCGTGTGCACATGAATGTCATCACAGGTCAGAGGTCTTGGAGCTAGAGTTACCAGCAGTTGCAAGCCTCCAGATGTAGGTGCTGGGAACTGAACTCTGTGAGAGCGGGTGCTCTTAACTGCTGACCCATCTCCAGCCCCAGCTACATTGTCTTTGGTGTGGGTTTTAGAAGCAGGACTGGTTCCCATATCTTCCCACTTAACTTTTTTTTTTCTTATCAGTGACTTTTCAGAGCAATTTTAGAAAATTTCCTGGACAAAAATCTGAAAATTTAAGGCTCTCCATACATATTACCGAGGTACTTTCCAGAAGAATTCTAAGCTATAGCTTATGAGCTGTTTCAGTGTCCTATTTTTCTTCAATGTAATAAAAAAAGAAAATGGCTGAGGAAATGTCAATGAGTAAGGATGCGCTCTGGGGAAGCCTGGTTACCTGTGTTCAATGCCTGGAGCCTAGATTAAGGTGGGAGGAGAGAAGACTCTATGTTGTCCTCTGACCTCTGCACACACATCAGACAGAGTAACAGGTGGGGGAGGTGGGAGAAGAAATACAGTTTTAAGAAAGGAAAAAGCCAGTCTGCTTGGTGGTAGAGTAAGCAATTAGTTCTGACTGTGGTGTGGAGTGGACAGGTGCTAACCCACCGCGCCATGCACTCAGTAAAACCTCTTTCTGTCAGTGTATGTCCTTCATGGTCTTCGATGCTTAGTTTCCTGTCTTAGGTTTACTGCCTCTTTATTCTGTCCCCTACATTTTTCTGCCTAGAGACCAAATGAGAGGGTGGACACTGCACCAGAAAAGCCAAGAGAAGAGCCAGTGCTCAAAGAGGCCGTCCCGGTGAGTGGCTTGTTTAATACTGTGACCAGCTATGGTGTCAGAAGGGGCTGGAGAGATGGCTTGGTGGTTCTGAGCACTGACTGCTCTTCCAGAGAACCCAGGTTCAGTTCCCAGCACTTGAATGCTGGCTCGAGTTCCAGGGGATCCAACACTCTTCTGATCCCCAGTGGCATTGAGCACACATATGCTTATGTTGCTCAGATGCAGGCAAAATATTAATGCATTAAGAGTAAAGTACATAAGCCTTCAAAGAACAAAAAGAGGTAACAGCATAGCTGCTGACTAACATTGTCCACCATTGCAGCTCCGTGCCATCTGAGGGTCAGAGTGCACTAAAAAACCCTGGGCACCTTGTAGGACCAGGTGTTTTCTATGAATGAGTGTGCCCTTTTAAAACCATGATCATTTGTTTTCACCCAGCTCCCAGATGCTTTATTGGCAATGGAGACCAGTGGCCCTGTTCTCACTATCGAGGATGGGCATAGCGTTTTTCCCTCATGCTTTTTGCTAGATATAGATAGCCAATACCAGACAAGAGTATAATTGAATATAAATTTTACATTGTAAGCACTCTGTGTGTGTTCACGTGCATGAGTATGGGTGTGTGTATGCCTCGGCTCACAGCTTAGAGGTCAGAGGACAGACAATCCTGTGTGTCCTTCCACCTTGTTGTGGAAATGGTTTCTTTGTTGTTTGCCCCCATGATTGCCAGGCCAACTGGGCCACAAGCTTCTGGAGAATGTTCTTCTCCACCTCTCATCTCCATAGGAACACTGCGATTACAGATGTGTGCTAGCTTACCTGCTTGACATGGGCTCTGGGGATTCTAACTCAGCACCCCATGCTGGAGTGACAAGCACCTAACCCACTGAGCCATCTCCCCAGCCTGTGAGCACTTAGAAAGTACTTTATACATAGTTCTCTCCATTTTCACCTCTTTATCCTCCCTCTCTTCTTCTTCCCTCCCCCCTTCTTGTTTCTCTTCTGATAGAATTTTGTGACATTTTTGTGTAGGTTCCTTCCTTCTTTCTCTCATTCTTTTCTGATGGAGTTTTGTGACCTTTTCCTGTAGGTTCAGCCAATACTGTCTTCTGTTCCAACAACAGAAACGTCCACTGGTGTTAAGTTCCAGGTTGGTGATCTTGTTTGGTCCAAGGTGGGAACCTATCCTTGGTGGCCTTGTATGGTTTCAAGTGATCCCCAGCTTGAGGTCCATACCAAAATTAACACAAGAGGTAAGAAAAGTAATAGATATTAAGTAACACGTTTGCAGTAAAGCAAAGTGAACATTCAATATTGTATGTGAATGTAAGAATATACATATATATTATTTGGCATAAAAATATGAATCTTTATCAGATTTTTGTTTCTTTTTGTGATGTGTTTTTGATACAGGATCTTGACCATGCAACAGTCCTCCTGCCTCTGCTTCTCCAGGTTATCTCAGTTTTAAATGACAAATGAAAGAATTATGGTCATTTTAAACTGGCAGAGAACTTCTATAATGTCTTTATTATCTGACTATGTAGCCCTGGCTAGTCTGGAAGTCAGATGCCCACTACACCTTCTGAGTGCTGCATGTGCCATCACATCCAGCCCAGTGTGTGTGCGTGCGTGCGTGCATGCGTGCATGTTTGTATATGTGTGTGTATTTACATTTGTGTGTGATGTAAATTCCGCAGAGGCCAGAGGAAGATCCTCTGTAATTGGAATTACCAGTGACTTTGAGCTTCTTGACATGGGTGCTAGGAATCAAACTGTGTCTTCTTGAAGAGTAGTAACAAGTGTACTTAACCATTCATTGAGCCATCTCTCCAACCCTCAATAGCTGTCTCCCCCAAAATAGGGATTGAAATGAGGGCTTTGCACACAGTAGGCGTGAGCATTCTACTACCAAGTTTTAATAGCCCCCTGTTGTTTCTGTTTTTCAAAGATTTTTCTTTTAATGTTAAATTATGTGTTAGGATATGTGCACCCTGTACCCACAGGGGCCATAAGTGTAGGTATAGTAGAGTCTTAGGAGCCAGAGTTGAGAGCTGCCTGATGTAGGTGAAGAGAACCAAACCTGGGTCCTCCTTGAGAGCTCTGTGTACTCTTAACTACTGAGACATCTCTCCAGCCCTTCATCCACAGACCTTTAAATTAATTTATTAAAGGAAAAAAACTGTTTTGTCCACCTGGGAGATGAACCTCTAAGAGTACCTGAGGGATTATCTTAATTGTATTAATAGAGGTGGGAAGAAATGTGTGTAGTCTCAGTCCCTGGACGCTGTATCCACACTGTGTGGAAGAATGGAGAAAGCCAGCCTGTGATGTGGCTCAGTGGCTACTAGCAACCCTGCTGACCTGAGTTAGAACTCTGGAACTCACATAGTGGAAGGAGAGAACCAGCTCTCTGGAAAAGATGGCCTCTGACCTCTGTGCTGCCCACTACTCAGTGAATGAATGGTTTTTGGGTTTTTTTTTTTGTTTTTTGTTTTTTTTTGTTTGTTTGTTTGTTTCTTTAAAAAAATGTCAAAGCAGGGTGTGGTGAGGTACATGCTTTTAATCCCAGCACTATGGAAGCAGATATCTTTAGTAATTTCCAGGCCTGTCAGAACTGTCTCATAGAAAGACCCTGTCTCAAAAAAATAAATTAAGTAAATAAGCAAATAAATAAGTAAACAAATAGAGAATGTGAACTGAGCACTGGCATTCATTAATTCACTGCTTTCTGCTCTTGACTGTGGTTGTGATGTGAACAGTTCTCTGACATCCCTGCTGTAACTTGGAATTGTGAGCTCCGGCTGGCCTTGAATTTGCAATATTCTCACCTCAGTCTTCTAAGTAGCTAGGATTATGTGTCTGCGCCACCATACCTGTCTTCCTAGATTTGTTTATAATTCCTTTCATGCTTCCTTATCTTAAGGATACTAATCTTACTGGCTTTCATACTTCATTTAAAAATGGAAGCATATTTGTAAGTGATTAGATATTTTGTAGAAGTTTAATATATAGTCTAAGCCTTTTTTAAGCTATTCTGTGTTTTGTTTTATTTTGTTTTTTTGATGCAGGGTCTCATTCTTTATAGTTCCAGCTGTTCCCAAGAGAATTACCCTTCTGCTTCATGATTCTAAGATCAGGGATTACAGGTTTATTCACCATGCCTAACTTGGGTGAACATAAGTTCACTGTGGATTTCTGTGAGAATCATTTTCACCCAAACAAGTACTTTTCATCATATTAAATTTCACACAGTGCTTTTATTCTATTCTAATTCATTTATGACTCTGTAAATATACTTAGAAAGCTTTATGTATTTGACAGGACATAGAAGCATCCCTTGACTCTAGTTATATCTTGCTTTGTGAATGTATCTTTGTCATCTGTTGAATTCATTATCTGTGACTTTTTTGTCTTTTTGACATTTAACTTCCTTCTTGATACCTGTTCATTTTCAATTAGAAGAAAAAAGTATCTAGAAGTCAAATTAGTGGGTTTTGCCCTACTGGTGATACTGGCTATAGCCAGGAATTTGCCAAAGTATAGTAGTTGGTATTGTTTAAATTCTTCTTGGTATCATGTGCTAATGAAAGGCTGGGAGAGCAGTGTGGGGTAGGAATGAAGAAGCTCAGCACTGTCATTTCTTTATTCATTTAGTTTTTTTGCAAGGTACTGTATTAGATGGTTGTATTATGAATTTTCTTGAGTTGTTTTTTTTTTTTTTTAAAGCAGTCTCATGTAGCCTAGGCTGCCCTCAAAGTTGCTATGTAGCTGAGGATGATGTAAAACGTGTGATTCTCCTGTCTCTACCTTCTGCTGGAATTACAGTCTTGCACCACCACACCTGCTTTATGGATGTGGGAGTGGATGAACCCAGGGTTCTTTGCATGTGAGGCAAGCACAGCTGAGCTACCTCTGCAGCCTACCTATAGAGTATTTTCTTCTGTCTCAGAAAAGTAGTATAAAGCCATGTTGTAACTCTTGTTCTACAGCTTTCCCCAGCTGCGTAACTCAGAGAAGCGCATATAGAAACAGGTGTTAGGTCAGCACTGTGCAGGACCTTGGAACTTCTGTAACTCTGCTTATGGAGAGTGGGCAGGCTTGGCAAAGAGACTAAATCAGTTCCCGAAATAAAACAATTCCTGTCCATATCTAGGACTCAGGAGCTTTCAAAATGATACCACATGAAAGTCATGTTCTCTCCTGTTCTCTCCACACACAAGAGCAATCTTTTGAGATTAAGGCACTTTCACATATTTCCTTTTAAACTTTATTTCTTAATTTTAAATTCTTGTATGTTGCATGGGGAAGGAGGGGGCGGTATGCCTGTGAAGCACTGTGTGCTGCTTTATATCTAAGCCATTCTGTACAGTTGATCCTGATCATACAGGACAGTCATTGTTTTCTATATTGTTTAAATCAGACTGTTAGCATTGGACAAAATATTTAACAACTCTTTGCAAGGGTGTGTTGAAAGATATTTACACCATATTTCTGTTTTAAGTTGTATTTTATTGTTTACTTCACATTCTAAGTTGAAATTAAATGCTTTTTCCATTTTAAAAATATTATATATTGATTGGGGAAGGGCAAAACTCTTGAGTATAACTGACAGAACCCAAGAGATGTCCATGTCCCAACTTCTGTCTGTGTAAACACTATTAAAGCTTGAGGTAGGCTGGAGATGGCTCAGCAGTTAAGAGCACTGCCTGCTCTTCCAGAGAACCTAGGTTCAAGTCTCAGCACCCGCACACAATCTTTAACTCCAGTTTCAGGGAATCTGCTGTCCTCTGCAGCTCTCCTTGAGCATCAGGCACTGGAGCTTAGACATGCACACATACAGACAGAACCATTTTCATGGGGAGGGGTTGTTTTGTTTTCGAATTATCTCTCTGTGTGGCCCAGGCTGGCCTGGAACTTGTAGTTCTCCAGCTTTCTGAGTACTGTATCATATAACATGTCTGTTTACTCTGTATGTAGGTGTGTTTACCCGTGTACACACACTGAGTGTACAATGGAAGGACGTTGAGTGTCTTATTGTCTATCGCTGTCTATCCTATTCCCTTTGAATCAGGATTTCTTACTGAATCTGCAGCTTATCTGACGGCCAGAAAACCCAGCCTTCGTCCTGTCTCCATTTTATAGCACTGGCTTCCAGGCGCATGAGATCATGCCTGGATTCTCACCCTGGTGCTGAGGATATGACTCACGCCCTCATGCCTGTGCAGCAGTGTGCTTATCTGCTGAGCCATCTTCTCTTCTCTCAGCCTCATGCCTCGTACGTGCTTTTCTCCCCTCCTTCCTTCTCTCTCTCTTCTTCCTTCCCTCCCTCCCCTTTTTTTCTTCTTTGTGACAGGGTCTCATTATGTAGACTGGCCTGGAGTTTGTTATGTAGACCACGCTGGCCTGGAACTCACAGAGACCTGCCTGCCTCTGCTTCCTGAGTGTGGGGTTAAAGCTGTGCCACCTGCCAGCTTCCCATGTTTACTTTTAACACCAACAATATTTCTAAAGTTTTCAGAAGTACTTGGTTTTACCTTTGCATCATTTTATTTAAAGATTATGAGTGTGGGTATTTTGCCTGCAGGTGTGTATGTGCACCCGTATGGGGCGCAGGAAAAGAGTATTGTATCCTTGGAGTGGAGTTGGCTGTAAGCCTCCATGCGGGTGCTGAAAACAGAGCCTGGTCCTCTGCAAGAGCAATGTGCTCTTAACTACTTTGCCTTCTTTATAGCCCCTACCTTAAAAGACTTTCTTTTTGACCCTGGAGTTTCACTCAATGAGTCTTTGGGTGTAAAAGGTTTGGGGCATCTTGGTAATGAGGCATGGCTTGTGCTGGTGCCACAGCACGTACTGGGGCAATGGAAACTTGGTCTTGGAGTTGTGGAACTGTTTGACACCCGGCCAGCAGCACTTGCCCACTGCAGCCTCTTCCACGTTAACTCTGGATGGAGTGAGAACAGCTACGGTGCTGGGTACCCGTGTCACAGTAGGACGGTGAAGGTAGCAGTGGTCAGACCCCAAACACCTGTCCACAGAACATTATCTACCCCTGTGACTTCTTCATCTTCTTTAGCTGAGACACAAAGTACCATAAGTGGGACTTGTGTCACTACATGGCTGGGTACAAAGATGCACATTCAGTACAGTGGTGGCATGTGGCACTTTGGGATGGACAAGCAGCACTCCAGCACTTTGTACTCCAGAAGTGTACCTGAGGCCGTCATGGCCGTCAGTCCTCATACACCACTCACAAAAGGGTTTAAAGAAGACTTAAGCTTTGTTTTGTTTTGGTTTTAATTCTGGATGTGGGTCCACCAAGGCTAGAGTTATAAGCTCAGGAGCTGGAGTTCTAGGTGGTTGTGAACTGCCTGACATGGATGCTGGGGCAGACCCTAGTCCTCTGGAAGAGCCCTACGTGTTCTCCTGCACTCCGCCATCTCTCTAGCCCCTGCATGATTTCTCAGATATAAAACATTTCTTCTAAAATACAACTTTGATAGAAAGCTTTAAAACTTTAGTCAGACACACATGCTTGCTCCTTTAGTTTTCACGTCTTAGGATTGATTTTATTTTGTTTTACTTTTGCTTTTTTGACTGTGGGTAAGAACAGCTGGGGATTGGACCCAGAGCCCCTGTAAGTGCTCTGACAGAGTTACACTCCTAGTCTTTTTAGATTGTTTATTTTTAAATGATTTGTTTATGTTTATGTATGTGAGTATATGCCTGCATACATTAACATGTTTATGTGTGTGTGCCCAGTGCCTGAGAAGTCCAGGAAAGGTTGTCAGATCCCCTGGAACTGGAGTTAGAGTTGTGACCTCTCTGAGTCCAGTTCTCTGCAAGAACAGCAAATGCTCTTAACAGCAAGTCATTTCTCTAGCCCCTTATTCTTTGAGACCAATTCTCATTAAACTTCCAAAGCTGGCCTCAAATTCTTAACCTTTCTGCCTCTACCTCCAGAGTTAGGATTTAAGTTGTACCTGTAATTCTTATACACTAAAACACACACACATAAAGCTACATTTTTTAAAAAAGGAATTATTTATTTTATGTATATGAGTACACCACTGCTGTCTTCAGACACACCAGAAGAGGGCATCAGATCTCATTACAGATGGTTGTGAACCACCCTGTGGTTGCTGGGATTTGAATTCAGGACCTCTGGAAGGGCAGTCAGTGCTCTTAACCACTGAGCTATTTCTCTAGGCCCTTTATAATTTAAATTTTATTTTAGATTTGTCTTATGTGTAGGAGTGTTTTGCCTGAATGTATATATGTGCATGTATGTACAGTGCCCACAAGGTCAGACGAAGAAGACATTAGATACCCTGGGACATGTTGGTGCTAGAAATCAAACCTGGGTCCTGTGGAAGAACAGCCAGTGCTCTTAATCACTGAGCCATCTCTCCAGCATAGTCCCCACATTTTTGTATTGATGTGATACTTCTGAGAGATAATATTTTTTAAAATTATCTTTGATAAAGGCCCAACTTTTGTTTTTAAAAACTGAAAGCCCTTTTCTAAATGTGAAATGCAAGCTCACTGAGTGTCCATATGTCCTAATAGTGTCAAGTTGTTATACAAGTTTTAGATCCTTGCTTTGAGCTTGTTCTGTTTATTTTAGAAAGATTTATTTTTCATCTTTGTTGTGTATATATGTGTATACATGTAAGTACCGGCAGAGGGCATTGGAACCCTTGGAGCTAGGGTTAGAGATGACTTACTTCCTGGGTGCCAGGAGTCTACTCTGAAAGAGCCGTTAAGAGTTACTGATCTCTGAGCCATTTTCAGCCTCCCTCTGCCTAATTTATAATAATCCAACTTGTTCTGTTGACCATGGTTGCAGAGGTACTCAATAGGATAAGGTGGGGCATTAAGTTTAAAGTCAACCTAGGCTAAATAACTAGACCCTGACATCTCAAACAAAGAGCCTTAATAGTTTTTGTAGGTTATATATAATACTATTTAATTTAGAAATTAACTTTTAGTCACTTACAAGTTATTTCATGTAATCATTAATTATGTTTTTTTAGAAAACTATTTTCTTAAAAAAGTTAATGGGTGCCAGAGATATGCTCAGCAGTTAAGAGTACTTACTGTTCTTTAGGAGGCCCTGAGTTACCAGCACACACAAGGCAGCTCATGCCTGTCTAACTCCAGCTTCAGGAGGATCTGTCTCCTTTGACCTCCAAGGGGAGCTTCTTATATGCACATACCCCACCATACACACAATTGTACAGACTTAAAAATGAAATAAAATTGTAAAAGCGATAGTTAATGAGGGGCCAGTGAGATGGCTCAGCACTTGCTGCCGAGCCTGAAAACCTATGTTCAATACATAGAACCCACATGGTGTGAAGAGAGATCCATCTCCTAAAAGTTGTCCACATAATGTAATGTGATTTTCTTTTCTAAGTTAATGGAAGAGTGATCATTTGTATTTTTATGTTAACATCTCCTGGTTCAACTAGGCATGGTGCCAACAATACACATTTAATCCCAGCACTTGGGAAGCCGAGTCAGCTCTCTGTCAGTTTGAGTTCAGGCTGGTCCACAGTGAGTTCTAAGCCAGCCAGGAGTATACAGCAAGACCCTGTCTAAAAAAAACCAAAAAAAGAGACAACAAAACAACCTTTTTACTAGTTGTTTTGTATAGTTCAATATACTGTACTTCGATGGGTCTTTTACTGTCCATGAGTTTACGTGCATGCACTAGCCATTTGAAAAATTCTTGTTTTAGTAAGATTTTTCATATGTTGATGTATTCCTTTGTAGTTATTTTCTCCCTCCCCCACCCCTCCTGAGAGTCTTCCTGTGTAGCCTTGGCTGTCCTGAAACTCTCTACGTAGACCAGACTGGCCTTAAAGTAAAAGAGATCTGCTTTCCTAGTGCCCAGACTGAAAGCATGTGCCACCAGCCCAGCTAGCTGTTCTTTTAAATCACCTCTTCTCAGGATTTTTTTGATTATTGAGGAGTAGGAAGACTCAGAGGGCAAAGATGGGTTTTCCAGAATTCCAAAGTATATCATTGATAACAAACAATGTGGTTTTCCATGAAGTAGGAGTTTGTTCTTGAGAGATATCTACCACCTTCTTACATCTGAGTAACTGCAGAAAGGCACATTTTCTAGGGACTGATGTTCCTTCTTGCTCCCAGATGACATACTTAGTGCTTACCCAAGGCAGCCTTCACTGTCCAGTCTGCGGAAGTGTTTCATCCATTTCTTTTGTTTTCTGATTGCATGGCATATTAAAGGGACAGATTCAAGTCTGAAATTTAGGAAAGTTAGTAATTTTTGCTGATTTGTCAAGGCCATTGCATAAAACTATCCTTTTGAAAAGGTGCCAGTTTTTGGCAGTGAAGCAACCCATGGCTGGATGTGGTCCATGCAGTGCTTGTGTTGAGATGACAGAAATTTTATCTGCTAGTGCTTTTCTGCCTTAAATGTAAAGAGAAATCACTGTGATATTATTAGGGCATTACTATAGGGGTCACAGGACCCCTAAAACAACCTCATGTTTATATAGCTAAAAAATAATCGGATCAGTATTTGGCTCTTAAAAGTCCAAAGAAACATGTTCAGTTTTGGAGGGAAATGTTGTGTGCTTGTATTCCAATATTGGAGACAAATTAAAAGTAAATTACACAATTAGAGTAATAAATGGGGCAATTAGCAGAGTTTCACATCTCTGTCTCTTAAAACTTGCTGCCTTGATTTTAATGGAATGAATTTATAGTTTTATAGTTACAAGGTTGGTGAGTTGTCATATATCTTTGGGCAGTTTAAAATGTCCAAGTTTTGATGGAAAAATGCTGAAAAAAAACTGTATTTCAATGACTCTTTGGCAAAGTATATGTGGATTTTTATGTCCTAACATAATTAATATGAGTTTTTACTTACAGGTGCCAGGGAATATCATGTCCAATTTTTTAGCAACCAGCCAGAGAGGGCATGGGTTCATGAGAAACGGGTACGGGAGTACAGAGGTCACGAGCAGTATGAAGAGTTACTAGCTGAGGCAGCCAAGCAAGCCAGCAATCATTCTGAAAAGCAAAAGGTAACTGCAGCCTACTAATCTTGATGGTTTGCTTTGTTTGTTACATTGGAGATGGAACCCAGGGCTTTTCCTATGGCAGGCAAGCAATCTGCTGCTAAACTATACCCCCATCCATAGATAACATTTTATAGCTGGTCCTAGTGGTATGTGCCCATAATCCGAGCGCACATTAGTGAAGCACAAGCGTCACCTTAAAGTTTGAGGTGTGTATATCAAGTTCCAGGCTCTTCAGAGCTACATAGTAAAGCCCTGTCTCAAAAAACATAATAAATAAATGACTGTGTACGTCATGGAACATTATAGCGCTGCTAAAACTGGGGACCAAGGCTGTAGCTCATGGAGTAGAGTGCTTGCCAGCATACATGAAGCCCTGAGTCAGGTCGTTGCTTCCACAAAAACTAAACTGGACAGGCAGCATATCTAGTAGAGGCAGGAGGATCAGAGTCTCAGTTTCTGCTACATGGTGTGTAGGGCTAGCTTGGACACACGGGATCCTATCTCAAAAAATAAAATCCAGTTTTATAATCTCTTGTCAGTTGATGTGCACAAATCCAGAAGATATTAATGAAATTTATTTTGCTAAGGGTTATAAATGTTTTTTCTGTATTAATATCTTCCTGTAATTCTAATTTATTCTATCAATAAACTTATTTTTATCAAAGATTTAAAGATACCCTATAAGAGTCCAATGTGTGGTATCTGTAATGCCAGCATCTGGGAAGCTAACATAGGAGGGTCCAAAGTTTAAAGTCAACTTAGGCTACACAGTGAGTCTATCTCAAAAACCAAAACCAAACTATATAAAAAAGTTTATCTAGTACCTTCTGTGAAATAAGTATTCTTTAAAGTATGTACTTATTTAATCTTTATAATAATTTAAATAAGGTATTTTTCTTTTCTACAGATCAAGAAACTAAGAAGGCTTAGGTCACTGGTTCATCTCACAGCATATGAGTTATAGAACCAGGAAGTGTTTCTCACTGCGCGTGCGTACACACACACACACACACACACACACACACACACACACACACTTTGTTAGTTTGGTTATATTTTATTTACTTTATGATACTGGCATATTCTTCATACATGCCCGTGCTAGGTTTCAAATAGGTAATTTTTCAGGTATATCATGCAATTAATGTAGGTCTCTTATAATTCAGAATTTCTAATTGTTTTATACTTGCTAATATTGGCTAGGAGTGTCATGTGCTTTAATCCCAGTATATAGGAGGCAGGAACAGGTAAGTCTGGGTGAATTCAAGTCCAGCCTGGTCTGCATAACAAGTTTTAACTACCACCAATGAAGTTTAATCACAGGATAAAAAAAAAAGTAATTATCATCACCATTTATTTATTACTTATTTGTTTTAATAAAAACATAAAACAGAATCCAGAAGCATCAAATTCTTTGGAGCTGGAGTGATAGGCAGCTAGTTATGAGCTGCCTTTTCTGGGTACTGAGACTCAAGCTCTGGTCTTCTGGGAGAGCAGTACGTGCTTTTGTGGGGGGCGGGGAATGGAGGGGCGGGGTTTAGGTCTCCCTTTGGTATCCTTGGCTGTCTTGAAATTCACTAGATCCTGAAACTACCAGGCTGGCCTCAAACTCAGAGCTCTGCCTGCCTCTTCCTCCTAAGTGCTGCCACTAAAGGTGTGTGCCACCATGCCTGCCTTCAATGCATACTCTCATGGCTGAGCCATCTCTCCATGTGTGGGGACACCAGATTTTAGTTCATTTCACTAGACTTTAAAGACTTAGTCATCAACATTTAGCATATACTATGCCATCTCATAGTCTGCCTCTTTAAAAAAAAAATTAACACGTTTTGTTTTTTGAGATATGGTCTCACTAAGTAATCCTGCCTGTCCTGGAACTTACTTTGTAGACCAGGCTGGCTTAGAACGCCTACAGATGTGCCTTTCTCTGTCTCCTCAGTCTTGGCATTAGTGAGCCATTCTGCCCGGCACTATTATTATATTTATTTGTCTATACGTCTATAGCTCACCTACTATGATGCGCATGTGGAGGTCAGAGGACAACTTGGAGGAGCTGTTTCTCTCCTGCCATGTGGGTCCCAGGATGGTTAGTGAGGCTTGGAGGCAAAACCTGTGCTGAGCACCCCCAGGTCCCTATTTAAATACTTAATTGCTTTGTTCATTACTTCCATTTCTTACCCTCCTGCCAATGCAGGCTCTTCTGCTCAGCCTCTGTAGAAAGACATCCAAGGGTTTGCTCACCACTACCCTATAACACTGCCTACCCCCACGCCCCACACACACCCTACACACACTGGCTTTCCTTTGTTTTGTTGCTCCCTTGGATTTTCTTTCTCTTCATTCTATCCTTATTGGCATATTGGCATTGACTGGCCACATGTCTCTAGATATTGGTGGCAAACTCTGCTGAGATCTCCACAGTACCTGACTTTCTTGCCCACACATGGAGGAAAGTGGCTTTGCAGGAGCATCTTTAACGTTAGTTTATTGGCCCCTGAAAACAGGTCATTTCTGTAGTCTTTCTTCGAGTTTGTTATTACTGTTTAGCATGATGTGAAACAACTCTTTGGGGTGTTGTTCAGCAGAGTAGTCAACAAAAGAAAAATAAAAGAACAGATCTTTGTGCCGTTTAATAGAATAATACTAGTTTTTGATGGCACGGGATCAGCACATTGTATTTGTCTGGAGAATCTAAAAATATTTATGTGCATTTGAAAAAAACTGCAGAGTGATTGGAAAATACAGGTTGATTTTAATGTGCCTGTTGAACTAAACATTTCACATAAAGACTCTTATCTTTTTCATAAAGATTCGGAAACCCCGACCTCAGAGAGAACGTGCCCAGTGGGATATTGGCATTGCTCATGCAGAGAAAGCATTGAAAATGACTCGAGAGGAAAGAGTAGAGCAGTACACTTTCATCTATATTGATAAGCAGCCAGAAGAGGCTTCATCCCAAGCAAAGAAGAATGTTACCTCTAAGACGGAAGTCAAGAAACCCCGAAGACCAAGATCTGTGCCGAATAGTCAGCCAGAACAGACCAGTGCTGGGGAGGTGGCTTCCTCACAATCAAGTACTGACCTTCGAAGACAGAGCCAGAGGCGGCATACTAGCTTGGAAGAGGAAGAGCCACCTCCCGTTAAAATAGCCTGGAAAACAGCAGCCGCAAGGAAGTCCTTACCAGCGTCCATTACAATGCACAAAGGGAGCCTAGATTTGCAGAAGTGTAATATGTCTCCAGTTGTGAAAATTGAACAAGTGTTTGCTCTCCAGAATGCAACAGGAGATGGGAAGTTTATTGATCAGTTTGTTTATTCAACGAAGGTACCTCTTGTTCTATAGGGGTTTGGGGAATGCTACTAAAACACACCTAAGAATATGATTTAAGTCTCCCTTGGATCCAGTGCATTTGAAGCATACATTCTCGTCCATTCTGGGCAGAAAGCTCTGTCCTTCTCATTCCCTCTTGTAGCATTCCCTTCTGTAGTAGATTAATCTTGAGCAATACAGCCAAAATTGAGCTTAGCTCCTGAAAATCATGGAAAAAAAAACTGGGCAGTTTGCCTGTTTCTAATTTGTAGAGTTAGTTTTTTCTTTGTTGTAAAGAGTGATTTTTATTAAAATTTTTCTTTTATCTGAGTTAACTGTTGCTATGAAAAAAAACCCACTGGAATAATTGTGCCTGCTGATCTTTTTGGTTGCAGTAGTTTTTTGTTTTGTTTTAATTTTATCTACACAGTTCATTTATCTCAATGTACCTAAGTGTTATTTCAATCTATAGTCAGTACAGTAATTGGTAAGCTGTTTCCTACGTTTTTCTGTCATCTAACTCTTTGGAATTCAGTGTATATCCTCCTCCATCCACCTCTCTAGGGTGTGATGTAGCCCAGCCTAGCCTTAAACTGTGTAGTTGAGTATGACTTAGCTTCTGATTCTCTTGCCTGTACCTCTCAAGTGCTGGGAAGTGCACCATACACCTGATGCTAGGGATGCAGCCCTGCACTTCATAGACAAGCTTTGTACCAGCTGAGCTCGTGTTTTACATCTTAATGGAGACTAGCCACATTTCAGATCAGCCACATGTGGCTGCTGTGTTGGGCCATGCACATTAATGAGGATTTCTTACAGATCTTTAAATCTGCACGTGGTGAGTCCTAATAAATGATGTGCTTATCTCACTGGGCTTGGTATTACATGCCTATCTTCCAGCAGAAGGACAAGGCAGAGGGACAAGGAATTAGGCCAGCCTAAGTAGCTAGACCTTGCCTCAAAAATTAAGAATATGGCTGGTCATCCCTCCTGGCCTGGACTCCTCCTAACAGCTGTGCTTACACCTTGCTCATCATCCTTCTCTTCATCCAACTTGAAACTATTTGAGAAAAGGCCACACATTTAGCTTGGTGTTGCTGTGTCAGCAGTTTTGTTAAATTCCTGTTAGCTCGGGACATCTTGTTGAGTTTTAGAGAAATTCCATTACTGTTAGTCTAGGACTGACTGATGGTGAGGAAAGGGTAATTAATGGTATAGGTCAGCCACTAAACCTCTATCAGTCCACCCTGGGTTTCTGTTTAAACCTCCATGAGTCCACCCTGGGTTTCCATTTCAGGCAGTTAGTTTTTGGCTTGAAGGTGTCAGAATTCTTCATGACATTGAAATATGTACATACCTTCTAGCCCACTTCATAATTTGGGGTTTGTGATTCTGATTTAATTACATCACTTACATGTGTATATTAAGCAATTATGTTCTTTTTTCCCCATTAGCATAGACATATATAGACATTAAAATAATTGATTAAATATAGTGATACTTCATTCTTAGAATTGGTTTTAGAAATATCAGGAGTCTGTATCCATTCTTTCTGCCAGTGGATTTGATTGATTACCATAGGGCTGAGTTTCCCAGAAAAGCTTAAATTACAGTTTTCACCTGATTTCTTGCTATGTTTTTCCCTTTGCTTTCTCCTTCCCCCTTCTTCCTCTCATCCCCTACTTCCTTTTTTCTCACTTTGTTTTCTTGCCAGAAAAGAGTGTCAGATCCCTTGAGGCTGGTGCTCCAGGCACTTGTGAGCCCCACAACATTGGTGTTAGGACTAAACTCAGTCCCCTAGAAGATCAGCAGGTGCTCTTAGCCACTGAGCCATCTCTAGCCCCAACTTAATTCTTTTGATAGCAACATTTGCATATTGTTTGAATGCAGATTGCCTTTATTCTTAGAGCTAGTTTTATTTGCTTCTGTATGAAAATACCCTCAACACCCTAAGACTAAAACTTTTATCTGGGGGTTGGAGAGGTGACTCAGCCCTTAAGAACACTTGCTGCTCTTGCATAGACCTGGGTTTGGTTCCCAGCTCACAACCATCCATCACGAGCTTCAGAGGATCCAAGGCTACATTCTGGTTGCTACAGGTACTAGGCATATATGTGGTACACATAAGTGCAGGAAAACTCTCATGTATCTAAAATGAAAATAAATCTTTAAGAACAAATCGATCTTTTGAAAAATAAATATAACACTTAAAAGTACTCTTATTTCATTACATTAAAAATTACCTAAATTAAGATCTAAATTAACTGCACGATTGTCTTTCTGTTTCATGTTACCTATTTGATCTCATTTTGTAATATAAATGGCCTATTCTTTATCTAAAGGTTTTCTCATCTCAAGACACAGTGACCTTTCATCTCTGAAACAGGCGACTTCACCAAATGACAGTGGTGTAAAGAAAAACTGTTCAGACTAGGAATTACTTTTTTTTTTTTTTTTGGACAGAAAATGGGGTAATGCAGGTTTACTTATTAAGAATATTTATCATCTGGACTTAAGAAAAAATTTTATTTTTCTTTCAAGGGACCTCATTAAAATACATTCTGATGATTTAGCATCTTTCTGATAATGGCTAATCATAACTGACAATACAAGTTTGAGCAAATTACAACCATGTTAAGCCATCTTTATAAGCTCACGATACTATGTGCCTAATCACTTGTTTTTTATTCTGCCTCGTTTTAAAGGGAATTGGTAACAAAACAGAAATAAGTGTCAGGGGGCAAGACAGGCTTATAATCTCTTCACCAAGTCAGAGAAATGAAAAGCCAACTCAGAGCTCGTCATCTCCGGAGGCGACATCTGGTTCTTCAGGTGGGTATGACCTAGGAGCACCTGGATCCATCCTGAGAGGTTCCTAAGAACCCCGTTATCAAAGGTCAACCATGAAGACTGGTATTTCATAGTGAGAGTCCTTGCTCTGTGTGCTAACTCTGTAGCTCCAGTCCCAGGGGAGCTGACACCCTCTTCTGGCCTCCACAGGTGCATGTGGTGCACAGACATACATGTCGGCAGCATGTTCATCATTTTGATTCTAGAAGTAATTCTTTTAGAAGGAAATAATGAATCAGAGCTAGAGAGTCGTAGTCATGGTTCTTTCCCCTAAATACTAGCATAATTCCATAAGTAGAGTCTAGCTGTAAATTCTATACTGAACACGGTGGCAAAAAGAAAGAAAAATAGGCATTGGGGTGGGGCATTACAGCTATGACTTATAAGCACGTGACAGTCCTTTATAGCTCATAGCATAGAATGGCAGCTTCCTCTCCAGCAGCAGGAGACAATCTCACCCTCCCCATTTGCTCCTTTATCCTTTGTTGGTTACTCTAATGTACCTTGTTCTCTGACTAGCAGGCACCCTGAACTGAACATGGCAGTATTATTCATCCTTAAAAGAAAAATGCCTGAACTGGGAGTAGGTAGCAGAGGCAGGCAGATCTCTGTGAGTTTGATGCCTGTCTTGCCTGCATAGCAAGGCTTGCCAGGGTTGTATAAAACAAAATGACAGAAACAGCAAAAACAAAAACAGAAAGAAAAATAGCTGCATTTAGTAAGGTTGTACCTTCGGAAGTTTTAAGTCTATGCTTTTATTTAAAGTTTTAATTTTATTGATTTATGTGTGTATGTGTGCACTTGCACACATGCCGTGACATGCATGTAGATCTCAGGAGACTACGTGTGGAAGTCAGTTTCTTGATATGGATCCTGAGGATCAAACAGGCCAGAAATGGCAGCGAGCACCCGTATTCACTGAGCCGTATCAGACTGAAGCTATTTCTCAAAAAGACTTTAAAATGTATCTTAGTTTTATCAGATTTGTGTCATAACAACAGTACTATATGAATGATATAATGAATATTATTTCTAATGCATATTACTAGAAATAGTATTACATATTATTTTGTTTCACACAGTCAGTAAAAATAGAGCTGTAATCAGTTGGCGAGCCTTTCACGAGCATCCCAATTCCAAGGTCAGTGTAGGTGGCTTAGTGAGACCTTGTGCCAAAATAAAATGGTATTATGGGTTGGGAGCCAAGTGGTGGTTATCCAGCAATCAGAAGGCCAGGCAAGAAGATCACTGTCAGCCCAAGTTACCTTGGGCTGTTCCTGGATAGCCTGGGCTGCAGAGTGAGAACCTGCCTCAACTCCTCCCCACCCCTGAGGCTGTGATACAGGTCAGCGGTAGAGCGGTTGTCTGGTAAGCACACTGGTCTAAGTTCAACACTTAGCTGAAGGACTTTTTAAATTAGCAAGGTTATTTAGAATCTTATCCTAGAAATAATTTATTTTATTTTGTTTTTTAATATTTGTTTGTAATATAGGAAGAAGAAAAAAACTAAGCCATTTCTGTTTTGCCATGCATTGGCCACATTGAACGGTTCTGTGACCCAGACTAATGGATTACTTTCCCCCATACTGCCTGGTTCTTAGATACTTGCTAAGCAACCTTTTTGTTTGTTTGTTTATTTTTATTTTGTTTCAGACAGGGTCTCTCTACATAGCCCTGGCTATCCTTGAAGATCTCTGTAGACCAGGCTGGCCCTGAACACACAGATACCTCCTGCTTTTGCTTTCCTCATGTGGGATTAAAGGTGTACCACTTTGTTTCTTATTCATTTCTCTGTGTCAGAGCCTTCAGGTTTAAGCTTCCCTGTGTGTGGTTTCTTAGCGTGTGCTAGGAAACCCTGTCTGCCTGGACTTGCTGCCCTTTGCCCAACTCCCATTGCTGCTCCAACCAGCATCGGTTCCCACACCCCAGGCATGACAGACTCCAGACGACTCCACGACTTGGTGGTGGTTGGTTTGGTTTGGTGCTTTTCTGTTTTGTTTGTTTTGTTTTAGATAGGATTCTTTCAGTGTAGCCCAGGGTAACTTTAGCTTACAGATCCTCTGGCCTCACCCGCCATCCCTAACCCTGTCTCCAAAGTTTCTGGTTGACAGTCTACTCATTGGGATTGCTACTACTTCCTCTGACTGAGTTGTTTGGTCACAGGACTTAGGTGAGCACTTCACTGAAGCTTACCAGATTGTTATTAAAGACACCACAGATGTGCAGACAAAGGGCCGTATAGTTTCTTTGTCCTTCTGAGGTCTCTGTCCTCCCAGCCCCCTCCTGTTTCTTCATCTGGAAGTTTTCTACTGCCATAGTTCAGAGGGTTTTAGAAGGTGCTGCACATACAGACAATCTATTGGTAATTTAGGTTCTAGCCTATCCTCACCAGGGGTTTGTCCTTCTAGTGACCATCCACTGCCTAGCAGCCCACCAGGAGTTGTCTCACCAGAGTAAAAGACAGATATGCTATCATCTTCTTAAAGGTCTGTGCCAGGAACTAAGTCAAAGACCAAACAGAACAAATTATGAATTTATACCATTTAGAGAATTAGAAGGGATTTAGGAATGAAGGGCAGAGGAAAAAAATATTTTTCTTCCTTTTTCAAAAATGGCATTCATTTATTTATTTGTATGTTTGGTGCATGTGTGCCACTGTGCATAGAGGTTAGGAAAACCTGCAGAAATCGGTTCTGTCCTTCCACAGAGTGGATCTCTGGTGGCAAGTGCCTTTACCCACTGAGGTGTGTCACTGGTTCAGTATACTTCTTACTGTATTGTGATAGTATACTGTCAGATAATCTTCTAGAAGAGTCAGAGTCTGGAAAGTAGAAAAAGAATAGAGATCTTGAGTCAGTAGAAATGTAGGCAAGTCTGTGACGGAGGAAACTGAGGGTTATTTTTGTGAGTTGAATCTAAGTCAAATCTGCATTATTACAAAAACTATATAACAACCACCATTCTACTTGGGTCAGGCAGGGGTAGTGTGTAGGCCTTTAATCCCAGCACTCAGACAGAGGCAGGCACATCTCTACAGAGCAGTCTTCAGAGCAACTTTCAGGACAGGACAGTCAGGGTTAGTCAGAAAAAACCCTGTCTTGGAGGGGAAAAAGAGAAGAAAGAAAAGGACTTGGGCTGGCTGTCTCAAACTAGGGTGAAGGAGGGACGCAGGAGAGGGTGCGGCCATTCACACGGGCTTGGACACGACTGGAATGAGGCACAGTGAACAGCATCTTTATCCAGCAGCTGGGAAGGAAAGCTGAGCTGAATAAGGGGGTAGCAAATGACCGCAAGCCTGTCTGCGTCATGTCAGACACCTTCTAATACGGTGAAGTTGAAGATGAGCAAGTAACTTAGGCTTTGCATTAACTGGCTATGGCATAATGTTTGCTTTCTTTGACTATAACAACAACAACAATAACAAAAACATTTTGGCATCTGCTATTCAAATAGGCATATCCGTTTTTATAGCCACCTCATTAATTTGTCTTACGTTAAGCGGGATATCCAGATCTTTACACAGCTGTAGTCTCTCAAGAGGGGAGAAAACAAATTAGTCATCATTTACTACTGGACACTTCTTAAGTGCCACAGCTTTTATTAGTGGGTCGCTTTCTCTTTTCCTCAGCTACTGAACATGATGTCTTTGTGTAATCTGTTTGTTTTTAGTTTCAAGTTCTGTTGTGAACTTTTTGTTTTGTTTTGTTTTGTTTTAAGGTGAAGGTTCTACTTTGAACTTAGGAAAATGTTGTCTGATTATTAAGACACACAGAGCTTAGGCACTAAGGTTTGACCAGAACCTGCTTTCAGGGATGGGTGCTAGGGTTTTGAGTTTGCCTTGTGGCTCTTGCCATGTGGCTGATAAACATACTTTTGTCTTTTTCTAAAAAATATTTATTTATTTTATATGAGTACATTGAAGCTATCTTCAGACACACCAGAGAGGGAATCAGATCCCATTACAGATGGCTGTGAGCCACCATGTGGTTCCTGGGAATTGAACTCAGGACCTCTGGAAGAGCAGTCAGTGCTCTCAACCCCTGAGCGGTCTCCCCAGCCCAGCTTTTGTCTTTTTAAATGATCACCTCTCTTTTCTAGAGATAATTTTAGTAGTCCAAGGATCATAAGACAAACTGTTTTCCCTCAGAAGCCATTGTGCCATTGTCTCAGCTGCAAGCCAAGAATCCTTGAACTTTTTAAAAAATCTTAAATATATACCAGTGACATTTCTGTGATTTTGAAGAAATAATATTTATATTCATACTAGGTTACTTACCAAATTCTAACACATACATACCCATACACCCTTTAGAAAATAAATGTAAAAGTTGTTAGTGGTTTTAAATTGTGTTTGTACTTTAGCTAGCTTTTAGAATAGTTTTTGTTTTTATTTTTCAAGACAGGGTTTCTTTTTGTAGCCCTGGCTGTATTGTAACTTGCTCCTTAGATGAGGTTAGCTCCAAACTTGGAAATCTGCCTGCCTCTACCTCTGCCTCCTTATTGCTCAGTATAAAGGTGCACACCACCAGTACTGCCACCACCATCTGACCAGGATAATTTTTTTAATTATTTATTTTATTTATATGAGTACACTGTAGCTGTCTTTAGACACACCAGAAGAGGGCATCAGATCTCATTACAGATGGCTGTGAGCCACCATGTGGTTGCTGGGAATTGAACTCAGGACCTCAGAAAGAGCAGTCAGTGCTCCTAACCACTGAGCCATCTCTCCAGCCCCAGAATAATCATTGCTTCACTTTCGGTAAGATGTAGATCAGGGTTGGGAGTGTGGCTCAGCTGGTGTTGTGTCTGTCTAGCACGCACAAAGCCCTGGTTCAGTCCCTAGCACCACATAAACTGTTGACTTGTGCCTATGCGGCCCATCACTTGAGAGGTGGAGGCAGGTAAGTCAGGACTTCCTGATCACCCTTGACTGTGGTGTGTTCAAGGCTAGTCTGTTCTACAATGAGAGCCCATCTCAAAACAAAACTAAAACCACCTCTGGTCAACAGTGAGAAAGTATAGCGGCTTCTGTGACTAGGTTGTTTACAGTTTGCACTGTTTGCCAACCCCACGTGTCCCCTAGAAATAGTCAGGTTCTATTTGCTTGGTTGCTTGTTATTGCTTCCAAGTCGTTTCCTTCTTCTTGCAGGTAGAAATGGAATAGTGGTGACTGCATTAAAGTGTGGCTCTGAGGCCCTCAGCTGGTCTCATTATGAGGGCAGGCTATCTCTTGCTTTAGTAAACATTTTTATCAGTTTAAGGAGAAAAGTTGAGAGTAAAAGATGGCTTTAGAACCTTCATTGACTTCTGGGAGTAGATGTGACATCGCTGTAGAAGCAGACTTTTATAATTCTGAAATACACTGTTGCCACACTGCCCCATGAGTGAGGCAGCCCACCTACATCCCTGCCTTGGAAGGTGGCTCTGGAGACTAGCCCTGGGTTTGATTCCTGATAGTGCCTTCACCAGTGTGTGTACTAATTCGTGCTTGCCCACAGGTATATCCCATACAGATACACATGAAAAGAAAAATAGCCAAGGAGACATTCAGTGGGTAGAGGTACCTGATAATTGAGTTTGATTACCAGAATCCACATGGTAGAAGGAGAGAACCTACCCCCACAAGTTGTCCTCTGCTCTCCACACTGGCACGGTGGCATGTGTTCCCATATATATGCACAGGTACATACAATGTGTATTTATTACCAAACTACCACTTCTTCTAAAGCCAAAGGACTACAATTCTTTTTTGTGGCTTTGAGCTGAGGTGAAGGAAAACAGTTCTGTGTAACTCAGAGCTACCGGGTGAAGAGTTGTGAAGGTTATCTGCATTGCTGCATGGGAGACACTTGTCTCTGACCATAGAGGAGGCTCACGGCCGAAGGTCAGAGGACAACATGGGGTTGCTTCTCTCCTTCCACCATGTGGGTTCTGGGGACAGAAGGCTTGGTGTAGTGCACCTTTACTGGCTGAGCCATTTCCCCAGTTCAGGAAGTGAGTTCTGTGTAGAAGGACAATTTTGGTCAATTATACTAAAGACCTGACAGATGGTTGCTGTTCATAGTGTCTGAGGGAGACTCACTCCTGGCTCAGCACTCTTCCAAGTTGCCAGGTCTGCTTTAGTTTTCACATGAAGTTCATGTAAGTTTTTATCAGTTTATTTTTTAAACAGCCATACTGTCTAAAGATCTTAGGCCCGGATTCTCATCCCTTTAATCCCAGCACTTAGGAGGCAGAGGCAGTTGGATGTCTGTGAGTTTCAGGTCAGCCAACACTACATAGTGAGACCCTGTGTCAACACACACAACATGCACACACACCCTCATCCTAAGCTCATTTTTACTACTTAGCATGAAAGATTTAAAAAATTTGTTGTACTTCGTTTCCCATGATTCCTCTTTTGTTTGTTTTACTCATTGGTTTTGCGATTAGCCTCGTGCAGCCCTTCATCCCCGCATTACACTCCCTTAAGCATGTTTATCTACCTTCAGTATAAACTGTGCCTCTGCTGTTTTGGCCTGACTTTAAAACTAAACTAAACTAGAATCTCCTAATTTGTGGAAGTGGGATCTTTTATAGAGCTTGTTCTCAGCTTATTTGAGCTATTAAATAATTTTGCATTTCCTAGTATATAAAAGTTTTTATGACTTTTAATTAAAATTCTGTAAGTAATGGATTTTAAAAGTTAAGAATCTGGTCAGATTTTAAGCAAACGAGTGAACCAGTCCTTAAATCCGTTTTGTTGTGTGTGCTTATGTCACCCTAGGCCCAGTAGAGAAGAAGCAGCAGAGAAGATCAATCAGGACTCGGTCTGAGTCAGAGAAATCCACCGAGGTTGTGCCAAAGAAGAAGATCAAAAAGGAGCAGGTTGGCTTCCTACATGTAGAGAGTTAAAGCATTTCTGTAATGTGGTGGCTTATTTCTTGTCACCAAAGAAAGATCCTCCCCATCTTGGCCTCCTTCCTGAACTATCTTTCCATCTGTCCTGACGGGGTTGCAGTGGCGACTTCTCAAACAGCTGTCCTGTGTTGTGCTTCAAGCATTTTCACAGAGAACAGGTTTGGGAGATGGGAAGCCAGCGGTGCGAGACCCTAACATCCATTTTGAAATTTCTGTTATAAGCACAATAAGTTCATGTTTTCATGAGTTTTCTTTGGAACCATCATTGAGTTCCTTTTTTAAAAACTTTGATTTTTGGTTTAAGCTGCTGGTATATATTGTTTTTATTTTTTAAACAAATCAAATTAATTTATATTCTTATATTTAAGAATCAGGTAATCATAGATGGTCTGGTTTTTCTGTTGGTATCATAGATCTTTTGAAATGTTATTTTTTCCAGTGGAATGGCACTCATCTGGAATCAAACTGTCAGAGAAACAATATTGAAGTATAAAGTGTGTGGGGAGGGGCTACATTTTGATTGAATGTGTTCAACTGGTGTAATCAATGTAGTAATATACATGTGAAGTTACCTTTTCAAAGAATTCTGAGAAGTGATTCTATCAATTATAAACTCACAGATTTTTTTTTTGATTTTTATAAAATGAATGAATATCCATTTTAGGTAAGCACTTTGCCAATGAGCTGGTCCCCATTCTTTTCTTTCCTCTCTTCCCTTTTTGAGACATGGTCTCACTGAATAGCCCTGCTGGCCTGGAACAAAATACATAGAGCAGGCTGGCTGGCATCCACCTGCCTCAGCTCCCCATTGCTGGGGTTAAAGGTGTCTGACACCATAACCAGCTTTAGAATATTTATTTTTTATAGCCCGATCATCTAGTATTAAAATTTCAGAATTAGTTCCAGTAACTTTAATATTTTAAAGCAATTTGCCATGGAAGAGTATATACTTTTTTTATTTAAAAACTTCATAATTTTAAAATTCCAAATTTAAAAGCTAACTTTGTGGGTGCTCTATGGTATCATAAGCATATTAAACATTTTTGAGAATATTTAGCTAAAATCTCAGTAATATTTGTCATTTATCATGTAATTTCCATATATGGGAAATTGCAAAAAAAAAAAAAAAAAATTCAAGTCTGATAAATCTATAGTATTTGTTACCAAAATGAAATTGTGACTTTGCCACCTGGTTCCTAAATTCAGTCTGTGACCAGTCAGTTTAAAATAAACAGAATGAGTAAAAATAATGGGACAAATTGTTACTGCCACTGTGTTATATATAGTTAGTAGTAGACTAATACCAGTGATTGTTTAGAAGATTTTATATTTGTACAACTAATTGTATCGTACAAAAAGCATTCCTGTTGTATGTTTTTTTACCTGTTGTAAAAAAAAATAAAAAAATTTTTAAAAAGCTTAGAACAATCCTTAAATATATTTACAAAATGTGTTTCAACATGCATATTTCACATCTTAAAGAGACATACAATTCCATCCTAGCCTAAACAGGAGCTTCTGCAAACAGCATCTTTTCCCTGTTCCAATGGTTCAGTCCTCCAGTACCACGTGTGTGACATAGACATTGGCAGAATAACTTCTGATCTCGCTCTCCTAATGTAGGATCAAGACACTGTTCATAAGGCACTCAAGAAAGTGCTGTTGCAGTGTCACAAACTTACTAAGTTTGTTCTAGCAGCACAAGTACTGAGCTTCCAGCTGTATGGAGCCCTGTAGCACTCTCTACAGAGAGGGTCCCGATTCCCTGCAACTTAGCTGGGAGTGCAGGCGCGGAAGGAAGGGTCTTAAAGTGGCGTGAGTTACATTAACCTGAGTATCATAGTAAGTAAACATTTATCCTAATGTCTTTGGGGGGGAGGGGTCCATAGCAACATTGGGGCTGGTCACAGACACAGCCCCTAGCCTGCCTCCCAGACACTGAGGAAAATACTCTGGATTTCCTCACGCACCAGGGGAGTGGTGGGAAGTCTTTGCTGAAGAGCATGAGGCTAAGCTGTCACTTGGTACTCAGCACAGGCAGCTAGGGTTTAAGCCTCCAGACCCTGAGACAGACAACTTGACCCAGAAGATGGGATTGAATCACACTTTCAATAACATCAATCACTCATCACTATTTAGACTGATGAAAATGTCATTTTTCTCCCTCTATTTTCTACAACTGGAAAACCCTCCTGTTAATGCTGTATTTTTCTGTCCAAACAGGTTGAAACAAGTTCTCAGGTTTCCCTGAAGACCGGATTACAGAAAGGTGAGTTACTCTTATGGTGCTGCTCTGCATTCTTGATTAAACCAGTTTCTAAGAATAATTTATTTGTGCTTTATGTATTTTTGTCTGTCTTTGTAAATCTTTGTTGCTTTTCAGTGTGGAATTTCACCCTCCGTGCGTGCGTGTGTGTGTGTGTGTGTGTGTGTGTGTGTGTGTGTGAGTGTGAGTGTGGGGGGGTGAGTGTGCGTGTGTGCGTGTATGTGTGTGTGTGTGTGTAAGAGAGAGAGTGTGTTGATTCTACTCTGTACTTCCATGTGAGAAGTCTTTTTTGTTTTAATAAATTAGAGAACACCATGTAGACTTGGTACTGTCTCCAACTTTTCTCCATAAGATTTTGGGATTTCACTGGCTTATAAACTAGGGATGTGACGAATCCACTTTTTTGGTATTCGACTGAATACCGAATAGTAGCTATTAATGCTTGTCAAAAATGGACTATGGCAAATCAGACAGGACAGCTTGACTGAGGAAAATGATGCCACACCTTTTCAGTGCTGTACAACCCTTTTGTAAATTGACCCTTAGCACAACTATGGCCACTATTAGATGACCATATGTAAATCTCCTTGAGATATGCACAAAGTTTAAGAAGCCTTAAACTTATATATGTTTTCTGTGTGCAATCTGAGTATTTACAAACTCCATAGCATGACTCATGAAATTTTGGTGAGCTCAAACTGTATTTAGTACCTGTAGTTTACTAAAACACCAGCCTGTCCGCACTCTCGGGGAGAAGTCTGCAGCGATGGTCTCCGTGGAGATCCTCAGCAGAACTGAACGCCTCTCGGAGGGAACACTGCTTGGCGGAGCTCCAAGAAAAGACATCGCGATCGATCGCTGCGAGATTAGGAGGCCTGATTGCGTTGTGTTTCCACCATTCCACAGGGTCGGCGGACCGAGGAGCGCAGGGCTCTGTCAGATTCAGTGACAGCTCCGTCTCTGCAGCGAAAGAGGAAACTGTGGACTGAGATTCCTGTACAATTTCATCCCAGAAACTCCAGACTTGGAGTCTCCGTGCAAGAGTTCTTTGTCGGCGGCTCGATAAAGTTCCTTTTGTTTTGATTTTGATTTTGCCAATCATCATTATTGGCATTTTCTGGCCTAGTTCCTTCTTCAAGACTGAACAATTGCTTTAACATTCAGATGATTTCTTTCTATCCTTTTTTTTTTTTTTTTTTTTTGAGCTGGATGGGTACAGCTTAAATCATGGGTCCAGCCTTAAAAAAAAAAACCATTTAACTTACCCTGATCAATTGCAACATGGACTGTTTTGTTTTTTGTTTTTAAATAAAGCATCATTAATACATATCCGCAGGGTTTTGCCAAATGGCCCAAACTGTATACATTGCAATCATTAAAAGCTCTTTTTTTTTTTAAAAAAAAAAAAAAAAAACATTAGTGTTGTTATCATGGAGACCAACAGGACAGCTGCCTTTGGCAGTCTGTCATTTTTCTAGTGTTTTCAGAAATTCATCGGAATTGGCGGGACCTGTGTTTCCCTTCGCAAGCCTCTCAGTACAGCACTCCTGTTCTTCTGTTAAAAATCCTTGTTAATTCAGTGATCTCTTAGGCCAAGGAAATACTTTGTGGTGGTGTTCTGGTTCCACACACCAGCAATGAAAGAGATAGATTTGTGTACTTGTGTTTTTTAATCAGCATTGACATGGGCAGGCACCCTCATTTGTAGCTGTCAGGAAGCATTCAGTGCAAACTTGTAGGATGGGATGTGCTAAGAAGGTTCCAGTAACCAGAGCAGTCTCCCGAGGCCCACATCCTCCACCACAGAACATGGCTATACACCAAGCGCTATCATTCGGCCTCTTGCGGATCTTCATGGCCTCAGGAGACTGGCTTCTCCACAGTCTCTTCTGGACTGCACACTTCCACCATAGCTTGCTGGGCTGATCTAGATGTCTGTTGTATGGAAAGTTTGGGGGGACATCTAAAGCAAACTGTGGGTGGAAATCTTGCCCGTCTCCTTGGTTCCTTGGTATTCACCGTGCCTGATCTGCACATTTCATCGTGGCTGTCTCTTTATAGCCTACTGCATTAGCCCAAGAGATTGTTGCTTTGTAACTTTTTGCACTATTGTTTTGGCTGGATTTGTATTACACACAGTTTTAAAGAAATTTTCCACACTCTTCTCTGCCTTTTTTTTCCATGTATATACATATATATTTCTTCTCTCCCTCACTGAGTCCGGAGGCCTCTCGTCTAGTCCTTGGTGATTTATTGACTCTCACACTGGTTGTCCATCACGGCCCTCAGTAATGTGCCCCCCACACGGCACAACGTGTGTAGACAGACGTGCTGCAGCACTTGCTAACGGCCACGATAAATGCCACTTCACCAAGAAAGGGCAACTGTGAAAATCCAAAATTTACTGGGGGGATAATAATCAACCGAATTGCAAAATTGGGGGGTTGAAATGGCACTATCCGTGTACGAATCGAATACAAATCAAAGATTTGTCACATCCCTAATAAAACAAGATGGAGGTGTCTCTGCAACCATATCTGTAAACTACACTGTGTTGGGTTTCATGTCTTCCCCTTACAAAATCGAATGGTTCTCTGACTTGTTCCAAATCAATTGGCTGTCTCAGTTTGGATAGAGTGGATGTCTGGAGTGGAACGTGGGCTCTGTTGGTGACATGGTGACAAGCAGAACTGCACTTGATGTTTCTGCAGAGGAGTTGTGAATGGGGTCACTTGTTGCCGGAAGTCAGAGATTTACAAAGTCCTGGCTTGCAACTTCAGTGTTACAGAGAGCTGTGAATTTTTCCCCAGTATACTTAAGACGAATTTGGGGAAAGAAAACGGTCACCAACAAAAAAACTTAAAACAGTTACCCTAAATACTATTTTAGGATTAATTTCGGTGTGTTATGTTAAGGTGCCAGCGAGATTTCAGATTCCTGTAAGCCTCTAAAGAAAAGGAGTCGCGCCTCAACTGATGTAGAAACGGCTAGTTGCACATACAGAGATACATCTGACTCCGATTCTAGAGGACTGAGTGATGGGCAGGTGAGTGTGTGCTAGGGTCTGAGCAGATGACTCACAGTAGCATGCTTTCATGGGAGAATCCGGGAAATGTGAGCATACTCATGGTAGGATAGAATGTAAGGGGAAATAATGGTCATCGCTAACTCTTGGTCACCACAGTAGTTGAGCTTACCTGTCTGGGTAGGCATTCCTTTCTTCATCGCTGCATATGTAACTCTCCTAAACCTTCCCCAATAGAGGAGAGTCTTGTTCTATATATGTATATCTATGCATATGAGCAGCTGCAGTCTCCTGCTGGAAAGTCTAGTCAAGCTTCTAAAACTGTAGGCCCAACCAAAGGAGATGCTTCATGTGGTGGTGGTCAGCCCTGGTTTAAAAATTTTACAGGCCAGGCATGGTGTCACATGAGTTTAATCCCATTCTAAGAAGGCAAAGACAAGCAGATCTCTCGAGTGACCAACCTGCAGAACATAGGAAGTTCCAGGATAGCAGAGCTGCATTATAAGACCTTGACTGATGATGATGGTGGTGGTGGTGGTGATAATAATTAATCAGTACTCTTAGAAAAAAATGTTTTTTGAGACACAGCCTCACTACATAACTCTGGGTGGCCTGGAACTTTCCATTTGTCCAGGCTGGCCTGGAAATCACAGACATCTGCCCATCTCAGGCTCCCCAGTGCTGAGGGTAAAGGTATAGCTTGGCTGGGAAAAATATCCCTTCGGTTTTGTCAAATTTATTTTGTAGATTTCTTGCATAACAGAGGAGTTTTGTCATTGTTGCTTTTTAAATATTAGCTTCAGTTTCTCCCAAATGACAGATACACAGACAACATCCCTGGGTTGAAGGAAGGATAGAAGGAAAGAGGGCGGGCGGGCTGGGATGGACTCTTGCATTGTGCCGAAGGGAACTGTTCTTTCTTTATCATGTGCTGTTTGTTTTCCACATAGGTAGGCTTTGGAAAACAAATAGATAGCCCGTCAGCTGCTGCTGATGCAGATGCTTCTGACGCACAGTCAGTGGACTCGAGTCTGTCACGGAGAGGTGTCGGCACGAGTAAGAAGGACACTGTGTGTCAGGTAGGCAGGTGGCTATAATGTGATTGAGTTTTACCAGCAGTTGTCTTGTCTCCTGTTCTGTTTACTGTTTATTACAGTCCTTTAAAGCTTCTGGCCTAAAGGCTACCTGTGGTTCTCCCCATCCTGAATTGGGACATTTGTCATTCACATGCAAGTTTCAGTCTTCATTAGGTTTTTGTTGTTTTGCTGTTGAGACTTGCTGTCTAGACCAGGCCAACTTTGGCCCAATTTTGAGCCGCCACAGTGCCCAGCTACTGTTCTTTCTTAAGTTTTATGAGTTATTTGTGTTTTGCCTGCTTGAGGGTATGTGCACCACAGGCTCACCTGCTGCCTGAGGCGGTCAGAAGAGGGAACTGGAATCGCATGGGTGTGTGAGCTCCGTGTAAGTTCTGGGAACCCAAACATAGGCTTTGCAGAGAAACCATGTCTCAGAAAAACAAAACAAAAAGGAAAAGAAAAAAGAACTGCAAATCCTTGGGTTCCTTTTTTTAGACTGTCTAACTCGGAATATGAGGAGAGAAGTCCAATGGCCTATACCTCAGCAAGCTCCGTGGTCAGTCTGATGCACAGGTTTGAGAACTGTTGCTTTCTTGCTCTTGCAGATCTGTGAAAACCCTGGAGACTCTCTTGTCCCTTGTGAGGGGGAGTGCTGCAGACACTTTCACTTGGAGTGCTTGGGGCTGACTGCAGTTCCTGAGGGACACTTCACCTGTGAGGAGTGTGAGACTGGTGAGCTGGGGAAGGCTGGGCAGGGCTGAGAGTTCCCAGATGATGTCTCTCCATGAGGCACTCAAGCTTTCCTCCCTTCCCACCAGAACCATTCAGTATTAAGCTTTCCAAGGTCAAAAAAAAAAAAAACAGTCCAAGCCACCCATGGCCAAAAACAAAAACTTTGTTTTGTTTGTTGAGTATGTAAGTTTAAAATACTTTAGTAGACTAAACAAGTATATTGAAACTCTATGGTTATAGCAAATATTCAAATATAATATAGTAAATATTTATACTAAGTAAAAATATAGTAAAACTGTAAATATGATTACATATTTTGTGGGAAAAATAATGCTATTATTTGTTTTTGTTTTGTTTTGTTTTTAGAGACAGGGTCTTACTATGTAGTCCTGGCTATCCTATAACTTACTGTGTAGACCAGGCTGGCCTCAAACTCACAGAAATCTACCTGCCTCTGCCTCCCCAGTACAGGGATTAAGGGTCTGTACCACCATGCCAGACCTGCTGATAAATTTTTTAAACCTTAGTATTTATCATTGATTTCTTCTCCCACTATATTTGTCCCAAGGCCTTCTTGTAGCATACGAAGAATACGCTAGTTCCTGTTTCTTCTTTAATATAGCCATGGTTTTGTTTAAGTTCATTAGAAAGCAGTTGTTCAATCTGAAAGAACATAGCCAGTTGTCTTAGTTACTTTTCTATTGCTGTAAAGAGACACCCTTACCTTCTGTAAGGTAACCTATAGAAGAAAGAGTTATTGGGGACTTAGGTTCATGACCATGGCAAGGAGCATAGCATCGGGTAGGCAGCTATGGTACTGGAGCAGTAGCTGAGAGCTTCCATGAAGTAAAGAGAGCTAACTGGGAAGGGCATGCATGAGCTTTTGAAACCTCAAAACCCATCCCCCAGTGACACGCCTCCTCCTGCAAGGCCACACCTCCTAATCCCCCCAAAATGGCTGTACCTGCTAGGGACTAAGTCAAGCATTTTCTATTTATTTTTGTTGTGGTATTGGTAAGTTTGGTTTTTCTAGGAATTTTTCCATTGATAAGAATTTTCAAATTAGTAAATATACAGTAATGTTTTATAATCTTTTTAAAAATAGAAATTTAGTTATACATTTTAATATTTATTCGTTTTTATTTCATGTACATTGGCATTTTGCCTGTATGCGTGTCTGTGTGAGGGTGTCAGTCCTGGAATTACGGACAGTTGTGTGCTGCCTTGAGGGTGCTGAGAACCAAACACAGGTTCTTTGGGAAAGTAGCAAATGGTCATGACCGTTGAGCCATCCCTCCAGTCAGGCTTCTTTTTGTGTGCTAAGTTTTGACATGTAAGCTCTTCCATTCAAGAGCAGCTCTTTCATGTTTGTAGCTGCTTCTATAGAAAAGGAGTATTCAGCTTGTAATGGAGGCACACACCTTTAATCTGAGGGGTAAGGACACTGAAGCCAGAGGATGGCGAATTTGAGCTGGTCTGGGGTACTTCTCTTAAAAAAGTCTTTGTCTCAAAAAACCAAGTGCTGGGATGTAGCTCAGTGTTAGAGTCCCTACCTGCCATGCCCAAGGCCCCAGGCCTAAGCCCACCACTTTGAATGGTTCACTAAATGAACTGGAATATGTTTTAACCAGATCTTACTTAACCTATTTTGTTTTTTATCAATTTTCTAGGGCAGCACCCATGTTTTTCATGTAAAGTGTCTGGTAAGGATGTGAAACGTTGTTCTGTTAGTGTATGTGGAAAGTTTTATCATGAAGCCTGTGTCCGCAAATTCCCTACTGCCATCTTTGAGTCAAAAGGATTCCGCTGTCCCCAGCACTGTTGCTCTTCCTGCTCTATGGAGAAAGACATCCACAAAGCAAGCAAAGGTAACCAGAGCCAAAGGAGGGACAGGGTGTGGAGTGCAGTTTGACAGTGTGCTCAGCACATCTTGTCAGCAACGGCAGGCATTCTCTGTTTATCTCTACGTTTAAAAGTTGAGCCAAACAGTTGGCGTATTAGGCAGAAGTTAAGTTGTCAATTCAGACATTCAGACTACACCAAAAACTTCCTTAGGTGCAGATACAGTATTTGAAGTAAAGCCTAATTCCTTTGGAGGATTCCCTTCATGACTGTTAGCCTCAAATCTAGGGACTGTGAAGTACAGGAATGACAGCACCAGCCACAGTGTTGGCCTTGCAAAGGAGAGCATTCTGTACTAACTATAACCAGTTTCACATGACAGGGGGATCCCTATTCCAGATCACAGTCAGCATGCTGTAGACCGCTTCTTAACCTGTCTTTACACAGGCCGGATGATGAGGTGCTTGAGATGCCCAATCGCCTATCACTTTGGAGATGCATGTGTCGCTGCTGGAAGTGTATCTGTGTCCTCCCACATTCTCATCTGTAGTAACCATTCCAAGCGGAGTAGTCATTCTACTGCTATAAACGTAGGCTTTTGTTTCGTTTGTGCCAGAGGTGAGTGTCAATCTGTTTTATTTCCTTGTTCTGACATTATTGACATAGTTCATTTAACTGTGTCTCTGCATTGGTGAGAACTCCATCTGTCTGTCTCATGGCACTATGTCCCAGTGAGTGCTGACTCCATTCTGTTACATATATAGTAACTAAGAGAGAACGTTTCAGGCAGACATCTACATTGTGAGAATAGTAATTCTTCCACAAGCTAAACTAACATTGGCATTTTAAAAATATCTTAAGCTGGGTTTGGTGGTGCATACCTTTGATCCTAGCACTGGAGAAGCAGGAGCAGGAGGATCTCGGCAAATTTAGGCAAGGTTGGTCTGCATAACAAGTTCCCGGCCAGCCAAGGCTGTGTAGAGAGACCCTGACTCAAAAAGGAAGAAAAAAACAAAGCTTAGAGTTACAAGTAAGTTGTTGGTCAGTTTCTGTTTCACCAACCAAAAGATTATTCTCTTTAGTTTTTGACTTAAAACAGAATGACTTCCTGCATTGTTAGTGTCAGCTGCTTGGGAGTGTCATGTGTAAAGCAAGGACAGCACATTCTCAGTTGTACGTTTTGATTGTTGAGGGCCTGATAAGATGTAGTCAAGGCGACACATGTGCTAGTTTAATTAAGAGCAGCTATGTAGGATTTTGATAAACTGAAAACAGTATTGTGTCCTATGGAGGCCCAGATGGCATCAACAAAGTTCATGTCATGTCTTACTTTTCTGGGAGCTTGCTTACAGTTGTAGAGGCTGAGTCCATGACCCTGAGCATGACAGTTTGGTGCTGGAGCAGAGGCTGAGAGCGCACATGCTGCAATAATCAAAAGGCTGAGGGCAAGCCAACTGGGATGGCTTGACTTTTGAAATGTCAGAGCCTACCCCACAGGGCCACACTGCCTCCAACAAGACCACACCTCTTAATCCTTCACAATTGATTCTACCAACTGGAAAATCACACATTCAAACCTATGAGCCTATAGGCATGATTTACATTTTCAAACTACCACATTCCACTTCCTAGCCCCCATAGGCTTATGGCTATTTCATTATGCAAAATGCATGTAGTTCAACTTCCAAGGCCCCATAGTCTCTCAGTCTCAAGGCTTTGTAAAAGTTCGGTGTCTCTTCAGGGCAATGTCTTCATTGGAGCCCCTATACTATCAAAAGGCAAGTTACATACTTCAACATACAATGGCACAAAATGTACACTCCCATTCCAAAGGGGAGGAAATGAGCATACTGAAGAAGTACTGGACCAAAGCAAGACCAAAACACAGCAGGGCAAACTCCAAATTCTGCATCTCTGTATTTGATGTCAGAGGGCTCTTCAGATTTCCCGCTCCTTCTAGCTCTGATGTCTGCAGCACACTTCTCTCTTCTGGACTGCTTCCATACTGTTTGCAGTTCTCTTTGGCAGATGTCACAGGGCTCTGGCATCTCCAACACTGTGGGGTCTCCAGTGCAATCCAGACTTCATTTTCTCAGCTTCATACAATGGCCTCTCTGGGCCTACATGCAGGTACTCCCCTGTCACACACTTGGCCTCAACATATTTCCTTAACCTTGAAGGAAGATTTTACAGCCTCTTGTGTATTCTTGACTCTTAAGCCAGAACCATGTAGGGGATGCTACCCTGTTCTGCTGCATTGCTTGGGATGGGGCCTGCCCTTCCCCAACTACATTTGCATAAACTTTGACTTGTTGGTGCTCTTCAGGTTGAATATGCTTTCCTTTCCTTAGGCATTTCCTTCTTACTAGGTAGACTCGTAGCTGAGTGGGGTCTTGCCCGAGAGCACTGCTGCCTTTATTCCAGTTCCAAATGGGTCTTTCTTTGAATCTCATCTCTGAGCACGGAGACTTGGCTTCCACATCCAGTTTCCTCATGCTCTTCTTTCCCTCTAATTGTACATGCGTGTTTCTTTTTTCTCTGCTTGTTCTTTTTCGTTGTAGAGCTGCACAGGAGTAATCACTAACAACCATAATACACAGTCGGTACTAGGTCATCTTGGAAGTTCTGCCCATGACATTAATCCATAACTTTTCAGTTTGGTCTCAGGCAGATTCTTAGGACAAGGGTAAAAACCAACCACATTCTTTGTCAAAATATTATAAGAGTTGTCTCTAAGCCTCTGACTCATGGTGAGCTGAAGCCTCCATAGTCCCATTGTTCCTACCACTGCTGACTTCCTTGTGCTAGGAGGATGGCCAGTAAGTCCCATCACAGTGTCCAGCCTTGCTGTCCTCAGCCGTCCTCCCCTTCTGTCAGCAGTACACCACTCACTCTTCTGTTGCTGTGGAGAAACATGGCCGAGGCAGTTTAGAAGAGAGAACACCTAGTTAGGGGCTCACTTGCAGTTTCAGATGTTCCCCATCACATGAGGGCCGTAGCAGCAGGCAGCCATGGTGCTGGAGCCATAGCTGAGAGCCTGCATATTGAGTCAAATACCATGAGACAGAGAAAAGAAACTAGGCCTGGCTTGGGCTCTTGAAACCTCAAAACCTCCTCCCCCAATAACACACCTTCTCCAAGGCCACACCTTCTAATTGTTCCCAAACTGTTCCACCAACTGGGACCAAACATTCAAACACATAAGTCTTTGGGGTCATTCTCATCCAAGCCAATACATGGTACATGTAAAATAAAACTTCATTGACTATTATACACACTGTCTATCTTTATCTTGACTGTATTATAATAAAATTTACATCTTTATAATTAGTAATCATTAGAAATGTCTGCTTAATACTGTCATTTTTGTTTAAAATTTTTTAAAAAATTTTTTGCATTTCCCTCTATGTAACATTGGAAAGAACTACTAGATATATCAAGTCTATTGTGTTATAGTTAGGCCTTACTGAAGTTCAAAACCTTTTCTTGTTTATTTTTGCTTTAGAACACAGTTAATTTGTTGTAAGTTAAAGGTTTTCTTTCTGTTTTCCATTTTAAGATGAGATTTATCTAGGAGCTAGTATTAAACTTCTGAACTCAAGTGACTCTTCTGCCTTAGCTTTCCAAGTAGCTGGGACTGTAGGTATTTTATTTACCATGCCAACTTATAAAGACATAATAACAGCATTAAAAACAATAACAACAAAATAACTTAGAAGAGATAGGCAGTTAGCGATTAAACACTTCTGTGTTAGCTTATATATATGGTCCCTTCTGTGGCCAGCTGGATTTCTTACACTGGGGCTTTCTGTCTTCTTCAGTTTTCCAAGCATATATGCTATCTGTCATCAAGTAAGGAGCACTGATATTTTTGTTTTGATTTGTTTGTTTGTGGTATGGGGATTAAACCAAGGACTCATACTAGACAAATGCTCTACCATTCAGCCTTATCCCACCCTGAAGCAAGAGTAGTTACAGTTGCCCTGCTTTGAAGCCTGCAGGAGTTCAACCAAGGTATTCACTGCCTCACTGTCAATGGTGACAGAAAGATTTAGAGGGAGTCTGACAGGTAAATGCTAAATAAAAATGTATCCCCATCTTCTGCTACTGAATACACCGGTGATCAGAAAGGACCTAAATTCAGGTATGTGTATACCTGAGAGAGAGAGAGAGAGAGAGAGAGAGAGAGAGAGAGAGAGAGAGAGAGAGAGAATGTGTGTGTGTGTGTGCACGCGCGTGCGTGCGTGCAGTTCTCACCAGGCCATAAGAGATCATCCAGTACCCCGGAACTGGAGTTCAGGGTGGTTGTGAGCTGTCATGTGGGTGCTGGGTATCCAACCTGTGTTCTCTGTGAGAAAGCCAGTGCTCTTAACCTCAGCCACCTCTCCAACTCCAATCTGTTGAATTATAAATTTGATATACATAGCATTAGAGACTTTCAGAAGATCCGAGACAGCATGCAGCCCTGGTTGCTTTGCAGCCCTTTTCTGTTCTGGCTCTTCCAGACCCTTTATCATAGTATGACAAGAAATGTCAGTTTATAACTAGAATTTAGCTTACTTTGGTGTATGTTCTAAGTCCAGTTCAGACAGTATTTTAACCAATATTTTTGTGCTATGTTTCTTTTAATAATTGATCCCTTTGTTTTGTTTGTTTTCCAAGACAGAGAATCTGTCTGTAGAACCCAGTATTTAGACAGCTGGCCTCTGCTCTCAAGTGTGGCTTAAAGGCGTGTGCCATTACACGCAGCTGTTTTTCTTTTTTTCTTTTCTTTTTTTTAATTGGTTGCTCTTTAAAACTGTTTTCAATTTAGGACAGATAGAAAATGTATAGTTACAGAGACTTTTGCCATTTTGTGAAATTAAATTGATGCTCATTAACTAAAAGCTTGAGAGTATCTGTCAATACTGTATCTAAATACCCATGCAATGAACTTCACACATTTTAACTGTATAGAAATTAACTTTGTCTTAGAAGAAAACTTCATTTTCTCTCATAGCATTTTACAAAAAAATCAGTTTAAACATATCAGATGTTTGCAATTTGAGAAAATTTAAACCAAAGTCTTTTAAAGGACAAATGTGTAAGCCAGGAATGGTGTCACACATCTTTAATCCCAGCATTTGGAAATCAGAGGCAGCCATATCTCTGTGATTTCTAATCCAGCCTGGTCTACATAATGAGTTATGGGACAACCAGAACTACATGAGACCCTCCCCCAAAAAGCCAAAAAGGGAAAAAAAAGTACGAGCATGTAATCTTTCCTTAAGGACACCTATTTTTAAATAGACTGACCATAGTAACAACAACAACAACAACAACAAGAAAACACTTAATAAAATATGTTTTAGAATTAGAAAATATTGTTTATTTTCTCTTTCTAACCTTATTAAGATTTTTTTTCTATTCCCACAGGGATTTTTTTTCTTAGTTCTTAGTTACTGAATATTTAAGATCATTAAGCCTGGGCCATGAGATGACTCAGAGGGTCAAGGTACTTGCTGCCAAACTTAACAGTCTGATAGTCTATCCCAGGGATGTACCCGATGGGAGGAGAGAACCTGTCCCTACTAGTTGTCCTCTGGCCTCTATTTGCATTCATGTATGCACATGCTCTAACATACATGGTTAATTAAATGAAAAATTAAGTCATAAAGTTAATTCTTAAGGACTGAAAGGTCTAGAAATATTTTTAGAGGTTTTACCTACATCTCCAGCCAACTTGAAACAGCATAGAAAATACTGAGATGTCTTTCAGTGCAGTTTGTATTATTTAAATCTTCATGCTTCTTGACTACTATTTAAAATAAAAATCTTAACGTCTGAAACCTTTCTTTGTAATGGAGCTGATAGGTTAGGTTTTCTTTTTATTTAATAGTGGTAACAGCAGTTGTTTTACATATGTGTGTCACACTGTAGAGACAATGTGCAGTAGCTGCCACAGCTGTTTTACATATGTGTGTCACACTAGTAGAGACAATGTGCAGTAGCTGCCACAGCTGTTTTACATATGTGTGTCACACTATAGAGACAGTGTGGAGTGACTGCCACAGTTGCAGCAGGAGAACTGTGTCCTGGTCTTTGTAAGTGAGAACACGAGAACCTAGGCTGAGCTATTTTCCTAAGGTCACAGGCTGCTGAATGGGGAGATTCCACTTGACCTCCCTCATTTTTCCTTTTTATGATCATGTGGTAGAATTTATAGTAACTGTAGAGTTTTTAAATGTATTTTATTCTTTTTTAAGTATAACTTTACAGATAGTTTAAATAGCTAGTAAGCTGCTCAAAACCTTTTTTAATATCCTCTCATAAATTACATCCCAACCACAGTTTCCCCTCCCTCTTCTCCTAGGCCCCTGTCCTTCTATCTCTCTCCTCAGATCCACTTCTCCATTTCCCTTCAGAAAATGGCAGGCCTCTCAGGGATATCAACCAAACATGACATCAAGTTGCAGTAAGACTAGGCACCTTCCTTCATATGAAAACTGAACAAGGTAACCCAGTAGGAGGACAAGAGTCCCAAAAGTAGGCAGAAGAGTCAGAGACAGCTCCTGCTCCTACTGTTAGGAGTCCTACAAGAAGACCAAGCTACACAACCATAACATACATACATACATACATACATACATACATACATACATACATACATTTATACATACATTTATACATACATACATACATACATACATTTATACATACATACATACATGCATGCATGCATACATTTATACATACATACATACATACATTTATACATACATACATACATACACTTATACATACATACATACATTTATACATACATACATACATACACTTATACATACATACATACATACATATACATACATACACTTATACATACATACATACATACATACATATACGTACATTTATACATACATACATACATTTATACATACATACATACATACACTTATACATACATACATACATACATACATTTATACATACATACATACATACATACATTTATACATACATACATACATTTATACATACATACATACATGCATGCATGCATACATTTATACATACATACATACATACATACATACATACATACATACATACATACATACGCATGCTCTGTGATTGTCAGTTTAGTGTCTGTGAGCCCTGGTTAGTTGATTCTGTGGATCATTTTCATGTGGTGTCCTTGACCCCTCTAGCTTCTGCAGTCCATCCTCCCCATCTTCCATGGGGCTCCTTCTTTGAGCTCTATCTAATGTCTGGCTCCGGGTCTCTGCATCTGTTCCCGTCAGTTGCTGTGAAGCCTCTCTGGTGACAGTTATGCTAGGACTTTTTTCCCGTCCTCTGTCTCCAGGCTGTCCAGCCTCTGGTTCCTGGTCCTCCAGGCAGTGTCCATAGTGGACTCCCTCTCTTGGCATGGGCTTCAAGTTGGACCAATCCTTGGCCACTCTGACAATTTCTGCACCAGACTTTCCTGATTTCAAAAATCTCTTTCCATTCATTGTTTTTTTAAATACTATCTCTTTATAGTAAATGAATTAAAAAAAATTGGGATTACATAACTTTTCTTACAAGATTCCTGTGTTAGTAATAATGTCAAATTCCATTCTGTCACCTAGTTCAGACTGACCTTCCTTCCTTCCTTCTTCCTTCCTTCCTTTTTCCTTCCTTCCTTCCTTCCTTCCTTCCTCCTTTATTCCTTCCTTCTTCCTTCCTTCCTTCCTTCCTCCTTTCTTCCTTTCTTTTTCCTTCCTCCTTCCTTCCTTCCTTCCTTCCTTCCTTCCTTCCTTCCTTCCTTCTTCCCTTTCTTCCTGTGTGTTTTTCAAGACACAGTTTCTCTATGTAGCAGAGTCCTGGATGTTCTGGACTTGCTTAGCTTCCCCTGCCTCTGCCTCCCAACTACTGGGACTAAAGGCATGCACCACCGTCTGGTTCAGACATTTCTTGACACCATCTCAGTGGAGGGCAGCATCGAATGAAAATCACACCCACAGGCAAAAGTCAGTGGTGACTCTCCTTCTTAAAGTGGTCCCTGTGTGACATGGTTGTGACTTACAGACTTGTAACCAACAGAGTAACGAACATTAGAACAGCAGTGCCCTGGGCAGAAAGTGGCATCCACCTGCACTGTAGATGCACCTTGAGGTACTGGGGGCTGGTGTTACAGTGGATCTTGTGTTTTCTTCCAAATAGGACAGATATGTAGGCAGGTCACAGTAGCTTTCTAGAACGTTTAAGGTGGTAAGCACTTCCTGTGACAGCATGAAGGAATCTAAAATGGTCTGCACTCCTTCCGGGAAGTCAGGGAAGTAGGGCTGCTTCATTTTCACACACTCTCATTTCTAACTGTAAGGCTTGGTCACATAATAGGTGCTGATTTTTTCCCTCATGGAATCATGGGTAGTTTCATGGCAGCTCATCTCTTTCTGTTTGTTTCATATAGGGCTGATAGTTCAGGACCATTCAGACCCCATGTTCAGTTCCTATGCCTATAAGTCCCACTACCTACTGAGTGAATCAAACCGTGCTGAGTTGATGAAATTACCTATGATTCCTTCTTCGTCAACTTCCAAAAAGAGATGTGAGAAAGGTAATAATGACTAAATAGTTTATCTTGTGTTTAATTTCTGCATTTTCCTTTTCTCTTTAAGTGGAGGGGGGTGTATGCCTGTCGAGCACTGCCTGTTGCTTCTGGTAGGTCCTGCCTTTGTGGTTATGACTCTGTCTTCATAGGGCTATGGAATTTTCCAAAGGGCTTAAAATAATTCTATTATCACAGATATTTACTTTTCCTTTTTTACTCAATTTTCACCATTCAAAGATGTAGGTTTTTTAAAATACAAAGACTAGAATTTTATATAACATAAAAGAACTTCCTGATTTGCTTGACAAAGAACTATTATTTATGTCAGACTAGAATAGCCATGATACAGGTTGTCTTCTCCTTATAAGCTAAACAACTGGAAAGGCCATTTAGAAATGAGAGACAAGTAGCAGATACTGGAAAAAAATGTTCTAGAGCATATTGTATGATTTTTATTTTCTAAATGTTTACTTAAGATCCTATGAAAACAAATCCCCTTCCTATAGGAGGGAAGCTGGGCTTGAGGTCATACCCCAAATACTAGATGGTGAAAAGTAGCCCAGTCTGACTACTGATAGATAGTTTATTCATAAAAAAATGAGCTAAATTTATGTTCACATTTTCTCAAGTGGTGTCATTGGTGAAAGAAAACTCTTAGCTGTGCTTAACTTGCCATAGCCTGCTTACAGTAAACAGAAAGTGACTTCATGTTTGATTTGGGGGATTATTATCTCAGAGAAAGCATCAGTGAGTTTAGAAGGTACAGATAGACCTTTGCTTAATATATTCTTATTATGATCCAAGTTCAGAATTGATAAGGGAAAAAAATCACCATTCATACCTAATGTGCCATATAGGCATATCAAAAATAGGTTTTCATTAGTATTTGTTGTCTGCTGCCTCTGTGATCTGTCCTTGCTCTTGTTGGCTCGAATGGCAACTACTAACTGAAAGAAGCGCTATCTGGCAAGGCTAGAGCCACTGGCCTGCCTTGGGTTGGATGCTTTCTGCTGAGGTCAGCCTGCAGTGCCTTATTAGTGATGTCATATGCTTCCAGAAGGTGGGCAGGGGCCTGCAGTACTCCTCAACAAGATAGAATTAGTCTGTCAGTGCATTTGTAAAATTAGATTAACTCAGTTGCTTTGTTTCTAGCATTCAGTATTAATATTGACATCAATTGAAATTATTTTGAGCTCTCTACTTAGCTTGAATGATATATTTCCTCTCTTGTATCTGGAAAACAGTTTTGTTTTGTTTTTTTTTTTTACTGTTTTATTGTTTTTGTTTGTTTGTGTTTTGTTCTGCATAGCACCAAGGTAGAGACATTCATGTTTTCATTCTTTTCTTTATATTTCTATATTTTGAACATTTCTATCATGACAGATTTCACTGATTCTGGCTCAGAAGTAAGACTGAACATTTAGAACCATGTACATTAACACTAAACATGACCAGTCCAACTTCCACAGTGCTGCTAATGATAGCATATCCTCTAAGGCTGTCTGCAGGCCAGGCGTCCCTCTGGTCAGTCCTTTCCAATGGATTTAGACACCTGTGCAGAGCCTCAGAGCATGGCGGTGGCGGCATACATCTTTAGTCCCAGCACTCCAGAGGCAGAAGCAAGAGGATCTCTGTAAGTTGGAGGCTAACCTGGTTTACACAAAGTTCCAGGATAGCCAAGGCTACACAAAGAAACATTGTCTTAAAAAAAAACCAAAAATCTCAAAACATCCAAGTAGCTGGAAAATTGAATCAACGAATCCCACTGATTCCTGTAGTCTAGGGGAAAACTGCTAATGTGAAGGTTGGCAGAGGAAATGCAGCTCTCTGGTCCATCACTGCTGTGTCTAGGTTTCCTCTTTGCATATAACAGTTGGGGTTTGAAGGTGCAAGAAGACAAGATTTCTGGGAAACTTTAAAAGGTTGGAGCACATGATTTGGTCAAGTTCTATAGAAGGCTCTGGATCTTTTGCCTGTGAGACTTTAAATCTCTTTACTTGTTAATTGTAAAACTGACTAGTCAGTGGAAATGTCCTTTGTCTTCAGTGGTGACCTTTCTGTTACTTGTTAATATACATACTAGAAATACCTAACCCCATCCCCTCATTTTTATTTGTTTACATTCAAAGTATCACTCTGTTTGTTGCACCTGTTTTGGTTTCAAAGAGAGGGCTTAGCAGAAACCTAAAAGGAGCTTCCCATAACCCTTCATTCTGCACTCACAATTACATAGTTTTGTGCTATAAAGCAGTGGTTCTCAAAATTGAGTCAGGAAAAACAAAGAAAAATTCTAAGCATTTTTGGAAAATTAAGAGAATTTACACATTCATACATTATAGGGCTGTATGAGTTTATATTTGGCTATGACTTTAACTGTTCCACATGCTAATACCTGCTTTGCTTTTGGATCATAGCTCTAGCTGTTATGCATTTCTTTGGTCAATATAAATAGAGAGCCGGGCATGGTGGTACACGCCTGCAATCCCAGCACTTGGGAGACAGGCAAGAGGATGGGAGGTATGAGCCACATAGTGAGGTTCCATCCCCAGAAAGGTTGAACGAAAATTCTTCATCTTGAATTGCAAGTTCATCTTTGGTTGGTATGATTTTGAAAACGCAGGTCATAAATAGGAGAAAGGGGCCGAGGTGACAGTCCCAGACCACTGCTGTGTAGCCTGCTGGACTGCTGTTCGCACTGGGAAGTAATGAGTGCTACCAGTCTGAGCATCTGTGTTCCACCTTTGTATCAGAAGAAAATAAGTACTGATCAACTATTAATTGTTTTTATTCTTGGCTGACTCTATTGTAAAGGGACTTGGTTAACTATGGTAGTGGATTAAAATTAAAATGGTTGTTACTTTCTTTCTTAGTCCTAAAGAACAAAAGAAAGCTATTTGTTTGAAAGCCTAATTTCAAATCTACATAGGCTAAGGGGTTCTCTACCTCTTGTGATATTTTAGCTAGCCAACACCAGACTCCCCAGTTGCTTATATTCTAAAGGAGCACAGAGTTGATGTTCGTCCTACTGGAAAACTGTTTCTAGCCACTGACTTCTTAAAAACTAGCAATTTCATTTGTTTCCTATCACTGTGGACATGATTCAGTCTCTTTGTTTCCCATTGGAATAAAGTCTGGTGTACTTAAGAGAGAACTCTTTCTTACTCTGCTCCCTCACTGAGGCTTCTGTTTGTTTTAAGGTGGAAGATTACTCTGCTGTGAGTCGTGCCCTGCTTCCTTCCACCCAGAATGCCTGAGCATAGACATGCCCGAAGGCTGCTGGAATTGCAATGACTGTAAAGCTGGCAAGAAACTGCACTACAAACAGATTGTTTGGGTCAAACTGGGAAATTACAGGCAAGTTTTCCAAGCACAAATAGGAATTACTGGCTTCAAGATCTGCGGTTAGCACACAGGTAGAAAGACAGACGTGGCTCCCTGAACAAAAGGGATGAAAGACAATGGCGGATGGTCTGGATTTTTAGGGGATGGCAAAGGTTATTTTTCTCTTGGATTTTTGTTTGCCTTTTTCTTTGTGAGTGGGTTTTTTACTTTGCTTAAGATCTGAGAATTATTTTATACTGATGAATTATGTACTACCAAATTTTGTAATGGAAGGATTTACATAAAGAATAGAGATTTTGTTGTTTTTTTTTAGTATCTTTAATTTCTTTTTCTAAACATTTATTTAGTATGTTTATTTTGTATGAATGTTTTACCAGCCTATACGTCCGTGTGTGTGCTTGCCTATGGGAGTCAGGTGTCATAACCTGAATTACAGACAGCTTTGAACTGCCACATAATTGCTAGAAATTGAATGTAGGTCTTTGGGAAGAGCAATAAGTGCTTTATCCACTGAGCAATCTCTTCATGCCTTTGATTTCTAATGAGATCAAGAGTTTGCAGCCTTATCACAATAGATCCATTCACATTTTTTGTTTGCTTTTTTGTCTTCAAGACAGGGTTTCTCTATGTAACAGCCCTGAAACTTGCTTTGTAGACCAAGCTGACATGTTGACCTAACAGAGATCTAACTGGCTCTGCCTTCAGAGTGCTGGGATAAAAGACATGTGCTGCCACACCCTGCTAGGTCAGTTTGATTCTAAACCAGGTCCACTATGCTCAAGTAGCCCTAAGCAATGTGCAGAGTGCTTTTTTCTTCATATAAACTTAAAATGGAGATTATTCCTATACGAGCCATCTGTTTGTATCTATTTATTATGTGGGGGCATGCAAGTGCCATAGTACAATTTAGAGGTCACAGAATGACTTTCAGGAATTGGGTCTCTCTTACCCAAGAGAAACTCAGGAGGTCAGTCTTGACAACAGCAGCTGTCCCTGTGAGCCACCTCAGCAGCCCAAGCCTTAGTTCTTCAGGCATGAGAACAGGGGCTGCAGAGATGGTCAAGAGAGCTGCCGCTCTTTAGATCTGTGTTCAGTTCCCAGCACCCATGTCAGGTGTGCACAGCCCCCTGGAACCCAGCTCAGGCAGTCAGACATCCTCTCCTGTCTGCACATAAAAAATAGAAACGTAAAATGTGAAAAGAGAGAGTGAGATAGATAAATATTATTTTAAAACATCTCCTATATGATAGGTTATTTCTCTGCCAATGAAATGAGCCAACTCAAGTCTGATTAGAATGTGCGGCAGGGTTATTGGGAAGCTACTCTTGGGCCCTTCAGCCTCTTCTCCTGGATCTGAAACCCAACATGTTACGGCTTTGATATTTTATTTATTTATTTTTATTTTATGCGTGTGGGTGATTTTTGCCTCTGTGTTTGTCTGTGTGCTGTGTACCCAGGGAGACCAGAACAGGGAGTTAGGTTCCCTGGAAGTAGAGTTACAGACGGTTGTGAGCAGCCATGTGGGGCTGGGGAATCTAACTTGTTCTCCGCTAGAGCGGCCTGTGCTCTTAGCTGCCAGGCCATCTCCCCAGGTCCTCCTTTAGGACAATCAACAGTCTTGCTGTGTGTGATGATAGGTATTCTGAAGCAGGGTCTCACTGTCTAGCTCTCTCTGGCCTGGAGCATATGTAGACCATATCTACCAGGCTGCCTCCAGATATTCAAGGCACGCACCACCACACCCACCTTGACTTTTTGTTTGCTTGTTTTTTAAGATAGGGTCTCACTATATAACTCTGGCTAGCCTCAGACTTGGTGTCCAGACAAGGCTAACCTAAACTAAAGAAATCCACCTGCCTCTACCTCCAGAGTAAAGGCATGCACTACCATATCAGGAGTTCTATTGGAATTCTGAAGGAAATACATTTCTAGGTAATCGTAACCATATTGTAAATTATTTTTGCATAAAGAGTTGAGTTTAAAGACCATATTAAACATAAGCAGTATGTATCCATGTTTTGTCCCACCCCCGCCCCCTTTAGAGGATAGGACAGAATCTTCCTGGGCTAACCTTGGCTTAGGTGATCCTCCTGCCCCAGTCCTCAAGTGGGTGAGACTGCCATTGTCCGCACTGCTCGTTGTTGCTATGTTGTTGCAGGGACTTTTGTTTTGTTGTTGTTTTTGTATTCTTTTAATTGGGAGCTGGAGAAGTGGCCCAGCAGGAAGAGCACTGACTGCTTTTGCAGTGGCACTCACAACTGTTTGTAACTTCAGTTCCTGGGGATCCGAGGCCCTCTCTGACCTCCAGACACACCTGGCACACACAAAGGGCATATACATAGATGTAAGCAAAATACTCAAACACATAAAAATAAATCTTAAAAAAGTGTGTGTGTGTGTGTGTGTGTGTGTGTGTGTGTGTGTGTGTGTGTGCGTGCGCGCGTGCGTATGCGAAATAGTTCTGGATACATGCGAAATAGTTCTGGATACATGCGAAATAGTTCTGGATACATGTAGTCTTTTTTTTTTTTCCTGTTTGGCTTTATGGGGACAGACTATCTCTACAGGTTAGCCTGTAACTTGTGATGCTCATAACTCCGCTTTCACAGGACTGAGATTAAAGGTGTGGACCCCCTGCCTGCTGTACAGTATGTTCTTACCATTTGGGGGACACATCTAATGTTGATGGTTTCCATGACAAGAGCACAGGGGAGATGTAGTGTTTACTTATCACTGTGGCTGTGCCTTAGTCTCAGAATAATCCCTTTGACTGCTAGAAATAGTTCTTCATCCCTCGAAGGACTCTTCTTTACCTGGGAAGATAGTAAATACATCAAGTCTGGAAAGGGAACTTTCCACAGTTTAAATGGGCTGGAATCATATCAGTTAACACCGAATTCCAGAGCTGGGAAATGGGCCCATTGTCCTTCTCTAATTAGATGGTATAACCAATATTTTATGATATTTTATAAATTTTAAATGTTAATCTTTTAAAAGAAAGAAACTACATAAAGTTGTTAGGGCCTATTTTGTTTAAGCTACGTTTCTATTTTGTTAATTCATCAATAGTTTCTTGTTGTGGTTGTGGTGGTTTGGTGGGGGCTGGTGTTGGGGGAAGTGGGGTTGAGACAGGGTCTCACTAAGTAGCTCTGTCCTAGAAACTCACTACATTGACCGGGCTGGCCTTGAATTCACAGAGATTTGCCTGCCTCTGCCTAAGATTAAAGGCATGTAGCACCATGCCTGGCTCACTAATTGTTTTAAAATGAGCAGATTATTAATTACTGTGTATTTTAGAATTTGAGTGAATCTTACAAAATCTGAACCCTTCTCTTGTTCCAGCCTGTGAGGAAGAGAGTAAGGTTTCCCCTTCTTTCCTTTGTTCTCAGATGGTGGCCTGCAGAGATCTGCAGCCCCAGGTCTGTGCCGCTCAACATCCAGGGCCTCAAGCATGACTTGGGGGACTTCCCTGTGTTCTTCTTTGGTTCTCATGACTACTACTGGGTCCACCAAGGCAGAGTGTTCCCTTATGTCGAAGGAGATAAACACTTCGCTGAAGGACAGACTAGCATCAACAAGACCTTCAAGAAAGGTAAGTCGGACCATGTGTATAGAGACTCAGAATTAATACTCAGGTGTGTATTTCTTATTTGCACATGAAGCTTCTGCCACTCAAGAATGTTCACCAGGCTTTGGGATTTTGCATCCATAAACTTCCTATGACATCAGGACCAAGATTGAGATGCATAAAGCCTGGGGCACCAGGCTGTGTTGGGAGTGTCTTTAATCAGGTGAAACTCCTTTACCTCAAACAAGTAGGAAAGGCTTCCCAGGAAGATCTCAGGACCTTTGCAACATGACAGAAGTCTGCCTTTCTGAATAAGGGTAAAATTAATTTAAATCTAGAACAGGGCATACATCTAGAACTGCTCTTACTAGGGTCACTTAGAGGTCTTTGTCATTGATGTCATACCTGTGCTCTGACGCACGTATTAAGCACAGTATTTGATGTGGCCTGTGCTAATTTATTATTTCCTTTAATGGTGGTGACTGGTGATTAAAAAGTAAACCTCAGGCCAGAGGCAGTATTCCTAGGGTGGTAGAACCACCTTCCTACCGAACACCCTCGCATTCTAATGACGCCCGTCTGCTCTTGTCAGCACTGGAAGAAGCTGCAAAACGTTTCCAAGAGTTGAAAGCTCAGCGTGAAAGTAAGGAGGCTCTGGAGCTAGAGAAGACCTCAAGAAAACCCCCTCCCTACAAACACATCAAGGTGAGCATGCCCTCCCTGCTGGTCAAAGCCTCTTTACTTACAGATGTTCCCTGATGGGTACCCTCTCCTTGGTAAGCCAGTAATTTCTATGGCCACACAACCTGGGAACTGTGGCTTACTTGGAATTCTGTTGTTTCTACCAGATCATCCTGCAATCAAATGAGCACATAGCTCTTTAGCCTCCCTTTTCCACAGATTTCACAAATAGCTTATTGTCTCTTGATTCAGGTATTAAATTTCATCAGCCTATGGCAAGCGGGAAAAAAAAATAAACCAAGACTTGACATCAAGCTTCAACCTTTGTGTCTAGTAAACAGACACAGTTATCATTGCTACTTTATTCTGGAGAAATCATGATAAAGAGCTGTCTGCAGAGTCATGTCATGGTGCTCAGAGATCCTCACCTTCTCTCGCCCTTCTCTTCCTCTGTTGTCTCCCAGGCCAACAAAGTCATAGGGAAGGTGCAGATCCAGGTTGCTGATCTGTCGGAGATCCCCCGCTGTAACTGCAAGCCTGGTGATGAAAACCCATGTGGCCTGGAGTCAGAGTGTCTGAACAGAATGTCACAGTATGAGTGTCACCCACAAGTGTGTCCTGCTGGGGACCGCTGTCAGAACCAGTGCTTTACAAAGAGGCTGTACCCCGATGCAGAGATCATCAAAACAGAGCGGAGAGGATGGGGCCTCAGAACCAAAAGAAGTATTAAAAAGGTAACGCGGCGGCCGCACGGCTGCCCTTGTCTCTTAGGATTCAGTAGCGTTGTGACCTGGCTAGAAGAAGCATGGCTACTTAGACAAAAGGTCGTGAGTCCTCACAGGGTATGGCACTTGTTGAGAGAGAGGAGTAGGGAAGGGTAGCAGAAGGCATAGCTGCCACCATTATGTGATGAGCCTTAAACAGAGGGGCAGTGTGCTGCTTGTATTTGTTCTTTTTTAATTACTAAGTGAATTGATTCACTTTCTTGTTGTTGCTTTTCATGGTGGATAAACATGTCAGCGAAGCAACATGTTAGAGTTGATTACCCACTATGGCAGAAACTTGCAAATCCAGAACTTTGCTGCAGTGTCAAGTCATTAGCCATAAGTGTGATGGAATCACCAGATCACTGTTGCAGACTGTGTGTAGTCAGAGCTTGGGAAAGACTCAGATTATCTGTGCAAGAGGGGCAGGAGCAGCTGAGATAACTCTCTAACTTATCCCCCAGCACAAGAAATATATACTAGTTGCAGAAATATTTTAAAGCCAAAGAGCTTAAAAGAAAAATTTAAATCTCTAGTAAACCCTACTATTCAAATAGTGGGTCTTAGCTTTTAGAGAACCTGAGAATCTCCTGTGACTCTTGTCAAGAAACCAGCTGTGGGAAGAGGGGGGCGTGTCTTTAACTCTAGCACTTGGGAGACAGTGGAAGGCAGATCTCTGAGTTCAAGACCAGCCTGATCTACATAGTGAATTCTGGGACAACAAAGGCTAGATAGTGAGACCCTGTCTCGAAGGAAGGATGGAAGGAACCAACCAACCAGGGGCTAGAGACATAAAAGCACTTGTTGCTCTTGCAGAGCACCTGAATTTGGCTCCCAACCATTCATAACCCCTCTTCTAACCTGGGCACCACCAGCTACATCTGATACACTTACATATACACATGCAGGCAATGCACTTATATACAGAAAATAAGAAACCTAAGAAGTGGGGAGGCTAGGGAGATGTGTTGGTGTTAAAGCATGCCTCATGCTCTCACAGAGGACCCAAGAGACAGAAGCAAACTGAGCCCAGACACTAGTAATGAAGACTGAGTGGTAACAGGGCATGAGCTGAGACAGGTAGCCAAGAGCCATGTCTAAAGCAGTCCTTTAGGCAACAACTACTGGCTGACTCTAGGAGGCTGGCTTAGGGACATTGCATAAGAGTACTACCACAAAGCCAGGAGCTTAAAACTGGCTGTGGTGCTCACACTTGTTTCCATCACTTGAGAGGCTGAAGCAGGAGGAGCACCAAAAATTTTATGCTGGCCTGGTCTGTATAAACTTGGGAATTATGGCCTAGCCTTAAAAATAAGACCCTGTCTCAAAAACAGAATAAGTTAGTAACTTAAGGGACTGGAGAGTTGGCTCAGTGGTATGAGCACCATCTGCTTTTCCACAGTAACGAGGTTCAATTTGCAGCATCCACGTGGTGGCTCACAGCATCTGTAACACCAGTCTCAGGGGATCTAATACCCTTTCTGGCCTCTGTGGGTGGTAGACTTGCCCATGGTATAAGGACAAGCACACACACAGGAGTTAGCAATATAAACATGATGCAAGTTTCATTATCACAGTTGGTGGGGTCGTGGGTCAGGCTGTGCTTAGCTACATCCTCATTAGGATTGCAAGAAGTCACCAAACCTGCATTCTTAGTTCACCCAGGGAAGGACCCGCTCCCCAGCTTACCTGGTAGTTACAGAACGTCTTTCTTTGTTGTTGTGGTCTGAGTACTTGTGTTTTGAGATTTTTTTTCCCCCTCAGCTCTTGGTCAATAATGACTCCTAACTTTCAGTGGCTTCCCTGGTTCCTTGCTACCTGAGGTTCCCAACATAGGTATAACAGACTCCACTTAGTGTGACAGGCATTGAGGTCTTAGACAGGGCCGTGTGCATGCCTGTTAGCCCGCACATGCCATCACTGTTGTCACATCCTTTGAGGAGGGGATCATATGATGAATGGCATGAATCAGAAACAGGATCTGGGCAACCTTGAGGACCTGGCACATTTGGAGTTTAATAGAACAACTTTACCTGGAGAAAGGAAAAAGTGCTAGGATGAAGCCTGTTCCAGCCGGTCAGGAGATGAAACGGACATTACTGATGTATATGTGGAGTGAGTATCCATTAGAGTAGTAAGCACACACGTACTTGTTTCTCCTCCGACGGGTTTGACATGCTGGTGAGTCTTGGATACTGCAGTTGCCCTAGACTGAGTGAGCATGGCTTTCAGGATAAAACGGTCAGCGATGGTATAAACCCAAGGAGCTGACTACTGCCTGGTGTTACCATGAGTTCATCACTTGGAACAATAATGACAGTACCAAGGTTTTTCAAGGATATAGAAGTCCTGGACCTCTTCTGTGTTGGTGGTGGGAACGTAAATGGAGCGGCCACTGCCCACAGTAGTTTGCCAGGTTCCTCACACACTGCACTGTACAACAAATCCTCCTGTGGCTATGTAAGCCAGGAAAATGAAAACCTAATCAGGTAAAAACTCTCCCTAAATGTGTACAGCATAGCAAAAATCTACAAAGACTGGCCGGTCGGCTTCAGTGAGTGAATAGTTAGACTCTGGTGGTACCCACACTGAGGAGTCCTACCGAGCCATCGAAGACAACTGAAACACACAGCCTGAGTGATTTGAGAATTAGCTTTTTTTTTATCTTTTAATTTAATTTTATTTTTTTAACCTAGCCTCCTAGCTGTAGAGATGGTTCAGTCATTAGGGGCACTTGCTACTTCCCAGGTTTGAGTCTTATCACCCACACAAATATCTGAACTCCAGTTTCTGGGCATCTGAAACCCTCTTCTGCCCCTGTCAGGACACTGTATGCGTGTGCTTATACGCACACACGCTCAGGTAAAACATTCATATGCATCAAATAAAAAAGTCCTTAATGATTTTATGTGTGAATATTTTCTATATGTATGTATTTGCTTTATGTGTCTGCTTGGTGCCTGCAGAGGTTAAAAAGAAGGCATCAGATATCCTGCAATAAAAACATGTCTTTAGGAGCTAGAGAGATAGATGGCTTTGCAGGTAAGAGCACTGGCTGATCTTCTAGAGAACCATGTTTGAAATAGTCTCTAAAAGATTATATATTATATAAATCTGTTTATAGGACATCCTTGAATGGCAAAATTATATTGATTAGAGGGTGGGTATGGCCATCAAAGAAAAATTGGAGACACTCTGTGCTGTTCATACAATCTTGAGCATGGTTTTGCGGTAGCAGGACTTCGTGTCCGAGTGGGTGGGTGCCAACAGCTTCCTAGTGTTGGCACCGTTATAGTTCTGTGAGACATTACCGTTGGAGAACTCTGAGAGAACAGTAAAAACACTGCATTTTCTTTAGCTTGCTGTAAAAATAATTGCTTCAAAATAAAAGGTTTAGAGAGCAGGAACATACCCTACCTGTTTCAGATCCAGACCTTTTCCATTTCTCGTCCCTAAATGCCACCATCCCTCTAGTAGAAGGTTGTGATTTTAGTGATGACGATGGCTTCAAGAGTCAGGGTTGGCTTTATTCCAAGATCTAGTGACACAGGTGCCACTTGGGGATATAGCAGTAATGTCAGCAAGAAAAAGTAAGTGCATTGCTGCCTTTGGAAGCACTTACACAGGAATATCCCTACCACCCAAATACCTGTGAGTAAATAATAACTATTTATCTCTAGGGGGGAAGCAGGGTTTTCAGGGTCCTTTTTTCTGTTTTTTTTTTGTGGGTATAAGGGCATGTGCTCATGGCCGTAGACGTCAGGTGACAATCCGGGTGTTGTTTCTAAGGTGCTCTCATGACTTCAATGTGTGTTCCTTAGCAAACTGGGGAGGAAAAGGCTGATTTTTTGTTTACAGTTGTGTCTGCCAGGAGAGGAGTTCAGGGCAAGTACTCAAGCCTGAACTGAAGCAGACGCCAAGGGTCAGTCAGCGAGCTGTGTTTGTTTTCACGCTCTGGTTGTCTTGAAACTTGGTTCGTAGAGACCGCCTCTCCCACCGAGTGCTGGAAATAAAAGTGTATGCCCACGCCTGGTCAGCCTGCTTCTTCAGACCATCCAGGACCTCTGCCAGGGATGGCTGCTCACAGTGAGCTGGGTTCTTCCACATCTGTCATTAGACTCACCACCACCAGGCAATCTGATCAAGGCATTTCTCATTCAAGGTTCCTCTTCCCAAGTGATGCAAGCTCCTGTCAAGTTGACAACAGGACAACTAGGACAAACCTGCTGTTTGACAGGGTTTCTCACTGCCTGGACCTTCTCCAAGCTGGCCAGTGAGCTTCACTGTCTCTAGAATTTAACAACATGGCATATGCCACCACACTCAGTTTCTGGAGATCTGAGCTCATATCATCACATCACTGACTGGGCCATCTCACAGCCCTGTCTGAGAAAATGGGCATAGGCAGATCCACACATGCACACCATGGTGCCTGGTGAAGTCAGGACATTGCTCATTCCCTCTCGTGGTTCAGGTTACACACTCAGCCATTACTCTCCCCAGCATTATAGTTACAGGCATGTGCCACCATGACCAGTTTATGTGCTGTCGGGGACTGAACCCATGGCCTTAGACAAACCAGGCAGAGATTCTACTAGTTGCATTACATTCCTGGTCCTCAGAAACGTTTTTAGTTGATTTTCTTGTGTGTGCACCTGGTGTTAGGATGTGCATTACAGTATAGCACTGACGTGTGTTAAATGCTCCGTTGCAGGGGGAGTTTGTAAACGAGTATGTCGGTGAATTAATCGATGAGGAAGAGTGCAGACTTCGAATCAAGCGAGCCCACGAGAACAGTGTAACTAATTTTTATATGTTAACTGTTACCAAGGTAAAATTGCTTTTATTTTTTGGTAAGAAAAAAGGCCGTTTTATGCTTTGTTCATAATTTTCTGTTGACCTCTGTTTCTGTTCATTTCATTCTAAGTAAACTATGATGATGTTCAGTAGTCGGTGCTGTAATTATCTCCAGAGTGCAGAAGGAACCCTCCATAGTCAGGAGACTACAGCAACAGGGCAATGCTAAGCAGAAACAAAGCGACCATGTCTGGACTGGAGTTGCTGGGTCCTAGTCATAGATCTGAGGCAGTGAGAGACCTGGGTTCTTTATCACTGCTGGGGAAATCAACTATGATTCTGAGTTATAAAATACCTTGAAACTTCTGATTAGCCAAACCTCAAAATTTATTTGTATTTATTAAGTTAAAAAAAAAAATGACAGGAGGGTCAGAGAGATGAATGACTCCATGGTTGGGAGCATTTGTTGCTCTTGCAGAAAACTGGGGTACAGTTCTGAGCTCCCACATGCTGGCACACAATCTGGAACTTCATTCCCAGGGGATCTGACATCTTCTTATCTCCAAAGGCACTGGGGACTCAATGTGATTCACATACATACATGCAGTCAACACGCTCATACATGTAGAACGAGTGACAAAAAAATAAAATCACAAGAACAATGGGTGTAAACTAGTTTAAATAAAACTTCAGCCAGGCCTTGTGGCACATACCTGTGCTCCCAGCGTTTGGGAGGTTAAGGCAGGAAGGAGAGTTGTAAGTTTAAGTCAGAGGCCAGCCTGGGCTATATAATAATGATTCTATCTGGGCTGGAGAAATGGCTCAGTGGTTAAGAGCACTGAGTTCAAATCCCAGCAACCACATGGTGGCTTACAACAATCTGTAATCTTCTGTTGTGTATGAAGACAGTGACTGTACTCACATAAAAATAAATAAATCTTTAAAAAAAGATTCTGTCTAAATAAAGGAGAAACAAACACAGGAAACAGAACATCAAAGACCTTATGTAACCGTTACATTGATCTGTGTTTGCATGTCTCATTGCAGCCATGACCTCATTTCGTATAGTTGTCTTTACAGAGGACAGGAAGTCCAGGTCTAGGCACAATTCAGTCGTTTAGTACACTATTACACTTTAAGGACTAAGAATAGTACACGTGTTCCCTGTGTTCCGTGATGTTTCTAAATGAGTCAGAATATCTTCCAGGCTGAGCTCATGGCTCAGTGCTAAAGCATGTGATGAATGAACGTGAGGCTGTGGGTTGAGCCTCATCACAAGCAAAAACTTGACAGAAAATCAACAAAAAACAGTAAAAGAGGTTGTGGGCAGACACCCTTAATCCTGGCAGAGGCAGGCAGAACTCTGAGTTCAAGGACAGCTAGGTGTACATAGCAAATTCCACACCAGCCACAGCCACACTGTGAGACACTGTCTCAGAAAATAAGGCAGCTAGATATAACATACGTAGTCATGTCTTTATGTGACAAGTGTGAACTGTCACGTGGTTCCCATGTGAATTCTGCTGCGGGGGTGGGAGAAGGGGGCTTATGCTGTAGTCTGTCTGAATTCTAGGATTACTGAGCTCAGTTCAGTGACAGAGTCCTGTGGGCATTGTTAGGGGCATCCTGAGGCTGAATTGACTGGTGTTTTCTGTGTAGGTAGCCCCGTGAGAGCAGAGATGGGTTGTCACCTCCCACTCGGGGGACTCTGACTGCGCTTCCCTGTCCATAGCATTTCACTTCTAGCTTAGGGTGGGAGAGAAGCTGAGAACGAAACGGCCAAGTAATTGGTTATCTGAGCCATGTACCTCGTGATCAAAAATGCCTAGACCTATGACCTGCCGACCTTCATTATTAGACTACCATTAGCAGTTTCTATGCAGTTTCTAGAAGAAAAACAATTAAAAAAAAATCCCTAAGGTCCTCAAATAGAAAATGTGCTAACTCCATAGAGGAGTGTCTGTATGTGCAGAGCAGACAGTGGCACATACCAGGTGACAATAAATGATGCTGGCTTCTGTTCCCTAACTGAATGTTTCTAAATGAGCTTGTGTTTAGTTTATGTCAAAGTCCCCCACTTGTTTTTCTTTCTGAAGGACCGCATAATTGATGCTGGACCAAAGGGGAATTATTCTCGTTTCATGAACCACAGCTGTAATCCCAACTGTGAGACACAGAAGTGGACCGTAAATGGAGATGTTCGAGTTGGACTGTTTGCTCTTTGTGACATTCCTGCAGGTAAAGGGGCAACTTGCTGCTGGGGTCCCTCTGTTGGGATTCTGTAAACTCTACCCCACAGTTACCTGGCACTATAAAAGGGGTTGCTTGCCCCCCTCTCTCTTGCCCTTACCCCTTTGTCCCTCCTCTCCCCCGATGGGCTCATAGCCGGCCTCTACTCCTCCTTCTCTGCCCCTACTGCCCTCTTAACTCCCCTCTCCATGCCCTGAATAAACTCTATTCTGTACTATACCGTCATGTAGCTGGTCCCTCAGGGGAATAGATGCCCAACACGGTTCCCCCACATCCTCCTTTCCCCCAGGCCTCACCACACCTGGAGTATGGTATGGTGTATGTATGGAGTATATCCCCCCTACTCTCTTTATGTTTTTCCTAGCGTTGGTACCAAAACCTGGGACATACCTTTTCTTTAACTCTTTATAAACATATTACCCTCTATGGAGGAAACCTGTCTTGTTAGGAAGAACATTGTCCTTTAAGGCTCAGCCCCTGATCAGACGACTGGGTGTTACAAGCCATTGTGGTAAAACTACATCTGAAGAGAAAACCTGTCCGGATGTGAGTCTGTGCCACAGTGCAGTACCTCAGTGTGGACGTCACTTCCCAAAACAGTGCTGTCTGCATAATGGAACCAGGTGGCCTAGCTCTTATGTGCTCTTAAAAACATATTGAAGGTAATCAGCTTATGAGGCTGGAGAGACAGCTCAGCAGTTAAAAGTCTATAGTCTTTTGCACAGGGCCTGAGATTAATGCCCAGCACTCATGTGGGGCAGCTCACTCCAGCCACAGGGGCAGACCCTCCAGTCCCACAGGCACCCTCTCTCTCTCTCTCTCTCTCTCTCTCTCTCACACACACACACACTTACAATCTCAGTAAATACTTTTTTAAGAAAGCAAAAATTTGTATCCAGACCAACTGGTTTCTTTTTCTTTCCTTAGTTTTCAACTCTGAGGACCATTCTGTTTCAGATTAGGTGCTGGAGTCACAGAGCCTCGGTTACTCCTCTCCTTTTCCTACCCACTGAGCATGTCAGCAGAACCAGCTAGTTTTTCAAGTTTAGGGAAGTGGTTAGAACAGTTCACTAGCTGGGGCACCTGCTGAAAGGCTGCTGAGAGGCCTTCACTCAGGTTCCCAGGTCTTTCACAGTTGTGAGCATGTATTGGTTCACAGTGGAAGGCATTCCTAACACTGTCATGACACCACGGTCATGCCACTTAGAAACTTGAGCTTAGCTGTAGAAAGAGGGCGAGGCTAGAAGCCCTTGTTGACCATAGGTCACATGGCCACGGTTCTTATTTCACTGGTTTTCGCCACTTTTTGTTAACAGGTATTCTCTTTTAGAACAGCTACCTTTGGCTTACTCGTCAGTGGGCAGGGATTGTTAACCACATGGCCCCCTTTTTGTCATTTCGTGAGATGGGGTATGAAGGAGGAAGAGTCTTTAACATTGTATCTGATGTGTGCATTTGTATGTGCTTGTGAGGATAGATGAAAACTTCTAGGACTCACTCTCCTCTTCCACCATGGGCTAGGAATCCACCTCAGGTCAGGCTTACACAGCACCTTCACCCCTGAGCCATCTTGTGTCAGACCCGTGTGTCTATGTGAAAGTGGCTAGCGGTGTTTGTTCCTCAGGTGTCACTGTGAATAACTGTTTTCCCTTGTGTTTTAGGGATGGAGTTAACATTTAATTACAACTTGGATTGTCTGGGCAATGGCAGGACAGTGTGCCACTGTGGCGCAGACAACTGCAGTGGTTTCCTAGGAGTGCGGCCAAAGGTCAGTCGTACAGGGCGCGACACCCGAGGGCAGGAGAGGGATGTGCTACTGGAGTCAGCTTGGAACCCACTTGGCTTTGTTACAGAGCTCCCGCTGCTCTGCTGCTGTTTAATGCGTGGCTGTGTTGAGATGGAGCTCTTGGTGCACAGGCAGGCCTTGAACCACGTTCTTAAGGATGACCTTGAATTCCCGACTCTTCTACCCTCCGCAAATGCTGGGATTCCAGGCACAGGCTACCACACCCAACTTGCCATTCTCACTTTTTAATGAAGCTTGTTTTAGTAAAGTCTGATAGGTTCTGAAATGTATAAAACCCATTGAATTATATACTTTTTAAATGGTGACCCTTACGTGGGTGTGGCGACTCAAATCCTAGCACTAGCCAAAATAAATAAGTAAAACCCTGCATAAATAAAAAGCTCTATGTTGTATGTAGTATGTAAATTCTAGCTCATTGGGAAAACCCGCAGGCTGTCTGAAGTCTGAATAGTCAAAGCAGGCTGCAGTTCAGTCCCCCAGTTCAGTGTCAGTTCGTGTGCTGCCTTTGTGCCCAGGAAGGGCGAGCGGTCTGCAAGTGCAGCTGCTTTGTTGAGTCATCTCACTCAGCCTCAGTGCCGAAGTACTGTATTCACTACAGTGGCCTCTAGGACAGGCACTTCTGTTTTTAGGACACATGCAGAGATGTACTTAAGGCCACATGGTGTGCACTCCTTTCTGTGTAAAGCGTCACCATTACTTGATACTGTTTTTCTTACCAGTCTGCATGTGCATCAGCGGTTGACGAGAAGACAAAAAATGCCAAGTTGAAGAAGAGACGGAAGGTCAGAGCAGAAACAAAGCAGATTCACGAGGATTCTTGTTTTCGGTGTGGAGATAGTGGAGAGTTGGTCATGTGTGACAAAAAAGACTGTCCCAAAGCATACCACCTCCTATGCCTTAACCTGACTCAGCCACCCTACGGTAAGCTAGACCTGCAGGCCCTTCTTTGCTTCAGGTTTTGCCATTGATTTGGGATACATTGCTCCCTTCAATGCAACCACGAATTAGAACAATTTAACAGAACAAACAAAACTACTTGCCAGAGATTTGTTTGCATGCAAATGACATACGTCATGTGGTGGTAAGGGCACATTTCTTATTTAGGATCACCATAGGTGGTAGTTGGCTCCAATGACACTAGGTTTGGGCCAGTAGCTCATATCTATATGAAAAAACACTACAAAATGTATGTTTGTTTGGCTGAAGTTTGGAGTTGGATTCAACTCCAGTCTCTACACAAAGAAGGTAGGGTATGAGCAGGTGCAGTGGTGCCCATTTTAATCCCAGCACTTGGGAGGCACAAGCCAGTGGATCTTTGGGAGTTCAAGGACAGTTTTCTACATTCTCTAGTCAGACCTTGTTTCAAAACAGGATTAATGGCACATGCCTTTAATCCTAGCACTTAGGAAACAGGTAGCAGAACAGCCTGGTTACACAGTGAGACCCCGTCTTCGGGGGGAGTACCTTGTAGGTTTTCTGCTGGGTATTCAAGAAACAAGCTAACGGATGCTCTCCCTCTCCCCAACCCTCCGTTAGGAAAGTGGGAGTGCCCGTGGCATCGGTGTGATGAGTGTGGCGCCGCAGCCGTGTCCTTCTGTGAGTTCTGTCCACGCTCCTTCTGTAAGGCTCATGAAAAGGGGGCTCTGGTACCCTCTGCACTAGAAGGGCGTCTCTGCTGCTCCAACCACGACCCTGCGTCTCCTGTGTCACCAGAATACTGGAGCAAGATCAGATGTAAATGGGAATCACAAGAAGAAGTAAAGGAATGAGGTGTTGTTTCCTCCCCTGCTGCTCTCAGAAGAGGCAAAGAGAGGATGCCCACGTGCTTGCCGTCCACCACCTTCTAACGGGATGGGAGCCAGCGCACACAGGCAGAGCACTTGGTGTTTTCTGTTCTGTTGTTTTGGGGGAACTTTGTGGACAGCAAACTTCCCTTGGTCTTTTCTTGCCTTTTATTATGCTTCCGTGTCTCTGAGATCAGCAAAAGAGGTGTCCTCGTTTTTAGAGTCGAGAGAGAGTTAAAAGAAAGTCTTGTCAGTAAGATCAGTGTGAAGCCTGAGGTGTAATCTTGGGTCGTGTAAAGCCACTCCTGTATTTATTTTCATTTTATTTTAGGAATTCTGAGAAGTGTAGTTGAAACAATCTAACCTCTGTGAGCGTGCGTGATTGTGTGCCTGTGTGAGTGTGTGTGTGCGCGCACACACGCGTGTGTGCTCTCTCGGGCGTGACCACCTTTATATACCTCTTTACTGAGCCGTAGATTGGCTAACTTCTCTTTCCTTTTTCACATGCCTTTTCTCATGTCAGAGAAGGCTCTCAGCAAGTATTCAGACTAGCCTCTTGGAAACAAACTCCTTGACAGCGTTTACCTCTGTGGTCTTAAACTGGGTGGGCTTCATGGTGCACCAACTCTTCCTAGAAATGTCTTGTAGGGAAAAGGGATGAGTACATTCACTTACTGTGAAATGTCACCTGTTCACAGATTTTTCTGACACATGTTGAGGGACATGAATACACAGGAGTAGATTCCTGCTGTTATGGCCACTGGCAAGGGGCTAAAGAAAAATTAAGGCACAGACCAAAAGTTGGATCATATATGCACCATTTTCTGACCAATTTAATGTAGACTCCAGTCTGACCTGGAATTTAAGGGCATTTTCTTTTCTGTCTTTCCCTCTGCTAATCATGTTTCCTTTGCTGGGTCACTCGGTCATGTTTCCTGGTAAAGCTATGTAACTGAATCTGAATTATATTTTAATTGACATTTTCAGTTGATTTCCTAACTTAGGGATGGTGCAAGTGGACAGAAACATCCGAAGTTATATGTGAACAATTTCTACTTAGTATTATGCAATACTTAAGACTGTCCCCATTGCATACAGAGGAACTTGCTCTTTCACAGGGTATGCAGGAGCCACAGAGGCACTTCATGTTAGAAAGCACTTGAAATGCTCCCCAGAAAGTCAGTGTTTGCAAACATGGCTGTGACGCCTAAAGAGTACACCAAGCACACCAAGGTGTCTGCCCACAGAACTCCCTTGCATCTAGCACTTAGGAATATCTCTATTCCAGTATTAACTTGTATGAAATCATGTCAGACGTGGTGACATTACATTAAATAAAAGTCTGGTGTTAGTTACCATGAAACACGAACTTTCTCAGTGAGTTTTAACTGCTTACTGGAGGCACCCAGTAGGATTTATTTTCCTCAAGAACCTGTACTTCACTAACGTGGGGTGGGAGATGCTGTTTGAAACCCTGTAGTTGTGTTAGGTGTGTTTTTCCTTAATTTTTTACAAATCAATTCAGACCTCTTTTCTGGACAAAAGAAAGAGCAATTTTGTGCCTCTTTTTAAAATATATATATATATATATGTGCAATTTATAGACAACAACACTACAGTTCCCCTCTCTAAGCTCCTAAACTGCCATTTACCTGGTTGTAGCAATTCTTGTAAGTTTGCTGGTTAGACAAGCTCCCATGAGGAGGCAGACAGGATGGCGCTCAGCATCCAGTGCAGTTATTACAACTGACGTGAAGCACAGCCCATGCAAACACTAAACTTTGCTCTTGAGCAAATTATGAAGTTTGATGTCCTTTAAAAAATAATGTAAGAGTATCTGGGTTTTATCATATTAAATTTTATTTTATACAGACATAACATTTTTTAAACTCCTTGATAAGGGACTTTCTTTGATATTCCAATGTAACCCTTATGAGAACAATGTCCGATAGGAGATTGTATCTTGTTTCCTTTTTGACCTCATGCTTTTTAGTATCTGATAACTTTTATAGAGTAAGTTCCAGGTGCACCATGTATTTATAAATATCTTCCCCTGACCTGTCTCTGTTCTGCTTCTCTGGGATGGCTTACTTTCTATATCTATAAAAGGGTTTTGCACTTTTCAACTCTTTTCTTGCTAGGTGACTCACGGGTTTGCTCCCAGCAGCTCTCCTGCTCCAAACTTGCCTTTGCCGGGCCAGTGCGAGGGTGTCTTCCTGTGCCATCGTGGCCTGTGTCTTAGGATTGTGGGTTAAGAAAACAGAAGGTGTACATACACCGTCCTTTCATGTCCTATGTCAGTGACATCCCAAAAGGCACTGTGCTTACTCAGAGTCTGAAGCTGGTAGTTGTTAGCTTTTAAATATGATTTTGGTATATAGCATCTGTGGTCGACTTTATTCAACCCGAAACGAAGGACTTAAAGCAGCATGAGATGATAGTGGTTTCCTGACCTTGAGAGCTCTGATTATCACTGGACAGCTTTAGAGTGTGGCTGCAAGGAGCTCGAGATGATAGCACGAGGCCAGATAGGCTGTGCCTTGGAGGCCTCACTGAGCTGCCGGCACAGCTGCGTGTGCCTGGCTGCACGGGACGGGCCAGTGCTCTTCACTGCCAGTGTGCAGCAGCAGCCACTGACTTTCCAGTCTCCACCTCTGCTTTGCAAGCCCTACTCTATTTTAATTCTCAAAAATTACCTTTCCTCAGCTGTAGAATAGACTGTTTTCTGTGTGTTATATAAATAACATTATATATGCATATATGTGTGTATGTATGTGTATATATATGGCACACACACAGACATTGAATTAGGAAGTATTTGAAACTAAAAACCTAAGAAGGGCCCTGCAGCCTGCTGCTTTCTGCCCGTGTCTCCCACTGCAGTGTTTGCAGAAGTGTGTGTGAGTGATGTGGCTCTGAGATATCTGCCTGCCTGCTCATATGAAATACTCGGATGGACTGGTAGGCAGCTTTTATGCAGCAGTTTCTTTTTTGAGTACTTTCTTACAGGATATGTTAGGGTCAAAGCCAGACTACAGTTTGAAATCCTAATGTTAGCTGTTCAGAGCATTGTACCTGGCTCTCTGGGAGCTGCTGCTGATCTTGTCAAGACAACACTCCTCTTGCATTCATGCCCCAAGATGCTGCCAGCCATGTGCCATGTCCTAATGGAAGAAGAAAACAAATTGCCTTTGTCTCTGAGCTTGAACAACTTGCAGTTTTTCTGTTTCTCATGAGATGACAAAGGCATTGCTTTATCTCTAGACTTGAACTGCTTTTCACACCCCCTTTAAGGGCAGCGTGGGAGGTGATGGGATGGCAAAGTCCTTGAGGAAGGACCACCCACATTTGGTCTCTGCTATTTGTAACAAAAAGGGGCAGCCCATTTTCAAATGGACTAAAGGAATAAATGTAGACAGCTTTGCAGTGGATTAACAAATAATGATGGACTAAACATCAGCACTTTTTACCTTGGGTAGGTACTGGGAATCTTGGGAGAAAGAGGGAAAGGCACATTGTAGTTCCTGTAACACTGAGAGCCCAGCCCCTCCAGCGTTACCCAGTCCACCCCACCCCCACCCCATTGAATTCAGGTTCTTCAAGTACTGGGGACTTCAGATTGTCGTTGTACATTTTATATTTTTAAAATCATGAAATGGGAAGCATCACTTTGTACACTGTCAGAAATGCCGTTCTCCCGATGGGAGCACAGGCACGAGGGTCTTGCTGGCACTTAGAGGAACGGGCTCTTGTATGAGCTATCAGCAGTTTTAGAGATTATTTACCTATGGTTTTGTTTTGCTTTTTTTCCCTTTGCCTCATCCCCAGGTACCTCTTCTTTTTGTTTAACACATGCCTTTGTGTGGGGAGGAGAGGCACATTTATGTCATACTCCTAAAATGCTGTGTATAACCTGTTTCAAAAAACCATTTCCGCTGGGCATGCCTGCACTCCAGAAGCAGAGGTAGGCTTATGTCTGTGAGTTCAAGGCCTACATAATGACTTCTCTGTCAGCCAGGGCTATGTAGAAAGATTCTGTCTCAAAAAGGGGAGAAAAAAAGAAAAAATTGTTGGGCTTTTGTCAATCTGCTGCAAAAGTGACAAATGTGAGCACTTGTATCTGTGGGGGGCGGGGGGAGAAAAGTATATCTTGTCCTTCAGTAGCTCTGAAAGTCATTAACATGTATGTTAAAGGGAAAATAGAAGTTGCCAAAGTCAGTATTCGGTCCTTGGTTTTCTTGTGACTTCACTGCGTCTGCTAAGAGATGAGAAGCCTTCCTTACCTGCTGACTGATCCTTGCTGTGTGCAAATGGCTTTCAAGTACCTGCCCGTTTGCCTCAGAGGGTATTCTTGTCAGTTAAAAGGAATGAGGAAAATTACACTTCTGTTGTCAATTAACATCTCATTTATTTTACCCTGTGGTAACTATATTGCCGCTAATAACCAAGATGCTAACTGACTACAGCTGGCTAACAGACGTTTTTATATACAAAGATTTGTGTATTTTCAACTGTTGTGGCAGATCCATTTGTGTCCATTTGAATATTACACAATAAACACATTGCAGATTCCATCTTCACTTTGTGTCCTTTGAATAAAGTTCTTGATAGATTGTTTACATCTGTATTTACCTGTAATGAACTCTGTAGACCTTTAAAATATCAAAGTGTCAACATTCACTGGTCAGTCTCATTAGTTTCTGTGACTTGGAGCTCCTAACTCTAAGGGACTAGTGTTAATTTTCCCCAGGGGTATTCTACTAGGGCATTACTGTTTAATGACTTCAAAACATATTTTAAGGATTCTGTTTATTGACCAATGTCTTATTGCAAAGTATGAGCCTACCAGTCTTGGTTAACCTGTATATAGATAGCTCTTGACTAGCTGTAGTGTATGTGAGCTTGCCTGTAACATTTAAGCTAATTACTGATGTGTGCTGGTGGGACAGTTTTTGTATTGTATTTACTGGGATTTTGCCCTTTTAATCTTACAGATACTTTAGAATACAAATGTTCTCTGCTTCTGTAGGAATGTGGGAAAGCTTTTAATGGCACTCCATTGATTTCAGGTCTTGCTTGAGGTTGACTTAATAAATTGTCCTGTATAGTCTACTTAATACGGGCTTCTTCTTTACCTGTAATTTCATGGTACAGATTACTGGGAAATGATACACAAAATACATCCACTTACCCCCAGCCCAGTCTTTTCCTTTTGAAATGCTGCTAAGAAATCGTTTTAGAGTGAATTTCCTGGTTTGCTTTTGTAGAGGAAGAGAATGGCGTTCCTTTTCGTGTCCCACAAGCTGATCTGGGGTTGGTGAAGGACACTTTTACCCCATTGCTTCGAGACCCTAAGGTGACCTGCTGGTTGGACAATAGTCAGGTCATGCTGATCAACCAGAGGACAGTGCCTTTGTTATTTGTTAGGTGGTACTCAGAACACAGCACGTGAGCTGAGTTTCCTGCTTCCCCGGAGGCCCCGCTGGAACAATCCCCTCGGGGTGCGCTAGGTGGCGCTGGGTCCCAGGCGGACGGAACCACGGCGCGCCGGAGCCACGTCAGCGTCGGATCCGCGGGCCGAGCGTGTGGCGGGATGGGGACCGCAGCCCTGGGAGTCGAGCTGGGCGTGCGGGTCCTGCTCTTTGTGGCCTTCCTGTAAGGATCTGTCGCCGCTCCCCGGCGTCCCAGGGCACTCGCACTTTATAAGCTGCTCGGGGCGGCAGGTTCTTCCGCCGAAGTAGCCTGTCAATCTTCCCCGCTTCCTCCTCAGGGTGACCGAGCTGCTCCCTCCCTTCCAGCGGCGGATCCAGCCCGAGGAGCTGTGGCTCTACCGGAACCCGTACATGGAGGCGGATTACTTCCCCACCGGCCCCATGTTTGTGCGTGAGCTGCCCTCCCGCCGTCCTCCCACCCCGGCACGGACTCCTCCCCGCCTTGTGCTGGTTGCTCAGAGTTCTTGTTCAAGTTCTATCGGGCTGAGCCCGATCTTAGTGCGCGGCAACTGTGGTTTTACCTGCCCTTTGTTCTCGTTCAGGTTATTGCCTTTCTCACTCCTCTGTCCCTGATCTTCCTCACCAAGTTTCTGAGGAAAGCCGATGCCACCGACAGCAAGCAAGCCTGCCTTGGTAAGTCGCCCTTCCAGTTATTCTTGTCTTAGGAGTTGGCAAGTGGCTGTGGGTTTCAGCCACCCTGTACCCCTAAAGTATGTCAAAAAACCATTTCCTTCTCTTACTCCACCTGTTACCCCATGAGGCCAAAAAGCAGTAGCGCTGTTAGGAACGTGCTTAACACAGGAACCACACAGGTGCCCCTGGGCCATTTAGTTTTTCTGGAACAAGGACCACAGTTGCTATTAAGCTTGCTTCTGGTTGGGCTCTACCTCGCAGCAATGAAGGTGGTGGCACTAAGCAGAGGGCACTAACGGCTTCTTTGCTTTCCAGCTGCCAGCCTTGCCCTAGCTCTGAATGGTGTCTTTACCAACATAATAAAACTGATAGTGGGCAGGTAAGTGAGAGACTCGCCACTCAAACAAAACTCCCTCAGCCTCCAGCATGTTCTCAAGCATTCTTTGCCTGGATTCTCAGACTAGTCTTTCCTTTCTCACCAGAACGCATCCTCCCTGCTCTCTCTGCCTGTCCTAAATGTACCACCTGGTCTGTGCCCTGTCCTGACAGCATTTCCCACAGTCTTTAGTTACCTAAAGCTGCAGTATGAATAGCTGCTCTTTTGCTAAGATACTATCATGTGCTAAAGACTTTCTTAAACATTGGCCATGTGACTAAAGCCTTTTTTCTTGGTAGTAACACTATTCTAACCCCATTACATTTGTTTTGCCTATGACATTAGTGGTTAACACATTATTGAAATCTACTATTACTGAAAAATACTTTCTGAGAGAGTAAATTATGTGTGCTCAAATTATGCTCATTTCTTCCAGGCCACGCCCAGATTTCTTCTACCGATGCTTCCCAGATGGGCTGGCCCATTCTGACTTGACTTGCACAGGAGACAAGGATGTGGTGAATGAGGGCCGAAAGAGCTTCCCCAGTGGACATTCTTCCTGTATGAGTTTCATGTGAACTACTTCAACACTTACACGTGATGTGTTCTGCTTTTATGTGGATGCATGCTGTAGAGGCTAGAATGCAGTGATAGATCCCGGAGTTAGAGAGAGACCAGTGTGCGTTGCCATGTGAGTGCTGGGAACTGAACCAAGGTCCTCTCAAAAGCTAACCGCTGCTGAGTCAACTCTCCGCTCCTCCAGCTCCAACTAGGGCTTTAAATATGCTTACATTGAACCTACAAAGCTTTGGAGGAATGAGCCATCACTCTAGTCATAAAATTAAAATTTATTCAAGAGCTACTACTTATGAGGGGCTGCTGAGCCTTTACATTACCTTTGTAGCTCCCAAGAACACAGCAAGGTATATTCTACAATTTTTATGATTTCTGCTTATAGATGAGGAGTCTACAGCTCTGCCCACGGTAATAACGTCTATTCCAGAAACTACTGTTACTTAAAATACTAACTCTGGAACAAGACATAAAGCCCTTCATTTCCCCTTTCCCTGTAATCAGGAGAGGCAAAGCCTGCTCTTGCTCCCTGCCCTGTCTGGACACGAGTGATGGGGCTCCCACAGAAGGACACACAACTCACAAGTCTTCCCTTTCTAGTTGCATTTGCTGGTCTGGCCTTTGCTTCCTTCTACCTGGCAGGGAAGTTGCACTGTTTCACACCACAAGGGCGAGGGAAGTCCTGGAGGCTTTGTGCCTTTCTGTCACCTTTACTCTTTGCAGCTGTGATTGCACTGTCCCGCACGTGTGACTACAAGCACCACTGGCAAGGTAAGCAGGGTTCTTAAACATTTGTTTTAAATTTATGCCACAGGAGTTTCTGCTTTGCTTGTTTTAACCCTAGAAACTGGCAGAGACGTGGCTTACTAAGCATCCGCTGAATGAATGAGCAAGCAAGTAAGCTGCGACAGCCTGTGTTGTACTGTGTGTGTGCATTTACAGCCACAGAGGACAAATGTGAGGCTGTGCAGTGGCTCGGGGTTAAAGGCACTTGATGTGCAGGTCTGGCAACCTGTGTTTGATCCCTGGAACACTTGTACAGGTAGAAAGTTCCAGAGTTGTCCTCTCTCCTCCACATGGATCTCTGCCCAACACAAATTTTTAAAATTAATCTGTATACAGTATATGTGCACGTGTGTGTAGGTGCATGTAACCCATCATGTGGAAAGCTAGGCAAGTGCAGTAATCCTTTCTGTCCTCCCCAGCATAAGTCAGGGCCGCTCAGCTTTTTAATGTGGGTACTAGGGATTTGAACCTATGTCTTCTTGTTGATGCAAGTTAAGTGTTCTTACCTGCTCAGCCAGCTCCTTGGCTCTTAACTGTTAACCCAACCCCACCCCACCAGACTGGCTTCACTGTTAGCCCTGGAACTTGCTATGTAGACCAAGCTGGCCTCAAACCTACAGAATTACAGCTGCCTCTGTGTGCTGGATGCTGGGATAAAAAATATGCACATCACCCTACCTAAGCTCCCTTTATTTTTAAGACAGGACCCCACCTCCAGCCCAAGCCTAGATAGAAGTAGGCTTCTGTCTCAGCCTCCCAAATGTTGGGATCATGACTGTGTGCAGAATTCTTGAAATAGTGAAAACAAGTCAATGACTAGAGTCACAAAAACCGTTTGTTATTCTTTGTTAAAAAATTCTAACTCAGTCCATGCTGATTTAGCTGGGTGTGTTGATCTGATGTTTAGAGAACAATCTGACTAATAATCCTGTAACTGTATGATAAAATCAAGTCATTCAAAGAAACTAATAGGATGGGCTTAGGGCTGTTTTTTTAGCCATACAAGCAGAACACTGGGAGGGCCCAGTGCAGCCTGGTCTAAAGGAGGTGCTGTTTTCTCTCCAGATGTGCTGGTTGGGTCCATGATCGGGATGACATGTGCCTACATCTGCTACAGGCAGTACTACCCGCCTCTGACTGACGGAGACTGCCATAAGCCATTTCAGGACAAGCACCAACTTCCGTCTTCACGGAAGCCCAGTGAGTCTCACCGTTTGGATATTTAGCTGAATCTACCTCAATGGAGAACAAGCAAATCAACGCTCCTAACTGGACACCATGCACAAGCCAAGGACTTCTGGCTTTTACCTCTTCCAAGGTCAAAGTGAGGACACAGCCACACTGTGCACCTTTGCCCCACTTCCAAGGCTAGACCCTGAGGTCCCATGGCTTGGCCTGGTACGGGGATCTTCCAAGTACTTCTCACACCAGGTTAATGAGCCTGGCTCACGGGATTGGGGTCAGGTGAATGTCACTCCTGAAGAAACCTTCTCACAAAGGAAGCTTTTTATGACCCGATATTATCCTAGAAGGCTTAATTACCAAACATAATCTCTGTCCTTTATAAATAAGGGCAGTTCCAGCTAAACTTTGATTCTGTTTACTTTTTGTGGTAACATTCCATTAAGCCTTAAATAATAAAACATCCAATTTTGGCCCTTTTTACTTTTACTACATTAGTAAAGATAAATGTATCTTTTTCTGTCTTTTGTTCACAAAGAAATATCTGGAACAACTAAAGGCTATCACCAGAACCTGAGACTGAGGACCACCTGTTTGCTACCTTTTCTCTATTATACTTTAAATTAAATTCCATCCTATATATTTCTTCCTATAACATACCTTTTCCCCTCCTTGAGCTCAAGAGATCCCCCACCTCTGCCTTCAGAGTGCTAGGACTAAGGGTGTGCACCAGCACTGCCCAGCCATGACAGTCCCAATACAGTGAAAGGCAATTCTTTCTCAGTGAGTCTGACGTGAACTAGAAGAGTGTGCTTGAGGTTCTGTGCTTTCTGAACCATTCAGGTCTAGGCGATCAGCACTGGACTCTCATCTGGCATGTGCAATTAACTGCTGGTGTCTACTGTAGAAGCTGACACTTGAAAGGCAGGCCCTGTGTTTTCTGTATTTGCCACACTTTAAATTCTGAGCTACGAAAATGAAAACATTAGTCAAGGGAAAATACTTTACAAATTAGTTATTTGCCCAAAACTTTGTTTTAAATTTAGCAACATGTAAGAAAAGAGAAAAAGCCTACTATGTTGATTTTTCTTGGTAGATAAGGCCACGTGAATGTAGATGTAAATGATCAGTAGTTTTATTTCAGCATTTACTAAAGTCTTAAATACAGTTACATATAAAACAGACATTTGGAAAGTGCAGACTATCAGAAAAGTGACCAGTGCTTTTCCTCTTCCCTTGCAAACAGTCTGTCACTAATTGCACAGCCAGAATTTTGTACAAAATGCTGTTACACTAGAGTAAAAACAGCCTTTGGTCAAGAGATTGTACATGATAACAAATGCTGCACTGCAGATCTGTACCCAGGTCCCTCACACCCACTCACTCGCATGACACCCACAAGTGGACGGTGAGGTGCCAGCTCTTTCAGTCACTGCAGCGGACTGCGGGAAGACGCACTCTGCAGTGGCTCGCCTAGCTCTCCAGGGCCGAACTGCCCATCTTTGGTCACAAGAACACACTCAGTTGTGCTTTGGTTTACTCTTAAGTAGTAATAATGACTGCTAACAAGAGTAAACATCTCAAGACAGCAATTGACAAAACGTACTCTTTAGTATTTAATGAATACTACTTCATTCTCAGATACTCTTACTCAAGACATACTGTAGAAAAAATAAAGTCTTCCATATACCTAGAATTCCTCAGTAGCTTGCTTATCCAGTATTACTCATGAACAGAAAGGAAGGCCAGGCCTGACTGTCCTATGCTTGCCTGTCTGTAAGGGGCACTGCCACCTGAGGAGTTAGAGGGCCAGTTATATGCAGTGCCTCTGCACACCATGATAGATTTACAAAAAAAAAAGAAAAAAATCAAAACACAGCTCACCTCCGCTAAAGAGACCCTATAGAGACCTGTAGAAACCAGAGGAGCTAATTTAGGCATACAGTCAACTCAAGATAAAAGTGCTTTGAATTCTCCAAATTCAGCTGCTCCTAGACCCTGTGGAAAGGATTTTCTTTCAGAATGTGGTCTTTCCCAACTACACTCAACTACACTGGCTGCCAACTGTTACATAAACATTTTGATGATACCTCAGGAAGCAATGGCATTTATGTCATGATACTTCCTTTACTCAAGTGGAAGGAGCAAGTGACTTAAGTCACTGCTACTATAAGATGGAACTTTCAACATAAACAGCTGACAAAGGCCATGCAATTTCAGGCTGACATTCATAGTAAGTATTACAAGTAACTTCCTCAGCTTCACCCCCGGTTTGGAATACGGTATGAAAGGCAGACAAACAGCCCATACAACCTTCAGGGTTATAGAAGCTGAAGCAGTTGTAAGAACAAACGACAGCAGTGGTTCATACAGCACCCATGTGACAGTGTGCAGCAAACTCTTATTTGAAAGCTTCTGACCTTCATGTAATACACAAAGGAAGGAGATGCTGGCTCCAAAACTAGCAGCTATTCCATGTTCATTTATGCTTATCCCTCCAGTGCAGACACAGTGACTGGACCCCTAAGTGTGCTCCCAAACTGGTCCATTTTCTAAGGATAAGGCGTGGACCTCTCTAAGCCCCTAAACAGACTATATTCATTGCCATATACTAAACAAGGAAGTGCTGCTGTTAAAGCATTAAAATATGTAAATTTCCTAGCTACAAAAACTGGTGAGTGTTCACACAAAGCAGTCTTCCCTCTGCTTTCCACTAATTTCCAAAGAGGATGATCGTGTAAAGACCCTGTGGAGTAAGGCAGGCAACATGCAGGACACAAGGTAGCTGAGAAGAAGCTGCAGCAACAAGCTTGTGGTTTTTCAGGAGAGGCTCTCTCAGTGTCTGTCTATGGAGAGAGTGGGAGAAGGTCAGGGTGGTCAACCAGGAGAAGCAGCCACCACGGAGACGCAGTCTAACACAGACTTCCCAGGTTCCTATCTGAAGGCTGGGCATGGTAACTTGGGATCAAGCAAAAGATATGCATAATCCTTTTCTGAGTAGGCTACTGGACACTTCCTATGAATTAACCAGTGCCCTCCAAGTGAGTATTACCTAGATAGTGGGGATGTAGACAGATCTGTATAAAGAGCTTGAGCCTCCAATGTTCCTTATCACATTCACATGTAAACACTTCATTAAAAACTTACATTAAGCAGCCACAGACAGGTCATTGTTACTGTAAAGGCTGATCAAGGAAGATACCCTGGGTTTGGTAGATCTCTTTGAGGACCAGCAATACTGTATCTTCAGATTCCCTGTATAGAGAAAAATTTACATTGAGAAAAGATAGAGCAATCTGGTTCCATAAGCTTTTCATGAAATCTATACAAATACCTGAGCTTTTATTTATTTTTAACTGTTGTAAAAACGTGTGGATTAGAGGTGCATTGTTAAGGTTTGGGAGGTGATCTGGCAAAGTTTTATGTCTGAAAACAGAGTGGGGGGGCTACACCTTTCCGCATAAAGGTGGTAAATGACGAGGAGTCCACAGAGCCGTGCTTGCCTGCTTGAGGCAGGTCTCACTCTAGCCCACACTGCCTGGAACTTATTCTCTTGCTTAGGCTGGCCTTGAACTCACAGAAACCCTCCAACCTCAGCCTCTTGACTCCAGGACTACAAGCTTAAACCACCACTCTACAGAGGCATTCTTGAAAAAACAGTGAGGAGCCACCCAGTTGATCACCTTTATTTTTAGAGTTTTACTTGCTTTTTTGGAAAAGGCAATTAAGATTGTATGACCCAGAATTCCAAATATACCAAATGGGGGTAGGAGACATGGCTCTGTGGCTAGACAGCATCTGAGTCTGGAACATGACACATGTACAGTCAGGCTGCTTAACCTGCTGTGCATAGTAAGAGCAGAGTGAGGAGCTGAGACTGGAGGATTGCTGGGACTTCCTGGCTACTAGCCTAACTCTAGATGCACTGAGAGATTCTGTCTCAAAGGACTAGAGAATGACAGAGCAAAACAGTGTCCTCTGGTCACCTCATATGCATATAGGTACACACACACAAACACCATACATGGAAAACAAATTATGTGATATGCATATTTTACATTTATAACCACTTCCTGGGTTGCAGGAAATTATATTGTTAAATTATGCAAAATTTAGTAACCACCACTACTGATCTACACTCCATCAGGCAATTAATTATATTTAATAATAACAATAATAATACATGTGACGGATATTGTAAATGCTTTGAAATGGTTGCTTTCTTTTATTCCTCACCCCCCACCCCTATATCCTAGGGGAGCAGGGTTTCGATGGGTAGTTCAGGCTGCCTCCAGACTCAGCATCACAAATACTAGAGTTACAAGCATGAAAAAATCACACTGGTTTCAAAAGATACACGTTAAAGGTCAGAGCCAGCTGGGGTGAAGCTGGGTGTCAGCACTTGAGACCCTGATCAACCCTAGAGAAGCTGAAAGGGAAGATTAGAAAGGAAACAGAACACACAAAAAATACAACCCAAAACACTCACCAGTAGCACAGATGGCTTTGTAAAGCAAATAAATATTCATTAAAGCTCTCAATGGGCTTCTCCTGTAACACGTAGTCAATGCGCTGGCCTCCATTCAGCATTCCCACACTGATGGGAGCCTCTTCTTTAACCTCCACAGGAGGCTCTTCTATGTTGGCATCTGGATACAGAAGAGCCACTGTTAGAACCTAAGTGAAAGGACTGGAGAAATGAACCTGCTGAGGTGGCTAACTGCTTACCCTCCAGCCCAGACAGCCACACAGAAAGCTGGGCGTGGCAGCATGGGCCTCTGATCCAAACACTGGGGAGGAAGAGGCAGGAGGGCTGCTAGCCAGTGGGTGAGCTCAAGGTTCAGTGAGAGGCCCTAATAAACTAACTTAGTCTAAATGAACTAAGGTGGAGAAAAATGGAAGATACTCTGGCCTGCATATGCATGTATACAAACACACATACACATCTGTACACAAGTATATGTGTACACGCACGTGTTTATCTAAAAGATCTGCACTTCTTCAGATTCCATGTTTATGAGGTACTCTGCTCAGAGCTCTATCTTCTTCCTCTCTATTTTTTAAAAGTTCCTTGAGTCACACTAATTTTGTTCAATTTCTTCTTTTGATCAATACATCTCATCACCTGTACATCTGTGAGTTATTGATAAACTAAATGCAAACCAAGATAGGCTCTGTAGAAAACTGAGTATTCTAGGTATCCTGGGTAGTCCTCAGCAATGGAAATAAAACTGGTTAAAAAAAAAAAAAACACATATTCACCTTATAAAAAGTAAGAAATGGCTCAGCAAGTAATTACTGTTTTTGCAAAAAACCCAGGTTTAATTCCCAGCACCTACATCAAGGAAGGCATAACCCCTATAATCCAACACCAGGGGATCCAGTGACTCTGGCCTCTGAGGACCACAGTGTAGTTCCTAGCACCCCTGTTGGGCAGCTCACAGATGCATCCTTCAGCATCAGGGGATACAGTACCTCTTCTGGCCTCCACTACTCACACAAACACACAATTTATTATTTTAAGTAGAGACTTCAGAGAGTAGGATTTTTTTTTTTTTTGCTTTTAGGGATAGGGTCTCTCTATGCAGCCTTGACTAGCCTGAAACTAAATATGTAGACCAGGCTGGTGTCAGATTAACAAAGATCACCTGCCTCTACTCCGAAGCAGTGGGATGGATTAAAGGTTTGTGTCACCATGCCTGACACAAAGTAGGTTTTTAAACTCAATCCCAAAAGCAAAGTGGGAAATGGTTCAGGGTAATTAATAGCTTCTCTTGACATTTTTCTCCTCACAGGTAAGGTTTCACTCTAATGTTCAACTGTTAAAATGACAGGAAAGGTTAGCATAGCTCAAGGACAACTACGACTCACAGAATGACCCCACATAACTAAGGAAAAGGCAAGCAGGCCCTGGGAAAGAACTCCACAGCATGGCATCCCTCCTCAGGTAGGTCCTATGTCCTATTACTCACCGCTGGACTTTTCTGAATTTGATTCGGGTTCTGCCTCAGTTTCTTCTGCCGTTTCTGAAGTCTGTAAGGCGGGGTATGGCGCTCTGGTGAAAGACTTCCAGGCCATCCTCAGTGAACCCAGCAGGTTGTTCTTCAGGTCCATACTCATTCTGGTCAAGCCCTCTCTCAGTTCTGAAATGTAAGTGAATAAAGAACGTTATATCATATCAAGTTTAAATAAAGCAGAGAAGAAAATATGGTCCATTTGGTTTATACTCATCAGAACACTCAAAATCATCAAGTTCTATAACAAACTCACCTAAGTGCATCCGCTTCCTGCCTTTATGATGTGGGATCAGCATCGGCTCGAACTCTACTCCTGGGACCACCATTGGTTCAATCCTATATGCCACAGGATCAAACTGCATAGTAAAATAACAGCTATTTATCCCCAATAAAGACAGTGTGAAGATTATGGTATCTTAGGTAAAAATAATTATGTATATTTTGTAAAAAAAGTACAGTTTTGGACTAGGAGATGGCTTAGTCAATATAGCACTTGACCTGCAAGAGGACCAAAGTCTAATCCCTAGGCCCAATATTACAAAAAAAAAAAAAAAAGAAAGAAAGAAAGAAACAAAACACCTGTAAATCCCAGCAATGGGAAGGCAAGGCTGAGACAGGCAGACCCCTGAGGCTCACTGGCTAGACAGTTTAGCCTACTTGACAAGATGCAGGCAGATCAGTGGGAGATCCTGTCTCAAAAACAAAACAGACAAGACAAAAAAAAAAAAAGAAACCCAAAAAACAGAAAACACCTGATACTGATAAATGGCTGTCCTTGGGCTCATACTCGTGAATACACAGTTCTCCTAACTAACTCCTTCCTCACTCCAGCTGTCCAGGAACCAGTTCTGGAGATGAGGCTGGCCTGGAACCCAGAGATCCATATTCCCTACCTCCCAAGTGCAGGGATTAAAGGCATGCATCAGCACTGGGTCCTATTTTTTTTCTTCCTAATCAATACTACTGTCTAATTTTTGAAGAATAATATAGAAAAAGAAAATAAATGTAACACAAAATTATATGCTGTTTGCTAAGAAATCCCAGTATTTATGTAAAAACATAATACAAAATACACCTATCCAATGCTTACAGGATGGTAAATATTGAAGAAACCTTTGCATGTAGGAAACTTATAATTAGGATCAATTCTTCTTAGTCCTCGGACAGTGAGAAACATTCCAATAGGAGATCCAAAGGCGAAGAATATTTCTGGTTTGTAGTTGAGCTGTGGGTATTTTACAGACACCTGAAAGAAGACAAAAAAAAAAAAAAAGACAGTTCTCATTAATGATGAGTCTTATCTGTTCCTACCAATGACTACTAGTAGTAAAAAACAGCAAAATGAAAAAGAGTATTTTTACCTGCCCAATGCCAACATCCAGATAGTCACCACTTTCCTTGGGGATGTTTACCTCAGAAGCTGACATGGCTGGTCTATTAATACCCTAAAAAGAATAAAAGCAAAAATTGTTTCATGGAAATAATATTCACTAGAAATAGCTGCTAGGGTAAAAGGAAAAGCTTTAAGCTGGCAACCAATAATTCGATATAGCAAGATAAATGTACTGAACAATTGTAGAAGTGGAGCTGGAGAGACGCCCAGTGGGTAAGGCTGCTCGTCTAGAGGACGTGGGATTTGATCCCAGCACTCACGTGGCAGCTCAAACTAGCTGTAAACTGCAGACCCAAAAAATCTAATGTTCTCTTCTGACCTCCACGGGTACCAGGCATGCACACTGAATACACAGACATGAACTCAGTCAAATATATAGAAACAAAAGAATACATCTTAAAAAAAAAAAGTAAATCCTGAGCATAGTGGAACACAGCTTTAATCCCAGCACTTGGGAGGAGTTAGAGGCAGACCTATCTTGATGAGTTTAAAGCCAGACTGATCTACATGTGAGTTCTAGGCCAGCTACAACTACACAAGTAAGACCATGTATATCAAAAAATATATAAATAAAAATAGATTATGGGAGCATACCCATTTTGGAAGCAGCTAAAATTTCAGGCAACCATATGATAGACAAGAGTAAAGCATTGTTGCTAAATTCTAATAAGTGTGTGCACTTGTAATGAAGGCAAATCTGACGTATCTCTGGGTGTTACATGGAGTACAAATACTGGATCAAGACTTGGGACTAACCAGAGGTGGTGGCATGCACTTTTAAGGCCAGCACTCTAGAGGCAGAGGCTGGCAGATCTCTGTAACCTTCATGCTAGCCAGGGCTACACAGTAAGGCCTATCTCAAAATGAATGAATGAATGCATGAATGCATGAATGCCTACATGACTGTGTCTTAAAAAAAAAAAAAAGGAGTTTTCCACTAAAAAGTTGAAAAGTAGTTAATCACTAAGGCCTGAAACTACATGTAGTGCCTATGATGCCAGCACTCAGAGGCTAAGGACAAGGATCATCCCCTGTCCTTATATCTACATATCCAACCCCCACACATACACCCACACACAGAGGGCATGTGGATCTTAGGATGCAGCATTTTGCTAAATGGTCATAAAAGGCTATATGTGCATGGTTTTACTTATATGAAAATGCACTATTACTAAAAACAGAAGCAAACAGAGACTGGCAGTGGCTGGCAAAGGCTGCAGTGGTGTGCAATGGAGGGTGACTACAATTGGTATGGGGTTTCCTCTGGAGGTGATGGAGAGAGGCTAGAATTAGTAGGAATGACTTTAAAAATATGAAAGCCTAAAAACAACTGAATTTGTATTTTGAAAGGTTAATCAGATGACGTGATATGAATCATACTAACAACACTGTTATAAAGATAAATCTTAACGGTAGGAGCTCTAGGAAGAGACATGAAACCAATAGCACGTCTAAAGATGCAGATAAAGAAAATGTGTTTAACTTCTAAAGCAACAGTCACGTATAATGATGAAAACTAAGCCAGGTATAATGGTGCACATATCTTTGATCCCAGCACATGGGAAACAAAGGCTAGAGGATCTCTGTGTGTTCAAGACCAGCCTGGCCTACCTAGTGAGTTCCAGGACAGTCAGAGCTGCATAGTGAGACCCTGTCTCAGGAAATAAAAATGCCAAGAGTCTGATGCTAGCTTGAGTAACACAGGGAGGCCTCACCTCATCAATTCACAAAACAGACACAAACCAGACCTGGGCTTGGTGCTGCAGGTCCACAGACCCAGTTACTTGGGAGGCTTGAGTCTCCCTGGCCTATAGAATGAATTCAAAACTAGCCAGGGCAACTTCATGAGACCGTTTCAAAATAAAAAGTAAAAAAAAAAAAAAAAAATCAATAGGGATATTGTCCAGTTTTTGAGTGTTTGCCTAGTGTGGCGAGGTCCTAGATTTCATCCCTAGTATAGAACTCAAACAAAAGCATCACTTGGTTAGCAGGGTATATATCTCATAAAGCCTAGGGATACTATTAGTGTCAAAGAACTGTCTTACCCCACTAAGCCATTTTAGACACATACCATTGAATTCTTTCCTGCACTGAAATGGTTCAGTATCTTCTTTCTGGGTCCTAAAGGAATCCCCATTTCCTGAAGATCTCTGTCTGTACATAAAGCCTAGGCATAAAGAACACAACAGGTTTGTTTTGGTTTGTTTTTTAATTAATTTTTTAAGATTTATTTATTTATTATATATATGTACACTGTCATTGTCTTTAGACACACCAGAAGAGGTCACCAGATCCCATTATAGATGGTTGTGAGCCACCATGTGGTTGCTGGGATTCGAACTCAGGACCTCTGGAAGCAGTCAGTGCTCTTAACCACTGGGCCATTTCTCCATGCCTGTTTTTTAATTTCTAGGCAAAATAAAATCAATTAAATGTTCTAGACTCTGAAAGGAGTCACTCTTGTTCTTGTTTCTATACTGATCTGACATCCTTAAGGTATAATACACAAGTGACTTAGATAAAGAAAGTCTTGTTTTGATTATAAAATAATCCAAGAAGTATAAGCAAAAACTACAATGTCAATATGAGAGTCATAGGATACCGTGTGGAAGAGAACAACTAGGAAAGCTGGTATCTAGTGATGGTCACTTAGACTCCTCCTGATGGACATTGGCCAACACAGAAGGATGACATAACACGTTAGTATCAAAATCTCAGCATAAGTACCACTCACTTTAGTGGTGAAGGATGTCCTTCCCTTTGCATTCTTAAAGTACAGTGTCATCAGTTCTTAACATAACTGTGTGATTAACACAGTAACCAGCTCTGCCTTACTAGCACCGCTGCATATGCCTGACCACAGGGGGCACGTATTAAATACCTGCAAAGTGAACCAATGTATCAAATCAGACAAAGCACAGCCAGCGTGAGAGAAAATACACCAGTCCTGTTCACACCAGAGCCTCTCCTGACACAGCTGCTTTATTTTAGGTCAGCTTGCTTTAAATCACACTCTGACGTGTGCATCAATACGGCCCCTGGGAACCTTGAGCTCCTACACAGCAAAGACCCCTTTATTTGATGGAAAGCAGGTAAGCAATGCTGAAGGCCATCATTGGTGGTGAGACATTTGTAAACAGAAAGCTTCGTAAGGCATGTTCTTGATAAACACACGGGGACTGAGACGTGCCTGGGTAACATATAAGCCTATTCTTACCAGAGCTTCTTTGTCAACTTTCTCTTTCTCAAAGACAGAGACAAACTCAGAGAGTTGAAGCTTCTTCAGCTCTTCTTCTAATGTGGAGACATCTTGATCCGCAGCACTCAGTGAACCCTAAACATTGTGTCACACATCATTATTCAGAAAATCTGTTGATTTTTATTAATACTATTTTATAATTGAGGTATGCCACGTAAGATATTTACTATAAGGAACCTTAACTAACTTTTGCTTAGTTTTTGAGGTAAGGTCTAATGTAGCCCAGGCTTGCCTCAAACTTACTATGTAAGTACTGATACCCTTTAATTTTGGGTCCTTCTGCCTCAACCTCCCAAGTGCTGGGATTACAGGTATATACCACTACACCCAGTTTTAAATAAATTTTAACTTACACACAAAAAAAACTGTTGACCTCCCACTTTTTGCAACCTCAGATATTTTTGTAAATTTGGTTTTTTGTTTTTCTTTTGGAAACAGTTTCATACATTATCTAGACCTAGCTATCTAGAACTAGCTATACAAATAGACAAAGTTGGCCTCAAACAGAGATCCACCTGCTTTTGCCTCCAGGACCTTGGATTAAAGGCATGTGCCACTACATCTAGCAAAAAATATTTTTAATTAATATCAAAATATTCTGCATTATCATTAAAAAGCCCTTACTGAGTGCTTTTGAAGAAAACATAATTTGAGATAAAATAGTCAGGACTGAAGAGATGGCTGAGTGGTTAGGAGTGCTGGATGCTCTTCCAGAGGACCTGGGTTCACTTCCTAGCTACCACATGACAGTTCACTACTGTCTGTAACTCCAGTGCCAGTAATCCAATGTCCTTTCTGGCTTCTGAGGACACCAGTACAAGGACGGAGCACAGACATACATTAAGGCAAAACACTGATACACATAAAATTTTTAATCAGGGATGAGGAGACTGGAGGGGTAGCTCAGCAGGTAACAACTTGCTCTCGTGTAGAGGGTCTGGATGGTAACTAGCACACAGATGGTTACTTACACCTATCTGTAACTTCAGTTCCATGGGATCTGATGCCCTCCTTTGACTTTCACAGGCATCAGGTACATGTACAATGAATATATACACATGCAGGCAAAACAGCTATACCGGGGCCAGAGAGACGGCCCAGTGGTTAGAGAACTTGTTCATCCAGGACTGGAGTTCAGTTCCCAGCACCCACATGTTGGGTCACAACCATCAGTTCCAGGGGCTCTTGTACCTTCTGATACACATACAAACACTCGGGCAAAACTCATATATAGATTATAAAACAAAACAAAACAAAACAGTCATATATATAAAAAATAAATCTAAAAAACAAAAGGGTATAAAATAGTCTAAGACAGAACCCAAATCCTGGAAGATCTCAGAACCCAAAGGTAAACAGGATAGCTACAAAAATAAATTAGAAAACGGTGTCTATCAAATACTGAATCAATCCTATTAGTGGTAAAATGTCCATGGACTTTATGAAGAAAGGTCTCATCATCCTGTCTCCCCTTGGCCTCCACACATACCATCTACGATACACCCAAGTCTACACTCTACAAATCCACACACCCTGCAATGAGCAGGAGAGCAGTCCACTCACGCACCGGCAGTGCACATTTACACCTATACTAATTTTGCAACACGTCATGCATTTGTAGACCCAGAACACTACCTTCTATCAGGTAAAAGACATAATTACCAGGCTCTTAAAATAAATGTACATTTAACACCATGGTATAAGACTAAACAGCTAAACATAAAAGGCTGGAAATGCAAAAATCTTTAGTACAGAATACTACAATAGAACCTAATAAATTTCCAAATTACCTTTTCACTGTTCATATCCCCAAAAGAATCTTTCTGATTTGTTAGGATATCAAACAATATAAGCGAACCTATAAGTAAAATAGAAGATGGGACAATTTCTAAGACACTGGCTGTCCTTTATACAAAAAGTTATAAGTCAATTACAAACATAAGAAAATCAACACAGAGAATCTTTCCAATTTTCCACCACCCTTCCAACCCCTTCCAACTCATCACAGATTACTTGTAGTTCTCTGATTCTGTGAAATACACTTATTAAAGACAGTGTATTTCAAAATGTGGTAGTCCTCTCTGGCTAGAGAGTTCATTTGTTACCTAAACTATGACCAGCAATGGATACACCCCCTTTGAAATCAGGATTCCTCTGCAGAAAAAGTGTATATATTCGGTTCATTTCAGAAGCTACTGTGTCCACAATTGTCTGACAGTAGGTGGGGCTATTGTAGAAGAAGACATCCAGAATTGTATCATTAGTGAAGTGTCGAAGGCGATTGATGCTGGGTAGGGTTATTCGCTGCAGATCTCTGAGGGAGAAAAAAAAAGGTATTTTGAGCAGGAAATAAATGTAGTTGCTACTTTTAAGTTATTTCTTAGCTAATTCTTAAAGCTTAAAATTAAATATGCAATAATAGAAGAGATACTTATTAAGGTGGACAAAAGACAGAAGTTTGAAAGACATGTTTTGTGAAGCAAAGTGATCAAATAAAGACAACTTAGTTTCTTCAATACAGAAATTGTAAAATCAAAACAAAACAAAAATATTAGAAAGTTAAGATAGGGGCCTGGAGAGATGGCTCAGCAGTTAAGAGCACTTACTACTCTTCTAGAGATCCTGAGTTCAATTCCTAGCAACCATACTGGTGGCTCACAACCATCTGTAATGAGATCTGATGGCCTTTTCTGGTGTGTCTGAAGACAAGTACAGTGTACTCACATATATAAAATAAATAAATAAATCTTTAAAAAAGACAGTTAAGACAGAGGCATGCCATGTCATGCAGGTCTTCTATTTCTCTATGACTTCTAGGTCAGCCTAGTCTACAGAGTGAGTTCCAGAACAACCAGGGCTACATTCAGAAAAACTGACAAAAACAAAACAAACAAACAAAAAGAAATTTAAAAAAAAAAGGAAAAGGAGACATACCATGTAACTTCAGAGCACAAACTTTGTTTGAATCTCAGTTTAGAAAAAAATTGACAGGCTATCATTTTGTAACCCAGGCTAGCCTTGACCTTGTAATTCTCTTGGCTCAGTCTCTCCACTACGGAATTACAGGTGCAGAGCTTAGATTTCAGTTTTAAATATATGCGTACATCTGTGTTGGACATTGAAAATTAGAAATTTTCCCCATGAGAACTGCCATATGCCTGAAGTTCCCAGACTGTCATCAACTGGTGTCCAAAGAGCACAGAGGCTCGAACACTGAGTGGGGGCTGCCGGGGTGTGGAGAAGGTGGAGTAGGTCCTTCCTCCTTCTAATGCCACCGAAAAGGTTATACTTTAGCTAGCTCCCTTCCTCGTCCCCGACATCCAGTTTTTCTCAGGCAGGATGGAGAAGAGCACTGGGGAAGAACACACACTATAACACTCTTCCTCCAGGGAGCAGAATCTGCGAAGGGTGGCTGAACCAGGCTTCCCTGCTGCCTGAGATTTAGAGATCTGAATGTTAATTTAAACCATTACTTTCTTCTTTTTCCAATTTTTTTTTTTTTTTTTGAGACAATGTCTGTATAGTCACAGCCATCCTGGAACTTGCTGTGCAGACCAGACTGGCCCCAAACTCACAGATTGTCTGTCTCTGTTTTCCGAGCGCTCAGGTTAAAGACGTGCAACAGCATGGCCAGAAGAGCATGGTGAAGACCCCAGAATTGGAATTACAGGTCGTGAACTACAGCTCCCACATTGGGTCACTGGTTGAGGCAGTCTACTCAGAACAGTAATAACAGTAAGATGGAAGCATTTTAGTTTAAAACTAATGTTATTTGCATGTACTTGTTTTAGTAAATTGTAACTAGCTTCTAAAACCCCAATCAACAACCAGTCAACATTGGTTTTTAAAGTTAAACATTAAGAACATTATAAGGTCTGGCATGTTGGCACACACACCTTTAATCCTAACACTCAGGAGAAAGAAACAGACAAATCTCTGTGAGTTCCATGCCAGCCTATACATCTATATCTGTCTCAAGTTTAAGCCAGCCAGGCTACATAGTGAGACCCTGTCTCAAAAAAAAAAAAAAATTAAATATTTGTTTCACCCACAGATTAGCGCTGACTTCAACCTCGGTGACAGGTGCTGTGGTTAGAGGTTGATAACTGGATAATGCTGAAAACAAGTGATTTGGGGTGTTTAACCAGACATGGGACATCTATCTAAATTAACACCTCCAAAACTCAACAAAAGGCTTGTTAAATGTGTGACAGATGAGGACACAGCAGAGGCTTGCCTAGCATCTGTGCCCAACAACACATAACAGGGAGGCTTTGAGGCCCTTTGAGGACATGGCCGTCTTATGGAAGACAATGAGAAGGTTGGTGTGGACTCTGCTGGAGGAGAGGACATGGGAGAAAAGGAGGAAGAGACTACTAAGTTGAGTATCAGAAAGGTACTACTTTTATGAAAAGTTTAATTCTTTTTGTTTTGGGTTTCTTTGTGTCCTAAGACAGTCAGGAACAAAGAGGCCAGGTGGAAAGGCCTGCAGTCACAGACGGCCTTGAGTAGTTACAGACCTTCATTTTAAATATGAATGCTTTGTCACTGACCCCAACTGTAAATTTCTGACAGGTTTTAAATAAAATGTCCATCTTTAATTTTTATTTTAATATGTAATCAGCTATTAAAAGTGTACTTAAGCATGGTGACAATCCAAACTCTCCAATCCTAGTTAACATGAAGGATAAAGGGATGACTCACATATCCACGCCAGTAGAATGCAAAGGGCTGTGCCAGTTGACAGGGAGGAACTCTACCCTTCCAATCTGCTCATTTTCTTGGGCTTTCTTAAAATGTGTCTGTAGCAGGTTCAAGGAAACACTTCGAAAATCATTGACTAGAAAAGAAAATTAATGGATGCATTAGCAAAGCAATTAGTACAGACTCTAGATTCAACAAAACATGAGCAGCACCTGCTCTGCACCCTTAGAATACACACTGACTGGAGACAAAGTAATTAGCTTAGGAAAAACTAAGACATTTAATTAGGAGAAGTTTATTTAATATAAAGCTTGGGTTTATCATAGAAAACACCGCATAGTAGAATGATTTTACTTTTTAAAATCACACGACTCCATGTTAAGAGTCTTGTAGTCATGTTCTTACCCATGGTTGTCATTGCTTTTCTGTTTGATTTTTCCATGTGAGTTTGATAGAAACAGATCAGCTAGCTAGTTGTTCTATCAGAATGGTCTGAAGACCATGGACCCATGTAGTAGAGAAAGAACTGACTTCAAGTTGTCCTCTGACCTTAAATGTGTGCTTTGCCAAATATGTGCCCAAACACAGACACAAAAATGTAATTCTTTAACAGTTAAAAATTATTTTTAAGAGCTGGAGAGATGGCTCAGCACTTAAGAGCACTGACTGCTCTTCCAGAGGTCCTGAGTTCAATTCCCAGCAACCACATGGTGGCTCACAACCATCTGTAATGGGATCTGCTGCCCTCTTCTGGTGTGTCTGAAGACAGCTGCAGTGTACTCATAAATAAAACAAGTAAATAATAATAATAAAAAAGAATGACTACAGCTCTAAAAAAAAAAAAAAGACACTAACCTTAAAAAAATTTTTTAAAGAAACAGTTCAAGAAAGACAAAGGCAGCAGGGAGTGGCAGATCACACCTTCAGTGCCAGTACTCAGGAGGCAGAAGCAGGCAGAACTCTGAACTGAGGCCAGCTGATCATCCTCATAATGTATGCCCGGCCAGCCTGTGTTGCATAGTGAGAGCCTGTCTAAAAAGACAGACAGGCAGACAGACACACACACACATTCCTGGAATGGAAATAGGCTAGTAAACTGGGAAGACAACCACTCAAAAGTCAAAACTTCCTGGTTTTTAAAAGCATCAATTAGCCAATAATTTATATTTACTTTTTAAAAATTTATTTTTAGACAGGTGTAGTGATGCCATGCCTTCAATCCTAACACTTGGGAGGCAGAGGCCATCAGATCTCTGTGAGTTCAAGGCCAGTTTAGTCTACAGAGAGTTCCAGGACAGCCAGAGGAAGAACCAAACCCTTTCTCAACAAAACAAAAAAAAAAGGTTATTTTTATATTACTCATATGCATGCATTGCCTGCAGAGGTCAGAAGAGGGCATCAGATCCTCTGGAACTGGCCTTCCAAGAGTTTGGAGCCACTCTGCAGGTGCTGAAATCAAGCCTTGATCTTCTGGAAGAGCAGCCATTGACTGTTTAACTGCTGAGCATTCTCCCAGTCCCTAATACTTTATATTTCTGAAAAGTACACAGTTCAACATTCTTATCGCATTAACCTTAACCTAACCTATTCAAAACCATTACCAAGTAGAAGGGAATTTTCAATCTTTGAATTCTATCAAACTTTGAAGATTCTACCTTTCAAAATTAAGTGACATTGAAGCTGAGGGCGAGCATGAACTACAACACTGATAAGTCACTATTAATAAAAGTCCGTCCTCATGGTTCTCTCTAAATTGGGTTATAAAAAGGCTGGTTAAGTCACAGGAGAGTTTCACCAGGATTACCAGCTTATACACTCACAGCAAATAATACTAGTTAAGAGTATTAACTCTCTGGAAATTACTAACCCTCAGGTCTAAGGGACCTTCACTCCCTTTTCACCAGCCTTAGCTCTACAAATCTTCTTATGTACTTAAGACAACAGGCCAAAGACAATGTTTGATCCTACTCACAGGAGATAATTCTCCTCAAATGAGCTATCTTACGAGCTTTGCAGACCTACCACATTGAACAATGCTTCGAAAACGGAGATCACAAGCTGGTCCAATCCCATGGACTACAAACACTAAGTGATCTATTTGTAAAGGTTCTCCTAGAAATAGAATTAAAAAGAAAAATTAGAAACAGATCATAACAAATTAAAATAAAAATAGATAAAAGGTATAAAACAGCCATATATTTAACTACTTAATAAAACATCAATTTTACTTTCTAATTTTTAAAATTTTTGGTGACATTCACATGCACTCCCTGAGTGCACACACTCATTACCCATGTAGTTCAACTGGTAGAATGCTTCCCTACTATACACAAAGCCCTATGTTTTTTGCTTATTTTGAGACAAAGTCTCACTATGCTGCAAAGGCTGGCCTGGAGCCCACTATGTAGACCAGGCTGGTCTGAAACTCACAGAGATCCACTGTCCTCTGCTGAACCTGTGATTAATGATACACACTATCATGTCCAGGGAAGCCTTAGGTCCAGGATACCATGTCTCAGTATCACATAGAATAGTCCAAGTAGGGCGCACCTCTACTCTCAGCACAAGGGGGATGGTTACAGGAGTATCAAAACATTGGGTTATCCTTAACTATAAAATGAGTTTAAGACCAGTCCTAACCTACATAAGACCCTTTGTCAAAAACCAAGAACAAAAACAAAAGCAAAACTTAGATGAAGTGATATTAGTCTTAATTTAGAATGATCCTGCATAATTAAAGAACCTTTTTAATCCTCCAAAGTAATAAAAATCCAAAGAAAAAAGCCACAATTTAAAGAATAAACCAACATCAGAACATAAGGAAAAATAAAGGATTAACATTACCGCAGTGAATATCAACAGGGATGCTCTCAACACCTCTTTTTACTGATCTTGGCCGACCTTGTTCAGTGGATGTTGAACCCCATTCATCAGACCCTGCAATTGGCTGGTAATGTACCATGAGCTTAAACAGAAAAGATCAGAGCAATATAGTCTACATTAACTTGTGATTTAATACATTTTGAATGACAGACACACATTTTTTCATATATTCAAACCTCAACTGGAGCTTTGACATCCAAGTCCTATAGCCTACAGTAAGAAGCCTGAGAATCTATTAAATTAACAGATCAGATGTGCCAGGTGTGGTGGTTTTAATCCCTGCACATAGGAGGCAGAGGTAAGAACTTCTGTGAGTTTGAGTCAGCTTGGTCTGTACAGCTAGTATGATCTACATAGTGATTCAAAGCCAGCCAAGGCCAAAGTGAAACACTCTTAAAAAATAAATCCTATACATAAAAGACATGCCTACATGATGTATAGATCATTTTCCCTAAGAAAAATTCTTAGGGTCGGGGAGACAGCTCAGTGTGTGAAGCCCACACCGTTATCATAATGCAGAACCCAAGCTAAAATCCCCTGAGCGCATGTAATGGTGGACACAACAGCACGTTAATCTTCACCCAGCACTCTGATGCTAAGATGGGAGGCAGAGCACAGGATTCTGGAAGGTAGACAGGAGAAGCCTTAAAAGCTAGATGGCCTGGTATACGCACCAGAGGACAGTGAAGAACTGTTTCAGGCTAGAACAGGACTCCAATTCAAATCTGCCCTCTGATTTCAACAAGCAAGCTACTGTATGTCTGTCCACATTCACACATACACTGTACACAAATCACACACACACACACACACTATACATATATTCATCATACACATACAGAAATTCTTACACAGAAGCTGAATGGAGTAAATAGTAACGATAAACATTAATAACTTTTATAGTGGTGAGTGCAATACAAACTGGGCCAAAGGTTATTCTCTGTGGCATCCATAGAACAAACGAGCCATTGGTTCCCCTTACTAATACATTGACCTTTCATCTAAATATCAGTGACACACTTTACTTCATGTTACCTTTGGATTGTGTAATACAATAATTTCTCTGTTTGGAGATTCTAGTTTTTTTTTCCATTCATCCAGAGTTACCGCAAGCATGTACGTATCCTTAAAAGAAAATATATTTTATATTAGACTTCCTAATAACTTTTTAAAACCCAAGCTTTTTAATAAATTTCAATAAGAAAATCATTCTCTAGCTTAACAAATTCATCTTAATATTCCTTTTTTAAAAAGATTTATTTATTTATTATGTATGAGTACACTGTAGCTGACTTCAGACACACCAGAAGAAGGCATCAGATCTCATTACAGATGGTTGTGAACCATGTGGTTGCTGGGAACTGAACTCAGGACCTCTCTGGAAGAGCAGTCAGTGCTCTTACCCACTGAGCCATCTCTCCAGCCTGAATTTAAAAATTCTTGGTAGCACAGTGCTGGAGAATGAACCCAGGGCCTTGCACATATTAGACAAGCACTTCACCATGGAACTATATTCCTCACTCATTACCATCTTTTACAATGACCAGCAGCCACAGTGGTGACCTCTTCCAGTAACCCCAGCACTTAGAAAGCTAAAACAGGAGGATTACTTTGAATTTCAGGACAACCTAGGCCAAACAGTGAGCTCCAGGCCAGCTTGAGATACACAGCAAAATCCTGTCTCAAAAAAAAAAAAAAAAAAAAAAAAAGTGAAGTGCTTGCCTAGCACGTAGAAAGGCACATATTCTATCCCCAGCAAAGTATGAATCCAGGTGTAGTGAGGGATCATAGCCTTCAAGGGGTCAGAGGCAGGAATATCAGAAGCCGAAATCATCTTCAGCTACCTGTTAACTCTGAGGCCAGTCTGGGGTATGTGAGACTCTGGCTCAAGAAAAAAATGAAACATACCAAAGAAACAAACACACAATAAATAAAAAACAGATTAAAAACAAAAATACTACTTTGGATTTTATCATTATTCAATAACATCAATATCAATAACAATTTAAGTTCAAGAAAACCAATATGTTTTTCAGAGTAAGAATAATACAAATTGGGGCTAGAGAGATGGCTTGGTGGTTAAGAGCACTTGCTGCTTTTGTAGAGGGCCTGGGTTCAATTCCTAGTATCCACAAGGCAGCTCCAGTTCCAGCCAGAGGTTTCAATGCCCTCTTCTGGCCTCCTTGGGCACTGCACACACAGTACACTTTCATACAAGTAAACACTCCCTCATTAAAATAAAAAAATTAAACTGCTAGGCATCATGGCACACGCCTTTAGTACCAGCATTCAGGAGGCAGAGGAAGGCAGATCTCTCAAGTTTGTGGCCATCCTGGTAAACATAGCAAGCTCTAGAACAGTCAGCACTTCAAAGAAAAACCCTGTCTCAAAAACAAACAAAAAAAAATTTAAATCTTCCAAAAATTACGTAAAAGGTTGATATTTTATATGTTAACAAGAATTATCATTGAGAAACATTTAATTAATTGATTAATTAATTATTTATCTGTTAGAGACAAGGTTTCACTGTTTTCCCTGGTTCTCTTCCATCTCTCTCTGTAGACCAGGCTAGCCTCAAACTCAAGTGCTCCACCTGTCTCTGCTCCCTGAGTGCTAGGATTAAAGGTGTGTGCCACCACTACCCAGCTACATTTAAATTTAAAAGGCACAATATAATTTCTATAAAACTGGAAATCTAAAATTACAATTTTAATCTGAAACTAACCTGCAGAGAGAAATTACTTAAAGTCTGCCATAAAAGCAGGTGATCTCTTCCTGGAAGTTTCACATGATCTGTTAGAGGGATCATGTTAAGACCACACTAAACGACAGGACAGAAGAAGCCGTAGGGAAACCAGAAGCAGAGGAATACCTCCAAAACTTGGCTGAAGCTCTCCGAGTAGGGGACATACTTGTTGTCTTTGTCTCCCTTGTAAAACCACGTACACCGTCTCACTTCTGATGGCGGTTCATCCCAGTACACGGCATACCGCATCCTCTCCCCTAAGTGAACATCATATCTGCCCCCATCAGTGGGAACAACTCTCTCATTACAATCTTTTCCTATCAAGAATTGCAAAAGAGAAAAGAAGTACACTATGTCACAACTCTCCCAAAATACAATTGTAAGTTACAGTCCAAACAAGCAAGTGAACCATAAACAGGTTCCACTTGGCAACATTGTAATCAGGATCTGGTTCCTAGCTTTCATCTTTTTCAAGAACAATTTTTAGTATTTCAAACCATTTATATTTTAATGGAAAAAAACCCTAAATACTACCTGAACTGTTTTTTTTCCTCTACTAAGACAATAATGCCTTTTATACATTCATATGCTCATAGAGATACATAGAATTTTCTGAAGTTTTATGTGAGGGATGGAAGGCAGATTAATGGCAATTATGATGCTATACCTACCACCACTAACACTTTGTTACATGAGAACATAAGTGATGTGTTAGTTCTATCTGCAATGTTATACCTCACTGTATGCACAAACTTTCTGACTAAAAAGTAAAACACAAGCTAGAATACAGAAAATTATACTGGATAACTATGTAGAAATTTAAGTTTTACAAAGATGAAAATGAAGTAATTCTAAAATTTAACTTTAATAGCAATCACAGAAGGGGCTATTGTCGTGGGTTTATTAGAATCTGTTAAGAGTCACCAGTTTCTTCCTACCAGAGACATGTGCATCTTCCAGCTGCTGTGAATCCTCAGAGTTGAAGGGAATCCAGAGCTCCTTGGAGTCTATTACCTTACAATAAAACCAATGTGGAGAAACAGGCTCATACAAACTGCTGACATCCATGTCTATCAGCTCGAAGGAACTACAGGAGTTTGGTGATGGGGACAGATCTGACTGAGACAGCTGCTCCTGGGGTGACTCCCCAGATGACATTTCGTTCTAGAAGACAGAAAAAAAAAAAAAACTTTCAGGAGAATCATTTTGCCTCTATTAACACTGTAAATATTCACACTCTCAAAAATCGTTTTTAGAAGCCGTTCTTGAAAGCAACAAAAATTTAAAGTTACATAATTAAAATATATATAATTATTTGGGAAAGGAAACAAAATGTTCAGCTGCACCATTCTGCATTGGGCCCCCAATTTTCCTTAGAAAACTAAAAATGTTTAATCATACCACAAGTTCTTTAACAAACCCAGAAATGTCAAGAAACACGTGGTCAAAACTGATTGAAACAGGATATCTTACCACAGTTTTCAACCTAAACGTAGTACCAAAGGTCGAGAATTTTCTCTGCTTCCACCTGTGCCATTTAGTGTGTCATACAGTAACAACAGGTAGGTTTAAGGCTCCGGGCTCTATTATAATACTGGAATCTTAATATACAGAAAACTGAACTAGTCACTTAAGAAACCATGTTGACTCACTCTCCAAGTGTGCTTCAATACGGGCTGGGGTACCTTTAACGCCCAGACAGAAACTTCGCCTGCAGTCATAGCTGCCCAGCGACCCACGAAGACGCAGAGCCCGAGTTTCGGGAGAGAAGTAACAAGTGACCTCAATTGCCCCCTGGGCGAAGGATGGCTGAGTTCCCACCGACCCAACACTAAAGCACCCGGCGGACGAGCGCTGCAGACACAGAAGCAGAAGCCAAAGCCCGGGATGGGAGAGGGACGAGCGGCATCACTGCACCGGGAACGGTCCGACGGCCACAGCTCAGGAACAAACGCTCCCCGGGCCTCCCCGTTATCCTCCGGAGCGCTCGGCCTGCCCTCCTCTCCAGACCCGCTCCCGACACCAGCTCCGGGCTCTGAGTTCGGGGATCTTGTCTCTCCCGCCCCGGGTGAGAGCAGCCGAGCCACCTACGGATGCCCCGGGGGTTACTGTGCACACTGGAGCCCCCCACCCGGCTCGCCCCGGCCCAGGCGCCCGCGCGGACCTGGATTCGCTCGTCGGCGCCACCGCTCGCGCTCTCGGCCCTCGCAGAGGGAGCCGGGGCACATCCCCGCTGCAGCCTACCTCCCAAGCCGGGCGGGCGGAGCCTGCGGCCGCGCCCCAATCCCGCACCGAGGGCTCCTCGGCGCTCCAGCAGCGGCGAGCAGAGCGCCTGGCGGAGTCGGTTCGCCCGCCGAGGTGTCGCGAGATGTGCGGGGCACTCGCGCGAGATGTAGCTCCTCCTGCGGGCAGGCGTCGGGCGCTGGGCACGCGCCGGGCACGCGCCGGCGACGTGGGGGCCACGCGCCGGACCGGCTCGGGTCTGGAGGCTTTGAGGGAGGAGCTGAGAAGACGGGACCCTCCGGAGCTCGACGCTTTTCTGAGGGGACTCGGAGGCTTGACCCCTACTGAGACCTGACAACACCGGTGGGCAGGACTGCGGTGACTGAAGGGTCTGTCTGTCTTTCATACTCTCCCACCCACTCGTGTCCCCACTCCCTCTGTTGGGATTGAGAAGTTGTCAACAAGGTAAATAAGGTATCCCTGAGGTGAGTCTGACAGCATATGGGTGCCGCAAGAGGCAGCAAGTGAGCTATTTTATTTATCCATCCTAGTTGATGTAACGTGATGGTGGTGGCTTTTCACACAAGCCACCACTCTGGAGACTGGCAGGGCTAGAGATGCAGTTTGTGGATTGTTTGAAGCGCCCGACTAGCAGGTGCTACTGGAAAACAAGATGCTTTACCGTTTTCTAATTTGACTGTAAGGCTCGAGATTTTGTTTTCAGAAACTGAGAAGGAACCGAACGTGAACTTTTTTTTTTTTCCATATAGTTTTAGCAAGTCAACAGCTACATACAAATATCCACACGTTTATGTAACACCCCTTTTTTGTGCGGTGTGTTTTGCTTTGCAATGGCCTTGCTATGTAGCCCCATTATTGGTCTTCAACTTTTAAAAATTATTTGTGTGTGTGTGTGAGATGTAATGTGCTGCTACCTATGTGAAAGTCAGAGGACAGCTTGCAGGAGTCCTGGGGATCAAATTTACACCTTTGTCTCAAGGGATTGTACCTGCTGTGACTCTAGGCCACACCATAAAGCCCCCATTTTGGAGAGAGGGGGCCGGATGTCTTTTCACAATAGCATTTTTAATTTTTTAGGTTTATTTTGTGTGTATGAGTGTTTTGCCTACACATGTATGTGTGTCATGTGTGCCTGGTGCCTGTGTAGTTCAGGAGGCAGCAGATCCCCTGGAACTGGAGTTACAGGTGATGGTAACTTTGGTTCTGGGAGCCAAGCCATGGTCCTGTGCAATAGCAACAAATGTTCTGTCAAGACAGCTCTTCAGGCCCTGGACCTTAGTTTTCATTTTGCATTACCAGAGATCAGATCTCAGCCTCTGAACTATACGTGTAGCCCCCAAGATGCTTCTCAGGTTGCAATTTGGAATCTGAAAACATAATGATTTTTTTTTCATATCCCATTTGTATTACTCAAGACTCTATAGAGTCACAGAACTTATGGATAGTTTCTATATAGTAAGGTATTTGTTGGTGACTTACAGTCTGTGGTCCAACTCCCCAACAGTGATCGGCAGCAGCTGTGAGTAGAAGTCCAAAGATCTAACAGTTGCTTGGTCCCACAAGGCAAGCAGATGAAGAAAGAGAGCCTTTCTTCCTTCCAATGTCCTTATGTAGGTCTCCCTCATAAGGTGTGTCACAGTTTAAAGGTGTGTACCACCACACCCAGATCTGGGACTTGGTTTGTCCCAGATGACCTTGAATTTAGAGATCTCCTTGCCTTAGTCTCCTGGGATTCATAGCCATTATGCCTCAAGAACCATGCCAAGATCCAGGTCAAAAACTTGTATCTCCCAAGCTCAAGATCAGGATCACAGGTGAGCCTTCCAATTCTGGATTATGGTTCATTCCAGATATAATCAATTTGACAACCAGGAATGGCCACTGTACCATTACAATATACCATTAAAATATATCAATCTATCTTGGACTCGTGAGTTTTCTTTAGTTTTAAAATAGTCTGTCATTTTCTTTTAGATATCCCAGGCTGGCTTCAAACTCATTATGTAGCTCAAAATGACCATGATCTTGAACTTGTGATCCTCATGGCTTCATGAAAATAGATTTGCTTTTGTTACTCTTAGAAGCATCTCCAAAATCTCCGTCACCCAGGGACCCCTTTGTGAATTCTAGTCACTCCACGTGCCCACTCTGAACTTTGAACACAAAAGTAGTTAGCCCAGTGTCTACATGAAGTTCATAGTCCTGCCAAGAGAGATAACAAGTAAACAGATGACTGTATCTTAGTGAGTGCTAGAAAAGATTAAGACACTACATACATTAGTAGTAATCAAATATTGGCAGGACCCAAGAATCTGATGTTTTAGCATCTATATTTTAAATAAGTGTTCTACTCTCATAAATAAAAGTTCAGTTTAGGGAGTTTAGTTGTTTAAATCTTTTTAGTAAATATTTCATTATTTTTTCACTATTTCATTATTATTTTTTTTTTTTTTTTTAGTTATATGTGTATATATCTGGGTGCCTACAAAGGCCAGAAAGCTATGGGTTATGGGAATTAAACCTACCCAGTCTTTTTCCTGAGCAAGTGTTCTTAACCACTGAGCAATCTTGTGTGTGTGTGTGTGTGTGTGTGTGTGTCATCAATATTTTGGGTCCTGTGGCCACAGGTCTCTGTTGTAGCTGATCCACCGGCCTGCTGGCAGCACAAAAGTAGCAGAGACATTATGCAAACTAACAGAGATGGGGAGTCAAATTTGGTCTCAGGTAGTTGCTGGCCCATGATCTAGTAGCTAGAAGGTGCCTAAAGAGATTTATACTCAATGTTGGAACTGATGGATAGCAAGTGTAATTTCTATTTTTTTCCAGAATAAGCACTATTTCGTTTAATTCAGTATTTTAAGTGTTTGGTTTTTTTTTAAGATTTATTAATTTATTATATATAAGTACACTGTAGCTGTTTTGAGACACACTAGAAGAGGGCATCATATCTCATTACAGATGGTTGTGAGCCACCATGTGGTTGCTGGGATTTGAACTCAGGACCTCTGGAAGAGCAGTCAGTGCTCCTAACTACTCAGCTCCCATGTTTGGGTTTTGTATGTGGAAATATGACCCAGTGCATGTGTGGAGCTCAGAGGACAACTTGTGGAGTCTGTTGTCTCTTTCCCCCTTTGGTAGTTTGAGAACAGCCTCACGTAGGCTCATATCCTTGGGTATGTATCCTTTTTCCCAGTGGGTGAAATTGGGGAGAATTAGGAGGTGTGGACTTGTCGGAGGAAGTGTGCCACTGGAGGCAGGCTTTGAGGTTTCAAACGCTCATTGCTCATTCTGGTTCTCTCTTTGCCTATAGCTTCAGACTCTAGCACCATGCCTGAGCACCTGCTGCCATACCTTGACGTGGAGGTCATGGACTCTGACTCCCTAGAAACTGTAAGCCCCAAATAAACTCTTTCTTTTGCAAGTTGCCTTGGTTGTGGTATCTTATCATAGCAATAGAAAAGTAACCAAGACACACCTTTATGTAGATTCCAAGGACTAACAGGCTATCAGGCTTAGCAGCAAGCCCCTTTACCCATAGAGCCATCTCACTGGCCCTCAATCCTTTTGACTTATGGAATTTTCAACTTATAAATTGGTCTATAAAGTAAGTCACGTACATTTACAAGATGAAGAAAAACATTTTATAAGAGTTTTGTTACAGGGTAGAAATCTGACAGATACTATTCTAGCTAGTAATTAAGGTGTCAACAAATACAGTGTCATGTTGATAGTATATATACATATATACACTATATATACTATATATAGTATACATATGTAGTATATGCATAGTGTATATATGAATATATAGCATATATGCTATATGTATATTAGATATATACATGTACATATATAAATCTCATACATATCTATATATCACCTATATATATATATCACACACACACACACACACACACACACACACATATATATATATATATATATATATATATACACACATATATATATCACCTTGATAAAGCTGATGAGTGCCTTTGTAATCTGGTTTAATAAAAAAAATTTTTTTAAAGCACAATTAAAAAACCCTGCATGTGAATCTACAGTTATCTGAAAAAGTAAAAACCGCATGGGAATGTGTGGGGTGGCTCAGGGTAAGGCCTGATGTCTTCCGCTTTAGCTGTTTTGGAACCACTTTATAGACCAGGCTGGTCTTGAATTCATAGATCCACTGGGCTCTGTCTCTCTGACTAAACCTGGAACTTAATGATTTGGCAGGACTAGCTGGGTGGTAAGTCCTAGGCATCCTCCTGTCTCTGCCTCCCAGGTACACATTGCCAGATTACAAAGGCATTAGAGGTCAGAACTTAGGCTATGTACTTGAGGTAAACCTTACTAGCTGCATCATCTCCGTAGGTAAAAAGAGTTTTCTAGAAGCAGTTGGGGTTTATACTGCAATAAAATTATACTGGAAACCCCATAACCAGCCAGGCATGATGATGGTGTAGACCTATAATCCCAGGTATTCTATAGACGCCTGAAGCAGGAGGATTAAGTATTCTAGCAAGATTTATCTTTGAACAAAAAATGGACTTTCTGTGCTGCCCAGGGAGGGGTTCACACAGTAGCCTTGACTCATGTTATAATTTAAAGGAAAACCTCTGCACCATGTCTGGAGCCTTGATATCCTACAAAAGGAAGAGGACATCCTCAAATTCCTTCCTACAGGAACCCACTGCAGCACCAACTTTGACTTCCAGAAGAAACAGTACATCTAAAAAAGGACAAATGATGGTATCTACATTATAAATTTGAAGAGGACCTGTGCAGTCAGTTTGATCACACTGATAATAAACCCAGAGCCACCAGTGACGTGCTGGTGTCACATGAAAGACAGAATCAACACACTTCAGGTATCATTTAACCAAGAGCGAGCTCAGATTTGCATTCTCTGCTCTGGGTCTTCTCCCTGCTCCTGTTTATCAGTCTGAATTGGTGCTTCCTCTGCATGAAAGCCTTGTTCTGTCTTCTGCCCTGTGTCTAACAACGGGCTTTGTCCTCTCCCACTGAACAACACAGAAAGCAAAGGATTACACCTGGAAGGAATGAGGGATGAAACTAACCCAGATAACAATATCAATGCTACTTCCAGCCTTTGTGCTGTCTCCAGCAAATGATGATCATAACACACAAACACACACACACATTACTGTAGGCCAGGTGTATGGAAGAGAACATAACTTAAAATTACAGCTATGTATTTCTTAGGTTGTAAAAGCTTACATATGGGAAACCCAAGTCAAATAGGTCGGTTGTCACATAGTTCTCTTAAAGGCATATTAAACAAATAGCTGAACACGCAGTAGGAGAACAGTCTTAAGTGAACCTAAGGTGTATTAACGCTGGCTGTGAGGTTCAATAAAAGTTCCAGTCTCTTAGAAATTAAGAAACGATACATCACTACAGACCTTCGAAAGCTGCTGCTGGCAGCTTGTGCCCATGTTGCTATTGAAACCCCTGCTGATGTCAGCGTCATCTAACAGGGACACTGGCCAGTGGACTGTGCTCACGTTTGCTGCTCCAATCACTGGGTGCTTCATTCCCAACGCTTTCAGTAATCAGATGCAGACAACACTTTGGGAGCTATGTTCTCTGGTTGGTGACTGACCACATAGCCTGTCACAGATGTCTACCACTGCACTCTGTAGAACAGATTCCCCTCTGTGATATGTGGAGTTTGCCATTGTAGCAACCAGGCTTACGCAGAGGGTCTGATGCAGTGGGTGCTGGCTCTCCCAGAAACACTCTGGGGACAGTCTACAGACATCCTGGAAATACGGAAATGATATGCTGCAGTTGAGAAGGCTGTGACCAAGGACATTCAGGATAAGTGGACCAGCTTCTGAGTTCAGCGATACTTAGCCTGATCCTAAGGAGTGCAGAGGCTTATCCAGACTGGACTTCCTAGACCGTGGACCAGTCTGTAGTTCCTATGACAGGTCACTGAATGGGAAGGAAGACTACTGTCTGGCTGGGGCTGTAAGCTGTTCTTTTGTAAATAAGAAAAGCAGAAAGAGGATGGATGGAAAATAAACAATATCAAGGGGGAAAGGTGCACATGTAGGAGTTAGTGAGGTGGCTGGAGACCTGAGTCCAATTCTTAGAATAGTCACTGTGGAAGGGAACCCCCCCACCTCCCCACAATATGAAGAATCACAAAAACAAAAATCTAAAAACAGACCTTAAGAAATTCCTCTATTCCCACGCACTATTGCTGATGCCAAGAAGTGCTTACTGGCAGGAGCCTGATATGGATGCCTCCTCAGAGGCTCTGCCAGAGCCATACTGATACAGAGGAGGATGCTTGCCGTTAGCCATTGGACTGAATACAAGACCCCAGTGAAGGAGCTAGAGAAAGGACTGAAGAAGCTGAAAGGGTCTGCAACCCCATGGGAAGAATAATGCTATCAACCAAACAAACCCTTTAGAGCTCCCAAGGACTAAAACACCAATCAATGAATTCGCATGGAGAGACCCATGGCTCCAGTTGCATATACAGTGGAGGATAGCATTGTCTGATATCAATAGGAGGAGAGGCCTTTGGTTCCGTGAAGGTGCATTTTCCCAGTGTAAGGGAACAAACACCAAGGTGCTGAGGTGGGAGAGAGTTATTGGGAGAGTTCATGGAAGCAAGATGGGGGGATGGGGAGAAAAGGGGATAACATCTGAAATGTAAATATGGAGAATATCCAATAAAAATGAAAAATACCTCTGTTAACAAAAATGTAAACTTTAAAAGGCAATTTTAGAGGAAGTCTATAATCCAGGAAGAGGAAATAAACATTTATTTATAAAAATAAATAATATGTACAGTATTATAACTACACAAAGAGAATGTCAAGGGAAAAAGATAAAGTAATAGTTGTGCAAGCTGGGTATAGTGGTGCAAATCTTTAATCCCAGCACTCAGAAGGCAGAGACAGAAAGATCTCTGTAAACTGTAGGCCAGCTTGGTCTACACAGAGAGTTCTAAGACTGCAGGGCTGCCAACCTTGTCCCATTAAAAAAAAGGGGGTAATGTAGGGTAGTAACTCTGTTAAAGGTAGGCCTAGGTAAGAGAGGAACTTAACAAGCCAAATTAAAAAAAAAAATCAATAAAATTTCATTTAAATGCTTGATTTCTAAGATGAATATGACCCCCAAAATGTATAGACCCACACCAAAACTACACTGTTAAATTTCATGACAATTTTTAAAAACCTTACAAGCTAACCTGGCAGAGATAATCTTTAATCCTAGCACTCAGTAGGCAGAAGCAGGTGGATCTCTGAGTTCAAGGCCAGCCTTGTCTACATAGAGAAACCCTGTCTTAAAACAATACAAAAAAAAACAAACCACATTTAAAAAAACAAAACAGGAATAGCCACATAAACCTGCACTTGAGAGCTAGAGATGGGGAAAATCACAAGTTCAAAGCCATCACTGGCCACATACTAAGTATGAAATCAGTCTAGGCTGCATATGAAGCTGTCCTCTCTCCCTAAAGTTATTTTTAAATATTTATTTATTATATTTAGAGAGTACAGTGTATCTGTTTTCAGAAACACCAGAAGAGGGCATCAGATCCCATTACAGATGGTTGTGAGCCACCATATGGTTGCTGGGAATTGAACTCAGGTCCTCTGGAAGAGCAGTCAGCGCTCTTAACTGCTGAGCCAACTCTCCAGCACCCTCTCTAAAGGGTCTTATACAGATGACCACAGGGACACACACTTCTCAGAAGCAATTCTAGAAACTAAACTGTGAAAGTTGAGACAACAGAACCATTTTCTTTCTTTTTTTTTTTTTTTTTTAATAGTACAGAATAGAGTTTATTAAGGTCATGGGAGAGTTAAGAGGGTGGTAGAGGCAGAGAGAGAGAAGTAGAGGAGTAGAGGCCGGCCATGAGCACGTGGGAGAGAGGGGGAAGGGAAAGAACCATTTTCTAGTATTTATACTCACCTAATAAACTATCTGTCCAATGTTGGTAAAACTAACACTTTAAGTTACACATTATCTCAAATCAAACACTTCCCATGAAGCTACTAAAAATACATCTCTTGAAATAAGCTAAGAAAAAAAAAATACACACAAACAAAAAACTACCACCACTAACAAAACCACACACGTGTTTGTTAGGGTTTTACTTCTGTGAACAGACACCATAACCAAGGCAAGTCTTTTAAGAACATTTAATTGGCTTACAGGTTCAGAGGTTCAGTTCATTATCATCTAGGTGGGATCAGGCAGGCATGGTGCAGGAGGAGCTGAGAGCTCTACATTTTCATCTGAAGGCTGCTAGCAGAACACTGACTTCCAAGCAGCTAGGGTGAGGGTCCACATCCACAGTGACACACCTATTCCAATAAGGCCACACCTCTTAATAGTGCCATTCCCTAGGCAGAGAGCATATACAAATAATCACAACATACAATACATGAAAACAAGCAAAGGGAGTTCTCCACCTATGAAAAAAGGCTCCAGCAGACTTCCCCAGGAATCTGATAGAAAATGAAATAAAGCACATATCTTGAGAAAATACTTAGAGGCCAAAGAGACCATTAAGGACATAGGCATCCAAGTAAGACAAACATTAATTACAAGGAAAACTAGCTGTTCAAGAAATCACCACTCACTACAGGCAGCACTGAGCCTTGATTAGTGATGGCAAGGATATGGCTGCAAGAAGAAGGGAGGGACAGACTGTGCCTGACTGTGGAAGTGGCAGAATAAGAAACGCCTATCATCCTGTGGGAAATGCAGGAGGGTGCAGTAAAGCCCTATAATTCCAGCAGGCTGAGACAGGAGAGCACATTCCAAAGCTACCCTGGGCTACAGAGCAAGCTCAAAGCCAATCTGCAGACTAAGAGACTAAGAGAGAAAATACAACTGTGTTATTTAAAAGTCAGCAATACATTTCCAAAGTATATTTTACTCTAGAAAGCGATCGCCAGGGCTGGAGATAAACATTTACTGCTCTTGCAGTCCTGGGGTTCAATTCCCAGCACTCACATGGCAGCTCTTAACTATGACTCTAATTCCAGAGGATCTGATACCCTCTTCTGGTCTCCAAGGGCAACAGGCATATACATTGAACACACATACGTGCCGGCAACACACCCAAAACACATAAAATAGTAAACCTGTTTTTCAAAATAAGGGACTCTCAGTGCAGCCCTAGCTGTCCTAGAACTCATTTTATAGACCAGGCTGGCCTCAAACTCACAGATATCTGCCTGCCTCTGCTTCCCCAATGCTGGGGATAAAGGGGCAAGCACTGTTAAAACTTGTAAGTGATTGCCTTCAGAGGGAAAAGAGGGGAGTGGGACCAGGAGAACGCTGTTTTTCATGATTTGACTCATTAAACTCAGAATGTACATTTTTTAACATACTTTTGAGTGTGCATGTGCATGTTTGGGGGATGGGGCAGACACACACATGAAGTCATAGGAAAAGCAGAGTCAGGTCTTTTCTTTCCCTCTGTGGGTCCTGGAGATTCAACTCAGGTCCTCAAGTCTGGGTTTAAGTACCTTAACCCACTGAGACATTTCACCTGCCCTGAATACACAACTTTAAGAAGGGCATTAAAAAACAAATCAAAGATGAAAAAGAAAAAGGAAGCTCTATCAACTATCTACCCTCTCAAGACTTTCCTTAAAAGACAATTTAGTCTATACCTTCCAATGTAAAACAAAACAAACTAGTTAAAGGTTATTGTTTATGCCAACTAACTAAAGCACTATTCCTTTTGTTGTTGTTTTTGCAAACCTCTTCCTTTAAAAACATTTAAAAGAAGCACACAGCAGTAGGTGAAGACAGAACCCACCAGGCTCCAGAAATGTCATCAGGCTGGTCTGTTATCCTTGGCATTTTACCTGAACAAAGGTGCTAGAGAGAAGACAGCTGTTTATCATGCCAGGTGTAGGTAACTTTATTCAAGATTTTGACAAAAATGACCCCCAAAGTAATATAAATTTAAGACACCTTAAAAAAGTCTAGATGTGAGTTTCAAAAGAAAATTGTTTCAGTTTCAAATCAAGTTCAAGTCAAAAGTCTAACAAAATTTACAAATCATAAATGCTAGTTTCCTTCTTAAATTCATTACATTTTCAAAAACAGGTCACAAGTGTTGCCTTTTTTTTCTTTGATACTGGCCACTGGAATCAATTAACATAATTTATATCTTTAAGTTCTCAGTTTATACCTATCCTGAATATCTTGTTATAATTAAAAATATAAATTCAGAAATCACAGTTCCTTCCAGAAGAATTCCAATTATTAAATATAGAAGAAATGAGAATAGAAAATCACCATTTAAACACCACAGTAGTAAATGCCACAAGCAAGATCTGCCAGGAGAGATAGTAAAAGGCAAACTCTAAGCAGAAACAGGACATTTGCATAGTCTCAAAGTGTCTCTAGCAAGTACTCAGTAATTACAAAGGAAAGCAGGGTAAAGCTTACAGCAGAGGATCCTAGCAGACGCCACTTTAGCAGAGCGCTCGATGTGAACCACGCCAGACACATGACAACACCAGCTATCCTTATGATATGTCACAGAGCAAAAGACTACTGAGACAGACAACCAACTGCAAAATAGATCTGGACCAGTTACGAGGATGCTACTTAAAAGATAAATAAAGTATCTACTTTTAGCTTGCTACTTCAGCTAATATTAACAGCACTATTAACTTTCATTTTGACAAATGTTTTCATTAGAGAAGATGTCAAAACAAGGGGAAGGTGAATAGAAGATACGCAGGAACGCTATTTTTACAACTCTTCTGCAAGTTTAAAATCATGTTAATAGTTCAAAAAATAAGTTATATATACATACACACACACATATATACATATATACACATTTGTGCATAACATGTACATATACACAAATGAAGGATGTGCATTAATTGGCATCTTGGGCAGCATAAGCAGACATGTTTTATCTGAATCTACCACTGTCTCACTGGCAACACGGCTTTAAGGTTTCTCCTCCTAAATTTTCAACTGTCAAACTTTCATAGAAAACTATTCCAGGGGTAGTGAGATCTCACTCCTGGCTAGCCTAGCACTATGTAGACAAAGATGGTCTAAAATTCAGAGATTTATCTAACTGCCTCTGAGTGCTGGGGTGACGGGTGTGTGCCACTAATCCAGCTTAGAAAGCCTTTTAAAAACATTTCTATATTCTCTTTATATATATATATCTCCTATACAAGAGAATCAGGGCTACAGCTATACCTCAGTACAGTGCTTGCTTGCCCAGCACCACATAAACCAGGCACACAACTGTGTAACAAAGTGAGGCAAGAGGACAAGAATTTCTAGGTTGTCCTAGGATACATGCAAAGTTTAAGGCCAACCCAGCATGAAATTGTCTCAAAATTGAAATTCATAAATATAAAACACATACGTATGTGCATAAGCATACACACACCCTACAGACAGATGATATAGATAGATAGATAGATAGATAGATAGATAGATAGATAGATAGATAGATAGATAGATAGAGATGGATTTGATAGTGTCTCACTCATTCTGTAGCCTTGACTGATCTAGAACTCTGTAGGCCAGGTTGGCCTTGAACTCAAGAGATCTACCTGCCTCCTCTGCCCGAATTAAAAAGTGTACACCACCAAACCCAGCCAAATAAAGTCTTTTAAAAAGTACAGACTCCTGGAGTAAAATGATCACTTCGTGAATCACTTATCCTATGTTTTTTGGGACAGGATCTTTTCTGGCTCAGGCTGACCTTGAATTTATTATGTAGCTGAGGATGATCTTAAAACTTGCAGTGTTCCTGGGTCACCTCCCAAATGCTGGGACAGGTGTGTATCCCTCTAGGTAGTTTATATAATACTGGGGATTTAGCCCAGGACTTCATGAATGTTAGGCAAAAACTCTACTGAGCCACATCTCCAGCCTCTAGACCATATTTTTACTACGTTTCTTCTTATGTTGGCATTTGTTTGATTCTTGTGTAGAAGGATGGCCATAGGTCTAGTATGACTTAACATAAAGGCCCACTAGCCTAGAAAAAAGCATCACCTTGGTATTTTAATAAGAAACTGCCTTTGCTGCAAAAGTGGATAGTGTATGCTAGATCTCACTTTAGGTTTTAACGGTAAATTGTTAACTTGTCTCTGTATAATAACATACATGGATAGCCAAGACAGGCCCCTTTTCTTAAACTTGGCTCTAAATTGTTATTAATAATAAATAATATCTTTCTTATGAAACAGGCAATTCTATGCAATTTATCCTACTAAATAAAGACCAAATTTAAATTAAAAGAAAATAATGAATTTTCCACTTCAGCTATGGCTGACTCATTCCCTGAGTGTGAATCTTCTTTTCCTTCTATCAACTATAAACTGAGCTCAGATCTGTCCCACAGATCTACAGAATGGAGAATGGTGTTATTAAATCATAGTTGCTACTTTTTTGCAGTCACTATGCACACTAACTGTGGCATTTAAGTTTCCATGTTTTTATCATAAGGCTCTTTATAGAAATAGCAATAGCCAAAAGATATTTTTCTTAAAAAAGCAATTTCAAAGTGGATCTTTATCCAAATACAACAAAGCAAAGAATGCCCACCAACACTGTCATTCTTATGTTAATGTAATTTTCAGAGTGACCTTCCTGTCATGAAGAGCACAAGTGGGAAGAACGTAAGGAAACATGCTGCACAGAAAGGGAGACAAATGACTTGAGCCCACTACACACTGAGATATATTCAAGTGGTAAAAGGATATGAATTCATTCAGAGCTGCTCATCTATCTGGCTGCCAATATTTGATTATATTAAACATACCACTACAAAAGGTACGAAGAAGTAGAATAGTATTACATTTGTGACCTGCAGTAAGAAAACAGAACAGAAGTCCAAGAGTCTAAGCTATAATATACACATGAAGTATATGCAGTCACAATGCACAAAAATGGGACAGTCCAGATGCTTACAAAACAGCCTGTTTGCCTCAGGTTTTTGACAACCTGTTACATACATAAAGTCCATCTCCCTTCTGTGATCTGATAAGCAGCAGCCTCCAGACACCGTGGGTTTCTTAAGAAGGTAGGTCTACTTGGCAATCCTGATAGTTCCAGTTTCCCATTATGTTCAGTCATCTGAACACTGAAAAGAATCTTGTCGCTGCTGCTCTTCTATTCCTCTGCAGGCTTTTCCAGTTTTTTTCCATTCAAGTTTTAGGTCAGTTGGAATGTGTTGCTTCTTGTCACAACAGGCATTTCAAAAAATGGGAACTAACCAAATTAAACAGTTCTTTGGCCAAATCAGCAACAGGCTTCCCCTGCATTTCAAATTATTTCATAATCCCTTTTTTTCTAATTTTTCCAGTATGGCCTGGATCTTACAAACAGCTTCTTTCCTGGCCTGACGAACAGAGTCCTGGCCCCCAGTTTCCACAGAATCCAGTTCTAACAGTTCCTTTGTCAGCATTTCCTCCAGAAGCCAATATGCTTTATCTGTCTTTTTTCCTACAAATTCTTCTACTTCTTGCTCAAGATACTGGACCTTCTCCAGCACATGTATGATTTTTTTAATACTTGGAGGAGTGCCTTCACCTGAAGAGAAACACTCTTCAGGGAGATTATTACTTGGAACCTGGCTGCTGGAATGTTCACTGCTGGCACTACCATACAACTGAGGCTCAGCACTATATTGGACTTGAGAATCCAAAAGGTCTGCACTATCATTGTTCATTGCTCCCGGAGATTCATATTGATGGACGCTGCAAGGAAAGCCGTGCCGGTTCACGCTTTGCCCCGATTGGCTGAAGGAGTACGAGGAGTCCTTGGAGTGAGAAGACAGAAAGAAGAAAAGTTGTTTTCATGGAAAGCTGTCAACATCAGAAATGTTAGTACACATCCTTTACCAACCAGGAAAGTACTTGAAAAGATTCCCAAAAACTGGCTCCTGAGTAACCATCAGATGTCAACACTGTTGTAGATAGAGGGAAAGCCCTTTCAAGCGAGAGGCACAGAATTTGTGTGATGGTTGGGATCTACCTCAGTGTAAGTCATTCCTGTGAACACTCTCCAACCAATCTTACTACTCACCATTGATCAGTGACTTAATCATTAGTTTCTCTCAAATCGTAAACGCTTGCAGAGCATAGGAAAAGCAGAAAGTGGCCTATATAAAGCCAACATGCAAGCCAGTGTGTGCTACTTCACTTGGTTTTCCCTCCTGCTGCATGTCCTGAGGCTGTAAAATACATCTCTCAATTCTATTTAATATTCAGATGGTATCACAGCAAACAAGAGGCATTTTCCTGTCTTTTTTAAAAAAAGATATGGTGCTGGAAAGATGGCCAGCAGGTAAGAGCTTTGGCTACTCTCCCAGGGACCCAGATTTGATTCTCAGTGCTACAAGACAGCTCATAATTATCTGTAACTCTAGTTCCAGGGGATCTGGCCTGCAAGGGCACCAAGCACACATGTGGTCCATAGACATATAGGCAGCCAGTATATCCATACACATAAAAAGTGATGAAAAAGTACAAAAAAGATAGGAACCTTAAAAAGAAATCCCCAAATAATATTGTTTATAAGAAAAAAACTAAGCTAGGGTAGTAGCCACCAACTGTTTTGCATTTAACTGACTAATCCAGAAGTGTCACCTTGTGTCCTCTTAAATGCCTAGAGATCAGAACTGCATTTGGAAGGCCTCCTACCTGAGGTTGTTGGGGTGGAGGGGAAGGAGGTGGCTGAGGAGAACTGTTGCCGGGCCATGGTGAAGCACTTTCAGTCATGTACAGGTTCCCAGAGGGGGCTGAGGGTGCAGCTGAAGGCCAGGGATAACGGGCTCCCATCCCGTAAGCACTAGAAGCCCATGCATCATCTTGTGGTCGTCCAGTTGCTCCTGATTGTGGCACAGTGCGGTTGCCATCTCCATACGGGTAATGGGGCAAGGTCATTCCAGGGTTCTAGATCGAGAGAAACAAATATGCTGGTATGCTGGTTGGTCACTACTTAAAAAAAACCAAAGCTTAAACATAATAAAAATAGCACAGATAGGTCCAGACCTGCTAGTAACTCATTAATCAGTTACCAAAAATTCTCCACACCTGAGAAAACCTGGCTTCCAAAACACAAAGAACAGAGTTGGTGAAAGACTCATGAATTAGTCTTTAAATTCACTGAATGAAGCATTTATTTTCCAACAACACTACAGATAACTGAATCCACACACTATATATATGAAGACAGTAGAAGTGATCTCAAAACAAACAGTAATAAGCTTGGCATACTCACAGCATATTAATGAACACCTAACAGCATTAGAAAAGATTAAGTTAGGGAAACTTTCAAGCAACAACAAAAGACGTATTATAAAAATCTTGTGGGGGCTGGAGAAACGTGTCAGTGGTTAAGAGTACATACTGCTCTTCTAGAGGATCCAAGTCCTACATACCACATCAGGTGGTTCCCAAACCCGTCACAGCAGTTCCAGAAGTGCTCACACTTGTGGCTTTTGTGTGGCTCACACCTTCATTCATGTACATGAGCACACAGCCACAAGAGTACACATAGAATTAAAAATAAAAAAAAATAAGAGAGAACAAAAGAGGAGCCAGGTGTGGCAGCATATGTCCCTACTTCCAGCACGCAGGAGGAAGGGTAGGCAATTTGCTTCGAGGCCAACTAGATCTGTATAGGGAGTTCCAGGTGTCCAGGGCTATATACTGAGACCTGGTCTCAAAGAAGAAGAAGAAAAAAAAAAAAAAACCCACAGAAAAAAAATTATAAATTATGGGCTGGAGAGATGGCTCAGTGGGTAAAGGCACTTGCTGTGCAAGTCTTGGGACCTGAGTTTGATCTCTGGAACCCACAAAAAGTGAAAAGAGAAAACACACTCCACAAAGTTGTCCTCAGACCTCTACACATGGGTTGTGGTACATGTGTGTCATCCCTCACAACTCTAATCATGCACACAAACAATAAATAGCTTAGAATTTAAAAAGAGTTATAATTATGACATTTTAAGGTCTCTTAAGCCAAATCCATTTATGTAGAGAGCTTTTGGGGTCCCTTGGCAAGAATTTGATATTGGGCCAGGACAGGGAAGTAAGCCCAGGCAGGAATATGATTTTAGGCTAGAACAAAGAGGTAGGCTTCAGGCAAGAGTATGACTTTGGGTTAGGATGGAGAAGTAGCTTCAGGTAACTTTGTCACTCTGATAAGTCCTTAGAAACAGTGATCTCAGGACTTTGGTTATGGCCCTGCCTGTTCCTTGACTTTTGTGTTCACTGTCTTGTTGGTTCCTTAACCTAGAACTGACCTTATTACTTGCATGTAATAAAAATAGTATAAAAGCAGATTGGGAAAAAATAAACCTACCTCAGGTTCAGAACCAGCTGGAGTCATGCTATACTGTTGTCTGTCTTTTCTTTTTAGTCCTTGCTCCTGCCCTGGAAAACCTGTTGACTGACTGAGCTGGCTTGGTCACATTTAGGCTTCAATATAAAAGAAACCCCATTCCTTCATTTGTCAAATAATCTCTGAATATCTACAGCATTTTCTTTTCTGTTTTGTTTTTGAGACAAGGTCACACTATATAGTGTTGAATGGTCATGAACTCAAAGGGCTTCACTTGCCTCTCCCTCATGAAAACTGGGTTAAAGGTGTACACAGTATGTGTGGCTCTAGTTGTCTTCTTACACAGCATCAGTATAAATGGGTAATTTAAAATCCAGGAAATAAGAGTCATTTTTCCCTCATGGGAAACTGTTTACCTGTGAAGCAGGATAGCCTGGAACCTGACCCCTCAAAGGAGGCGCTTCTGTCGGACAGTCCTGCTGGGAATACACCCAACGAGACACTGGAGTTGGGCTGTTACCAGGTGAACGGTAAGTACTTGGAACTTCTGTGGAGTAATTGCTTTGAGTATAGCCAGGTACGTAGTAAGCCCCAGAATAAGAAGCAGTACTTGCTGCTCCAGGGCCCGGAGGGTAAGGTGGACCATATGCTCCATTTGCATAAGAATTCAGACTCTGGAGAAAAAAAGCGGCAATCAGTGAGGAAAAGATGAATGAGCAGAAGGGATACAGTGCCTTCAAAGTTCAACCTTGAAAACTTTAGGAAGTAAACTAAACTGTAACTGACAAACTGGCTATTTAAGCAGTCTATGAGGTGTTCTTTCTCTTCTCTATTCTCTATAATCAGGCTGAGACTGTCAGTTATAGTACGTCAATGGAAGACTACACCGTGATGACAGATAAAACAGTGTCTAAGCATAGAGCTTGTGCCCACAGGAGGCAACTCTAGGGATCCTGGGAAACAAGATAGAGGGGGAAAAAATCAGAAACTATTACTTTAAAACATTTTCTATTATTTTTGACTGTGATGTGTGTGTGTGTGTGTGTGTGTGTGTGTGTGTGTGTGTGTGTGTGTGTGTGTGATGTGAGTATGTGTATGATGCAGAGGATACATATGTCACAGCATGCTTGTGGAAGTCAGAGGACAACCTAGAGAGAGAGAGTCCTTGTCTTTCACTTGCCTTTGACACAGGACCTCTTATTTAGTTTTAAATTCCAGGCTAGGGAATACAGACACATGGGCTGCATTCAGACCTTATGTGGTTCTGGAAATCCAAACTCAGGTCATCATGTTTGCATGGAAGGCACTTTGTCCACTAAACTATTTGCCTAGTTTAGTTTTTAAAATACTAAACACACAGAATCATGTTTTCTTGTAACTGTTACTCCCAGCAGGATATACCAGGAAGAATTTCAAGCTTGTAGCTAGTAGTCTACACAGAGACCCTATTTGAGGGAAGGGAGGAACCCTAATTGTGTGTACACACCTGTAATCTAGCACTAAGGAAGATGAGGCAGGAAGATTATGAGGCAGAAGACCTTGGCCTATATTAGCAGGACCTGTTTTAGAAACAAATCACAGAAACAAAATATGCCTTAAGAAGTACCTTAAACAAGACTTATGCCTCTTAAGCCTCCCAAAAGTCGCACCAACTGGGAACCAATTGTTCAGATGTCAGGATCTATGGGGACAATCTCATTTAAACTACCACAATATGGTAGGGTTTTTTGTTTTGTTGTTCTTAAATACACATACTTAAAAGTTTATTTAAAAGAGACAAAACTACACTATTTGATATTTGTTTCAAAACACTCCAAAGATAAATAGATCAAGATCAAGAACTGAGACTTGTTGAAGCTGAGAGGAATATTTGTTTCTACCTTTGTTTAAAATTTTCCTTAATATGAAAGAAAATGAGGAAGAAGCTGGGTGTGTGTGTCCTTAATATGAAAGAAAATGAGGAAGAAGCTGGGTGTCACAGGCCCTTAATTCCAGCACTCAAAAGCTTGAGAGCTATGGGGGTGAGAACAAAGAAGTTCCTGTCATCGAGTGTGTAAATCGCACATGACAGGCAAACAGAAATGTGCAATGGGGCAGTAGATAGCTCAATGGGTAAAAGTGCTTGTTTTGCAAGCCTAATGACGTGAGCTTAATCCCTTGATCCAGTGAAAAGAGCTTCTAAAAAATGCTCTTCTGACTTACACAAGTGCACTATGGCACACTTCAACTACCAAAGCACACACTCACACAGACAGAACACTAAACACTGAAAAACTCAGTCACATTAGGATGGCACAAACAAGTTATTTTCATTCTTTGCTGATTTTTCAGTGTTATGTCTGTCTATATAAGGGTCTTACTCTTAAGTTCTCTGTGAAGCTTCTGCTAGTGCTGAACTTGTGATTCACCTCAGCTCTGCCTCTCCATCTTTTTTTTTTTTTTTCTTTCTTTTTCCAAACAGGGTTTTAATGTGTGACCCTGACTGTCCTGGAACTCACTCTATAAACCATACTGGCCTCAAACTCAAGAGATCTGCCTGCCTCTGCCTCCCAAGTGCTGGAATTAAAGATGTGCCACCATGCCCAGCTTCCAGATATTTAAAACACTTACATTAATTAATTTACATTTTTAAAAGCTTTATTATATATTACAGAATTAGAAAATTTCACAAAGTAACTGTTTGGAACTATAAATAATTTAAAAAGGAATATAATAATCGGTTCATTAAAGAACACTGTGGCTGCTGCTAGAATTTTTCCCTAAAACTATAAATTTCTGAGTTCAGCAGAATACTGATAGATTCATTCCTTCCTTCCTTTCTTTCTTTCTTTTAAATTTATCTTTTTGGTTCTTTCAGACAGGGTTTCTCTGTGTAGCCCTGGCTGTCTGGGAACTTGTTCTGTAGAGAATCTGGGAAGAAAGGAATAAGTCACCACAGTCCTGACAGTTTTCTTAAGCTATGATTATGACTTTGACCTATTTTTTCTTCAGTATCTCAGGAACCATTAAATAAATGTGTGACTAGCCCATATCTGCATTTGGAACCTCAGAACTTCTGGGTCTTTGTTAATAGCTACAATTATCTTGTTGTCCTTCATCCCAAAACAAATACTGAATGGCTCCAGATACCTGACACAATTAAAGCACTGGCGCTACTACTTTTCCTGGCTGACCAATTGCATGTCGTTAGAACAAAGCCAGCACTAATAAGCCAGCCACAGTATGTAGCTAATCTGCCAGTCATCTACAACGTAAATCTTCTCTTCTAAATGGACCCCATTTCCACCACTTCAGCTCCAGTTAGTTCTGGCTGACCACTTTTCCTCCATTTCTAGTCAAGCCATTCTGATCATCCTGCTAGCAAAGAAGATGGTGCTTTTTCTGAGCCACACTACCTCCACTTGCTGCTGTGGCCTCAAAACATGGTCCCTGAAGAGAAATCGTTGTTTTGTTATCACATTGTCCATAAAATTATTTCCTGCAGAGATAGTTCTCATAAACATGTCATGTGACTTGATCTCAATAAGAAATTGGGGGGGGGCTGGAGAGATTACTCAGCAGTTAAGAGCACTAACTGCTCTTCCAGAGGTCCTGAGTTCAAATCCCAGCAACCACATGGTGGCTCACAACCATCTGTAATGGGATCTGATGCCCTCTTCTGGTGTATCTGAAGACAGCTACAGTGTACTCACATACACTAAATAAATAAATCTTTAAAAATACTTTTTTTAATAAAAAGAGAGAAAATGTCATGAAATCCATTGTCATATACTTAATATATGCCAATAATTGTTTTAATTGAAGCTTGCCAGAGTGCTTACCTAGTGTTCAAGAAGCCCTGAATGAGATCCCTAACACTGAACAAAACTGGTGTGGTAAGAGGCCTATAAACCTAGCACTTAAGAGGGTCAAGGGTCAAGACATTCAAGGCCATTCTGTGCTATATATAAAACTGTCTTAAAAAAAAAAAAAAGAAAGAAAGAAAGAAAGCTGAGGTAATTACAGCACTCAAGAGAAGTAAGTGTCTGTGAATTCAAATCCAGTCTGATCTACAGAGTGAATTCCTGGACAACCAGGACATAGAAACAAAAAACAACGACAAAGAAAGGAAAGAAAAAGGGAAATAAAGAAAAGGAGATGAGGGGAGGGAAAGGGAGGGGAGGGAAAGGGAGGGGAGGGGAGGGGAGGGGAGGGGAGGAGAGGAGAGATCTGCCCATTATCAACCATACCTGGCATTGTAACTCTGGCCTCACAGAGTATGTGCTTGGGTATGGAGCCCTTGGCCTCACAGAATTCCAGTAGTTAGAGTTATAGCCAGGATATGGTGGCTGTTCCTAAGGAAAAAAGGGAAACAAGTTAAATCACATTTTTCCTGCTGTTGATACTTTCTTTTGCAACAGAGTTTCCCTACATACACCAAGTAGCCTGAAATTTACTACACCACCAAGGCCTCAAACTTACAACCCTCTTCTTGCCTCTGCCTTCTAGCACTAGATTTACAGAGAGCATTAACAGGTCCAATTCTCTCTTAATACCAGTTAAACAGCAAAACAAGCAAAACATGAGGCAAGCTTAGGAGAATCAAAAAGACAAAAAAGGAGCTCTAGTACAGCAGCATTATAATCATTATTTAAGAAGAGGAATATCAAAGTAAACCACTGGTCTTATGCATTATATGGCACACCACTTGAAGTGATAATAAAAATGATTCTACCTCAATGGGACCAGTCAAACCACAGACAGTAGTTTGCCTTTCTCCACTTCAGTCACCACCACTCATCAGTACACTTTGATTATACAAAATTTGAAAACTTGAAATCCAAAATGCTCTAATTCTGGACATCCAGAGCTTTGATATGACATCCCAAGAGGAAAAAAATCATACTTGATCTGATCTGATGAGCTGCAGTCAAAATATGGTAATGGGTGTGTGGCTCCATGGCACAGCACTTGACTAAGCACATTAGTGGCTCTGGGTTTCATCCCCAGCAAAGCAAAACAAACAAAATGCAGAAACATTAAAATGCTGTACAGTTACTCTCAAAGTCACATGTAAAAGTTATACATAAATAATTGTCATGTTTAGATTCAGGAGCTGCCTTCACAATGTTTTATGCTTTCAAAAGTCTGAGGGCTGGAGAGATGGCTTAGTGGTTAAGAGCACTGACTGTTCTTCTAGAGGTCCTGAGTTCAATTCCCAGCAACCACATGGTGGCTCATAACTATCTGTAATGGGAGCTGATGCCCTCTTCTGGTGTCTGGTGTGTCTAAAAACAGCTACAGTGTACTTATATATATAATATATATAATAATAAATAAACCTTTAAAAAATCTGAAACCTGAAATACTTTCAAATATGAAATATTTACCCTGTTTAACTAGTACAAAATAAGTTACTCATCACTATTTAGAATTATATTAACTTTGGAACATAAAACTATTACTACACAAGTACTTTTTTTTTTTTTTTTTGGTATTCCTACCCCAAGCCTTCTGTTTATATATAGTATCATCTTTACAGGCTCTGTCTTCAAACAGTGCACTAAGGCACTAACTCTTATAAAAGTCCTCCAAACCAATTCTTAAACTTTTCTGTGTAGCTGAACACACGATCTTCTTATTCTTCTGAAAGGTGAGCTATTTTGCTTTGAACTTGCAGTTTAAGTGCACTTTTGGCTCATAGCAAACCACTTCTATTTCCTTTATGTAGATGGTTTTATGGTTTATTGTTTTGCTGGATTAAACCTAGAGCAACTGTATATCTACACTCTCTACCAAGAAGACAGGCGCTGAAGCTGACTGTCCTAGCTGTGGTAAACCCAAGCCTAAATCTTCAGTCTCGCCAGGTGAATCCTTAAGGTTCCATTTAAACCAGGACCTTCCACAGTATTCATTTCCTCTTACAATCCTTGCTTTTCCTTCATCAGTCAAAATCACTTCACAAAAAAAAAAAAAAAAAAAAAAAAAAAAAAAAAAAAAAAAAAACAAACACTGAAATGCAGTCATTAGCTGTGTAGAGGAAATGCAAGCAGCTCTCTAGCTTTTTTTGTTTAGTTTGGATTTTTTTTTCTCCATACTGGAGATTAAACCCAGAGTTTGTGATGCTAGGCAAGTGTCCTACCAGTGTGGCACATACCTAGGTATTTGCTGTTTTGAGACAGGGTTTTATGGAGTTGCCAGTCTGGCCTGAGATTTTCTATCCTCCTGTAATCTACCTCAAAAGTTGGGATTTCTGGCCTGTGCCAAGCACTTCACCTGTTTCCACTTTACACTGTTACCTTAGGCTCCGGTGGCGCTCAGCACTGTAACAATTACAGTCAGTAGGCTCACAGTCTCACTTTTCATGACAATCTTACTTTTTGTCACCTCAAATCTCTTAAGTACTTTTAATTACGGTTGCTCAAATGATCATGGATGAGGGTTTATTTACAGGAGCACCGACAACATAACAGTGGCTATATCATCGAAGATCACCTCCAACCCCATCCCCAGCAATTATTAACTGTCATTCTCCTCTGGAAGGGGGAGTGCCTTGTCAGCCACTCTCTACCAACTTCTGTTTATGGCCTATAAATCCTCAGAAAGGTGGGGCCTAATGAGCCTCTCTTCTATCAATGATGGAATGCTGCTGAGCCCAGTGGTGTGTAGGTCTTAAACAGGTAATCACAGCAGCTACGACTTCAATGCAACCATCATGTCATGCCCAGAAGACAGTCTTTCATAACACCCTTCTCCTTCCTCTGGCTCTTAGTCTTTCCACTCCCACTTCCATAACCTTCTTTGATCCTTGAAGGGAATAAAATGCATGACTTCTTTAGGGCTCAGCATTCAACAGGACAGTAACCAGTTTTGAGTAGGAGCATTATTAGTACCATCCACTACAATACACACACACACAACTACCCTACCAAAAAACCCTTGACCAAACCTGAGAACAGCACTAATCTATGAACATAGACATAATTAGAAGGAAGATCTTTGGTAGGCACAATTTGCCGATTTAGCAAAACAACAGTAGTAGTAGTTTCCCCATCAGGGTCTATAACCTCCCCAGCCAAAGGGTTCTGAACAGGCTTACAGTACTAGGCATGAATTCTCTCCTGCAGAGTGGGACTCAAACACAAAGTGTTCAGGAACTCTATAGCATTCATGCCACCCCACCACAGAGGTAGGCAGGCACATCTTGCCAGGCAAGTTAGTGGTTTAGCATGAATCCACTGTTAGAACCTAGGTTACAATATTAAGGCCTAGGTTAACAGTTACCTGGCTAGCCTGCCATTTGTAAGGAAACCTCATATGTTTCTGCTGTTCCTAGGAAACTTTTAATGCCGAGTTGACTGCATATTCTGTTATGTTCTGTGCCCCTGGAAACCAATCACAATAGAAATCAGTACAACTGTTTTGTAGTTACCCATAAGCTTGGACCTGAAACAACCGCCCACAGCACTTCTTGCACCTATGTGCTTGCCTTTTAAAGATAAGCTGCCCCAGGGATGGACCCCAACATAAGAGAAACAGCTGAAGCAATTTAAAAAACTATTTGGAATAAGACTTCCGTTTTGAGTAGTGGTTGAGTAAAATTTAAATTCCCAAGACTTCCTGGGAACTGACATCCTACTTGGCAGAAAGAGACATGTATCTGGGTAACTGACATCCTGGTTGTCAAGACAAGACATGAATATTAGACAAGTCCCATCCTGGTAGACAAGTTAAGACAAAGCAAGTCCCCTGCCACAGTTGAATACCCCCAACCAATGAAAAGAGGATAAATGTACAATAAAGACTTAGTCCTAAGGAAACCCTCCATCTCTAAATCCTGATTGGTGGAATAACTTGGCACAGATGTTTATGGATTTGGGGCTTAAAAAAACCTGCAGAATCTAACTCGGAGTCATGGCTCGATTCCCGAATTTGGACCATGGCCCTGGTTGACCAGTCCTGGGATGTATGCTCAATAAACTATCCCTGTCGTGGGGTTTGTAAGGCCATTCTTGGACACCAACATCCATATCTAGTTAGGACTGTTCACAAACTTTTTTCCTCAAGCAGCCTTCACAGCAACTCCAGGCACTGTGAAAATCAGCCAGAGAGAAAGCTTCCAGCTCAGTTTCACTTTGATTTCTCTATGTCCTACAAAGAAAGTATGTGGTGTCTTCAACAATGAGATTTTACCACCCAGTTCTGGTGGCTGATCAAGAACAGTGGCAATAGGATAAAAATATTATCCTATCCTACAGACAGTTGAGAGCTGCCATGTGGATGCTGAATTGAACCCAGGTCCTCTGGAAGAGCAACCATTGAGCCATCTCTCCAGCCTTGGACATTCTCTTTTTAAAAAAAAAAAAAAAAAAAAAAAAAGATGAAAGTGGTAGATCTCCAATCTTACACCGTGTCATTTAAACATATTAATTTTGTTTGGTTGTTTTGTGGGTTTTTGTTGTTTTGGAAACAGTTTCTCTATGAAGCCTGGCTATCCTGGGAACTTGCTCTGTAGAACAGACTGGCCTTGAATTCAGAGATCCATCCACCTCTGCCTCCCAAACGCTGAGATTAAAGACGAGTACTACCACCACCAGCTGTTTTAAATACATTAATTTAAAACCCAGGAAGGGTGGGGCTAACCTATAATCTCAGCATTTGAGAGATAGAGGCAAGAAGCTGAAAAAGTCAAGATCGTCCATGGCTGCATAGTTTGTTCAAGGCCAGCCTAAAATACAAGAGACCCTATCTTAGAAAAATTAATAGTCAAGTCTTAGTTGTATGGGAACATACCTGTGTGGGATGCACATGCATAGAGAGGCCTGAGGCTGATTCCTTCCATAGCTCTTCTACATCACTCCAAGACATGGTCTCTCAGTCAAACCCAGAGCTCTCCCACACAGCCAGCTAGCTAGTCTTGCTAGCCAGCTAGCTCTGGGGATCCTTCTCAACCTTCTAAAAATGAAATTACAGGTGAACCATCCCAGCCACCCGACATTTATGTGGGTTCTAGGGACGCAAAGCCCAAGTCTGTATACTTGCAAGGTGTGCCGTCTCCTTATTTTAAAACTTCACAGATAAGTAGTATAAAATTTAGTAAAAATCAATAAAGCTAAGATTGTGGATTTTTAAAAAAATGTACATCTATGATAACATGCATAGGCAAAGGCAGAAGCAGAGGCAGGTGGATCTCTGTGAGTTGGAAGTCAGCCTGCTCTACAGATGGTGTTCCAGAACAGCTAGGACTACACAGAGAAACCCAGTCTTGAAACAACAAAATTTACAGATGTCCATTATATATTTCCAGTTTATTTCAAACTACTCTAGCCCTATAACCTACCCTATATCCACAGCTCTACTCCAACTCTTTACGTGATGCTGAACTTGAACTTTTGTAAGTCTTTCCCTAACAAGACAAACTTTTAGTTTAATAATATAGCAAACTCGATAGAAGCCAGTTTAAAGCTCCACTCCTTTTTCTCATCAACTCAACTTTAATTTGGGTACTTAAGGGCTGAGTCCTTCATTCCTAGATCCTGTGATTAAAGTAGATCATCGGCCTACTTATTCCATCCTTCTTCCTGAATCAGCACAGTACATAGGGATCCTTCTTTCCCAGCTAACTTCTGAATGATACATGGTTTTCTTCTTATACAATTTATAGAGAAACAATTTAGCCTACTCTTTTAAAATGTACAGTTCAGTGGTTTTTAGGATACTCAGAGTTATGAAACCACCCTCACCAACTTCAGAACATTGTATCACCTCAAAGCCCAGGTTTTCAATACTTCCTTCCAGCCCCCAACCCAGCAGCCCACCCATGTTTCTGTCTAGAGGAATTACTTACTATGGGGCACCACATATAAATGGAATCACACAATATGAAATGCAATCTTTGTGACTGACTACATCCACCAAGCATGATCTATTCAAGGTTCACTCCTTGTTGAAACAAATATGAGAGTTTGTGTGTGTGTGTGTGTGTGTGTGTGTGTGTGTGTGTGTGTGAAGGATGGAATTCATACCTTTCTAGATGTTGTTCTAAAATGTAAGCCATGTTTGTTAATCCAGCAATCAGCTGATAACTAACTATACAAGTTATTTCCAATTTCTGGCCATTATCATTAATGATGCTAAAAAGATGTATTAAATCTTATGTGGACATGTTTTTTTGCTGTTCTTTTTTCGAGACAGGGTTTCACCATGTTGCCCTGGCTGTACTGGAACTCATTATGTCTATGTGGACTAGGCTGGCTGGTCTGCCAGTCTCCAGGGTGCTGGGATTAAATGCTCACACCACTCCCTTGTTTTGCATTTCTTGCATATATTTACATATATTTACAAGTAGATCTGCTAGATCATAAATTCTCTGTCAGAAGTTTTAGGAACGACCAGCTATTTTCTGAAGCACTGTACTATTTTACAATCCCATCATGGGTGTGTGAGTTTTATAATTAATTTTCAGCAAATAAGAATGTTATGAAGGCCAAAAGATGCGTGCCACCATCCTAGAATGATTGCCCCATACAAGGAGAAAACAGAAATACATTTTTGGCATGCATGCATGCAATAAAACATTACAGGTCCAAACAGACTAAGCAAGTTGATCTCTCAGTGCCTTCTTCATTCAAAAACTGGGAAGCATTAATAACACCTGTCTTGTAGTCTTGTGATGATTAAATAGAACATAAAGGTACTTTACAACATTGATTACTCCTGAGTCAATTCCAGGCAGAGCTTCAGTGATAAGGAACTAAATCATCAGCCCGCCCCGTTCCGATCCCTTCGCCGCGGGAGGGGCTGCTGAGTAAGGACTGGGGCTGCAGCTCCCCTAGCCACGCAGGATAAATTGTTACAGCCCAATCACGCTAACCTACGCTCTGGGGAGAGACATCCTGCAGCTTGCTACTAAGCTTAGGAAGTCAGCGCAGAATAATTTTTTCTGTTTTTTTTTTTTTTTTTTTCCTTTTCGTGGTAACAGGCACACTTATGATGGCTGAAGTAAAAACGAAGGGACAAACGGAACCCAAGCACCCATCCCCTCACATCTCCAGTCCTCGTCTGTGCACCCTTCCCAGAAGAACAAATCAGAAACCCGAGTCGTAACAAACCCTAAGTAAAAAGCCCCTAATGTCCTCACCTCCGCCCAAGACTTCCCTACCGGAGCCCCGGAAAAGACTTCGAAGCTTACCTGGTGGCCTCCTCCGGCTCTGCTCGGTTCTGCCCAGGCTCCTCCAGAGGGGTAGTAGCCATCGCCACCTGCGCCTTCTCCCGGCCAGGTGGTCTCGGCCGGGGCGCCCCCGCGCCCTCGCCAGGAAACCGGAGGCTGCGGAGGCTCCTGGCGAAGCGGAGGGTATAAAGGCGGAGGTACGTGCACCGGGACATCGCCACCCCCGGGCCCATAGTAGCGGCCATACGAAGGGCCGTCACTGGGGCCATAGCCCGAGCGCCTCAGGGCCGACATGGGCTTGCTGCCGCGAAGCGCTTCCCGCCCCCCACGGTCGTCCCATTGCGCAGGCGCTTGCGGGCGACAGGTATTGGCGAGCGGTGAAGGGGGTTAGGACGGCTACAGCCAATCCCGAGCCGGACCCGCCCCTTGCACGCCGAGCGCCGAGCAGTCATGGATCGTACGGGTCAACCCGGGCCTCGGAGCAGGAAAGTGAGGCGAGGAACAGCGTTTGCCACGCGTGAGGAAACGCCTATCCTTCGCCCTTCCTACCTGCACTTCACTTCACTGACTAGAGAGGAAGAAAACGTTGTCTGCGGCCGCACGCCCGGCACGCCTCTTTTGGTGGATGGACAGGCGATACCGGAAGTGGGTGGGGTAACCTGAAACGCTTCCGGCGACTAGCGGTGTTGGAGGTGCAGGTGAGCGGCGGGTTCCCGTCCGCGTCCCGCCGACGGGCGACTGGGCGCCCTCGCGGCCGTCCAGTACAACCTTGCGAGAGAGCTCAAAATGAACTATATGCCCGGCACCGCCAGCCTCATCGAGGACATCGACAGTGAGTGCCTACTTCTCCCTCGAGAGAAGCCTGGTGTGGGACCCTTTCGTGATCCCTGGGCCCGGGACTGTCTTCACAGTCTCGGAGCCCATCCCCAACCTGCCTCTGTCCTTGAGCTGGTGACACCTCCCTGTCCCCCAAGCTGTGAAACTCCTTCTGAGGGGCGCAAGTGGTCCAGGCGACATCCTTCGCGTGCTCTGCCCTTCACTGTAGCATTTCAAAGTTATATTTGACAATGGATGGATGGAGAATGCTTATAGGAAGGACACACCACCCCCGAAAATGTTCCGACAACAGCAGTTGAATTTAATTAGCAGTGAACGCAGGCTTTTGTTGTATAGCCACTTGGCGGTTTTCTTTTTCTGTGAGAGTCATTAGCACTTTCAGATTAAAGTTGTAGAGACAGGTGTAGGGCGTAAGAACTGGCTTTTCTGCAAATGCCAAGTCACTTCAGATTTACTGTTTTCTGTTCGACAGTTTTGCTTTTACTAAAAGGAAGTTAGTCTTGTACATACCAAGAGGTTACAATTTCGTTTTTTTTTTTAAGGTTTAATTTTACTTGCTGTATATTCATGTCTTGTCTACATGTAATTAAACTGCTTGGTATCCACGAAGCCAGATGACCTTTTCTTTGGATCCTGTGGAATTAAAGTCACAGTATGGGTGCTGAGAAGGGAACTCAGATCTTCTGCAAGAGCAACAAGTGTTCTTCTGAGCCATCTCTCCAGCCCCCACTTTCATTTTCCCCTCTAAGTTCTTACCTGTGAATGATTCCTCAAACAGATCTTTTTCCCCCCTAAGATGTATTTATTTTATGTGAGTACACAGTTGCTTTCTTCAGACACACCAGAAGAGGGCAACAGATTACAACCAGATGGCTATGAGCTACCATGTGGTTGCTGGGATTTGAACTCAGGACCTTTACAAGAGCAGTCAGTGCTCTTAACCACTTTGCCATCTCTCCAGCCCCAAATAGAACTTCTAAAGCAGCATTAAAAAAAAATGTATATGAGCATGTATGTATGTGCAGTGTGTGTTTGCCTGGTGCTGGAGAGATAGAAGAGGGAATCGAACCTGGGTCCTCTGGAAGAGCAGCCAGGGCTCTTAAGCACTGAGCTATCTCTCTGCTCTGTAGTCAGTATTTTAACATCATTTTAATCCTGTGACTTCAAAAGTAGTGACTTATACGACTTTAAACAAGTAAAAGTCTATAAATTTACTGTGTGAGTTTGCAGATTAGAGAGCATCTATGATTGTATTAACTGGGACAGATATATTAAACTTTGCTCATGTGTTTATATCTGCAGATATATATATATATATATATACACACACACACACACACACACACACACACACACTAACCACTTTATAAGCCTATCTGTGAAGTATAATGAAATATTTTTTTGGTGGAGCTTTTTACCTTCACCTTCCCTTAGCTATCTCAATTACGTGAAGCCCCTAACAACAAATCTGCCGCTTCACTAAACTTGTTTGTCTTTGCAAGCCTTCTTGTACTTTGTGGATCTTAGACTTTCTCCATTTCTAAAAAAAACAAAAACAAAAACAAACAAAAGAACCCTTTAGTCCCCCATTAGGACACATACAGAAAGAGTGTCCCAGTCTTTTATAAGACTTTTTGGGTTTTCTAGTTTTTGGTTTTGTTTTGTCGTTTGTTGTTGTTTGGTTGGTTTGATTTGGTTTTGGGTTTTGAGGAGGATCTCTCTATAGTCCTGGCTAGCCTAGAATGTCCCTGTCTCTACCTTGATCACTGATTTTTAAAACGTGTGCCACCATGCCTGGCTCAACTATGCTTTTATCTTTCTAGCTCATATATGTGCTCAGTTGTGTGTCCATCAGACTTGCATTCCTCCGTGTCTTGAGTCATGGCAGCTTTGACTCTTCTGACTATCTTTACAGTCTGGATTTTGCTGTCAGAAACTTTAGGGTTTTGTTCTTTTTTTTTTTTTTTTTTTTTTTTTTTTTTGATTTGGTTTCATTTTTGAAGGGGTGGCTGCCAGGCTGGCCTCTTTAAATCACAGCATTCCTTCTGTCTAGGTCTATAAAATATTGGTGTTAAAAACTGTAGTGTTGGCTCCAATCCCAGCACTCAGGAGGCAGAGGCAGGCAGTTCTCTGAGTTCAAGGCCAGCCTCGTTTACAGAGTGAGTTCCAGAACAGCCAGAGTGGTTACATTGTACATGTGTGCAGGATTAAAAGACTAGGGCATCAGATGCCCTGGAACTAGAGTTAGAAAAGAGCTAAACCCCATCTTTTACAAGAGGAGCAGTGTTCTTCACTGTTGAGCCATTTCTCTAGCCCCTTGAAGCTGTACTCATAGGCATAAATGTAAGGCCTTCCCTTTATAAGTTCTCTCCTGCAGCACTGTACATTGGGTTGTGTATTTGGGTATATATTTAAATGTATGTGTAAGTATGTGTACCTGTATGCTTATGTGCATCATGTTCACGCAAGAACTGATGTTTCAGGCAATTGTGAGCTACCTGATAGATGTGCAGGGAAGTGAGCCTGGGTTCCCTAGAAGAGCAGTAAGTGCTCTTAGCCACTGAGCCATATCACCTGCCCTCTGTCATTTTCTTGGTTTCTCTAACTCTAGTTCTTGTGGGTTTCCTTAGTTCTCTGGACTTTGCTGTTCTCTAAAATGTGTGGTCTGAGTTACATGTTTGTTTTGTTTTCTCTAAATCTCTAGACATACTTGATATTCTAGACATACTTGAGCATCATAACTTTCTATTTTTCTATACATCAATCTTTAATATTTCCTCATTTTTTGAAATTAAACTTGCCTTCAATACCTTTCTGAATTTAGCTCCTATTTCTTTTAACTTTGAGCCGATTGTGAATATGCTACTTTCCCGCTATGCTTAATTTACAGACTTCTCCAATCTTTTCATTTCCACTTTCCCTTTCTCATAGCCAAAATTTATTTATCCTTAAAGATCCAACTGGGATAGGTCCAGTTTCTTTTCTAAGTCCTACATAATTAAAATTTGCTTGCTTATGGTACTTAATTATAGCCTAATGATGACATTCCTTTTGAAAAGGCCATTGCCCCTCTTTTCAGACAGAAAGTACTTTATGCTGGGTAGTGGTGGCACACACCTTTAATCCCAGCATTTAGTAGAGGTAGCCAGCTCTGTGAGTTTGAAGCCAGCCTGTTCTACTAAGTGAGTTCCGGGACAGTCTGGTCTATACAGAGAAACCCTAGGGGTTATGGGGTGTGAGGGCAGGGCATTCACTGCAACACCTTGCTTGGTGTGTGTACTTTATTTTTTGAGCTGGGCATAATGAAACACACCTTTAATCTCAGCACTTGGGAGGCAGAGACAGAGGTAGGTGAGTTTCAAGACAGCCAGGGCTATATAGTAAGACCCTGTCTTAAAAAGAAAAAGACCCAAAAGTACTTTATGTATAGCATTAAAGAAATGAGTGGTTAAAATCTTGCTTTTCTAAAGGATGTTTATCACGTTCTTTACTGTCACCTTAAAGCTCTCTCTTCAGTCTGGCTGTGTTGGTGTGTCCTTCATTCCACTGTTCTTATTCTGTTGTATTTATCACAAAATGTAATTATCTTGCTTTCATCCTTCAGTAAGTATAAATTCATGAAGTTGGTGACTTTGAGACCTCAGAATAATTTAGAGCAATGGTTCTCAACCTTCCTAGTGCTTCAACTCTTTAATACACTTCTTTATATTGTGGTAACTCCCTACCATAAAATTATTTTTGTTGGTACGTTATAACCTAATTTTCCAGACTGTAGTGGCACATACCTTTAAACCTAACACTCCAGAGGCAGAGGCAAATGGATCTTTGAGTTCAAGGCCAGTCTGGTCTACAGAGCTAGTTCCAGGATAACCAACCAAAGCTAAACAAAGAAAAACTGTTTTAAAAAACCAGAAGAATTAAAAACAAGCTGGTGAGGGTCATGGATATCTCTCTCTCTCTCTCTCTCAAAATCTAGAACTAACTTTAATAATGTTATGAATTATAAGTATCTGATGTCTGATATGCAACTTCTGTGACAGGATCGTCTGAACTCAAAGGGATTGCTACCCCCCAGGTTGGGAACTGCTGATTTAGAGCTCTCAGTAAATGTTTGATTCAATCTAACAAGACTTCTTTCTCTTCCTGAGGACCAGAGTAATTTCCAACACCCACATTCGCGGTTCTCTGAAAACTGTAACTCTGCTTCTAAAGGAGTCTAATGCGTCTCCCCAAGCATGTACATAGACAAACACAACATATGTTTTTAAAAGCTTTTACTTGAATTTCTGTTCTAGATCACATCTTCTTGCATGTCTGAGGCATTTCTAAATTTTGGTTTTGGTTCTGGGGAGTGAATTTAGGGCTCTGGGGCATTGCTTCTCAGCTACACATCCAGCTACTCTAAAGCACTGTTTTCCTTTCATGTTTCTTAGATTGTAAGCAAATGTTGAAGTAATTCTAGAATTAAGGTAATAGAAATTTAGCCAATAATTAATTCAATAGAATTTCCATAATTCCAGAATTTAGATGGAAACAGGACATTTAAGAGTTCAAGGTTGGGGGCTAGAAAGATGGCTCAGCAGTTAAGAGCACAGGCTGGTCTTCCAGAGGATCTGAGTTCAGTTCCAAGCAGCCACATGGTCTGTAATCACAACCATCTGTAATTGGGTCTGAGGCGCCTTTTGTTATAACTGAAGAGAACTAGTATACTCACATATAAAAAAATCTAAATCATTTTTTTTAAGATTTATTTATTTTATGAGTAGACTGTTGCTGTCTTCAGACACACCAGAAGAGGGCACCAGAGTGCTTGTAACTGTTGAGAAAGTGAGTTAAAGAGTTCAAGGTTATCCTTAGCTAAATAGTGAATTTGAGCCCAGCTAGGTTATAGAAACCATCTGAACTAAGCTTCTCTATCTGAGGTAGAGAAATTGTGACACTAAAAGTGTTAAATGTAACATCAGAGCTGGAAGCACTTGCTTTTCTGGCTCCTCAGAGTCCTTTTCTAATTCTGCAGCACTAACTGCTCCAAGTCTTTGCAGTGCTGATGTCATTTAAATCCCAGACTACAGTCTTACCTCTCAGGTTTTACATTGAACTCCACCCTAAATACATTAAAAGAGGGTCTGGTACAGCTTACACAGCTATTAACTGAATTTTTATTGACAGTTATAAGCTCAGTGAAACTGACACCTTTGTTTTAAAGATCTTTTCTCATTTCCCCAGAAAAGCACTTGGTCCTACTTCGAGATGGAAGGACACTTATAGGTTTTTTAAGAAGCATTGATCAGTTTGGTATGTATTGGTTATATAATCCCATTGAATTTTTTTGGCATTACTTCATATTGAAATTTACTTATATCTAACTTTTCCACATGTGTCAGCTTAATGGAACTATTTGGGGTGAATAAATTGTTTTAAAATTATTAGATGTTCCAAAACCTTGTATTTTCATTCTCAAGTTTGTGTTCTAAAACTGATTTTCACTGATGTTTTTATTTTCCCCACTAGAGGGAGCCAAATGATAGAAATAAAGCTAGTCTTAAAATCATTTCCTGGAGGTGATCCCTCTCAATCCAATGAAAATAGGGTAGAAGTCATTTCCTGAAACTTTAGTTGGGGCAGAACACACATAAGCTCAGTAGCTGACATACAGGAAGATATGAGATTCAGTAGTCAGTCTGCACCTTCTGAGGGAAGCCAGTAAGAAACTTCTCAGTTCACACAGACACTTGTTGGTCATGTGCTAGATCACTGGATTTAAGTAAGGGGGAAACAGGTGAAACCGTAGACTGTAGGAGGTATAAACAACCATGTGCCTATAGTACCAGGGACTTTATAGGTAGAGCAAGAGGGTCACTTTGGAAACAGATCAAGAACCGTCTCACACCAAATCAATACAACTTCTGTTTTACTTTAGACAAATAGGACTAATTCAAAGGAGAAAAATATTTTTAACAAGTTAATGTTCTACATCTTAAGTTAAATTCATTGAAGTGCTATGAAGAGATAAAAAGCAAATACTGAGATTACAATGCATGAAGATATAAATCATTGCTATGTCCTGATCCATAACATTTAGATTCGATTACATAAGTCATAAGTACCAAAAAAAAAATTAAATCTCACTAAAGTCGTCACATGCATATATTCATACAGTAAAGAAGCTCTCCTTCTAAAATGCAGACTTTCGGTCTTGATAGTTGTCTAGGCTCAAGTTTTTAGATTTCCACTCATTTTTATTTTTCTAGGGACTATGTTGATACTACAGGCGAAAGGATACAGAAGTAACTTTCTCCTGCCACCGTCATTCATTAACACAGCGTAATCAAATACTCTTTATTGAAGGTCTCCTAAACATGTCTGTAATCTCAGTATGTATAAGAAGTTGAAGCAGGAGAATCACCACAAATGCTGGGACGGCCTGGATTACATCATAATTTCCAGGCTAGCTGAGACTACAGTGGGACCCTGTCCCTGACCCCCTAAAATAAACACATTCTCATTAATGGCTTATTGTAATTGGTGAAATTAGAAAAAATAACTAAATAATTGAATTATAGACCTTTTTAGTCAACAATATGAACTGAATATCTGTTTCTTCTTTGTGTGCTTATAGCTAACTTAGTGCTCCATCAGACTGTGGAGCGAATTCATGTGGGCAAAAAGTACGGTGATATTCCTCGAGGGATTTTCGTGGTCAGAGGAGAAAATGTGGTCCTACTAGGAGAAATAGTAAGTGAGACTGTTAAACTGTTGTGGGGCTGGGTTCTGATGCTGGGTACTGATGCTGGCTGCTGCTTTCCAATTTTACCAAGCTTCTCACAGGAAGCCACCAACTAGGGAAGCTATAGTTGCTAGAGCAGTACTGCAGAGATATCTGTAGCCTTTGGCATTTTAAAGATTTGATCTCACTAGTTAAATATTGTTGGCTTCATCTGATAGAAAACAATATTGTTGGTGTCTGCTTCAGTAGCACACACACTAAGGTCCAAACAGCACAAAGATTAACATGGCCTGTGCAAGGGCTGCACACACATGTTTTGTTCCCCATTCTCTCAACTGGAAAAAAAGAAACAACATTGCTCAGTGTGGTGACTCATGTGTAAAATCTCAGCAGTCAGGACGCTGTGCTAGGTGGAACTCCTCTAGTTTGAGGCTGTCTTAGTTAGGGTTTTACTACTTTGAACAGACACCATGACTAAGGCAACTCATAAAGGACATTTAATTGGGGCTGGCGAAAAGGTTCAGAAGTTCCTACCATTATCATCAAGGTGGGAACATGGCAGCATCCAGGTAGGCATGGTGCTGGAGGAGCTGAGAGTTCTACATCTTATTCTAATGGCTGCCAGCAAAAGACCATCCTCCAAGCAGTTAGGCTGAGAGTATTAAAGCCCAAGCCCACAGTGAAATCAGTTTTAGAACACAAACTTGAGAATGAAAATACAAGGTTTTGGAACATCTAATAATTTTAAAACAATTTATTCACCCCAAATAGTTCCATTAAGCTGACACATGTGGAAAAGTTAGATATAAGACCTCTTGGGCCAGGTCCTTACAATTCAAATCACTCTCAATAACAGAGTCCTTATTCGTACTAGGATAGCCTATTAAATCCCATCTAAAGCATTCCACTGCTTTCAAATACAAAGTCCCCAAACCTACCTACATTCTTCCAAAACAAAAGCATGCTCAGGCCTATCACAGCAATACCCCAGTCCCTAGTACCAACTTCTGTCTTAATTAGGGTTTTACTTCAGTGAACAGACACCATGACTAACTCTTACAAAGGACAACATTTAATTGGAACTGGCTTACAGGTTCAGTGTAGGCTTAGATTTTTCAAATCCTACTTTTTAAGGGTCTTAAATGCTTTAACTTTCTTTCTAGCCCACCATCCACCAGAGGTAGTGGGAAAGAAAGGTTATTAAATATTGGGGGTTGGGCCTGTTTAGAAATAGTTCTTTGGAGCAAATCCAATCTGTGTTGTCAGGATATATATTAGAAGTCCAGTTCAGTAGTGTCAGGATAGCGAACACAAATCAGCAGTGGTGCTATGACCCAGCAGAAAACAACCAGGCTTCCCTCTGCTGAATATGCACCAGGACCAGCAAATAGGAACACCAGAAGTAGTTCTCTGCTGGGCCTCTCTCAACGAAGTGCAGGTCACCGGTGACAAAGACTGGAGAACAGTGAAGCCTTGCAGAGCTAGCTGTGCAAGCTCCCAGTCACTGTCTGTTGAGTTCTGTTTATATACTCCCTCAAAACATGTGTCCTCCCACTGGTCTTTCCTCAGCAAAACACCACGAGTCTGTGTTGGCTGACATCATTTTGCCAATGGCGAGAAACCGCCAGAACACCACCAGAATTTTTTTTTTTTTTTTTTTTTTTTTTTTTTTTTTTTTTGCGCATTTCTCTCTATGAAGTCACAACAAACAATGACCAGTAAGAAATGGCAAGGTGCACCAATACCATCCGTCTATTGGGTCATATTTACCTTCCCTCTTAACATTATGCGTCCTTTACCTGTGTCTGCTTCAGGAAAACATCCTTTCACATGTCTGCCCCAGCAAAACACCACTTGATATAACTCACTTTCCAAAGAAACTAGAAGTTTCCACTTAAGTTCAGAGATTCAGTTCATTATCAAGGTGGGAGCATGGCAGCATATAGGCAAGCACAGTGCAGGAGGAACCAAGAGTTCTGTATCTTGTTCCGAAGGCAGACAGAATACCAGCTTCCAGACAGCTAGGATGAGGGTCTTAAGCCCATGCCCACAGTGACACACTTCCTCCAACAAGACCACACTTTAGTGCCACTCTCTAGGTCAAGCATGTTCAAAGCACCACAGAGGCTGTGTTGTGCTACATAGTGAGTTTGAGGCTAGCCTGAGCTCCAATGTAATAAGCATTTTCATATACATTCATAATACAAATACATTCATCAATCATGTAGTGTTTTATCTCAATAGCAGAAATTTAGAGTTAAATTACCTGTCCTGACATTAAGAGCTACAGTTTCGAGGTGGAGTCTATCACAGTGGTATATGTCCCTTTAAATAGTTAGGGACTAGAGAGATGCCTCCGTGGTTAAGAGCACATACTGTTCTGAGGGCCTGAGTTTGGTTCCCAGCTCACAATTGCTTATAACTCACCCTCCAGGGGATCACAGGGTACATATGTCAAATGTATATACCACCCCCACACATAATTTTAAGAAGTAAAATTAAATAGGCAGTTACAAGTTCTTCATGATTATATGTATTACATAATAGATGATTATATGTATGCATATATGTGTATGGCATAGATATGTTTTTATTCACATGTTCTTAAGTATATTTTAACCTTGAATCCTATTGGGTTTGCTAGGAAAATCAACGTACCCATGAGACTGGCTGAAATAAATGGGGCAGGAGGAGTTGGTTTGCTCAGTAGCAATATACGTGGGTGTCATGTATGGAACCCTGAGTTCAGTCCTCAACATCACAAAAGGAGAGAGGGAAGGAAGAAGAAAGTAAAGACTGAAAACAACAGCTGATTTGGGTTTTTTTGTTGTTTTGTGCCGCCAGTCTAGCACATAGTTTCAGGTTCCTTGAGAGACTATGACTCAGAAGGTTTGATAGTTGAAGACACCCTATGTCAGCCTTTACTTGTACATGCACATGAACCTGCATGTACTGCCAAATACTGCTGTAATATGTATTAATGCCTCATTTTTTTAATTTATTTATTTTTGTGGTAGGGCTGAAAAGATGGCTCAGCAGTTAAGAGCACTGGCTGCTCTTGCAGAGAACCTGAGTTAACTTCCCAGCAGCCACATGGTGGCTCACAGTCATCTGTAACTTAAAAAGTTTGAGGGCTCACACAGTGCACATATACATTTCTTTAAAAAAAAAAAAAAAGGATGATTATGTGAATCAGCAATCAGTCTGAAGAAATTATGTACTAAAGCTCAAGAAACTCATAACCAGAATCTATTTAGAAAAACATTACATTCTGTAAGTAGTCTCTAATGGTACCCACGGTGGCATGGAAGCTGAGGTCGGAAGATCGCAAGCTTATTGCCAGCCTGAGCAAGGCCTTAATTCCAAAAATTAAAGAAAAGAAAAAAGGGTGTCTGGATTCTGCCTTGATGACGAAGGATCCCAGCCCTAAGGACAGAGATGTCGAGAGATGGTTGTCTCACAATCATGGTGAGTAGCTGAGTGAGTGACACACTGAAAACCAGGAAGAGAGCTAAAAACCAGGATGCAAGATGTCTTTTCTTCATCCCAGAGCTATGAGGAAAGGGATGAGTGATTATATAGTTTTTAGCAGATAACCTTTGACCCAGGTGACTTATGCAACTTGTGTGGCTTCTAATCTGGTAAGAGTCCTCCATCTGATACCACAAGTGCTGAGCCCTGCAGCCTTGGAGGCATGTGTCAGTCAGCATCCAGACTGGAACATCTGCACTTTTTTTTTTTTTTTTTAAATCATAAAAGGAACTGGAGAGATCGTTCAATAATTGGTTCCTGCTGTTGTAGAGAACCAAAGTTCCTTCCCAGCACCTACATAGGGTATCTCATAACTGACTCTAACTCCAGCTCTAGAAGGTCTGAACCCTTGTCTAGCCTCTTCAGGTATACCCTCTATACACATAATAAATAAAATCTTTAAAAGAAAGAAATCCATCAATGGCTCAGTGATTAAGAACACTCACTGACTGCTCTTCCAGAGGTCCTGAGTTCAATTCCCAGCAACCACATGGTGGCTCACAACCATCTGGTGCTTTCTTCTGGTGTACATGAAGACAGCAACAGTGTACTCATATACATAAAATAAAAATGAATCTTAAAAAATCTATCACAGAAACAAGAATATTGCCTGCTGTAGTGGCACACCTGTAATCCCAGTAGTCACTAGCAGGGGACAGTGAGTATGAGGGCAGCCTGGGCTACAGAGTGAATTCTAGGACAGCTTTTGCTGAATGACCAAGAGCCTGTCTGGGCTTAGTAGGGGGAGCCCAGCAATACTTTGCTACTTTGTAAGACTTTCTGTGTTATAGAAATATAAATAATACCTATACATTTTAAGGGTAAATGGATAAGTGAGGCTCATTTCTAGTTCTACATACAACGTTTGCTATTAAATATTAAAGTATACTATGCTGTGTTAAATGAAAACAAAATTTAGTCACTATTTTCATAATGGGTTTGGTTTTGTTCTAAGTCATAGATGCGCCTGATCTGATGATGTAGCTAAGCAATACAATGCTCGCCTGACATACTCAGGCTCTGGGTGATCCCTAGCACCACAGAGCAGAAACAGTTCTTAGGTCTAGGAGATGCCACAAGGCTGACAATCAGGGTTGAAGTCCCATAACTCAAGTGAGTGGGAGGAGTGGATGGTACACCAAGCTGTCCTAAACCCTTCATACATGCAGAGACACAAAGTTTAAAAACACAGCTCCAGAAGATACACATAGACTCAATGCTTCTGATAACATACAGACTGACCTACATCTGAAAATTGATAATATTCACCAAAGTATTTGTGTTCTATACGAGAAATACAAATTATCATCAAAGTGTCTGGTTATAGTATACATTTGCTATGCTGTATTTTTGAAGTAAGGAAAATGAAGTATTTTTATTAAACCAAATAATTTATTCAAGCATGGTGGTGGGTGCCTTTAATCCTAGCATTTGAGAGCAGATGCCAGCCTTGTCTACAAAAGAAGTTCTGTGATATCCAGGACTACAGAGAAAAACCCTGTTCAAAAGGAATTATTTTAATTACTAGAGAAATAATGCATTGGACCAAACTAAAATGACTTACCTGGCCTCATGATGTTTTCTATCAATGGTTGCCACAGAGGAAACAGTATCATTATTTAGAGACTCCTAGTTAGTGAAACATACGAAGAGTGTGGTGTACATTTGAATCAAGGTTTTGTAACTTCTTCCTGAGCAACAAACCCCAGAAATTAAATTGATGTTGAGATTGTAAAACTCTTCTGTAGCCACCATGGCTTGAATAATTTTTTTATATCCTACATAGTTAGCATAATATCTGTAACTAGCCTTAGAGCAGTGTTTTTATGTGTGTGCATGCGCTCGTGCACGCACTAGCAAAGGTATACTGTAAGTGCAGGTACAGATTTAGGTGTGTGTAGCGTGCAAAGGATGACCTTGGCTATCGGTGTTCATTTTGCCCCTTGAGACAGGGTCTCTTCACTGCACCCCAGGCTTGCTGCCTCTCCATTAACAGGGATTCTCTGTGTAACTTCCCATCTCACTGTAGGTTCACTTGGATTGTAGGTGTGCACTACTATGTCTGGCTTTATGTGACTTCAAGGGGTTCAAACTTGGGTCTTCACATGTGCACAGCAAGCACTTTCCTCACTAAGTTATCTCCCAAACTCAAATTTTATTTTGAAGAAAAGTTATTCTTTAATTTAAAGTTAACCATAACATGGGACTTTATATAACCTGAACTTTTGCTCAATGAGCTGATAGCAACCCCCATGTGCATTCTGGATTCATGTGTTGTGTAGCAGTGTTGCTGCCTCTTTGCAGGAAGAAGGGTACTTTGGCCTCACCACAATTACAAAAACACTCTAAGCTACATACTGGTATCTGTTTGTCTTTAGAGCCATACGCTTTTCTGTTCTTGGTCTTGGTGGAAAGTTGTTCAAACCTGCCTGTTTTGCAGGACTTGGAAAAGGAGAGCGACACACCCCTTCAGCAGGTGTCTATTGAAGAGATCCTAGAGGAACAGAGGGTAGAACAGCAGACCAGACTGGAGGCCGAGAAGCTGAAGGTCCAGGCCCTTAAAGATCGGGGTCTCTCCATTCCTCGTGCAGACACTCTGGATGAATACTAATCCCTTGCAAGGACTGCTCTAGAGAGCAGGTGCTGTCACCTGACCTCACACATTCCACCAGAGAATCACGTTGAAAAGTGATCTTATTCTTTCATGGATGCCAACACGAAGAAATCATGGGATTTTGTTTTTAAACAAAATAATTGCATATTATATTTGCTTTTCTTCTTCAGATAGTCTCAACACATAGTCCTGGCTGACCTAGAACTCACTATGTAAACCAGGATGACCTCTAGCTTGAGGGATTGCAGGTGGGATTCACTCCCCCATGCCAAGGTTTACTGTTAAAGAAACAGTAGCATGATCTCCTTCACACGTGTCACTGTGGAGCCAAGAATCATGTCTTGATATTGCTTTTCTTATTTCAGAGTTTACATTTCTTTTCAAAAATATTTCTTTTACTTGTAAATAAAAAATGAATCTCAGAACTGTCATTTCACAAAATGGAGTTGCTTCTGGTGAGAAGACAAAATTCCCTACTGCAACATAAGGCATGAGCATCTATACACGAGGATGTTGCTGTTCATAGCTGCTGCTCAGGAAGACATTGTACTGCTGCTGGCCTCCCATTCTCATTTTTATAGTTGTACCTTGTAAGGTTTTAAGCTTGAGAAGAAGGGAGTTTTCAAGGCACTGGTTACAGCAGAAGCCTCTGGTTTAGAAAACTATAAGAATGTCTTCAGAATAGCGTTCTTCTCCATCTTTCACTAACAAAACACACACGCATACAGAAAATTAACCCTCAAATGGCGTTTAGTGACAATTGATTCATAATGACACCACATTTTGTTGGCTTGATTGATGGAGAGCAATGATTGTGTGGTCAGTCTTAGCAGATGCCATATTTTTTTAGCAATGTGGTTTAGTGCACAGAATGTAGAAATTGGCTTATTGACAGACTGAAATGATTCTCAGTAATTTATCTTGGATACATCTGTCTTTTAATAATCTTGTGGACAATAGTACTCTTTCCTAAGATGTTTGTGGATTATTTCATACTGCAATATGGAATACACTTTATGTTTTCAGGTGTCTAAAATAATCTGTAAGCCATTTGGCACATGAATTCTTTCTTGTTGAGTATTTTATAGGAAGGACATACTTTTTGAAGTTACTGTCCTTGGATTGAGGTTGTGACTCAGTAAGCAGTAGAATGCTTGCTTAGAATATGCAAAGTTCACATGTCACATGCCTAAGTCCAATGACATCCTTGTTCAGTGACAGCAGAATGACTGAACTCTGCTGGTTCAGAACATTTAGCACCTTCAAGAGCTGTAGGTCACTTATTTCAGTATTAGTCAAACAATTCCAGTGTAACAACAGATAGGACATAAAAGTAAAGGGACAGTCTTGTTCTTGAACCCATGTTCTTTGCAAGGTTCAGTTGTATGAGGTTTCCCTTTCTTATCATGCGGCAGCCTGGAATTAATCATAAAAGTTACACTGTCAGGACTGTTTCCTCTTATTTCTGGCTTCTCAGCCGAATGGCTTGCTTTAGCTGCCCTTCCCTGTGTTTAGACTGAAGAGCAGTGCTCTGTCCACTGGCCATTGTAGACACGCTCCTGTTTTACTACAGCCACCATTCCAGTCCATAGTCAAAGCTCCTACCAGCTCAGGCAACAGCTTTCAGCAGGGAGAACAAGATCCCCCAGAGCACTGTCGCCATCTGCACTCAGAAATAACTGAGCATGTCTATTTCAGGCATTTGATGTCTCCCAGGGTCTTCATATTTGATTTCATGCTCTCTGCTTATTAAACCACAACATCCTCTACTCTCTATTCTAAATAGAATTCAAAAGAAAATGCAGGGGCCGGAGAGATGGCTCAGTGGTTAAGAGCACTGACTGCTCTTCCAGAGGTCCTGAGCAACCACATGGTGACTCACAACCATCTGTAATGGAATCCGGTGCTCTCTTCTGGTGTGTCTGAAAACAGCTACAGTGTACTCATATAAATAAAAAGAAGAGGAAAGTGCAAAAACAGATGAAAGAGTATATTATGTAACCTAACTTCATTATACATGCCTCTGAGAGTGACTCAAATACTTGAAAAGCATTGTAGTCTGGTTTGGTGTGTACATTTTGATTGTCCTAGCCTTGATTTCAACCCCTGATGAATAACTTTGCTGCATGGGTAGGTCATCTTAAGTGGAATACCTTCCCACTGCCTGAATGTTTTTCTTTCTACCTTAAGATCTCTGCTCAAGTTTCACCATCCTTGACTACCTTAAAAAATACCATCTTTAGTTTTGGAAGGGATCGCAGTGAGGGAAAACTCATTTAGCATGCACAAGGCCCTGGATTCTAGCCCCCAGCATCCGAGTAGCAGGAGAAAGCCCTCAAAAATCCCACCCCACCCATTTCCCTTCTGACTTCATTTCTCACTATTGACAGCTGACAAAAGTCATTATTTACTGTCAATCTCTTAGAGTACATTCTTAAGACTAGGATTTCGGGCTGGAAAGATGGCTCAGAGGTTAAGAGCACTGACCTGCTCTTCCAGAGGTCCTGAGTTCAATTCCCAGCAACCATATGGTGGCTCACAACCATCTGAAATGAGATCTGATGCCCTCTTCTGGTGTGTCTGAAGACAGCAACAGTATACTCATAAAAAAACATAAAATCTTTAAAAAGTGGGATTTCTTCTGTATGGGCACATGCCTATAATCCCAGCATTTGAAAGGCAGAAGGTAGAAAATGTAGGGTGAGTCTCTGCTACAATATGACCTGGAGGCCAGCCTGGGCTATATGAGTCCTTAAAAGTGCTGGTGGCACACACCTTTAATCCCAGCACAGCGTCTCTCTGATTTTGAGGCCAGCCTGGTCTACAGTTTCTGGATAACCAGGGCTACATAGATCCTTTCGTGACTAAACAAAACCAGTAGAGGGATCTTCTATCTGCTTAATCATGTAGCCCCAATGTCTGAATGATCCCTGTGAAGCTGTTGGAAGCATAGACGATGAGTGGCTAAATCTCATGGAAGACAGACACATGGGTGAGACTATGGATGTGAGCTCAAGGTGACTCAAGACCCTGCAGGGACCAGTAGCATACCAAAAGGTGAGGTCAGCTGACGCATGCACTGCCTTAGCTGCAAGCCACAGATTCCAGGTGTCAAGAATTTGTGTCAAAGTTTCTGAAGACACATCTCAGAGAAACACGGGTGGAGAGTGAGCTAGGACCCCTGTTGGGGTTACTAGAGGAGCCTTGAGGCTGGTCTTCCAGGGAACTAAACTCAAGTGTCCACTCTTTACTTGCACATCACCACTCCAAAGTCCTTTTCTGTTGTGGGCCCTTGCTGTTCTCTGCTCAATAGGTCTCACAGCTACCAAGTGGCCTAAGAATCAAGAGTAAAGTTTGGGTAAATGGGTGTGCACCTATAGTTCCTAGCTACTAGGGAAACTGAGGCAGAGCCAGCCTCTACAACATAGTGAGCTCCCCAGCTTTTAAAAAGGGGTTAGAGAAATGGCTCAGGCTCAGCAGTTAAGAGCACTGACTGCCTTTCTAGAGGACTCCAGTTTGGTTCTCAGCACCTATGTGGCAGTTCACAATTGTAATTCTAATTCCAGGGCACCTGATGCCTTCTGGGCCTCTATGAGCACCCAGCACACAAGTGGTGCACAGACATACATTGAAAGCAAATCGTTTATAGAACTCAAGGGGTGGGGGGGGGAGGTGTGTGTGTAGGGGGAGAGCATTAGTGGTGCTGAGCAAGGCAACCCATGCCTTTAAGCATTTACAGAAGCAGAGGGAGGAATGTTTCTGCATGGCGCTCCCTTCTCCCTCACCCTGTACAGGCAAAATACCTGCCTTTGAGTGATATAGTGGACATTCAATATAGGGTAGTTGGGTACTTAATGGAATTCTCTTCTCTGTTCCAAAGCCTTGCTCCTTCTCATCTGCTCTGTCCAACCATCTGGTTTCTTCCATGTAGGCTCTGCTCTAATCAAAAGAGAAAGCCAAATTTAGATGCCCAGAATCAGAGGGCCCAGACCTTTTTTGACCATTTTACTCAGAGGAACAGCAAGAGTTAAGTAGTCATTCAGCCTGGAAAGGATAAAAAGAGGAAGTCTTGGCACTGGGGGAGGTCATTCAACACCCCCTCTGAGTCAGTGGCAGTCTCTGACATCAGCAACAGCTGTATGCCTCAGTGTTCCAGTCTGCCCGCACTACCCCCTCCTTCCTTGAATGCCATAATTCTCCACAGAATGGCAACAGCAAGGCCTTGAACATTATCTGTATGGCCTGTCCCACAACCCCCTCCCAACTCCCTACCACTTTCCCTGAAGGAGGGCCCACGTGTGTCTGTGGTAGCACGTGTACCAAGCAATGGGTAGGACTCAGCTAGGCCAGCCAGCCTGCCAGCACACCTAGGTACAGGCTGCAGAGGAACAGCAGGCTTCTGTCTTCTCTGGGACTGAGGGCTGGCAGTAACACCTGTGGGCGAGTTTCCTTAACCAAAGGTGTGCCTGTGTCCCTTTCTGCTTCCCTATTAAGTCCAAAAGAGGAATAAGAACACTTTGTCCACATAGGAACTGAGTGCTGGAGCCAACAGTGGTTTGAGGTAAGCAATCAGTACCTGTGGGAATTAATCCCAAAGAAAAGGGTGTGGCAGGGCATGCCTAAAGGCAGGAGAATCAGGATCTCAAGGCTTGTCTGAGCTACATAGCAAGTTCGGGGACGGACCAGGTTAGACAGTTTTTTTAGATTTATTTTATGTACATGAGTACACTGCAGCTGTCTTCAGACACACAACACGCAAGAGGGCATTGGATCCCGTTACAGATGATTGTGAGCCACCATGTGGTTGCTGGGAATTGCACTCTGGAAGAGCAGTCAGTGAACCTAACTGTTGAGTCATCTCTCCATCCAAACACTTGACAAGAATCAAGAACTGGGTTCCATCTCTCTAGTGGGCACTTAGGAGGGTGTTTACCGTGGGAACAAGAAAGCTGGGGCACACACGAATGAACTCTGGCAGAAGAGTGGGCCTTTGGGACAAGCTAGACCTTGGAGCCTCAGGGGCCTCAAGACAGCAGCAGCTCCCACAAGGCCTTTCACATAACTTCACCAGGACAGACATGCAGGCTGTAGGCCTCATTTGTCCTGTATGGTTCCATATATATCCATTTATCCAGTTGCCTTGAGGCACTGCGTCTTGTTGAGACAGTCATGACAGGATACAGAAGTATCCTACTGGCGGCAGCGGCGGGGGTCTGGGACAGAACAAATCTGATTAGACATTACTGACGACATTCTTGACGTATGAACCTGGACTCAGTACCACAGGGTCACATACCTGCAGAGACTGATGAGAATGAATGTCCAAGTTATTTGTGTTTCTCACCTTTGTGCACAGGTCAAGTCCTGCAGCAGGGCTGGCCAGCCTTACCTGCATTCAGAAAGGGTGAGCAAGGAGCAGGGTGGAACTTAGGCCTAAATCACTCTCTGCCTTGAGAGTTTACTGGATGTGTCATCTCATATCCAGATAGTCCCCAGAATAAGTTAGAATGGAGTTTGTATCAATGTGTGAGCAAATGAATGAACTGAACACATGGGGTGCTCAGGAGGCCCCATGTGGGAGGAACCGAGGCCAGCCTGAGGACTTGAGCTATCACCCCTATATTGCCCTAGCCCTGACAGACATCCTATTTGTCTTTGATTCAGCCATTGGCATCTTTCAGACCTGATGGTCTTGGAGCTTGTTTTTCTTTTAAGACAGGGTCACGCCGTGTAGCCCTTGCTGTCCTAGAACTTACTATGTAGACCAGGTTGGCCTTGAACTCAACAGAGATCTATTTGACTGTGCCTGGGAGAGCTGATTAAAGGTGTGTGCCACCATGCCTGGCTCTGGTCTTCTTGCAAGAACTCACGTTTTGGTTCTTTTACCTTAGCTCCCTCTTTTAGCCAGAGTATACTTTTTGATTCACCCCAGTCACTGGGCATTTAAGTGATTGCTGAACCCAGAACTTGAAGTCTATATCTAAAACTTTGGAGAAGTTATATACCCTCAGCCCCATCGGTGACTACTGGTTTTCCCTACCTGTGGAGTCTGGTCTGCTCTATTCCCTTTACGCAGTCAGCCCCCTCCCACCTCGGCCAGCACTGCAGTATGAGGCAATCATTCCATCCTTGACCCTCTGCACAATGACTGATGGCTTTTTTTTATCTCAAGTGATGATGCACAGCCTTCCGCTGGAAGCATTTAAGGCAGAGCGCTTGATCTGAGCCACAGCTGCAGAACTCAGAACCTTGAAAGGCTCAGGAAGAACAAGTCCTTGAGAGCAGCAGCAACTGTAGCACTGCCGTATCTGTGAAGAAAGCATGTTACTAGCTACGTTCAAGCTGTGTGCTGGAAGCTCCTATAGACATATGCGGAACATGAAAGGTGAGTCTCGGGGCATGAGAGCCAAGAGCCTCTAGGCAACAGTTTTGTGGGAAAGATCTTGGGTGAGGGATGGCCACCCAGGCTTTGGTACCAGCTGTGCCTCTTAACTGGGAGAGCCCGAGTAAAGCTTTTCTTCTCTGGACCTCAGATTTTCACCTAAAAAACTGCCATGGTTACTAAGGTGCCATATCTCACCCAAATTCTGTAATTTCTAGCTTGTACTCTAAGGCCTTAGTTGTTCTAGAACCAGTACTGATGTTACCTTCCTTCAGGACTGGACTGAGTCTATACCAAAGGTCCCAGGCAAGTCTTTGCCACAGTAGTTGAGAAATACAGAAGCTAGCCTTCACTCTAAGAAGCAAGTCTGAGGCATTGTCTGGGAAGAAGATAAACAGGAAAGAAAGCTGGGCAGAAGTACAGCATAAAGGATAGTGGGGTGACTCTCGTCACTGGAGAGCCAAGAGGCAGACCTTGCTAGTGAGGCAACCCTCAGGAGACAGACTGTATCCTATTTGCTATCCAAGCAGCCTTTTTCTAGTTAACAGCAGGCCCAGGTTGTTGTTAATTACCAAGAAGGGCGAGGTCTGACCAGCCCACCCCTATTTTTCAAGATGGAAACGATTTCTGGGCCCTGGAAATGCTAAAGGAAGTTTAACACTGAACTTTGAGTTAAGAAATGTGGCTGTAGTTGGGGTCCCTGCTGGGATCTGTTTCTGAGCCAGTTTGCTCAAAATGTGGTGAGTAGACAGAATGACTCCTCTCTCAGGGATTTTCTAGCTCCTTGATAAGTTTCCTTCCCTTCCTGCAGGACTGAGGCAACAAGCTGTGCTGGCCATTGGCCAAGAGCTGAACTGGAGAGCACTAAGGGACCCCAGTCCTGGGTGGATGGGTCAGGTTCGGCGTCGGAGCTCTCTGCTTGGTAAATATTGGGGCTTTCTGAGCTTCTGCCAGTGATGGGTCTTAAGGTGCAAATGTTGCTCATGAATCTGGTCCCCTGCCAACTCCTGTGTCTACCTTGACTTGCAGGCAGGACCCTATGGCTTTGATCTCATCTATTCAGAGGATTGAACACATTCAGAGGGTAAAGGGATGAGAGCTGTGTTTTTTTTTTCTTTCTTTCCTTGGCTATGAATACAGGTTCTCAACTGGAAGCAACACTCTACAGTGACCAGGAGCTGTCCTACATCCAGCAGGGAGAGATGGCTATGCAAAAGGCCTTGGGCATACTCAACAACCAGGAAGGCTGGAAGAAGGAAAGCCAGCAGGTAAGTAAAGGCAGCTATGGAAAACCTGCAATTACTGATTATCCCACTACCATGCCCAAGGCCTGCTGGGATTTCTACTGCATTCACAATTGATAAACAGTCAAGTAGTTTTACTCTGGAGAACTCTCAATATCATCAGATAGAGGTGAGGGTGCATTCCTTTTAATCTAAGCATTCAGGAGACTGAGGTATGTGGCTCTCTGGGAGTATATGGCTAGCCTGGTTTATGTAGCAAGTTCCAGCTCAGCCAGGACCACATAGCAAGATCCTTACTCATAACACGCAAACAAGAAGTATGTCCTCAGATAACCCTTCCTCCATAAGACCGCATTAAGAAACGTTATCCCTATTTTTTAACTCCCCTCAGAAAGCAGTGCAGTCATTCAGTAACCCACACGTATTAGAGGACATACCACCCACCATTACAAGAACTATCATGCTAGAGTGCATTCTGTACTGTGCATTCTGTACTTCTCAACTACTGTGGCAGTATGAGCTCAGTGTCTAATATGATCTCGTCCTGACACACAGAAGCAAAACCTATGTTAAAACCAGTAGCTCTATTATTAGATCTACTTTGGTGGCCTTATCTTCAACAAAAGTTTACACTGTCCAATACCCAAAGTTCAGATGAAACATCTTGTTGCTCAAGCTCTTATAGTACTGGAAATAGACTAACAGGATCTAATATACTAATAGACTCTATTTGCTAAGCATCCCTGAGCAAATCCCTGAAACTTTCTGGCCCCAGGTTCTTCTAAAGTGACATATATTATGGGCTATTTCAGTTGAACCTGCCCATGCGACCAACATGCATCAAAACAAAAGGCAAGGGCTGGAGAGATGGCTCAGCGGTTAAGAGCAATGATTGCTCTTCCAGAGGTCCTGAGATCAATTTCCAGCAACCACATGGTGGCTCACAACCATCTTATAATGGGATCTGATGCCCTCTTTTGGTGTGTCTGAACAGCTACAGTGTACTCACAGATAATAAATAAATCTTAAAAAAAAAAAAAAGGCGCAGTATCTCTTCCGATGGAAGTATAAGGTTTGTGGCTACAGTGTCTACCTACTGGATTATCAGGACAGTAGGTCATGATCTGGATACCCTAATGTTCTTCACAGACCTGCTGTCCCCTTTCCTAGTATTGTCTAGAACCTAAGCAAGGAATCGTTTTCTCTAACCATAACCCCATGGCTTTCTTTTATTCCTAACAGGAGAATGGGGATGAAGTACTAAGTAAGGTGGTGCCAGATGTGGGCAAGGTGTTCCGATTGGAGGTGGTGGTAGACCAGCCCATGGACAGACTCTATGAAGAACTTGTGGACCGCATGGAGGCCATGGGAGAATGGAACCCAAATGTCAAGGAGATCAAGGTGACGAGAACCCAAGTGTGGGAACCAAGCGAATGCAGTCCTGAACTATGGGTGTTTAGCCTACCACTGGCTGAGTCCTAACTCCAACTCTCTGTTAGGTCCTACAGAAGATTGGAAAAGACACAGTCATCACCCATGAGCTGGCTGCAGCAGCAGCAGGCAACCTGGTGGGGCCCCGAGACTTTGTGAGCGTCCGCTGTACCAAGCGCAGAGGTTCTACCTGTGTGCTGGCAGGCATGGCCACACACTTTGGGGAGATGCCCGAGCAAAGCGGTGTCATCAGGTAAAACTGGCAGTGGTCTCCAAACTGTACAGTCATAATCCTGATTCCCACCTCCAAAAAAAAAAAAAAAAAAAAAAAAAACAGTCCTTACCCCACTCTCAGCTTTAATAAGAAAGTAATGGCCAGTGTAGCCCCCATGGCCAGGTGGTCTGCTCTACCCTCCCAGGAACTAAGAGTCCTAATAATTTTGCAAAGCTAGGAGCAGGCTTCTTTGAGGTCTAACAATGGTGGCCCAGCTTAAGGCCTTCAGCCACACCAGAGGGTTCTGAAGAGCTAGTACCCATGCCAACTGTTAAAATTCAAGGATGTAAGTACACAGCCTAAGAATTCTCACTTGTCCTGTCTGAACTCTCTTTGTCTGCCAGAGCTGAACATGGCCCCACCTGTATGGTGCTTCATCCACTGGCCGGAAGTCCTTCAAAGACCAAACTCACTTGGCTGCTCAGTATTGACCTCAAGGTGAGAGGCACGGGAGAGGGCCTGGGAGTAGGAAGCAGTAACAAAAATATGCTCTCGTCCCCCAACACAGAGGAGACGCTTCTTGAGTTTGTTCTCGACTTTTTAAAATACTTTGTTGTTGTGTACATGTGAACGTAGGTGTTCACGTGTCACAGCAATGTGGAAGTCAGAGGACTGGTGACTTGGGTCTTTTCCTCCTTTTGGGTCCCAGGAACTTAACTCAGACTGTCAGGCAGGAACTCTGACCCTCTGCCATCTTGCCAGCCTTTCTCTTGCATTTGATAGTCTCAGGGCTGTTGGATAGGCAATGGACCTGCTAGTCTGCCACCGTGGACGCTTGCAAAAGCTCATCTAAAAAGCTGGGTGTAGTGTCATAAATTTCAGTACTTGAGCACAGAAGTAGGAAGATCACACATTTGAGATTCCAAGATAGTCTGAGCTAACATAGTAAAATGCTTTTTAAAAAATCAGTTTTATGGGCTGGAGAGATGGCTTAGAGGTTAAGAGATCTTGAGTTCAATTCCCAGCAACAACATGGTGGCTCTCAACCATCTATAATGGGGTCTGGTGACCCCTTCTGGTGTGCAGGCATACACATAGGCAGAACATTGTGTACATAATAAATCTTTTTTTTAATCAGTTTTATGTATATTTATGACCATTTAAAAAGAGGTGATCCTAGGCCCAGTAGGTAATGATTCTTACCTTTCAGGTGACACAGATGTCTTGGGATCACACTGGGAATCTATCTTTAACAATAGGGTAGCAAAGGCTGTACCCTTAACCAATAAGACCAACTTTGAAGTACCCCTGCCTATGTGGGGTACAGAACTGAGCCCAGGATCCCAACACTCTTGTCTCTACCCCAGGGGTGGCTGCCGAAGACCATCATCAACCAGGTCTTATCGCAGACCCAGATCGAGTTTGCCAGCCACCTGCGCAAGCGCCTGGAGTCCAGCCCTGCTTCTGAGGCCCAATGTTAAGGACTGCCCACCACATCGACCTGCAGGGCATTGGAAGCTCTCACAAGAAGCCTGCAAGTCTGTTCATCTTCAGTTAATGACAACGGGAGGGGTAGTTACCTTAAGACACTAGGACTGACTGGTAAAACCTACTGTCAGGAAAATAGAAATGAGGCTTAGAATAAAAGTCCTCCAGTGTCTCCCACTGACTAACTGTGAAGTGAAGGCTAAGGGATAGGCATCTATGAAACCTTTTTTAGGCCTGCTGATCTAAAAAAACCCTACTAAAAATGTCAGCAGCTGATGTGACAAGGAGGTGCTAAGGATGGGGAACAGTTGTCTTATGAGTTCCAAATGCCACTACACACTACCTGAAGGTAGTGTGTGCACAAAGCAAGGTCTTACCTAGAAAACTCTGTGGCCTTCTGCTCCTCTGTAGAAGGCCAGAACTTAAAACTACCCAGAGTATTCCAACTTTTCTCTAAAGAGAAAGGAAGTAATCATTGTGCGACTTCTCGACTTTATCCCATGACAACAAAGAACCACACACTCACATTTCAGCCGGTATACAGCAAACCCCAGTCTAAGGACTTGGTGCTAGGAATCACAGCTTCATTAGAGTTCTGGGTTTAAATCTCCTAGTTCATTAAAAGGAATGAAACTTCTGGAGATTCATTTGACCGTTTTAGACTTTTTCGTAAAAATGTAATTTCATAACAAATACAACTCTACACTGGTTCTTACAGAACTCCAGCTAAAAGCCAGTGTGGTAACGCTTGCCTTCAATCTCAGCACTCATGAGGCAGAGGCAGGTGGGACTTCTAATACTGAGGCCAACCTGGTCTACAGATAGTCAGAGCTGTGTAATGAGACGGTCTCAAAAATACAAAACCAGGGATTGAAAAGATGGCTAAACTGTTGGGAGCACAAGCTACTCTTCTAAGGAATCCAGGTTCGATTCCCAGCATCCACATGGCAGCTCACAACTATAATTCTAGTCCCAAGGAATCTGATACCCTGTGGCCTTGGTGGGCACCAGGCTTGCACATGGCACACAGATATACAAATATGTAGGCTGAACACCCATAAACACTAAAAACAGAACCCTAGTCGGGCATGGTGGCGCAATAGCTTAAATCTCAACACTCCAAATGATGGCACAGGTGAACTGCCCTAAATTCCAGGCCAGCTTGGACTCCAGGGAGACCATCTCACAACTCTTCAGAGTTAGGAGTTAAGATTAATAGCTCTTTGGCAGGAAGATTATGACAGAACTTTCATTGACCTAATTAAAAGTTGTACTGAATGATAAATACTAAATAACACTAAGATAAAGTGATTACACCTATTGTTTATGAAGTTAGTAACAGATGAGAGTCAGCTTGGGTTAAAGAACTACCTTTTAAGAAGATAAATAGGTAGAAGTCAGTAAAGCTGTAACATTCCTGTTCTAGGTTTTGGAGAAGTTACACTTTAAAGATAGAAATTGGGAACCAGGTGATGGTGCCACACAACTTCAACCCAGCAGGTGCTGGTGGATCGCTGAGAAAGTCAGCCTGGTCTACAGAGAAAGTTATAGAAAAGTCAGGGCTGTTACACAGAGAAACCCTGTCTTAAAAAAAAAAATCACAAAAACCTAAGTTGTGACCAGCAAAATGACTCGGTGTGTCATAATCCTTGCCACTAAGACTGGTAACTCCAGGAAGTCACAGAGATGGAAGGAGGGGACTGAAAAACTGAACCCAGAGTGGTCCCAATGGCCTCCCATTTGTCCTTTTAACACCTATGACCTCACTATAAGCTGAGTTGTCCTTTCTCAGACTAGTCCTTGCTTTAGTGGGTATCTAGCAACTGATAGGCTGTGACCCCAGCTTAAAATAATACTGACTCCCCTAAAGAAGGCAGAGCAAGGCAGGTCTCTGCTGTCAGACTATGTAGACAGGCCTTGCCTCAAAGCAAAAAAATGTGTAACAGAATTGCCATTTGTGTTAAGACAACAGTCACTAGAGCCTTAGGGAATCTCTTAAATAGCAAAACAAAACAAAATCATTAGAACCGTTGGTTGCCGTTTGTGCCGCACCCAAAGATGGCGCAGGCTTCCTGCGGATGATTCAGCAAACAGAGCTGTTGTCCAGCCTCAGGGAAGTAGTGCGCATGTACCATGCACGTCACAGCTCGCTCTCCGGGCATGCTAATGAGATACTGGAGGGCGCACCAATCAGGTAGCGGCACAAGTCTCCTGGGCGTATTTAAGCAGTGCACTTTGCTTCCTCGGAGTCCCCTGTTCAAGAGTTCGTTACAATAAAGGTTGTTCACAGAAGAATCCTGTTGCCTCGAGTCGTTTTTGCTGGCAAGACGTTAGGCGCACGACAAGAACAATAGGAATATGCTATAATCCTGCATTCTATCTAGCTCCTGGTTAATCACTTTACCTAGTACTTAGGTAAAAACAAAAACTACATAGGAAAGTCTTTAGTAACTATAGGGCTTTGCCACAGACTGGTTTATTTAAAAGCAGAGGGCACTAAGGGGTCCTCTGAAAGGCAGGTTCATTGTCATGCTTTGATCTTAAGCATTGGCTACTAGAAGGGCAGGCAAGAGGACAAGCCGCACACGGCAGCTCCAGGCCTTCTATGCTCTTGCTATCTGGGAGTCCACTGTCACGGGGCAATGAAAGCACCTGGGTGCCTGGAGAGAAGAACAGAAGTGGGGTTGGTACCACAGAAGCCTGTCCTACACTGCCAGTTCTCTCCCACCCCACCTCACAGTGCAGTCACCAACAGGAACTCAACTTCAAGTGAAGCCAAGTATCACACAAGCTTGAAAACAAGTTTTATTGGAAGAAAGATCTAGCTTTTAAACCCCCAGGCAAATTCCTTTCACAATTAGTTTGTAGAACCTCACTAGCTTCACAGATTCCCCAAACTCCACACCAAGAAGACTGCCTTTAGACTGCTCTGGAATGTACTGCTACTGATTTTAGCCACTCAGAAACAAGCTTGCCTCCCCAGAAACCAGGGGGAGGAAACATCTTTACATGAGCTATCTGTGTGAGCATGAGTACTCACGTGTAGAATACATAGCAAAGTGACAAGCCCTCGCTGGCAGGTCAGTGGCACAGCACCAGTTTTTCAGGGAGCTCATGGGCGCTTCAGAATTGCAGTTGATTTACGGCACTCAGAGCAGTAGGTGGAGTGGGGGGGGGAATGCTGAAGGGCAGGCAATACTGCAGTCTCAACTAGCCTTTTACCTTGATGAAAGTGTACTGCAGCATCTTTGGGAAAACACTTGACACTTTATATAAACAAAAGCAAACCCCCAGGATCATTTCACAATGTCATCAGAAGCATGGCTCGGTTACGGTTCCCAGGGTGGACTACGCCTTCCATCCACTTCTGTCTCCACATGATACAGAACGTCGGCCAGCGTGTGCTCCACCACAGCGCCCCAGCCCATGTCACTCATCTACGGAAGCAAAACAGAATGGGTGACTACAGAGGCAGAGCAGCAAACAGGAAGACCAAGAGTGAGTGTAGGCTTTCTCATGGTACTCACAGGGTGGTATGTGAGATCCTTTGGAGGGTACTTGAAGGATGGTCCAAAGTTAATGGAAACCTGCAACAAGTTCAATTCAAGCACACACGCGCACACACACACACACACACACACACACACACACACACACACACACACACACACAAAATAAAGAGAAAAAAAAAACAAGTTCATTTGTCAGGGATATTTAAAGGAAAACTACAGACACTGTTTCAAAATAAGAACAATGTCTCTAAGATACTTAAGGTCTAACTGGAACAAACAAGACAGACATATGCCAACATTGCTAGACCTAGCCAACATCCTAATGTCTATCAAGCATTAGGTAGAAACAGACTTCACGGATTTCTGTTTGGAACCTAGAGATTTTCTCATCTTTCAATAGAAGTTAATGAACACATGGAAATCTCCATGTGCTAATTTTTCCTTTTTAAGCAAGCAGTAAGGGCAGGAATTTTTTATTTATTATTATTTTGTTAAGATAGGTCTGGCTGTCCTAGAATTCACTATGTAGACTGAGTTGGCCTTGAACTCAAGAAGTCAGCCAACCTCTGTATCCCAAATGCTAGGATCAAAGGCTTGCACCACTAAGCATGGTAACCCTCTCTCCTCACTCCCTATACTCCTCCCCTTGCACCCCACCCCATGTATGCTTGTGTGTGTATTTTTTAAAAGGATAAGCAACAGTCACCAATTGCAAGTCACCAAACATGTGACAGCAATGGTTCATAAATGGTTATGCTTTGTATCTTTCCCATCAAACAAGACCTGCAAAGCACAGTGCAGTCACACCTGATATCACCCACACAAACACTGAGACATACAATGGATGTACATTTCCACGCATCCCAGAGGATGTGCCCATTTCCTCCTAAACATCACTTTCCTCTCAAATCAAAGGCTTTCATCACAACCTGTCCACATACTTCCTTGAAGTTAATGTGCAGACCAAATGCAGTACATACCGTGCAGCTCTTGTACAGTGAGATGGCTGGGAAGTAAACACCTTCAAAAATATCTTTGTAAGCTACACCCTGATTGACACCATTTTTATAAAATATTATCTGAAACAAAGATCAAGGTTTTACTTTAGAATTTCACAAAGATTTGAAAAAAAAAAAAAACAACAACTCAATTGCAGAACAGAACACTTACCAGACTGACACTAATCTAAAGTGCTCATTTTAAGAATAACATACATCTTACATATGCCACTTTAGGTGGGCTTTTTTAAAATTTCCATACTACATATAGCCAACAGTTTGGTATTCCATTACTCACTATCCTTTCCATGGAGGAATGACTGGGTCAGTCTCACATAGTCTAGCCTGGCCTCCAGCTCACTCAGCAGCTAAGGGTGACCCTCAACCCCTTGTGTACCTCTCCTAAGCACTGTGGTTACATATGGCATTGCCACATACCCAGCTTTCATCTTTCTGTATTTTTAAGAATGATCAGAGATTTCTTCCTGGCATGACCTTTAGTATGCTTGTTTCAGCTTTTAACTCAAATTTTAATCTCCCCCTCCTCCCCCCCATAAAAAACCAAACAGAACTCTTTCTCATCTCAGGCATCATCTACTGACCCCCATGACTTTCCAGAGCTTTACCTCTCCCCACTCCCCTTTCTTTTCTTATCTTTGGCCCCTGATTGTGACTCAGTGTGCAGTAGTCCTTTGATTGTGCTGTGACCTTGGGCTGCAGGACTGATTCCTGGGAATGGAAAACAAGGAGAGTTCCAGAACAGTAAGTGAGCATCCAGCCCCTGGTTATCTCCAAGTGACACAGCACAATCTTCTCTGGTCTCCCTCTGTGCTGGCATCTCCTTCGATAAGAAGAATCTCTCTCTTACTGGCTTCTCTACTCTCCTACACTGTTCCTTTTCAGGTCACTGACTTTGTAGCCCTTTCTTTACGGTCCCAAGAAGAACACAGTTATGCAGCAGAGAACAGAAGGAGTTTGGGATATAGGCAGAAGGGGCTTCTTAGCTGCAGGCAGCTGGACCAGGCATCCCTCAGTCCCCATAAGCCTCAGCTGCCTCCCTTTATCCTCAAGGAGTCTCTATCTTCAAATACTTACTACCCTGACATGTTTATGACTGACTCACCTCAGAATGCGGAGTCTGTTTCAGGCTCTTCTCTGCTTTGTCCACAAAGTCTTTTTCTTCAAAATACAAATAACTCTTGAACTTTATCAAAGCCTTGAAAGTGCAGTAAGAAAAAAAGAAAATGATACATTAGAGAATCTGAATCATCATGGAGAAAAGGAAGTCAGACTCACAGACAGTGCCACGGCCTTGTACAGAGCTGTCGCCCTCCCCACACTCACTATGTAGCTCCAGCTGTCCCAAGAACTCACCCTGAAGACCAGGCTGGTCTTAATAGATATGCCTGCCTCTGTCTCCCAAATAGTAAAATTAAAGGTATGACCCACTATACCTGGTTGCTAACTGCTTCATTTTTTTCAAAAAAATGTTTATTTACTTATTTTATGTATATAAGTACACTGTAACTGTCTTCAGACACACCGATCCCATTACAGATGGTTGTGAGCCACCATGTATTGCTGGGAATTGAACTCAAGACCTCTGAAAGAACAGATCAGCGCTCTTAACCACTGAATCATCTCTCCAGCCCTGCTAATTTCTTAAAAGAAACTAGCTGTGCATGGTTGTTAAACATGTTTTAAAAGGCCCTTAGTAAGAGAATTATATACGCACACTTTTTAACCACAAAGTGCCTATGAAAGAAAGTAAATTAATTAAAAAACAAAAATAAAATAAGTTTTAACAAAACAAAACTGGATAGAGGGCTAGAGAAAGAACTCAGCAGTTAAGAGTACTGGCAGTTCTTCCAAAGGACCTGGCTCACAACAATCTGTAAGTCCAGTTCTAGGGGACTCCCTGTCCTAAATTCTAGACACCAGGTAACCACACACATACAAGCAGGCAAAAAACTCATAAAAGAAAAAATAAAAAAAATTACTTTTTTTGTTTTTTGAGATAGAATTTCTGTGTTGAACTGGCTGTCCTGGAACGTGATCTACAGTCCGCCTGCCTCTGCCTCCTGACTGCTGAGATTGCCGGAGTGCACCACTAGAAACTGTTCCTCTTGCAGAAAACCCAGTTGATTCACAGTATTTGCATGACAGTGCCTAACTATCTCTGGCCTCAGGGAATCTAACTCCCTCTGTGGGCAGGCATACACTCGTGCAGGCAAAACACTCATACATAAAAACAAATTAAAAACCTAAAAAGAAAAAGGTAAAGTGGGTCTCAGTGCTGAGGTGCCAGCCTAGCATGTAGAAGGCTCTAGGATTGATTCTAAACACTAAAATCCTTGTTTTTTTTTTAAGATGTGAAAAAAAGTCTGTACCTGATAAATCTTAGCATTTATATATTTCATTTAAAAAGTGACACACACATATATAAACATATGTTTATACATACATATGTAAACAAGGCTGAACAATGGCTAATGATATATTTCCTGAAATACTTATTAGGGGATTATAAGAATGTAATGTCCTTCTGGTACATAATAAAAAAAGAATGAATTGATAACATGTTAATGGTAGAAGTTAGGTGACCATTCAGGAACTAAACCTTAAAACCTTTCAATTTTGTTGCTATGTCAGAAAATGTTCAGATCAAAAGATAGGGAAAGCACGCACACCAGGGGTCACCATCACAAAAGAAGTCAAGCAATAGGTATAGGCACTGACTGCCACAGGTTGCCAAAGCCAGGGTGCCATTGAAGGAGGACAATCTCACCTTATCTTTATAAGTATCCGGCAGTGACTTAGCGGTCTCTGTATCTTCAGGAAGATTAATATAAAACCCTAGGACATCTCCTTGTCCATAGCCAGATGAGTAGTGCTTGCCAATAGACTGGTGAAACTTGGTTCCCTTTTTGCTCCGCCAAGAATAGCTAAATTTATCATAACCTAAGGGAGCTTGAAGGTTACCTGTCCCAATGAAAAAGAGACGTGGAAATCAGAGGACTATAACTAACTAGTTTGTTAAAAAAAAAAAAAAAAAAGTTTCTACTTTTCTTTGTATACATTTCTGACCAATTTTGTAAACTGCTTATAAACAATCTCTCACAGTATTCTAAGAGTAGTAAACTGGCTGTGACTTCAGGAATTTAATTTTAAGACCATGATCTGATAAACCCCAAGTCAACTACCCCTGCTGTGAGGCCCTTACAGTGCTCCCAGCTTACCTAGGGGCTGGGACCAGCCCAGCCTGGCAGCAGTATCTGGTGGCATCTCATCTACAGTGATTTCAAAGTACCAGGCCCCTTTCCGCACCCCATGAGAGGCCCGCACCATGGAGTAGCCCTTCTCTCCAACCACGGTCAGCCGGTCATCAGAGATCTTTAACTGGGGAGCTGGAGTGGGAGAGTCCAAGGTCAGTAGTTATTTCAGGGACTTAGGAGACCTGAGTCCCTTGGACTACACAGAGACTATAAAAAGGGCCCAAAGAGAGCTGGCACTGGGCACAGCTTTGATCTCAGCACTCTGGAGGCAGAGGCTGGAGGATCTCCTTGAGTTCCTGGACAGCCAGGGTGATATAGTGAGAACCTGTCTCAAAACAAATTACAAAAAAGAAAAAAAGGGAAAAAAAAGAAAAAAAAATCGTAAAGAAGAAAGAAATAAGGTAAGAGGTATTAAGTCAGGTCTTTATGGCAGCTTAGTTTAAGTCCCTTCCATCAGTCTCTGTGAATGCTACTGTCTATCACTACAACACAGTCAAAACCCAAAAACTGCTCCTTAGGGAGGCTGTAATGCAGGATGATCAGGAGACCCAAGGAGGAATTGAGAAATGGCGGCATCGAGATGCACATTTCCTGACTGTTGACTACATGCTGATTCTATAGAGACATTTCAGTTCACTCCAATTGAGTGTGGGAGGGACTTAGTGACACTGTTTTGTTTTAGACAGGACCTTGCACCATAGCTCTGGGAGAGCCAGGTATGCATTACATGGCCTCAAATTTAAGATATACTCCTGACTCAGCATCCAGAGAGCTGGAATGACATGTATGTACCACCATGCCCAGGTTAAGTAACTGACTGGCAATACTGAAGACTCAGTGTTTAGCTGTACGGTGAACACACTCACGGTACCTGGGCTTAATCCTCAGCAGTCAATCAAGTTGAAGTGACAACCAACTTCAGAGACTAGCACCATACAAGATGACCACTTTCTCAAATCACTTTTTTATAGAGATTATTTGGAGTACTTATAAAGCTATTCAAATGGAAAACAAGGGCAGAAGAAATGGCTCAGTAGTTAAGAGCATTCTTCCAAAGGATGTTGAGTTTAATTCCCAACACCTATGTCAGGAAGTTCACAACTGCCTATAACTCCAACTTCAGGGGATCTGAAGTCATCTGGCACTGAGACCCACTAATGTGAGCATACGTGCTATGGTTTGGATGTTGTTTGAGTTTCTTTCCCACAGAGTGTGTGCAGAAAGCTCAGTTCCTATGTGGTTGTACTGAGATGGTACAAATTTGAAAGTTGTACTCAGTGAAAATAACTAGTCATGGGACATTACCCTGAAAATGCCTAGCAGACTGCCCACAAACCAACCTGATAGAGGTATTTTCTCACTTACAATTCCCTCTTCCTAAATGATCATTAAAACTTAACACACCTCGATCATGAAGGGCTAACAAGACTCGTTCATATAGGCAGGCTCTGTAGAGGTCTCCAGGAATAGGCTTTCCCGCCCAGCAGTCAAGCTCAAGCTTCTCTGGGTCAGGGGCATGAGGATCAGGCTCAGCTAGAATATACCGATAGCCATCTTTGTTAAATGGATGTTCCAAAGGGTAGCCATGAGGAGGGAGACGCTGAGCAGAAAATAAAGGGTCACTGAAAAAAAGAGAAGCAAAATGAAGACAGAATCCTCCCTTCTTTCTAGTTCACCTGGGTTCTGTCCTATAAAAAAGACTCTGGTTTACTGTTTCTGGAAATCACAAGTTTACAACAAAAGCTTCATTTAACTTCAATAAATCACCTGATGCCCTGCAAAGATTTGGTTAAATTACTTGTAGTTTGTAGGGACTGACAACTAACTCCTGGGTAATCTTTACACATGTCAAACAGAACAGTCACATTGAGGGAAGAAGGCACAGGAGAAACAGGGCAAACGTGACTGCTTTCTTTTAGCCCATTTACTTTGTAAAGACTTGTTTTTACTTTATGTATATGCTTGGCTGATATGCATATTTATGCACCACACATGGTCTGGTGTACATGGATGCCACAAGAGGGCATCAGATTCCCCTGGAACTGTAATTACAGATGGTTCTGGGTCACCATCTAGGTGCTGGGAACCAAATCCAGGTCCTCTACAAGAACAAGTGCTTTTAACCTGAGTCGTATCTCCAGCCCCTGCTTTACTTAATTTTTGAGACAACATGAATCCCAGGTTGGCCTCCAGCTAACTAGGTAGCCAAGAATGACCTGGAAACTATGATCCCCCTACTGCTGTCTTCCCAGTGTAAGGATTGCAGGCCTGTGCTGTCATCTCTTGTTTATCCAGTTCTGGGGATCAAATTCAGGGCTCTGCATATGTTAGGGGAAACTCTACCAACTGAGCCATACACATCTCCAGCTCTCTTTATGTCATTTAGTTTATAAACCAAAGAACAGAAACCCGGAGGCAGGAGATTTACTCCCAGTTGCCAGTCTAAATCAGAAGTGACCTAGATTTTATCACCTCAGCTTTGGACAAAGGGAAAGGAAGAGACACAGAAAGGAGAGGCAGGACGTTAAGGAGCTAACATGGAATAAGCTTTGTTTCCACATCCCATCGAGCCTCAGGACCTCCTAAGGGAACTTTATTCCTCAGAACAGAAAATACTGTTACTAGGACTGTTGTTTGTTGTTTCAATGCTGGGAATTCAACCTGTGGCTTCACCATGTCAACAAGCCCTCTACCACTAAGCTATACTCCCAGAGCAAGCATCTATCTTATAGTAATGAGTTCATAAAAGGGAAGACCTCACTTGTAGTTAGTCTGTCTTAACAGAGGCTCAGAACTCACCGAAAACAAGCAAACAAAACCTAAGACTATCCTTCCTTTCCTTTCCCTTTCAGTGGATTCTGCCCACAGTTAATACCCAGGGACTAAGTGGGGTGGGGTGACCACACCTTCTGGCCTTCTTGGTGGTCCCTGTTGTCCCTCCGTCTTGCTGCTTACGCTTGGCTCCTCTTCCTTTCCCACTGCTTCCTGCTGCGATCCCCCCTTGGAAGAGAAGGCAGATCATTTTCACAGAGCCACTATGGAGGCACAGGGGCATTCAAAGTCCATGGTGACTACCATTCCCAATGTGCATTTGTGTGACATCACAGACGGTTTTCTTCTTGACCTATACTGGATTTTAGCCTGGTTTTGAAAGGATCAGCTGTTCACAGCTGAAATCCCTGACCAATGTTCAGACAGTAAGGTCACATGAATCTAGTACACCCGATATCTGAGTTACATCTTCAACCTTCCTTTCTTCTTTAAATAAACAAATAAATAACCAAGCAAACAACTAACTAATGTATATGTGGAGATCAAAGGCTAACTGTAGAATTACTTCTGTACTTTACAGGGGTTCCAGGGACTGAACTATAGTTGCCAGGCTTGCAGTAAGTGCCTTTACTAGCTAAGTCATCTTTCCAAACATTTCCTAAGGGACTGTGACACAAATGCATCTGTACCCACATTCCAAGCACCCACAGCTAAAAAGAATGAAAACACTGCATGGGCTATGCTTTTCAACACTTAATACAAACATCAATAAAAATGTCCTTACTGAAGGTCAAGGTCCACTTGCTTCAACTGCATGATGTATTTCATAACATATTAAGGTATTGTCTACATAAAGCACTCGAATATCCAACAAGACAAAAGTACATCAAACATAGAAAACAAAAACAGAAATATTAAAAAGGTGTTTCTCTCCAGTGTTTGTAAATTTATCATGGTTATACATAAAAGAACAGAAGCTTTAAATTTAGTAAGCAATTTTGAGTTAAGTATCAATATACTTAAACTGTGCCAATGAATCCAGTAGGTTACATTAACCTGGCTTGTGAAGTTAAGGGCAAATAAAATAATTCATATATTTTATATTACCACACTTAGGTACACATTTAGATCACCAAGACTATTGCCTTATGTGTTTTGAAGTAGTTTTAACTTTTTTTCATTTCTATGATTCCTCTCAATTTGTTTTTCTCTTTCCAGAAAACAGTCCCTGAACTGCAGGAAAACACCTTTATGTAAACAACTGCATAGAGTACTACATGTAAATTTGGGACAAGCTTGGAAGTTATCAGCAGCTCTGCTGCAATAAAGAGGAGGAGGACATGGAGAGCAGGTCATATTCTGCACACACAGTACCAGATGAATGCACAATGTCCTTTTATGAACCTGGCTGCTATTCATACAGCTCATAAAAGGTTTAATGTTAAACACTTAAAATGACATGATTATCAATCAAAAGCCTGCCAATCCTCTACTGCCACGTGGCGCTGCTTCAACAGAGTAAGCAACAGTGAAGGGGACTGCTGGCTGGCCATGCTAGGCAGAATATGACAACATCAAGCTTTTATTTCCACCATTAAACTGGAACTACAGCTACAAAGTAAGTGCTGCCACACCACTTTCACAATGCTTTAAATTACGGAGTTTAGCTTCTACCAAAGCTCAGCAAAAAAGCACTTCAAACACAAGATACTTAAGTCTGAGGCTGAAAGAAGACAGAGAGGAATTCACCTCCCAAAGTGGCTCCACCTGTAAGAACAGAAGCGGCACTATGTATTGTCGAGAGTCCGAAAGGGAAAGCACAGCGTAAGAACAGAAACAATATACTTGCATTGCGAACACACCTTAGAAAGTTACCTGTGGATTGAATTATATATTTAAGATGCTCCAATTCCAAAAGACAAGCTAATGAGTGTTGCCATGTGTGGGATGGATATCCACTAAGCTACTGCCTGCCCCGATGGTTTTTTTATTAGATTAGCAGCAAAGAGAATTCCTTCTATTAGCTGGATTACCAACAAGGGGGGAAATGCCAGAGTGGGTGACCCGTACAGAAATGCTGACATATGAATATGCTGAAATATTCAGGGCAAGAAAAGTGAGGTTGATAAAGGCAGCTTGTCAAGCAAGTGTTGAGCCATGGAAAAAGGAGTAGAGATCAAATGAATTTCCCAGATTAGGTGGGAAATTATCATACTGATAATTATTATCATACTGATGTGGAATCTAACAAAAACACAGGAAGTCTAACTTTCAAAGTATACACTGTCTTGAAATCTGTCTCACTTCGGTCCTAGTTGAATTTGGTAGGATGGATGTTCTTAATGTCTAATGTATGCATAATTAGAAATCCAAAGTACTCACACCAGTATGTAAAATTAATGTGTAATAACAGTAATAAGAGCAAACTGCTGTAAAGTGACAAAAGCTCTCTTCCATGATCATTTCCCAGGTGTTTAGTGAGCTGCTAAAATCTCAGTTCCAAACTTAAAAGCATTTTAGTAATTACCCGGATTTGGCTCCTCCTAAAGAACCCCCAACTGCAAGCCAGACTTTCATCATTCACAAAGCTCCACAAGATACTTAAACACATACCATTTAGGTTCCCACTAGCAGACACAGCACTGCTTTGTTTCTGGTTGTCATAAGCAGGACCAATATTACTAAGATCCTAGAAGAAGAAATAGCCTAGTAAAAAAAAGGCCACATGAGCAAATTAATCTGGCAACTGCTCCAAAAATGGACAAAATTAGAGTACAGAAAATGAAAGTCATATCCTAAAAAGCAAGCTGCAAGGTCCTCAACTTGGATGCTTCAAGAATTCATAAAGGAGCATGTGTGCAGCAGGTCACAGGTGGGGAGAGCTGCACGGCAGGCCAGGACGCTGGGTCTCCTCGCTCTGCCCGCTGTCGGAACTCTGACCCACACAGCTGAGCCGTCCCATTCTGAGCCAGAACTAAATGTTCACTGTTCATTCTACAGATGACCACTGAGATGTCCCCTTCAGGGGCAGCAAATCAGCTTCACCTCAGCATCTAAGAAGGTAGCTGGGGATAGAGTTCCTGAGCTTGTACCACACTGACAGATCTCATCTCAAAAAAGACAGCAAGTCAGACACTTTACAGCAAATATTCTTAGTTGCCAATATGTCCTTTGCTCTACAATAAAAAAAAAAAAAATTGAAATTTCTTTTTCCCATAAGGTCTAGTAACACAGATTTCCCCCAAAATTTCTTTACAACAAAGAAAGCTTTTAGGACCAAAATTTCAGATAATAGGAAGATTAGGGAAAAAAAAAAAAAACTTAGAAAAAAGTAAGCCCTAACACGGAGGAACAACCAGAATCAAAACCGGTTCCTGAGCCAGGCATGGTGACTCACACATGTAACCCCAGCAATTGGAAAGCTGAGGCAGAAAGAACAATCATGAGTTTAAGCTAACCTGGGCTACAGTGAGATCTTGTGACAAAAAGATGACTGCAAACTCCAGACTTTTATATGGGAACCAAGGATACAAACTCATGCTGTTGTTCTGGACTTTTTTTTTTCTGAGACAAGACCTCATGTAGCCCAGGCTAGCCTCAAACTTATGATCCTCCTTGTTTGCACCTCCTTAGTGCACTATCATGAGTACTCCATGACTCCCAGGAAAGGACTCTTATCAACTCAACCACATCTCCAGCCACATGCTTCACCACCCCTACATGGCTTCTGATAAAAAAGAATATGGGGCTGGAGAGATGGCTCAGCGATTAAGAGCACATGCCACTGTCCCAATGGTCCTCAAGTCCCCAGCACCCACGCGGCAGCTCAATTGTCTGTAACTCAGAGTTTCTGGGATTCTGCTCCAACTCCTTCTTCTGGCATCTACAGCCACTATACATAGTGCACACACTTCCTATGTGAGAAAAAGAGACAGAGATCCTATGAAGGAAGATTAATGTACCTGATCCAAAAGTCCAAATTTGGGGTAATCTTCTTCTGGGTCTTTGCTTCCTGGATCAGGATGTTCCTTTACCAAAAACACATCTCTTTCCTTACTCTATAAGGAAACAGTGTCTTAGTAATAGTGAACATTTTACTTAAAAGTGCAGATATTCACTCACTAACTGCAAACGGTTAATTCCTAACTGTACTCTTCAAACCCCCAGGTTCCTCTTTAGAAAATGAGTACATGGCCGTAATGACTCAAGTGAGAGCACTCAGAGCCTGCTCAGGCTGGAGCGGGAGGCAGAGTTCTTGCCTAGAATGCAGGGAGACCTGCGTCTGAGCCCTAGTGCCACACAAACACTAGGCATGGCGGCTCACATATGGAAGCCCAGCAGGGCAACACTGAGGTAGGAAGAGCAAGGTCAGAGGTCAATCACCCCTGGCTACACACAGAGTTCAAGGCCTGGCCTACAAGAGACCTAAAAATAACAGAACAGTGAGGGTCAGTGCACCACAACCCTCCTCTCTTCTTGTCTGGGTTAAGCAGATTTCTCCTCAAGTGCTGTCATTACTTCCAAAGTCAATGTTCAGAACAAGACTTTTCTTATCTAATAAAAAAAGAAAATATATATCCAAGTTTAATGTAAAATTAAATCTGCAAAAGTGTGGTGTGCAGAGATGGCTGGACCAGAGATGGCTCAGTGGTCAGGAGCATTTGCTGCTTTTCCAGAGGATCCAGGTTCAGTTCCCAGAATCAGTATGAGGTGGCTCAAAGCCATCTGTAACTTTAACTGCAGGACATCCAATGGCCCTTTCTAGTATACATACACACACTCAAGCACATACATGTACATATAAAACAAATATATCTTAAAAAGAGAAAGACAAGGTTTCAGCACATAAAAGCAGTCTTAGAAGAGAAATGATATTCACATAAGACTGTAACTAACTGAATTTGTATAAAGAAATTAAAATTTGTAACTACCTGTATCTCATTCAATGATTAATATCAAATTGCCTGCATTGTCTCAGCCATTATTTGAAACAAAATAGAATTTATATATTAGAAACAATATTGGCTTTTTGAAACTGATGATATCTAATCAGTTTTAATTTACTTACCATTGTTTTGACAATGTTATTGGGCCAAGTCATTTTTCCAGGTCTCTGTCTGGTTGTCATGCACTCCCAGTATTTATCAATAAATGGTATAATATCCTATTTTTAAGAAATAAAATATACTAAGAATTATAGTTGTTTTCAAAGTTCTACACTACACATTCACACACGTCTTTTCAAACACTTCATTACAATCAAAACAAAAATCTGCTGTAGCTGTTAGGTACTAAAGAAATATTCAGTTGTTCAAAATAACATATGGCCTGCAGGGTGGCTCGAGCTTAACAATCTCAGCACTTGGAAGGCTAAGGCAGGAGAGTGGCTATGAGTTCAAGGTCAGGGCAACAGAATAAAAATCTGCCTCAAACAAACAACAACCCACCAACCAAATATATAGATTATGGAAATTTCAAATGAATATATAGAGATTTTAGCTATTCAGCACTTATAACCCATAGAAGTTATATTCTCTTCTGTGGCTGTCAAGTGGAAGATGACGTCTGAGCTTTTGGCTTTTGTTTCTATGTCCTGAGAACACTGTCTTCTGGACAACCTAGAGAAACCTCACTCTTCTTTATAAGTTTATTCTGTACAGTTCTACTTTTGGTCTTAATATTAAGAATTACTAATCACTTAGAACCTTCAACTAGACATCCTGACGTCATTGTGTCTTTTCTTACAAGCTTTATAACCAGAAAGAACCACATGAACTGAAAGAGGCACCCGCCTCTACCAGGCTCCCTTCCAGCTGCTTTGATGGTGGCCCCTGCTTGCCAGCTCCTGCTTATTTGACTGAAACAATGTCTGACCGTGGTCTGCTGGCCACATCAGCACCATTTTATATTGTCTTCCAAAGTCTATCACCAGCATAGTTTATTCTATGAAAACTAAGCATTTAACAGGCAGAAAATCTGAATTGGGAAAATGTGCAGAAAGCACCGTCATCCCAGAAAGTAGTTAAGAAACTTGTGGGGACATGTCAAAAGGTTTTGGCTGTCAAGGTGACAAAGCTCTTCTGGTCAAATGTCAAACAATCGAATGTCAGAACTTCAGTGGACTATGGCAGTTATGTAAGAAAGCTGCGTGACATTCACGCAGATACAGGAGAAAACAACAAAGCCATGGAAAGCAGGAGCTGTGTGAGCCTGCTGATTTGCAATACAATGTGGTTTTACAGTGTCCTAGTCACTTGGACACTCTACAACTGCGATTTACAACTCCCTATGGCACTGTCTCGGGTCCCATCCTTCCCACCTCTGCCAGCAGTTCTGGGCCTTAGCACAGAATGGCCCTCATCTGGCCAATTAATATTTTTCCCCACAGGGATAAGGATGAAGTCAGAAACCAGGCAGTCAGCTTGTATAAAGAAATGTTCCAGAGACCTTAGGGAGAGTCAAGGACAGAGGTTTTTGTTTTCTGAAACAAGGTGAAACAGAAAGGCTAAGGCAGATTGTGTGTGAGCTGGAAGATACCAGTTCCAGGTCAGCCAAGGCTAGAGACTGGTTTACACCAGACCTGATTATGAAACAGCTGACTGCTTGCTTCAAAAAACCAACCAAGTTTTACTTAAAGACTGATAATAATAACAGCTAAACCAAATGACATCTACTAGATAAGGAAAAAAATAGCATTAACTACTACATGATTTACTAATAAAAACTGAGGAGAACATGCTTGCTAAAGAGGGTATCTAGAAGTTCCACTTGATTCTTTAGCATATTGCAATGGCATTAATTCTAACTCTACCTTATCTTTGGAGAACATGGTTTTTGGATGTTCATCCTGGGTTCGAGACTGCCATGTCAAGTTCGCCAAAGCACTAAGGCACATTTCTTTTAAATCTATCCAAAAAAAAAAAAAAAAAAAAAAAAAGGTAAAAGATATACCTGTTAAAACTCAATTTCTACCAACAAGAGTATATTCAATATAATAAGGGTAATGGTTAGTTTCAATTTGACACAATCTAAAACCACCTAACAAGAGTCTCAAAGAGGGACTATCTCCATCAGATTAGGCTGCCCTTAACCATCCAGCTCTGCATTGCAAGTATGAGGTCAGTGTGGCTGGACCCTCTGATGCCTGCTGCTGTGATAACGCATTCTGTGAAGGCATGATGGAATGAACCTGGAACTGTAAACCTCTACAACCTTCTTCCTTTAAGCTGCTTTTGTCAGGGTATTTTATGCTATTACCAGGTAGTGAAACCAAGACAGCAGTCTACAAAATAATGATGGGAGCAGCTAAAAGTAAAGTAATAACTTGATTTGAAATGGGCAACTGCAATTATTCAGAGCTAAATATCAAATTAAATCCAACCAGCTCATAGGCAAACATATCCTAAGTGTGCTAACTCAGATCTCCTCTGTTTTCCATGGGACAATCATCTTTTTAAACTACTCGGGAGTTGTTCTTACTTGCTTGCTTCCGAAGAAAGTAGGTATTCCCACTGTGGTGGCACACATTGCAGTGGAAGCTGTAGTTGGTCATAAAGGGTAGACATGACCTGTGGATGAGCCAGAATATACAGATTAGTGAACCACTCAACACATTTCTATGTCTTCCTTTAAAGGGTGTATTATTACCATTAGTAGTAAGTAGTATGTGTACACATGATGCATGTGTGGGAACATGCCCAGGGTGTACAATGTCCCACCGTGCACAAACCCTGTGACTCAGTACACTTGTTCCAACTTCATACGGTTCTAGGCACCAAATTCAGGTCTCAAGACTTACTCAGGAAGTATATCTCTCACTAGCCTACTGTTTGGCTTTTTCTGAATTAGGACCCTGTTCTAGAGTTAGCTACAGTTCATACAACCTGGAACTTGTGATCCTCCTGCCTCAGACTCATAAGTACTTGAATTACAGTGTGCACAACCAGCTCCACTCAATAAACATTTTCCCCCTTCAAGACAAAGTGTTAAGGTACAGCCCTGGCTGACCTGATATTCAACTATGCAGCCTAGCCTGGCCTCAAAACTAACGAAGACTGGTACAATGACTGGCAGATTCCTGCAATTTTAAGGTCAACTTGGTCTACAAAGGGTACCCCAGGCCATCCAGTGCTATGTAGTTAGAGAGCCATTGATTGCCCTAATAGTTATTCACACTGAGTCCTACTGACCTACTCCACAGAAGAGGAGACCTTTGGCTCTGAATCATAATACAAGTTTAACTCCAGAACAGGTACAGGTTTAGAAATAAGTATTTTTTTCCTCCTGGGAAAAACCATAAGATACCAATTGGGGTGCATTAAAAGCAATGAGAGAGGAAACAAAGTATACTTTAGACATGAAAAGCACTGAGCACCTCAATATTTTTAAGAAATTAAAAACATTTCTCTCCAGTGATGGTGATCCACCCAGGGTTTTGCACATAGTAGGCAAATACACTACAAATGAACACTACATCTTCAAATGTTCATAATAGGCCTTGCCCACTGTAAATACCAAACCCAAAATACACAAAATATATTGTCTCAAATTTAATTACATAATCCCTTCTAATTGCACAGACTTGTTTCCCAATCAGCTTGTAAGTTCAAAAGCAAGGGCAGTGCCCACATACATACCTAATAAGGCTCCCATCTCGATACTTAAAAATATGCTGAAGGAATGGAAACAATTCTCCAGTCAGCATACTGGTCACTGAATAGGGTTAGAGTGAGCATAAAACAGTACTCACTGATTTGGGGGGTGGGTATACTTAAAAATAATTGTCAATTTTTTTTAGATTAAAATATGATTATCTAATTTTCCCTTCCATCCCTGGAACTGGGGTTCCTTGACCATGCTGAGCTGCCATATGCATTCTGGGAATCAAACCCAAACCTTTGGCAGAGCAACCAGTGCTCTTAACTGCCAAGCCATCTCTCCAGAACTGTGCTGAAATTTTATGAAGCACTCTCTGTAAGTCCATGAAATGTACTCACGACGTGTCTATTCCAAAGGTGTCAGCCGTGAACCATTTTGTACATATTCCACATTGCAACTCGACCTCTCCCAACTGCCGCCCATTCTCCTCATCCACAGAGCCCACCTGGGTATCCATCACTTCCGAAGTATCTCCAGCACCTTCCTGGAGCCACAGAGCAATAAGAGAATCAAACGGCCTGACTGACTACATATTAAATAGATTAAAATTTTTAAAGCAAGATCTAGTTTGCCTTCCAAAGGCCAAAAAAAAAAAAAAAAAAAAAACAAAAAACAAAAAACAAAAAAACTCACCAAAGTATCTTTTCCATTAGAAGATTCTGTCTCCAGACCACTTACATCAACCAAGTTTGCATCCCTATAAGGAAAACACAAATACTAAAATGCCTATTCCAAAACAAACAACCACTGATCTAAATACTGACGGACTTCCTACTTGTATGTCTTTTCTGGCTAAGCACGTCCTCAACTGGATGCCCAAGAAAACAATCCAAGTATTAGGAGGGAGGTTATCAAGACAAACGTGTTCACAGCTTAAGAGTTCGTCCTGCGGGAGCGGGAAGTCTTTCCTTCCTAGGTTGTTTCAGGAACTAGTATTGGAAGAGTGGCCAGCAAAGTCTTACAAGGTGCAAGGGCGGGAGAGAGGAAAACACGCTTGGCTCACACTGGTGCTGATGGAAGTGAGTCTGGGGCGCAGTTCGGAGCCGACCCGCCAAGGAGCTAGCTGGGTTTCGGAGGATACTGAGCAGGCTGAGCCGTTGGCGGGAGGGCCTGGGTCTGGAGGGCCGCACGAAGCGGCGCGAGCCCCGCGGTTCCACAAGGGGCGGGCCCTCGCGCGTTCTCGTGCGCTGCAGATGTCTTACCCACTTTCAGCCTCTCCAGAGTTGGGCTCCGCTCCCGGAGCTGCAGACGGCCCCTCTCCAGCCCCAGCAGCCACCGGCTCCGTCTCTCGGTCTTCTGCCGTTGTGGAATTTGCAGGAGCTCCTGCACCAGGGCCGGAGCCCACTCCAGAGCCAGGACCTGCTCCAGTCGTCGCCATTGCTGCTACTTGCCAAGCTCTCGCGAGAGTACAACTGTGCAGTGAACTGTCGCCAGGCAGGGCGCTCTTAAAGTGGTAAAGACCTGTTGTTGAGCCCACCTCTCACCAGTGAATTAAACACTTTGAGCCCGCCGCTTTAAGGTCAGAAAAAGCAGGGCGCGACTCGGACTACTCAGGTTTGAAGGAAGCCGGTTACTAGGTCTGTCATTTGCTTTCCTCTAGGGTTTACGTTATTAAAAACCATCTGCTCATTTTCATGGCTGGGAGTGGAAATCACTGCGAATATGAGGATTTGAGAGTCCCCTTTACACTGTGCCGAGCAAACGATCATACTAAGACGTAGGAAACTTCCAAACGACAACAAACCAGCACCCTTTGGCTCACACCTGTTGTGAGCTTCTGTAACTTAGTGGTTGGCCGCTGAGAGCCCTTTTCCAAATGGCTTTTGGAGAGACTATAGATACAGAGCCTTGATTCCAGAACCCGAGGTAGTTGGTGGAAAGAACGTTAGGGAAACAACTGGCCAGAGGCGGCTAGAAATACTATGTATGCACTCTAGGAGCACAACGAGCTAGATCAAGGAAGAAAAATAAAACCCGAGGGGAGAATCTGCTACCAGAGAACAGAGTTCGGCCGGGTTTGATGCTTAGCGAAAAGAAGGGCAGAAACTGATAGTTAAAACCCTGGAGTGAGTGGGAAGCATATGGTCTCCACTTCTGTGGTGACAAACTGCCCCACCCCCGACGTGTGCACACACGCTTTATAAGATGTGTGGGCATGCATATACCATGGTGCGCTGGACAGGTAAGAGGACAACAGTGTGAGAACAGTCTTTTCTTTCACTATGTGAGTTCTAAAATCCAGCTCAAGCTTGGCAGCAAGTTCCTTTACCCACTGAACCACCTCACTAACCATGCATTTTCTTTTTTTAAAGTTAGAGTACATTTTAGTAGAGCCTAGATCTAAAACAAACACACTTAAGGATTAGATCACTGTGACTTTCCAGTGCCACCACGAACAAGCAAGAACAGGACTTTATTTTGATTGAGGGATTCAAAGAGGTAGAGTTCATGATGGCGGAGATGTGGCAGCAGGCAATGGGAATGGTGACTGTAAGGTAAGACTAAATAAAAGCTTGCATTCTCTACCAGAATCGCCAAGCACAGTGAGGGAGAACTTCAAGGAAGCAGCTCTACTTTTTACTTGTAACATACTTCCTCCAGCAAAGGTTCACCTCCTAAGCCTCCTCAAACATCATATTGACTGGGACTAAAGTGTTCTGATCCCCAAAACTGTGGGGGACACTTCTCATTCAAACCATTGATCATATTCCTTCAAAAGTAAACTCTCTCTAAAAGGAGCATGGGTTGGGAACGATGCCTTAACGTGCAGAACTAGGCATACAGTTCTGAGTCTATAATCTCAGAACTATGGAAGTTCAAGATCATCTCTGGCTATATAAAGAGCTCGAGGCCTACAATATACAAGATTTCTGTGTTAGAAGACCAAAGAAGGGTGTTTTAGTATTATATCTATTAATGAAAATTAAAGAGGGTAACTTTAAAGCAAAAATAATAGAGCCATAATAGATTTGGGAATGTGGCTCAGTAGGAGAGCACTTGCCGATTATGCTTGAGGCTCTGGGTTCAATCCCCATCACAGAAATGGCGGCTTACTGTAAACAGCCACTAAATTGTTCCACATACACATCTTGAGCCACTGACAAATTTTTAAGTGGTGTCCCCAGGGTGATAGCACATCCTATCAACAAAGAGATGCTTACCCCAAAAACAGCATGTATGAAGCACTTTCCCTGTGAGTCACAACCATCTTGAGGTAGAGCCTATTCATCTTTCAGTATTGTGTGAATGGGGACTTAAGGTTTCTTTTTTATAATGTAAGAATATTTAACTAAAATAGTTACATTATTTCCTCCCTCCAACCCCTCCCATTCTCCTCTTACTCTCTCAAATTCATGACTTTTTATTATCATTATTATCTTAAACGTAGTAAATATATTTGTGCATAAAATATATAAATATGTTGTTTGTGCTGATTTCAGGGCTGCCCACTTGGTATTATATAACCTCCTCGGAAAGACTAACTTTCCTCCTTTCACAAGCTGTTAGTGGTCTGTAATTGTCTAGCGGCAAGGCCCCTGAGATTTCCCCCTTCCATGTTAATATATGTCTATTGGGACTGCCATCGTTTGGATCATGTTTAGGCAGCCATATTGTTGTGGTATCATTCCTAGTAGCCATAATCTCACAGCAGACTTCCCAGTACTCTGGCTGGTACAGCATTTCTATCCTCATCTCCCTCAATGTTTTCTGAACCTTAGGTGTGTTGTTAGAGATGTATCCACTGGGACTGGGTACCCCACAGTTAACCAATCTCTGCAATTAGCTGATAACCCCTGATTAAAATTTTTGAAAACTGAATGCAGATATTCATTAAAAAGATCATCTACCACCACCATGTTGGCTTTATCCAAGAGATGCCAGAATGGTTCAATATATGAAGTCAATAAATAGATGGATTTAAAGATTGAAATCAAACGACCATCTCATGTGATTGCAGAAAAACCTTTGCCAAAATCCAACATGCCTTCATGATATATGTCAGAGACAGACAGACAGACACTGAAGAGGAAGAACCTCAGCATTATGGAAGCTGTATATGACAAACCTATAGCCAAAAGTTCAGAGGGGGAAACCACAGTGTTCCTGGCATCAGGTCAGTAACGGTCATAAAGGCTGATAATCATTCTGCAGTGTACAGTCCCCAACAGTGTTCCTCTACTCTAAATGCTAACAGGACCTAGAATGAGGAACCCTAATCAACAATGAGGACTGTGTTCAGAGCACGGACAACTTGCTAGTGGCTACATCGCTGAAAAATAATTACTTCCCTTATTATAGCAACCATTAATTATCAATACTCCTGAGCCCTTTCCCCATCCAAGATAAAATGTTAACAAGACCCCATCTTATGCAAGTAATCACAACTGCTGTAAGTTTATGAGTACAATAGTCATTCCATGGACAGAAGACAGTGGTGCTCGCCGGGTGGGTGCTGGGAGGTGGTAGGTCATATACATGTCTCACCAAAGCTAAGTGCTCACCCAACACTTAGTCTTAGCACTGGCCTATGAGTCTCTGCATTAATCACTGCAAAGAGAAAGCTTCTCTGGCAAAAGGCTAAGAGCAGCATCAAGTGCTCTAAACAAACACTCAGAAGGCAGTCTGATGACACGTACATTTACCGAAAGAACAGTAGTATGTCCCCCATCCCTTAGGGTTGTGGGATTCTGATTAAAGAGACATTGAGGTTTCTTCAAGAAAATAGCTTTGAATAATGTTAGCAGATTCAGCCAAACATTTGTGCAAAAGAACCAAGAACCTGAGAGACCCTTGGTAAAAACCACCCTACCTCCCAAGGCTCAGGAGTCCCTGTGGAAGAGGGGTTGGAAAGAGGTGAATGAGTACAAGGAAGATGTGCCTTCAGGATGCCACAGGGCAGCTGCACATAAGAACACATAAGAACACTTGAAAGCCAAGCCATCCCAAATCCTCATATGGAGGGGGAGGGTGGGCATGAAGCCCCACCCCTAGATGATGAGCTTTTCCCAATTGATTTCTGGGAGAAGTGGAGTCAGTTTTCTATTGCAGGGCTTTCGGGATCCTGCTTGTGGTCTGATGAGACAGATACAGAGACATCTATCTAGTTTAAGGCTGTTGGCCTTTTTGCTGAGGCAGTCTCTTAGCAGGTACAGGAGGAGGTACAGATGTCCCATCTAGGTCTGGACATTCTGATCTCTCTTGTTCTCTGTACGTTGACCAGGTGTAGGTCTCTGTTAATACCATTTACTGTAGATAGTCCCTGATGCTGGTAGAGATGCATTTATACTATAAGTCATAAGGAGTTGGCTAAATACCACGTCCATTCAGCAGAATAAACGTAGGAGGTTCTCTTCTATGGCGGATGACCTGTCTAGTCACAGGTTCTTGACTTGACAATAGTACCAGGTATGGGTTTCATCTTGTAGACTAGGACAAACCAGAAAGTGATTGGTTACCCCATGGTGTTCACACCACTATGGTACTAGTGGGCATGTCTTGCCAGGCTAGTCCTGTAGCTCAGGGTTCACAGCTGCATATAATTGATGGTTATTTTCTCTCTGATAGCTTACATTATACACTGTAGCAGCAGGAAAGCTAGCAAGTAGAAACAGAGTTTCTAAGTCACCTCAAACTTGATATCTCCCCTTCTATGATGCAAGCAGGTGGTTTCTTCAGCAAAAGTGTCTTACCATCAAGTTCTGGAGGGTAACCACTCTATTGGCAATAGTTCCTCCCTCCCTTCCTCTTTATTTATTTAGACAGGGTCTTACTGTGTAGCTCTGGTTGGCCTACAACCCATTCTGTAGACCAGGCGGGCTTGGAATTCTCAGGGATAGGCCTGCACCTACCTCTTAAGGGCTGGGATAAAAAGTGTGCACCATGCCAGGATTGCTTATTGCTTTGCAAGAAGGTCTACCGTCAGCCTTGCTGTAGAGCCACAGATGACCTTGAACTTTCCACTTCCACGGGTTAGTTACAAGCATATGATGCCATTCCTGCTTGGACGTGGTTCAAACCCAGGGCTTCATGAACACCAGGCAGGCTCTTTGCCAATGGAACTCCATCCCTAGTCCCACTTACACGCTCCTAATTTTAAAATTACACCTACTGAGTGTGTGGCAGCACACACTTGGAGTCAGGATACCTTTGGGAGTCAGTTCTCTCCTGTGGGTTTGGGCTTTGGTGGCAAGTTCCTCAGACCCAATGGGCCGCCTCCCCAGTCCCATGTTACAGCATGTACTGATGATAAAATATCAAGGGGACAAAAAGGGCTTAGTTGTCTGAAAGAAAATGGGAAATGATGCCCAGACAACATACTGTTGAAAATATTAAATGGTGAATGTCAAGGAAGTAAAAAATAATAACAGTATAAGCAGAAGCAGTCTGAATACATGACGTGGACATGTCTGACCTTATTTTCCAAATAGCTACAAGCCTCCCTACGAATGTGCTCACATGTAGGTACATAATTGATCACAGAATCAAACGCATGTGTGTATGATAAGCACATGAATGAGGCCAGAGATATTGAATGTCTTGAACCCGGAGTTCTAGGGAGTTGTGTGAGCAACCAGACGTAGGCGCTGGGAACCAAACGTAGGTCCTCTAAGCCATTCCTCCAGCTCTGAAAATGATTCCTCACTACCTCTCCTTCCCTCTTTTCTTTCTCCATTTTGAAAAGGACTGCAAAACTTACTGGCATCTTTTCTATTAGAGGCCACTTTAGCCTCAGAGTCCCCATCTCTAAGCTGAATTCTAAGGAACAGCTAAATTCCCAGAAACAGCTTCTGTCCCCAGGTGCCCCATATGAATTTAAACCACAGTAACTCATCCTATGCTTTGTTGCTTAGCACCCAGTCAAGATTGAAATCCAGTAGCTGCTTAAGCGGTTCTGATTGGCATCCAGGCCAAGTTATCAGGAAGCCATATGAGGTATTTGACTGGTAACAACTGACTTAAGATGCCAGGTGTGAAAGAGTTGGGAATATCCAACATGCATGTCAGATTGGTAGCCACTACCCTTGACCTTACCCCTCCTGGTTTTTTGTTTGTTTGTTTTTGCTTTAAAAAGTTGATCAGTCTTCAGCCAGAGACTCCTGTGGTTGAATTAGGGAAAAACTGGAAGAAGCTGAGGAGGGTGACCCCAAAGACCAGCAGTCTCAATTAACCTGAACCCCTGAGATCTCTCAAGACACTCAGCCACCAACCAGGCAGCATACATTAGCTGATATGAGGCCCCCAACATGTTTACAGCAGAGGACTGACTGGTCCAGACTCAGTGAGAAAAGAGGCATCTAACACTAGAGAGACTTAAGGCCTCAGGGACTGGGAACACAGGGTGGAGTGGGGTGAGGAAGGTGGGGACATCCTCTTGCAGAGCGGAGAGGAAGTATGGGATAGTGAGCGGTTGGGTTCGGACCAAGAGGGAGGGAGCAGCTCTACTAAAAAGAGAGATTAAAGAATTAAAAAAAAAAAAAAAAAAAAAAGTTGCTGTTTTGTCCCCGCTGACATGGTTTAGATCCTGGACCCTGCCATCTTCCTGATATATTAACTATCACCTTTTTGAATAAAGAAACTTGTTGGTTCTAATTTGGTTTTCATGGTGTATTATTCCCAATCTCGGACCCTAACATTTTATTAAATTACATTTTAAATGAATTGTGTGTGTGTGTGTGTGTGTACACGTGAGCGCCAGGGGTGTGGGTGTGGATGTGTGGGGAAAGGGGAGGGGAAGGGGGAGGGGGACGGAGTCGGCCACAGGGCAAATGTGAAGGTCAGAGAACAAAGTTTAGGAATTGGCCCTTGAGTATTAACTGAGGTCCTCCGGTTTTCTGGCAGGTCCTTTACTTGTTGAGTTATTTCATTTCACGGGCCTTCTTTATTCCTTTCTTAAAATCATCACATTTATTTCTTATGTATTTGCGTGCGTGTGCATGCGCATGTGCGTGCGTGGGGGGGGAGTAGGGTGGGGTGGGAGAGGCACTGCAAACGTGGCGGTCAGAAGACGATTTGCAGCCCCTGGTTCTCTTCCCACTGTATGGGTCTAGGGATTGAATTCAAGTGTTCAGCCTTGGCATCATCTTACCAGCTCACTTTTTATTTTCTCTCCTCTTTTCTCTTTTGTAGAAGTACAGTTTTTTTTTGTTTTGTTTTGTTTTTTTTTTTTATGCCTGCTCTTGTTCCCAAATAACAATACAGAGGCCGTTACATTTTTAAATAAGGCTCTTGCACTACATGTGGGCAAAGTCTGATCTATTCAAACCTGGCTATGATGGCCTGGCCTACTTCCCAGTCACTTCCCAGCCACTGTGGCGTTACCTGCCATCTTGGTCTCGTCCTGGCCTCCGTCTTCAACCGCGTCCCAATGGCGACTCTCTCCTGAAGATCTCCCTTCTCTTTCCACCTGGGACCTGCCTCACTGGGATCGGAAGTCCCGCCTCTCCCTCTCCTGCCCAGCCACTGGCGGATCAGCTCTTTATTAACCAATCAGAGGTGATGGAAAACAACTTTCCGCACTAGGTTGAGACAGGAGATAGTTGACTACCTCTCCCAGAGCAGTTATCAACATCTGAATACTCAGGGCACAAAACCATCCCCCACAACACCTCTCTTCTCTCCTCCTCGCCCCTCCCACCTCTTTCCCTCCCCCTCCAGTCCCTTCCTCTCCTCTCTTTTCATCTCTCCTCTGCCCCCTACTTCCTTTTTAGAAACAGGTCTCACCTCTTATTTCAGGCTGGCTTCAAACTCATGATCCTCTAACCTCAGTACCACACTTACTTAGCATAACATCTTTTCTCACACTTAGTGTTAAATACGCTCTTTAAAACATGGAATGCCGGCAATAAGTCTACCAAGCAATCATTGTGATTGACATATAATAAAACTATGAAATTAAGAAGACTCTTTAGACCTTGCTCAGTGACTGGACAGAAGGTTCTAGACTGGTGCTCAGAGATCCTAACAACAATAGTGTTAATGCTGCCACAGCCCAATGGAGGGTTGTAGTAGAAATGACAGAAGAACTTAGAGGACAGTTCAGGAAATGCCTTCTTTGTCTCCAGGAGATAGTGTGCTACACAAGTTGGTAAGACTGGGCTCCAGAGGAGCACGTATTTCCCCAGATTCTTATCACCTCATGTCAGAACAACCAGGACTACAGTGAGACAGGCTCAGCACCGGAGATTAAAACTCCACCTGTCACTCATACAAATGGTAAGGCATGACATTTCTTACAGCTTTGAAATAAAGACTTAGGGGACTGGAGAGATGGCTCAGTGGTTAAGACCACTAACTGCTCTTCTAGAGGTCCTGAGTTCAAATCCCAGCAACCACATGGTGACTCACAACCATCTGTAATGAGATCTGATGCCCTCTTCTGGTGTGTCTGAAGACAGCTACAGTATATATAATAAATTAATAAATCTTTAAGAAATAGAGACTTAAAGGGGAGTCATCTCTTTCTAAACTCTGTTGAACCAGAGGTTTTACTGACAGAGCAGAGATAAAAAACAAAAAAAGAGAAGGATTAGACAAGGAATAGATGAGGGGCCGGTTTGATGGTTTCAAGCAACCAATCACATTACAGTAGAAGCATTTATATAGAAACACCCATACTCTGCCAGGAGCCATTTTTACTTCATAAACAAAAATACATACATGTACACACACACACACACACACACACACATATGGTTTAAAAACATAAATGATTCTTTGAAATGTATATATTTTGGTGTTTTTTAAAGATTTATTTATTTATTTCATGTATATGAGTACACTGCCACTTTCTTCAGACACACCAGAAGAGGGCATCAGATCCTTGTTACAGATGGTTGTGAGCCACCATGTGGTTGCTGGGAATTGAACTCAGGACCTCTGGAAGAGCAGTCAGTGCTCTTAACTGCTGAGTCATCTCCCCAGCCCATTTTTGGTGTTCTTAGCTATACATATTTAAATAATCAATTATCATCCAACAACACACCTACCATTTTATACCCGGTGTGTAGGTGTGTGCATGTAACAGTGTATGTGTGTCCAGAACACCAGATTCTACTTTGTTTTAGTATAATTTTGCAAATATATCTCCATATTGCTAACCAGTCTTCATGTTACTTAGGTACTTCATGTACCTTAGATATTTAGATGAATTTAGTGTTTATCCACAAGTTTTTAAAAGAATAAACAAAATCTGCATCTTTAAGGATTCCTTTTTTTTTTTTCTGAAACTTTTGAAAATGTAATATGATCTCAGAAAGTTGGAGAACCAGTTCTGAGATTTGGTGACATAATTCACCGAAAACAAAATTGGAAGTTGCTTGACTAAACAAGCCAAATGAAATTGGTAGCTGCTAGTCCTTGCCGCAGAGAGAATTCCTCAAGGTCTCAGAAGTGATGGTGGTGTCCAGAACCCTCATCTACTGACTCCCCTTGGTAGTCCCTACCATTCTCCATCAGTTGACTGCAGTCAGTGAGTTTCACCAGAGTGGTTAGGGACTCTTGCTTTTTGAGCTTCTCATTGGCTTTCACATCAGATCTCGAGGTGATGTAATACAAGGAAGTGTGTCTCCTGGGACTGTTGCCAGGTGACCATGACATCATAGACTAGCCCAACAGTGTCGTCTCAAGATGTTTAAAACATTGCTAGACAATTTAAATAAGAAAGAATTGACTGAAACGTCATGTACGATTGAAATCCAAGTAGCGTTTATTCTCACATCCTTGGCGACTTTCTTCGGGGGACTCATCATCTTGTTCATTATCAGAATCACCGTGAAATTATCAAGAAACTGGAGAAACATCAAGGGGCCAAGAGGGATCTTGGTCAGTTTCCTTGTCTGGGACACCGTGTGTGAAGATTGGCAAAGCTTGTTGACCATGTATGATGATGGATGTACTAGAGTCTGTTCTGAAAAAAGAAAACAAACAAAAAACCCTTCCACGAACATTGACTACAACCCTGTTTCAAATCTTTAAAAAGACAGTTAAGGTCAAATGTGGTACTTTATGGATTAATCCCAGCATTTAAGGCAGGAGGATTGATGTGAGTTTCAGGTCAAACTAGGCTACATGGAGAGAGGAGACCCTCTATGCAGAGAGAGAGAGAGAGAGAGAGAGAGAGAGAGAGAGAGAGAGAGAGAGAGAGAGAGAGATTGAGAGAATGTATATGTAATGTATAAATATATAAATAAATTACATATATATCTAGATAGATATAGGTATAGATATATATTTTAGAGAAGAACATAATGGTCTACATAGCATATCATTCCAGGCCAACCAAAGCTACAAAGAGAGATCATCTCTACTGTGAACTTGAGATCAGCATGGGCTACATGAGATCCTGTTACAGAGGGAGAGAGTTTTGTTAACAACTTTAAGGGAGCCGCAAAGGCACAGACAACAACGTAGCCTTACCTTTCAATAGTCTTTCTGCATGATTCCTTTGTGTTCATATGCAAACATTGCTCTTGCGTGTTACCTACACCAGACACAAACACGTAGTAGGCATTTTCTTGTAGTGTAGCTTTGCAAAGGTTGATGTTGACTGCTGGTAAATAATGATAACAGGAACAGACGATGCTTTATGAAGATGACGTATTAATAGTTTGAAACATCTCTTTTCAATTCGACATGGCTTCTATTTTTGTTGTTTGTTTTGAGACAGGGTCTTATCACGCAGCCCTGGATGGCCTAGGACATGATATGTAGACCAGGCTGACTTCTAACTATGTAGACCAGGCTGGCCTTTTAACTCATCTGCCTTTGCCTCCTGATTGCTGGGATTAAAAGCATATGCCACCACAATTGGCATAGTGGAAGAATTTCCTTAAGCTCTCTACAATTTGTTTTAATTTTTTACTTCTTAGACTTTGTTTCTTCCTGGAATAGATCATAGTAGGGCTTTTTTTTTTTTTTTTTTTTTTTTTTTTTTTTTGGTAATAGAATACTTTTTGCCTGTGCTTCATAATTAATATGTGGATTTCGTTTAAATATGTCTTTAATGTTAAAGTGGCATAAATTAACATAGTCTGAAAAAAGAGCAAAAAGTTAATGTTATTTGCAGTATAGTCTTTATATTTCTGTATTTGAGACTATTTGAGAATATCTAATCTTGAAGTTCATAGATTTTATTGATAAGCCAGTTTACTCTGTAACTGTCTCTACTTCAGAGACTTTAAGCAGGGTTAGCGTCATGGCTCAGTGTTTCAGAGCACTGGCTGCCCTTCCAGAGGACCTGGGTTCAATTCCCAGCAACCACATGGTGGCTCACAGCCATCTACATTTCCAGTTCCATGGGATCTGATGCCTTCTCTTGGCTTCCCTGGGCACTGGGCATATACACATTACACAGATGTAACATTCAGGCCAAGTGCACCCTTATATAAAGTAAAAATAAATAAAGCCTTAAAAACAGGACTTTAAACAATGTCATGTTTAAAACTATTGGGGAAAGAATTATGAGACTGCGGATTAAATGGACTAAGCACCCCCCACCCCGTGTGCCCCGTGTTTGTGTGTGTGTGTGTGGTTAATGTTTGTGTAGAGTTTGTAGTATTTAGAAATCTCTTTAGAAAATGTTTTGTCTTCATAGTGTTTATTTCCTGAGTTGAACAAGGTAGATTTCTGATTAATACCAAGACAGGCACCTGAAGCCCCTCCCTCAACCTGAAGACACTACAGCTCACTTGTCCATTCTTTCTTTTTCTTCTCCCTTGTCACAGGAAGTATTGTCATCACGCAGAAACGAGGCCAATCCTTTGAGGAAACTTTACTTTCATGGGGTTTTCCGAGAGCGTATCGAAATGCTGCTTTCTGCGCAGACCTTCGTGGGGCAAGTGCTGGTGAGTCCCCATTCACCGTTCTGTTCTGATGGGGATGAACTGTAGCCAGGAACTTGGTCATAGCCCCCCACCCTGGGTTAACCACATAAGTAGCCGCTTCCGTGGGGGGGGGGTCTTACCCACATCAAGCCCTGCGTGTAGCAATCCCTCATAGCCATCCCACTTTACTTTTCTCCAAGTGAGTAACATTATTAGAGTTTATTCGTACCGTCGGCCTCTCTGCTAGGAGAGGGTTATTAGTACAGAGTTGTGTGCATTACAGATAGTTGGAGGCCTGGACATGAGCACTAGGAAACCATCTATTGTATGCCTCGCTTTCCCTGTAGAGGAGAGGGCCTTAGATTAGGTGGCTCGTTTTTCTTATTTTCTGAAAAGAAAGTTATAGCTCAAGGATGACTGTAGAAGATATGAGAAATACGTCATTGTCTAGTACACCATCACCTTTTATGACTATTGATTGGATTTTGAAAGAGTATATATTGTTTGATACCCATGCAATACTGACTGGGTTATATGACATTTTAAATTTTTTGTATTGGTTTCTTGGTGAATTTCACATCATGTACCCCAATCTCAGTCATCTCTCTCTCCCCTCGTACCCACCCCCTACCCTAGCAATCTTCCCCACAACAAAGGAAAAAAAATCCTGTTGTGGAAGCTGTGGTGTGTCTCCGGGTGTCCTTGTGTCCACACGTGTTCAGTTGCAAATGTTCGGTACAATGCTTTGTCAGTCTGGCAGACCTCTGGCTTCTGCTCCTCTGTCAATACTGGGACCTCACTGGGACTCCTCTCAGATATCCAGAGGTTGCCCTGTGTCACGGAGATCCTGAAGTTTGGGATCTGTGAGACAGGCCCCTTTCTGAATTCCAGCAGTTTATCAATGAAACAGATGTTGGGGTGGGGCAATTCAAAGCCTTGGGGCTGGCTCACCCTGATGCCAAGGCCAGCTCTACCCTGCTGCCCAGGTGAGGTGCAGGGCCCTGCTATCGCCGGTGTTGCAGCTGGTGAGGGACAAGCGCATACTTTGTTTTTAATTTACCAGGATCTTTCAATGGATGCTGACAGGCCAAGTAGGCACAGAGGTGAAAATTATTCTGGTGACAATTAGCTCAAGGCCACGTGCACAAGGAAGCAAACATAAATGGCCTCGAGAAATGAAATGAGTTAAGTACGGGTTAAACATGTCTACATCAAAACTCTTCATTAAGTTCATAAAGATGGGTCTTTATCTATAGATGGATTGATTGGTCTAGGAAAGGATCTGGTGCCAGAAAAACCTCTGACTGAATAGACAGAGCAGAGGTCACCAGACTAGTAAGCTTGCTCACTGCTAACCTTCTGGGTAGATAACAACTATACCATCTTCCCTTGAAAGAACAGCCTTGTGACTGCTACATTCCAGGTCCACCAAAGACCTGCATGCCTCCTGCAGAGAGGCCACCATGAGCCTAACCAGTGAGTAAGTAAAAACATCCATCACCACAAACAAGAGAAAAGAATATGAGGCCCACCCAGTAAGATGGGGGGCAGAGTCAAGGGGTGAATACCCTATAAGGCTGATTAGGACATCATGATTTTAGAGACTTGAAATGCAGAGACGAAATTATCATGGTCCTCCACACCTGTCCTTACATCCTTTTTGACTCAAGGAAAACTTTTTTTTTCAACTTTATTTTTTTTTAAAAAAAGAGGGATACATATACAGGTGTACCACACTCTGAGAGGGTGTTATACATTTATTTTTTTTCCTAAGAAGGACTAAGGCTTTCATTTTTTTTTTTTTTGGCCTTTGTTTTTTTTTGAGCTTCATATAACCTATGAGTTGTTTCTAGGGTGTTCAGCGCGTTCTGGGGTTAGTATACAATTATCAGTGACTGCATATTATGTCTGTTCTTTTGTGACTGGGTTACCTCACTCAGGATGATATTCTCTAGATGCATCAATTTTCTTAGGAATTTCATAAAGTCGTTGTTTCTGATAGCTGAATAGTACTCCATAATAAATATACCACAATTTTTGTATCCATTCATCTACTGAAGAACATCTGAGTTCTTTCCAGTTTCTGGCTATTATAAATAGGGCCGCTATGAACATTGTGGTGCATGTGTCTTTATTATAAGTTGGAGCGTCTCTGGGGTATATGCCCAGAAGTGGAATAACTGGGTCTTCAGGTAGTACTATGTCCAATTTTCTGAGGAACCACAAGACTGATTTCCAGAGTGGTTGTACCAGTTTACAACCCCACCAAAGATGGAGGAGTGTTCCTCTTTCTCTGCATCCTCGCCAGCATCTGCTGTCATCTGAGTTTTTGATCTTAGCCATTCTGACTGGTGTGAGGTGGAATCTCAGGGTTGTTTTGATTTGCATTTCCCTGATGACTAAGGATGTCGAGCACTTCCTTAGATGCTTCTCAGCCATTCGATATTCCTCAATTGAGAATTTTTTGTTTAGCTCTGTACCCCATTTTTTTAATAGGATTGTTTGATTCTCTGGTGTCTAACTTCTTGAGTTCTTTGTATACCTTGAATATTAGGCCTCTATCAGATGTGGGGTTGGTAAAGATCTTTTCCCAATCTGTTGGCTGCCGTTTTGTTTTCTTGACAGTGTCCTTAGCCTTACATAAACTTTGCAATCTCATTAAGTCCCATTTGTCGATCTTTGACCTTAGAGCACAAGCCATTGGTGTTCTGTTCAGGAAATTTTCCCATGTGCCTATGTGTTCTAAGGTTTTCCCTACTTTCTCATCTAATAGTTTCAGTGTACCTGGTTTAATGTGGAGATCTTTGATCCACTTACACTTGAGCTTTGTACAAGGAGATAAGAAAGAGTCTATTTTCATTCTTCTGCATGCTGAGTGCCAGTTGAACCAACACCATTTGTTGAAGAGGCTGTCCTTTTTCCATTGAATGTTTACAACCCCTTTGTCAAAAATCAAGTGACCATATGTGTGAGGGTTCATTTCTGAATCTTCTATTCTATTCCATTCATCAATGTGCCTATCTCTGTACCGGTACCATGCGATTTTTAACACAATTGCCTTGTAATATAGCTTGAGACCAGGAATGGTGATTCCCACAGATGGTTTTTTGTTGTTGTTGAGGGTGGATTTTGATATTCTAGGTTTTTTGTTATTCCAGATGAATTTGCACATTGCTCTTTCCAACTCTATGAAGAATTGAGTTGGAATTTTGATGGGGATTGCATTGAATCTGTAGGTTGCTTTTGGTAAGATGGCCATTTTTACAATGTTGATCCTTCCAGTCCATGAGCATGGGAGATCATTCCATCTTCTGAGATCTTCCTTGATTTCCTTCTACAGAGATTTGAAGTTCTTGTCATACAGGTTCTTCACTTGCTTAGTTAGAGTCACACCAAAGTATTTCATATTGCTTGTGACTATTGTGAAGGGTATCTTTTCCCTAATTTCTTTCTCCTCATGTTTGTCCTTTGAATAGAGGAAGGCTACTGATTTGTTTGAGTTAATTTTATATCCAGCCACTTTGCTGAACTTGTTTATCAGCTGTAGAAGTTCTCTGGTGGAATTTTTGGGTCACTTACATATACTATCATGTCATCTGCAAATAGTGATATTTTTACTTCTTCCTTTCCGATTTGTATCCCTTTGATTTCCTTTTGCTGTCTAATTGCTCCAGCCAGGACTTTCAGTACTATGTTGAATAGGTAGTGGGAGAGTGGGCAACCTTTTCTAGTCCCTGATTTTAGTGGGATTGCTTCAAGTTTCTCACCGTTAAGTTTGATGTTGGCTGTTGGTTTGCTGTATATTGCTTTTATTATGTTTAGGTATGGGCCTTGGATTCCTGTTCTTTCCAAGACTTTTAACATGAAGAGATGTTAAATTTTATCAAATGCTTTCTCAGCATCTAGTGAGATGACCACGTGGTTTTTTTCTTTGAGTTTTTTTATATGGTGGATTACATTGATGGATTAAGGAAAACTTTTTGAATGTATTAACATAGCAGATAACTTGCTTTCACCAAGTAAAAAGCTGAGATGTGACCAGACAGCAATCCAAACACTATCTGAGTTAGAAGGGAGCAAACATTTTATTGTAAATAAAATTCTGAATTTTATCATTAAAACTTTATTGAACTAAACATATTTAAAAATCTGTTTGGTGAGACAGGGTCTCATTAGCTACCTCTGGCTGGCCTCTCTATGTAGACCAGGCTGGCCTCAAACTCTCAGAGATCCTCCTGCCTCTGCCTTCTTAGTGCTGGGCTCAAAGGTGTGAACCACCAAGCCAGAGAAAAACCTGGTGGTTTGGAAATTAGAATTACCCGAGAGATGCTTAATTATCTAGAGCCTACCTAAGGGAAATGACAGAGGCTGGCAAAGGTCTCACGCAGGAAAGCACCTTCATCCTGTGCTGCTCTGGGAATGTCTGATTCACACACCAGATCCGGCACAGCTGAAGCACTTACTGCCCTCTCGAAAAACATTTTCCCAGGTCGGGAAATGACCCTAAGGACACACCATGTGCAGTTCAAGTCCAAGCCTGTTATTTATGAGTCCTCATTTCTGTCGTGAAATGAAGCTACATTGCTTCTGACACATGCTAAGCACTTGGTAAACAGTTGCTAAATTCTGAGAGGAGCGGGAAGGGTATCCCACTTATTCTGGAGCTTCTGAAGCGTTTGAGAGTTAAAACAAGTTAAGTACAATGGGCACACATTGACTTACTGAGACCCTTAGCCAACTTTTCTTCAGTGAGTGAGTGAGTGAGTGAGTGAGTGAATGAATGAATGAATGGATACAGGCATAAATGAAGGTGTCAATGCAGCGCTGCCCATACAAAGGGTAAGGTAAGGCAAAACCACTCCTCCTCCCCATTCCCTGAACATAGCAATGTAAACACCTGCCAACATTTACCTCATTTAAGACAGAACGAACAATTCTGTGGGCTTGTTCACTCCACGCCGATGAGACAGACTTGCATCTCGTCTCTGTCCTTTTCTGTTTGCAGGTGATCCTCGTCTTCGTACTGAGCATCGGGTCTCTTGTAATCTATTTCATCAACTCAATGGAGTGAGTAAAAAACCTCTGTCACCCTTGTCTGCCTTATGAGAAACTTAACTGCTTTAGAATTTTCTCTTCAGGGATGTCAAACAGTTTTGCTCTCATGCATGCACACCAGTGCCCCATCACCCCACAGAAGTTAATCAAAATGGTAACCATGTAGTAGCCTTCCAGTAAGTACTAACTCCACTTCTGTGATAAATGCATGCCTTTGACCTGTGTCTTAGTTTACTGCTGTGAACAGACACTGTGACCAAGGCAAGTCTTATAAGGACAACATTTAACTGGGGCTGGCTTACAGGTCCAGAGATTCAGTCCATTATCATCAAGGTGGGAGCATGGCAGCATCCAGGCAGGCATGGTACAGGCAGAGCTGAGAGTTCTACATCTTCATCTGAAGGCTGCTGGTGGAAGGTTGACTTCCAGGCAGCTGGGTGAGAGTCTTAAAGCCCACCCCCACAGTGACACACCTACTCTAAAAGGCCACACCTACTAATAGTGCCACTCCCTGGGCCAAGCATTTACAAATCACCACACCCTGTATCTCTCCACCTCCATTGCTAGAGTTGGGGTAGGGTATACAGTTGCTCTTCAGACTTTCTGGGACGCTAAACCTCCAGTGGTTGTTTCCTCCCATGGAGCCCCTTATTGAAGGTTTTTAGATACCTCTAGAAGTCCTGGGGTATCTCAGAGGCTTTCGTGCTTCTGAGACCTTTCTGAGGTTCTGAGACTTTAACCTTGGATGGATTCTCTTAGGTCATCCCCTTCCTATATCAATCAAGGCTAGGTCAGTGTTTTTGTTTTGTTTTGTTTTTTTAATAAAACTGGTGTGATTTAACCTTCATGCCCAGCCTTTGAGAACTACATTAAATACCCACCTGGGGTAAAATTAAGAATTCCCATTATGTCTTTTAGAAACTAACTTTGAATTTGTTTCAAATCCATTCATTTAATATTGAGTAGCCTTGTCTCAAAGGGGTAGAAAGAGGAAGTGAAAGTTTTGTCTAGATAGATGGGTTTTCAACCAGAAAGGACCATATAACATCTGAGGCTCTGTATCCCCACAAAATTGACTCTATAACAGAGAGGTGGGCCTGAGCTCCATGTATGATCTAGTGACTTTTTTTTTTAATAGTTCCATTCCCAAGAAGGTGTGAACATGAGTCTTGAATGGACCATTTATGTTGAGTATGTGCTTTGCCTACCCCACCTTTATCTCTGCTCTGTTTTTAAAATGTAAAATAGATTTTAAAATGTTTATCATTGCAAAAACGTTCCCATTTCTTTCCAGCCCTGTTCGAAAGTGTTCTTCATATGAAAACAAAATTGTACTTGTGGATTTGAGCTTCAATGCTTTCTTTAGTTTCTATTTTGGGTTGAGGGTAAGTACCTAGGTAAAGCGATAACTACCACACCCCACACTGCAGACAGCAATATAAACAGACCTGTGTGCTCCTTGGTTGCTCAATCTCCCTTGTTTCTCAGGGTCTAAGTGTAGAAGACCTATGCCCCAAGTTATTAACTCGTTAACATGACCCACATCTCCTGTGCTTGAGAGTGTAAGCCTGGCCCAGAATTCTGACACTCCTGGGAATGACTCCATGACTAAACACCCTTTCTGCAATCATCCCTGGCTTCTGGTCTTTCACTGCTGAAGCTTTGCTAAAAGCAGCAGTGAGGAGAAGTTGAACGTCAGTGTTATACTAATGGCATGTCTGTCATCTTACTCTTTGAATTCTTGATTTATTTCTCAAGTGTTTGTAAGTTCTACTTATCTTATTTCATGTGTGTGGTTGTTATGTCTTCATGTATGCCTTGCAAACTTACTTGAGGTGCCACAGATGCCAGAAGAGGATGTTAGATCCCTTGGAACTGAAGTTACAGATGGTTGTGAGTCACCAGAACTGTGTACTGGGAACTGAACCTGCCTGGGGCCTCTGCAAGAGCAGCAAGTGCTTTTATATGTTGAGCTATATCTCCAAATTGAGCATTTGTAATCTAAATTGGGAAGCTCAGAGACACAATGGCCAGGAAGCTTTTTGCAAGCTGTAGCCTTTTCACTGGACACTGCCATGAACCATGTATCTTCACTGATCACATCATAAGCTCTCTATATATGATATACACCTAGATGTATTAAAAAGAACATATATAAGAATTATGACTCATTAATGTATATATTGTATACATCAAGCTCTAGGATCAACTGAGAGCTCAATACTGTTTAAAGTGTGAAGGTTGGGGTCTGCTAAGTAAATTGACTAGATGCTCTTTGATTGAATGCTCATGTCTCTCTCCCTCTCTCTTTTGCTCTGTTTTGGTTGGTTGATAGTTTTTCAGACTGGTCACACCATATAGCTCTGGCTGGCTTGGACCTCTCTTTATAGACCAGGGTGGCCTCAAACTCACAGAAATCTACCTGCTTCTGCCTCCCAACTGCTGGTGTTAAAGGTGTGCATCAGCATGCTCAGCCCAAGGTACCATCTCTTTATGTAATATGTATGCATTTGCATATTCTCACAAAGGTATGTATTTCTACATAGATTAAATAGCATGCAGTTGAATGCTATTTTTATAATTATATAATATTTATATATTTATAATTATTGAAATATAACAAAGTAGGAATTGTCATTCACAGTCCCTTCAAAATTCGAAATGGTAGGCAGAGTGTGGAGAAATAGCTCATTATTTAAGAGCGCTTGATGTTCTGATAGATGACCTGCCGTTCAGTTCCCTGTTCCTACGTGACAGACCCTGGCAGTCATAATTCCAGTTCCAGATGATCTGACACCCGCTTCTGACCTCTGTGGGCACCATGCCTGCTCATGGTGCACATTCTTTTTTTAAAATTTGTTTTATGTAAGTACACTGTACTTACATACACTGTTGTTGTTTTAAGACACACCAGAAGAGGGCATCAAATCCCATTACAGATGGTTGTGAGCCACATGTGGTTGCTGGGAATTGAACTCAGGACCTCTGGCAGAGCAGTCGGTGCTCTTAACCACTGAGCCATCCCTCCAGCCTGTGGTGCACATTCAAACATGCAAGCTAATCTACATACAAAACACACATACATAAAATAATTGAAAAAAAATTAAATCCCAAGGGTAACATAATGTGGGTTGTCTTGTTTTTATTTCAGTTTTGGGCAGCTGAAGACAAGATCAAGTTCTGGTTGGAGATGAATTCAATTGTAGACATTTTTACAATACCACCAACCTTTATTTCTTATTATTTGAAGAGTAATTGGCTAGGTAAGTGTGCCGTGGCAATGGTAATCAGTACCAACATTGTTTTACCCTCAAACTGCTCAACATTCATTTAGAATATTTATCTTTCCAAACACCTCACTGACATTTTGAAGCACTCTCTCTTGCCTGTAGAGCTTTGTACTACATTTGCAGAAACATTTGCTTTGTCTTGTTTTGCTGTGAGATAGAATCTCATTGTGTAGCTCTGGCTAGCTGTGACCTCACAGAGACCTACCTCCTTCTGCCTCTTGAGGGCTCACATATGTCACCACCAGAATGACCAGAAATCATTTCTTGAGCCCAACTTGTAGCAATGCACCTGGTACACAGCAGGTGTCTAATAGTTGTTGGCGAAATAATTATATCTACAATCGGAGGGGTAAGGCTCCAGCCCTACTGTGGGATCTCATATGGACTCTAAAAATGGCCTCCGCTGGTTTCTCAAGGCTGATCTTCACATTCAATATGCTAGGAGTGGGTACTGGTCATTACTTGTGTTTTCTTTAAGGTGGGTGTATCAACAGTGCATGGGCTTTTTAAAAAATCAGTCTTAATAAAATCTTACATTTTATTTGTTTATAAAACTCACACCAATTCTATTTCTTACTGTGGTTAGCAAAAACGAAAAAAACTAGGCTTATTGAAAAGCTAAATAATCTGGAGCTTCATGGACCCATGTAAAGTTTTCTATAAATTCTAACAGAGAGTTGAGTCAAATGAGAAGTGCTTATTACACACAAGGCCAGCTTCTACACGTACATTAGATCTATAGTGCTGTAAGGTGGGTCCTATTGTAGTTCTCATTTTACGGATGAGGAAACTGTGGAAGCAGGTGCCCTAGGTAACATTGGTTAGTACACATCCAGGACCAGGACTTGAACTCCATGTCCTTAAACCATTGCAGCACGTGATGCTGAAGTGTTTCAGGGCGGCACATAGCACAGTGCATGTGTCTCAGTCACATTAGAGCTCAGGCTGCTTCCTCCCGGTTTCTTTGTAGGTTTGAGGTTTCTAAGAGCTCTGCGGTTGCTCGAACTCCCTAAAATCTTACAGATCCTACAAGTCATCAAGACCAGGTAAGTGTGGCACTGTCTGGCATGCTTGCTTGGCAGTTTGGATTACAAAATGAAAGCATGAACTGGTCATTAGGCTCCCATTCCCCCAGGATTCCAGGGCGAAATTCAGAAACTCTGTCAGCATCTGTGGTGCCTGTCACTCCCTCAGCATCTGCGGTGCCTGTCACTCCCTCACTTCCTCATACGTCACTTACCACCCTGGCTGAAAACTGTGCAGTCCTTGTACAAAGACTGTACATCCCTTGTTTTTGCAAAACTACAGTATGTAAGTCGGCTTTGGTTTTAATTCCAGATCTCTCTACTCAAAACAAAACCAAAAAGACCAAAGAAAGCCAGCCAGCCAATACAGAGGCTTTGGTTTTATACATTCGTTATTGAGAATCACCTCTCTCTGTGTGGCTAGGAGAGCTGCTTCTAGAAGCTTGGGATTGTTAAACAAACCCCAGTGCCAGGAGTGGAATAGCTCCCATAGAGCTCCTGGTTGGGATCAGAGACAACCTCCCCCCTCCCCCCAAACAATACAGCCTCTTGTCATTTCTCTCAGATGTCCACAGGAATAGGCAACAAGTTGCTGAAGATACCACACACCTTTGTTACATAATACAGAGAAATCAGCCTGGGAGTAAGCATTCAGCGTCCTCCCTGCTGGCTAGTTCTCACAGTCTCCCTCTGAAGATGCCCCTGAAAGCTACGTGGTAGAAAAGGCAACCACTCTCCCAGTTGTGAACTCTACAGACCACAAGACCAACTTGCCAGACAAGATGGGTGTCTTAGGGTTCCCACTGCTGTGAAGATACATGACCAAGGCGACTCTTATAAAGGGAAACATTTAATTGAGGCTGCTTTCAGGTTCAGAGGTTCAGTCCATTTCATCATGGTGGGAGCATGGCAGCATTCAGGCAGACATGGCGATGCTGGAGGATCTAAGAGTTCTACGGGGGGCAACAGGAGGCCAACAGGAGAAAACTAGGTGACAGCTAGGAGAAGGGTCTCAAATCCCACCCCCTAAGTGACACACTTTCTCCAACAAGGCCACAACTCCTCATAGTGCCACTTCCTGGGCCAAACATATTCAAACCATCACGTGTGCCCACTTGTGCAGCAATGGCATTGCTGTCATGGGCCTAACCAACTGCTCTCTGCTTGCATTTGAGACCTGTACCATGGGAGGGAATCTATGCCTGGTACTGTAAATCTGGTTTAAAAAAACCATGCCAAGGAAGATCGTATGCACTAAGGAGGTCAAAGGGCACATAGACAGAATATTATTATCTCCAAAAGATAATAATAAGAATCTAAACTTCCTCCTTTAAAACATTGCTACACTCCTATTAGAAATATCAAATAGTCTAGGGGCATCTCGACGTTTACTATGCACTGTGAAGAAAACAAGGCTTGAAAGGCTATTTTTGTGTGATAGATGGCCAGGCCAGAAACCAAAGCAATTTCAGCTAAACTCTAAGGTGGTCCTTGACAGACAAAAGCCTCTTTGATACTTTTGCTCCAGTGACTCTGGTATGGGCTCAGCATATGCCAAAAAGCCATCTACTCGGGCCTTATTTTAAAAGTCCACATCTGGACTCCTGCCATTTTGTCCCACTACATTAGACAAAGTTATAACTTTACAAATGGATTGACTGTTGATCCACATTTATTCCTTTAAAACACCAGGCTGATGGGTGATACCATAAAATCTATAACATTCAGAGAAATACACATGGCTTTGGGTGAGTTTCTCAAGCTCATAATGCATACATGAATGACACAGAGGCCCCGAAACCATGTGAACTGAAAGGTGAGGGCAGATTCCCCAGGCAGCGTTGTACCTTCCAATCTGTGGGCCACATGGTGAGCAGAAGGCTGATCCCCAGAGGACTGTGTGTTTGTGTTGATTAAAAACCTGCTTTCAGAGACCTAATAGTTTTTTTTGTCCTTGTTCTCTTAGCAATTCAGTGAAGCTTTCCAAACTGATGTCAATAGTAATCAGTACCTGGTTCACAGCAGCAGGATTTCTTCACCTGGTAAGCAACTCATCATAGCCCTGAATGGTGTTCGCCAATGTGAGCATCCTTGCAGTCCCCAATGGCATCCATCAATGTGAGCATCCTTGTGGTCCCCAATGGCATTCACCAGTGTGAGCGTGTTTGTTGTCTCAAACAGCATCCCCTAGTGTGACCATCCTTTCTTTGAAACTGGAGAGGGACCACACCAGAGGTTCATTTTCTTATTTACACCCTTTTAGTTTTACTTTTTAATTCCTAATTTTTTTCTATCTCCCACTATCAAGATAGCTTTGTTTCCTCTTCCAATATTTCTAAATCTGGTGTTAGTTAAAAATCTCATCGGGTCTAAAGGTCTATGATATATATAAAACATGAGATTTATTGACAAATCTTCCTATAAGGATATAGTCCGTCACGGTGGGGAAGTCGTGGACAGTGAGGCAGCCAGTTGGATTGCACTCAATAAAGAAGCTGCAAGACAAAGGGGCTTGTGCTTAGCTTGCCTTCTTTTATTCTCTGTGGAATTCTAACCAATGAGATGGTACCACCTTGTTCAGATCAATTTGGAAAGTTTATTGTTCCTCAGATGCTAAGGTCATGCGCTCACACTCACTGAAACCCATGCTCAGCTTCCTTACTGGTTTCCCCCATCTTCTTAAAGATGAAAACGGAGGGTGGTTGTGGCTCCAGAATGTAGCTCTAGGTCTTCAGAGCAGGAAGCCCCGCTCTGTAGGGTATTCCAAATCTGGGTTCATGCCACATGCCTCCAGCAGATGTCAGTGCTATTCATGATGGTGGAAATATGGCTTTCTGGTTACCACTGGAAACCCTAGCAGCTCTCTCAGCAGCCACATTCATTTGTTCTTGTCTTTGGACTGAACTGAGGGAAATTGATGCACTGTTTGCCTTCTTCCCTTGTCTTCTATTCACAGACCTTTCCTTTGCCATCTCTCTTTGGACAGGTGGAAAATTCTGGTGATCCCTGGCTCAACGGTAGAAACTCACAGACTATGTCATACTTTGAGTCCATTTATCTGGTGACAGCAACAATGTCAACTGTTGGCTTTGGGGACGTGGTGGCCAAGACATCCCTGGGACGAATATTCATCGTTTTCTTCACCCTTGGGAGCTTGGTGAGGAATACTTTTATTATCTCTTAAATATTAAAAAAGTAACCCATTCAGTTAAAATGGTGAGAAAGCAAAAGATTTGATAGTGAGTGTTGCTTTATTCAGTGCATACGGAGGTGAAAGGACACACAGGCCACATAGTTTCCAAATTGTACACCCTGGAACCTGCCGTGCAGTCACTTAGCTCCTAGGGATGAAGGGAGGTAGATTCTACATTAAATCAAGCAAGCCCATCTTCCTCCATATGTGCTTTTGTGCACATCTCAAATGAGGAACCATTTACTACACCAGCAATTAGTTCCTGGTAAGCTATAGATTAGTTAGTATGTATTCCTGGCTCAAGAATGTATCGAAGGCAAGGAAAGCCTTGCTTCTCATTTTGATCTCTTAAAAAACAGTGTTTTCTGATACATTTAGACATCACCTTAGTCCCTCGGTATTATATGAGAGGGGTTTTTGTTTCTTTGTTTGTCTTTTTTCCAGATAGGGTTTCTCTGTGTATCCCTAGCCATTTTGGAATTCATAGATCTGCCTGCCTCTGCCTCCCAATTGCTGGGATTAAAGATGTGCACCACCATACCCAGCTACCAGGTTTTTGTTTTGTTTTGTTTCTTTTTTTTTTCATTACAGTCTAAACAGTGAAGTCATAATAAGAAAGACATTAGAAACCATCAAGACTTTTATTTTCTAAGATGAAGGAATAAGAGGAGAGCCGTACCCAAGCTGTGTGAATATTCCATGTGGGCTGAGCCCAGAGTGTTTCTTTCTCCATTGTAACTATCCTTAGGCCTAAAGCTGGAAGCATCTAGCTCCACAGAAGCTAATTTTCCAAGATGACTGAGTCAATCTGGCTTCTCTCAGCTTCTCACTGAATTGCCTGGCTTCACCTTATACTAACTCTAGCAATCTGTTTTGATCGTCTGGCTCCTTCTCACTCTGGCTCATTCTGTCTTCACCTGTGTCTAGCTTGCTCCCTCTGTAAGCTTTCTCAGTAGAACTGTCCCAGTAAAACTGCTATAGAACACACCACACACCACAAATCTCTCCCTGTATTGCTCTTAAATAAGCTCTCTTTCCTGTGCAGTTCCCATGAGAGCAGGGTGTATCCTTCCTCTGACTCCTTCTGTCAAATCTGTCTCTGATTCATCACTTTGTCTGCCCCTCAATAGATGACACTTTCAAACATGGCTGCTTCCTTCTACTAACCTTACCTTAGACTTTAGGGATTAAAGGTGTGTACTAAGGGCGTGTCTATATTCTAGCTAGATCATACTGTAATCCAGACAGATCACATAGACCTAGAAGGTCTTTGGACATGAACCCTTGTCAGAGCAGTCTTGTTGCTGGATTAAGATTCCTCTAAAATTAAGGGACAAATTCATAGAATGCTTGGCTAATATTTACATTTATTATTTTGAAAACTGAACATCATTTTGTTAATTGTAATTGAAATTCTAACTCTTAAAAATCTCAGAAATATATGGTCTCTCTTTTTTTTTTTAAACACACCGTTCACTGTTATAGCCTTTCTGCTAGATGAGTGGGTTCTCAACCTGAGACAAAACAAAACCCCTTTGTCAAACCCCTATCTCCAAACATTTATATTATGGTTTATAACAGTAACAAAGTTATAGCTGTGAAGTAGCAACAGAAATAATTTTTATGTTGTGGGTTACCATATACTAAAGGGTCGCAGCATTAGGATGGTTGAAAGACCACAGTGAAAGACAGTATGATTGATGAAAGACAAATATGTATACTTGCCTTTTTCTTTGTAGTCTTGTAATTTTGGGAATATCTTTCAAAAATAATAAGCCCTGAGGATATTTTCTACTGATTATTTTAGATATTATTTGCAAACTACATTCCAGAAATGGTGGAGCTTTTTTCTACCAAGAGGAAATACAAGAAGCCCTACGAAGCAGTCAGAGGAAAGAAGCAAGTAGCTTTTCTAGTATAATTTCTACCATTTAACACCTTTAACCACAGATCTCATTCTACACACACACTGCCTGTCATAGTCACAGACCCGAGAGAATTAATGCATTGCCAAGGTGCTTCATCTGCTGAAGAATTAAAGGGGGGAGGGTTAGAAAGAACACCCTACCAACAGTATGTTCACCACTTAATACAAATTATCACATAGATCTGTTCATGCGAGTATTTAAGTAAGAGAGTGGGGGAAGAGGGGAGATAGAGAGAGAGAGAAAGAGAGAGAGATGACTCATGTGAATGGCAGAATCCTGGAGGCACAGGAGGTAATAAGTCTATCATAAGAGACAAATAACTGACCGTTTTAACAAATGACAGCTTTCCTAGAAATCTTTGTATAATGCAAAGATAATAAGGTGGTAGGAGGCACGCAGTCTATGAGATGAGAAGAAAAACTACAGAACTCGATGCTTCCTTTGTACTTTGTGTTTGTATTGTGAAAATCTAAAGGCTGTATAGGCACAACTCATTGAAAACAAGCTTAAGCTAAGTGCCCTTCTCTATGCCTGACAGGAAGATACAGTCAGATGTCTCAGATTCTGGGGGTCCAGATAGAAAATATTTGAAAACAATTTGCACAAATACTGAAGTCGTATAGACTGCTTCCTCTGCCATTATTCCAGGAACAACACACACTATGATAACTACTCACATAACATTTACATTGCATTACATTTTGCAAGTAATCTAGAGATGGCTTCAAGTAGGCCAGGAGGATGTGTGTAGCTTACCTGCAAGCTTGTGTCATTTTAATTGAGGACATTGAACATCTATAGATTATGTTATTTTGGGGGTTCTTGGAGTCCATTCCCTCGGGTGCCAAGGGAGAGCTGTCCTTTTGTTCCTCAGGTGATCCGCGCTTTCCCATTCTTGCTGCCTAGGTTCATCGTGGTCTGTGGAAACATCACAATTGACAGTGTGACTGCTTTCCTGAGGAATTTCCTCCACCAGAAGGCAGGAGAAATCAATACTGAGATCGTGTTTCTCGGAGAGTAAGTGCGTCAGCATTGCTCAGTGTGGTCTAAATTAATAGTTGAAATAAGTATGGATGGGAATTACACTTGCAAGATATATATAGGCAAATTATCTTTCTAGATGTTTTTCTTCATATCTACTTACATTATATAAGTGACTCCATTATTTGACACTTAGGTACTATGGAAGCTAGCTAGTAGGGATGAAGCTTCCAGAGTCAACATGAGCTTGACTTCTCCCTGTCTCGTGACTCAAGCACATGGTGTCTTCAGCAATAGAATCTTACCTTCGGGTTCTGGAGGGTAACCTCGGACAATGGCCTTTAGCCTGTATTGTTAAGGAAGCCTGCGGGACCCTTTTGATCAATGAGTCAATGAGATAGCCCACAGCGGCATGCCATGTCAGTGGTTTATCATTCTAGTTCTATAGTATAACTTGAAACCAGGTATAGTGGAACTTCTGACATTATGTTTTGTACACAGCTGCCTTGCCTATCCAGAGTCTTTTGCATTTCCATAAAAAAATCTAAGATTCCTTCCTCCCTCTGCCCTGTGAATGAAGCTGGAATTCTGAACTAGATTATATTGAATCTGTAAATTGCTGTTGGTGGTATAGCTAGCTCTTCTATTTGGTTGTTTGGTTGTTTTATTGAGACAGAGCATCTCTATGTAGCCCTTCCCGTCCTGGAACTCACTGTGTACTCCAGGCTGGCCTTTGACTCACAGAGATATACCTGCCTTTGCTTTTCAGATGCTAGGATTAAAGTTGTGTGCTACCACACTAGGCCTAGGATGTATGGGCTATTCCAACCTTGTTGGTTGATTTGGTTTCTTTTGTTTGTTTTGTTGTTGTTGCTTTGTTGTTTTTGTTTTGATTTCTTTTGAGGGTTTTGTGAGAAAGAGGTTGTTTCTGTGATTTATCCTTTAGTGTATCCGTCATTGAGGCTACTGGGAGCTTTTATGTATGTGAATTTTGAACATTGCTAAAAGACTTTATCAGTTTTAGGATCCTTTTTTGTTTTTTTGGGGTTTTTTTGTTTTTTTTTTTTTTTGTTTTTTTTGGTGGTGGTCTTCAGGATCTTTTACATGCATTATATCATCTGCATGCAGGATTCTTTGACCTCTTTCCTATTTTATTCTTTTCAGTTCCCCTCCTCTCTTAACTGCTCTAAGAAGACTTTGGAATGGAAAGAGTGGGCACTCATGCCTGCTTTAGTGGTAAAGCTCTAGATACTTCTCTAAAAGCATGTTGCTGTCTGCCTTAGTTAGGGTTTACGGTTGTGAACAGATACCATGACCAAGGCAACTCTCATAAAGGACAACATTTAATTGGGGTGGCTTACAGATTCAGAGGTTCAGCTCACTGTCAACAAGTCAGGAGCATGGCAGCATCCAGGCAGATATGTGGCTGGAGGAACTGAGAGTTCTACGTCTTGTTTTGAAGGCAGCTAGAAGACTGGCTTCCAAAGATCAGGTCTTAAAGCCCATGGCCACAGTGAACCTTTTGTATGATAGCATCCTGTTTCCACTTGGTTACACTCGAGCCAAGACTGAATGTCTGACATGAACCATGAATGATCTTTTCACTCTGAAGCCACTGTTGCCCCGTTGCTCCTTTACTTTCATTTTTTTACTTAAACATTTTATGATAATTTAGATAGAAAGCATTTTAAGGTTTGTTCCAGTCCTTGAAACTGTCTGACTCTGCTTTATAGCAGTGAACCCACTAACCCTTCATGGGGTGTGGGGTGGGGACGAGGTTCACTACAGCACACTATATGCACCTGCTCCAAGTCCACCCCAGCCCCTAATGCTTCCAACTCAGTTACTTCCTAGACGGTTGGGCCTGTCAATGAAGGAGCACGTAGATCTTCTCTTTGATCCAGTCTTTGTTATATGGCTGGTATGTCTGTGTATCAGCTCAGTAAAACAAGATCTGCCAGATCGTCAATAAAATCAAACAACTGACTGATATCATATGTGATGGAAGGGCTATTCTTCATACATTTTACAAACACCTTCCATGTATTCATTCACAGACTCATAGTCAGCAAACGTCCTGCCTTCTGGCCTCTTGGTAAGCTGTACCAGAAAAATGGTGTGAGACATCGCACCAAATGATTTGCTGCAGCCGCTTCTAACACCTCCCACCCTTTTTGTTTTTTATTAATACTTAAGTCTCATTGTTTGTTTATATTGTTCATTCACCTTGACTTTACTTTGTTAGGGTTCAGGACTCACTGAAGGAAGACCTTAGAGTCAGATATCATGCAAAGGCAAAGAGAGTTTATTCTCCGAAATTACCAGCATGCAGGGGTCAACCATTCATTAAAACTGCAACCAGCAAAGGGGTGCATAGGCCCACCCCTTTTTATGCAGGGTTAGGGGCATTTTCCAGAAGGCTTAGGTAACCTCTCGTGCGATTGGCAGGGGCGAAGCAGTGGCATTAGTACATTTTGATCGGCTGCTATGTTAGTTTCATTATAACTGCTGAAATCTTGAAGAATTTCAGAAACCAGGTCTGTTCTGGCCTTGTTATCTGCTCCAGAGAGGTGTCCAGGAGCTAACACAGCTCCAGACTTACCCTCCCTATGTCATGGCTGTCACTGACTAAAGGCCATTGTCAGTGGCTCCCTCTGAGGAGCCCAGTATGTTTCCCAGGAAATTAAAAATTTTTATTTCCAAGGTTTTTAGACCTATCAATTTAAGTAGGTCATATCAATTTAGAATTTGTCCATTTCTTTTAAACTTTCCAATTTAGTGGAATATACATTTTAAAGTTATGAGATCCCGAATTTCTTTGGCATCTGTTGTATTTTCTCCTAATCCCTGTTTTATTAAATTTGATCTTTTCTTTGTTTTAGATATTTTGGTTAATGGCTTATTAATTTGGTTTATCTTTTATAAAAACAAACCCAACCCTTCACTTCATAGATTATTTACAGTTTTTTTTGTTTTAATTTCATTAATTTATGTTCTAAACTTTAAAAAGAAATAATTTTATTTGTGTGTGTGTGTGTTTGTGTGCACACGCGTGCATCATGTCATGGCATACATGCAGATAATGTCAGAGATGAAGGTGGAGAAATTAATGAGTACAAAAGAAGTATTAAAAAGAGTTAGAAATTATATTGACGTGGGAGTGGTATTAGTAGGTTTTACTGTTGGGTCTATGATCTCACCATCCTTTTTGAATTCTGTTTTTATATCCTGCAGTTCATTGATTCATTCATGTGTTTCGTGCTTTCTTAGAATTGTTTCGGGCATTCGTTCAGGTCTCCATTCATTTCTTCAAAAACATTTAAATTCTTTGCCTAGAATCTCATCTAAATCAGTCTCACTGGGGACCATCCGTGACTCTGGGGATGATAGACTTGGAGATGTGTTGTCCTGAATTTCATGTTCTTTGTGTTTTGCTCTGGGATGTGTACTTCAGAGGTTGTGCTGTTAGCTGAATTTTTATTTATCTTGGTCAACTTTCTTCCTCCTTCCCTTTTTTCTTTTTAGGTTTTTGTTATTGTTGTTTTATTTTGTTTTTGTTTTTTGAAACAGGGTTTCTTTTTGTCGCCCTGGCTGTCCTAGAACTCTCTCTGTAGACCAGGCTGGCCTCCAATGTACAGATCTGCCTGCCTCTGCCTCTTTAGTCTGGGACTAAAGGCATGTGCCTTCATGCCTGGATCTTTTGTTCAGTGCAAGTGCACATGCTATAATGTGCACACAGTGTATACATGTACCAAAAGCAAATTCTTGTCATAAGTAGTCATCGTTTTTATCTTTCTCCAGTCCTTCTGATGAGGTATGAGATATCATCTTATGAGTTATTGATTAGGGAGGACCTAAAAGCCCCCAAACCATATAACATTTTGCCATTTTTCTTGGTTGCTCACCGTACCTAGACTTACAGCCCTATTGCCGAGCACACACACCATAACTTTAGCTGCAAGAAGAGAGAACTCATTCTGGAACTGACCTGAAAATTTGCTCCTCCTATGTAGCTTTCTTGGTGCCAGAAATTGTGATGCAGGCCACTGGCAGAGAAAAATCATCAGTAATACCACCTAGAGCTAACCCTGAATGCTGCAATACTGGCCTGCCAGGCAAGGCATACCCACTGGGACAATAGAAGGGTCATAGTTATTAGGGGTCACCAGCCTCCTTCTGGTTGGCTGTGAGGCAACACTCCTATCTTCCACCTCTTGTATTCTTTCTACCCTGTCTTCTACAGTGTTCTCTGAGCTTTGAGGGAGTAGATACAGGTAGATACACTTAGGGCCGAGGTCTAAAGAGGAGGAGGAGGAGGAGAAGCAGCTTCTCTACCAGGGCTAAGAGTGGCACTAATCTAGGAGAATCAGCACAACTATCCAGAGGCTTATTTATCAAAACTACAGTAGTAGATGCTTTTCCAGGGCCTCGGGCCTCCAATCCGTGGTCTTCGTTGACTAGGTTTACAGTACCAGACATGAATTCCCACTGTGTAGTAAACCTCAGATCCAATCAGGAAGTTGTCACCTCTGTAACAGTCACGTGACTGCTATACAGTGGTCACATCTTGCCTGGTTAGGTCACTGTGATAACTGTCAGGGTTCGTAAGCTGGATCAGACTGTGACTTTTCTCCCCCAGTGGCCATGGGAGCTAAGCAGCAGGAGGAAGTTTCCAGGCTGGTTCTAGCTCTCTTTCTCTATTTCCAGCAGGCAAAGTGTGTGGTATTTTCAGCAGTAGGTGTGTATGTATGTGCATGCACATGTGAGCACACATGTTTAGGTGCCCATGCATGTATGTACATGTAGGTATGGAGGTCAGAGGTCAACCTTGAATGTCATTCCTCAGAAGCCATCAATCTTGTTTTTATGAGGTAAGGTCTTTTATTGGTCTGGAGCTTTTTAAACAGGCAAGGCTGACTGGCCAGTGAACCCTAGCATTTGCCTGGCTCCATTTCCCCAGAGCTTGGATTACAAGCATGTTCCACCATGCTGAGATTTTTTTTTAATGTAATACGTGCTAGGGATCACACATATATTCTCATAAACCCTTTCCCGACTGAGCTATTGCCACATTCCTAGCTTCCAAGTATATATGTAGTTACTATGTAGAAAAATAAGTTCTTTTTTCATTATTTAAAAAGTATTTAAATGGAATTTCTTCTAATAATTAAACATTTTCAATCTTGTCATTTAGATCACCGAATCTCTGGAAATTTTCTGTATAGTAATATATATATATATATATATATATATATATATATATGCATAAAATTTTATCTTTTCTTAAATATTCTGCTTTGACCACTTTCCAAGCGAATCCTTCAGCTCATTGGTCAGACTTGCTGCCACTCTAGGCAGCTCCATTCTGAATTTTTTAACTCATCAATATGTCATTAAACTAACTGGTGCTCTGCTGCTATGAAAAATGCCATGATCAATAGCAACATGGAGAGAAAGGGTTTATTTTACTTTTTAGTTACGGTCTGTCCTCCATCAAAGCCACAGCCGGAACTCAAGGCGAGAACTTGAGGCAAAAAACCAGGGAGTAATACTGCTTATTAGTTTGCTCCCTCTGATTTGCTTGTAAGGAAAACTACATTTCAATATGTGTTATGAATATATATATATATATACACACATACATATATATACATACACGCACATATATACATACACACATATATACACACACATATATATACATACACACATATATACACACACATATATATACACACACACATATATACATACACACACATATTACACACACTATATATACATACACACACATATATATACATACACACATATATACACACATATATATACACACACATATATATACATACACACATATATACACGCACATATATATATACACACATATATACACACACATATATATACATACACACATATATACATACACACATATATACATATACACATATATACATACACACATATATACACACATATATATACATACACACATATATACACACACATATATATATACATACACACACATATTACACACACTATATATACATACACACACATATATATACATACACACATATATACATACACACATATATACACACACATATATATACATACACACATATATACACACACATATATATACACACACATATATACATACACACACATATTACACACACTATATATACATACACACACATATATATACATATACACATATATACACACATATATACACACATATATATACACACACATATATACATACACACATATATACATACATGCACATATATACACACACACATATATACACACACATATATATACATACACACACATATATACACACACACATATATATACATACACACATATATACATACACACATATATACATACACACATATATACATACACACATTTTTTATATATTGTATATATTATATATACACTGGTTTTTTAATTTCAATATATTTTAAGAAGAATAACCGAATCTCAGTCTTGAAAGAGCAGCAAATGCTGTTAACTGCTGGATCATCTCTTCAGTTGTTTTACGTGATAAATTTTAAGCTTGTAGATCTTACCTTAGTAATTTTAGTACACAAAGCTGTAAATTTCATCTATTGTACTATCCAAAGGCATATATATTTAATACTGTTACCAAAATTTATTTCTATGAATAATTATAAAGGACTATTGTAATATTATCAGGCCAATAGTACTTTTAGCAGTCTGGGTTTTTTATTTTATTTTAAATATGACAGACATATATTTAAAGAGTATGGGCTGCTTTGTGGCTCTGCATGTCATCTTTGAGCAGGAGCCACACCAACATCCTCTATATTATTCCAATCTTAGCCTATGTATTGCTGTAGTGAGCAACAAAGAATTTTTTACCTATACAGTTTTTTAACTTTTAATTCAATTGTGGATTGGAATGTGTTCTGTAACTATTTTTTGCAATATGAGATTTTTTTGGGGGGGGGTTGGTAAACTAACTATTTTACTAAATGTTTTTGTCATCTTCAAAGAAATTCGGTTTCCTAAATTAAAATGTTTAAAATACTTGCCAGTTGTCATTTACAGGCGTGTTGAAATTCCTCATGCCAGTGACAGGTTCGATTTTTCTGCCTGTGTTTACCTCACATGTTAAGAAGCCATTTTACTAAATCACGGTTTGCAAACGCTACATCTTTTTCTATTTAAGATTTCATTTTAAAGTATGTGTCTGTGTGTGTGGATATGTGCAGTTGAGTGTAGGTGCCTGGGGAAGCCAGGGGGGGCACTGGTTCCCCTGGAGCTGGGATCTGCAGATTGTTGTGAGCGACCTTACGTAGGTCATAGGAACCAACATTAGGTCTCCATGGAGAGCAAGTCAGTGGTCTTAACTCTGTGCCATCTTTCCAGCCCCAGAATGCCGCTGCATCTGAGTGATGGAATTGATTTCCCTATTTAGTGATTCGTTTTTGCAATGGCACTGTTTGATTTGTGGGTTTCGGTTCCAAGTCACTTTGATTGCTCAGGCCTGATCTACACACCCTTAGGTGTGTTGGGCTAACTGTGTCTACAACCTCTAGCCATGTGGAAGCATAACAGAATGCAGACGTCTTCTGCCGGAACTGGGGATTCCCAGCAAGGCGCACGTCTAGGTTTGCACCATTGCCACTGAACTGTTTTGTCTAGGGCTCCTCCTTCCTTGGAATTGGAGACCTTACTGAAGTTCAACATGTCCTGTACCACCTTCGTGTGTGGCACCGCGCTGAAGTTCCAGGATCTGAAGCGAGCTGCAGTAAGATCTAACTCACTCTCTCTGTGTCCCTTCCCTGAGTCTGGAGTGAAAACAACAGGCCGAGTTGCCCTGCCAGAAACCCTTAGTCCAGGTCCTTTGATGTAGGAGAACGCAGCTTCTGTGACTGTAGACACTGATCTGAAAATACTATAATGACTTCCGAATCCTTCTTGACTCGCAGCAAGTCAACCTCAATATTGATCTATTCCACCAGATTCTCTCTGGGATTTTATTACTTAAGAGGTCTGGAGAAAGCTATAGATGACAAAAGTGTGTGTTCTTTTACCTCTTTTCTTTTAAAAAGCATTTTAAAAACATTTATTTGCACATGATATGATGCAACTCCCATTTGTTTTTATCCATTCTTTATGATTTTTATATAAATTTTTATATAAATTCTTTATGATTTTTATAGCATGGGTCTTATTTATATTCACTCCCCATCCAGCTCTTTCTGGATTCCCCCATGACCCCCCAACTCACACTATCTCTCTCTCCCTCTCCCTTTAAGGACCCTTGACTACTGGAGTAGGGTCAACTTACCAAGACCCATACTCCTTAGAAAAGCTGACTTCCTCCCCTGGTAGACATTAACTGTCAATAGCTCCTCAGCTGCTGGCTTATGTGCCCTCCACAATCCATGCTGAAATGTTACTGGCTCTATCTTGTGTAAGTCTTACAGGAAGAAGGCATTTAGAAGGCGATTTGAGAGTATTTCCATTTAGCAAAAGTAGTAGATTCTCTCCTAGTGCCTATGAGCTTCCAAGCCACGGGTTTGGGTTTACAATACCAGGCATGAGTTTCTTTCTATTCCCAGCCTTAAATCTGATCGCAGCTGATTACTCTTACACCATTTGTGCCACCATGACATCCACAGGCAGAGTTTGCTAGGCCAGTTAATCCTGTAGCTTGCAAGGCTCATACATAGCTGGGTAAGACTTTTCTGCTGATGACTTTTTACCCCCAGCAGCCTCCGTAGCTAAATATGGCCTTAACCATGGGTCCATTGGCTCTCATCCCCTTCTTCAATATTGGTATGCCATTGATAAGATAAACATTAAGATGGAGAGCAGAAATTAAAGAAAGGCCAAGGCTAAAAAATGAACAAGGGCCCAGAGCAGTGGTTCTCAATGGGTGGCTTGCATCCCCTTTGGGGGCCTAATGACCTTTTTACAGGGGTCACCTAAGACCCTAGGAAAACACAGATAATCTACATGACTATTCATGAAATTACAGCCATGAAATAGCAGTGAAAATTATCTTATGGTTGGAGGAAATATAGTACAGGGTCACAGCACCAGGGAGGCCGAGAACCACGTCTAGAGAGCTAATGTAAAAATTAGGCAGAAAATGACAAGACTTGGCATGATCTTCTCTCTCTCTCTCTCTCTCTCTCTCTCTCTCTCTCTCTGTCTTGTAATTTGGTACTATAGGAATTGTTTCCATAATTACTTTGCACTTTAGGATTCAGAACCCAAATGCTGTGTGACTCTTCACAGCAGACAAGTACATTCCCAAGTCTGCCAGCATTGTCCTTAAGGTGTACGGGCATTGCTGAAATAGGTCTTACTGCTTATCAGCAGACATGAAGTAACGGGGACACACAGTATGGGAAAGTACAGCTTTATTTAAACTGTACCCATTGTAAGGGAATGTTAGATTTCTAGGAGAGCCTGTGCCCCGGTCCCTCGGCTGCCGTCCTGAGAGCGATTGCAGGACTCTGGTCTTGTTATGAAGATGTTTGGTTCACAGCCCCTTCCTGCTTTTGCCCTTTTGCTTGGCCGGTGGTTTGATGGAACTGAAAACAAAGCCCACAAAGGGGATGTTAGAGTATTCCCCCTGTAATTAACCTGACAGCTGCTGTTTAATCTGAAGAATAGGTGGAGAACGCAGAAGCTTGCCTAATCCTAGCCAACCCTTTCTGCAGTGATTTACATGAGGAAGACAACTCCAACATTCTGAGGTAAGGACTGGCATTGTTTCGCTTAGTTTGCTTGTGTTTTACACTCCAGTGATGGTATTTCTCTCTGTGCACTAAGGACTAAGGAGGGGAGATGATATCTCTAGCTCCCTAGGTTCATCACATGCCAGACTTCTGCCTGTTTTCCCCCTGCATGCACCCCAAAACAATGAATGCAAAGGGCTGTGAAAAGAGGCATCCTAACCACACACGGCGTTCTCTGTATTTTCCCCTGATGCTTCCTCTAGATCAGAGCTGTATACATTTAAAAGCAAGCATACCAACACCTTCTCCTCCCCCTTTATGGTGGTTCTTACCACCATAAAACCTAGGGCATCCAGTGTTAACCTGCTCTACCAACTGAGCTACATACCCAGTTGTAACATCAGGTCGGTATTTAGATAGTACCATTGTGAGTAAGATCCTCTTCAGTTCTAAGACAAAGATGGTGTTTGTGAGCCCTATTTGTATTCGTTCTTTATTGGACTTTCTCTTTGGTAGCTCCAGGAAAAGATGGTGTTGATTGAGTGCGACATGTCTACTTACCTTGGCAAGTGTTCTCAAGGTGAACAGAATTAGCATTCCCAACTTTACCTATTTCATACCTGTGGGTGGGAACTTTTCTTGTGGTAACAGAAACTCAAAGTATGATTTTTGGTGGCTCTGTTCCTAGAGCAAAACAAATATGTGCACCTGAAGATGACTCTGCACAGGGTACAAAGCAGCTGAGGAGTTACACCACACACACACCACATTCAGCAGGAGATATATTTTAGGCTCTTAACTTATAAACTGAGGAAATGGATTAAACATTCCATTAGCCACTTCGAACTATAGGGCCTGAGGCTAAGGTATATGAAACCGTTTATCTCTTGTCAGTGGATTCCAGTTTTCTAACACTAAAACCTAACCTTTCCATAAATTTGTTTATCTGTGCATGTCTTTGTAAAATGCTTTCCAGAAGACGATACAGCAGGGCTAGGTGGTGGCTCAGCAGTTAGGAGCACTTGCTGTTCCTTCCCAAGACTTCACGGGTTCAGTTCCCGAAACTCCAGGGACTCAGACACCTTCTTCTGGCCCTGTGGAACACACACCTATGTTTGATAGGAACACTCACGTACACAAAATAAAAATATAAGTAAATTAAGAAACCCCTCGACTAAATGGATTTGGAGAGTAAAAAAGCGTACAGTTTTGTAATGTGCTGACTTCCTGCACTGATTGACCAGATTCTATTACAGAGCCAATATGATGCTTGGCCACTGAGCATACTGTGGGGTTTATTTTTTTAGGGTGCTCTCTATCAAGAACTATCATCCTCAGACCAGAGTCATCATTCAGATCCTTCAGTCCCAGAACAAGGTATCGTGGCTGTCCATACATCCGGCTGTTTCCTTGTTAGATCTCTTCATGGACCTACAAAGAAAAGCAGCTCAGCCATAGATGAAATGTGGAGTCTTTTTAAGATGGCAGATCCCTTAGGGCCATGGAATAGGGACAGAATTAGTGAGTTCAGCCATTAGACTTGATTCATAAAACTCCAGGCTTTCTGTTTGCTTGTTTATTTGTTTCCAAAAGGAAGCGCTGGAGGCAGGCTGACCACTTTCAAATGCTGACTGGCAGTGGTACCACCCAAAAAAGTAAAGAGTAGTTCATTCAAGTGTCTGCCTGGAAGAGGGTTCTTGTGTGGTCTGTATTCTCAAGGCCTGACTTGGTTTCTACCATGAAACAGGTTTTCCTGTCAAAAATCCCCAACTGGAACTGGAGTGCCGGAGACAATATCATCTGCTTCGCGGAACTGAAGCTTGGGTTTATCGCCCAAGGCTGCTTGGTGCCAGGGCTGTGCACCTTCCTTACCACTCTGTTTATTGAACAAAACCAAAAGGTAACCAACTTTCCAAACTGATACTGAGTCTTAGAGTTACTCCATGAGTCCCATAATGGGATCCAAAGAAGAAAAAATAAACAAATCAGAGAGTGAAGGAAGTCTCCAAGAAATGGGATTTGCCGCTTGGGGTGGGAAGGATTGACAGGTCTGGATTCAAGTTCCAGGCGTGTCCCTAGACCGGAAGTAGTCATTGTTAAAAGATCTATAGCATCTGTCTGCAAAGAAGGGATACTAACTCTGCTTCACACCTACATCCCGGAATGCTGTAATATAAATATTTTCATTAACTCAGAGTACTTCAAGAGTAGAAATCTAAACAGCTTTAGTCTTAACAGAGAAGTAATGTTTAAATACAAGTAAATATAATTAGTATAATAGTGATTATATTAATCAAGTAGAAATGATACAAAAATAACTAAAATTGAATTAATTTATCGGTTACTTTAGGGAAAATCCATTTCGTAACAGAAAGAGTAGTCATCAATCAAGTGTTTAGTATGACTCCTGTTGCCTCTCGGTGGTGTTTCCAGGAAGTACCCAGCCGGGAGGGGGAAGGGGGGGTTGGAAAGCTAACCAACCCAGTTGTATAGTAAGTTGGTGAATAGCACACCAGAACTCATCTGGTTCTCCGACTATTTGTCTCTGATGTTCAGCATCCACCCACCATGTCCCACCTTAGACCCTAGATCCTTTGACTGGGACGGCTAATGGGGCCTGCTTTTTGTAATCCCACAGGGTGGCCATCAAGTGTGTTTGCATGCATGACCCTGGGTTAGATGGCAGGGTCTTCGGTCACTCCTGCAGAGCTGCTTTCTTGTCCATTTCATTCTCTTTCTGCATTTGCTACTTCATATGCCGATGTTCCTCTGGGCCTCTCTGGACTTCTATTTCCTTCATCTAAAACAGATTTGTATATCTTCTTTTCCCTGGTCTTATTTAGGAAAAGCAAGAGTGTAGGAAGACTGCTAACTCTTTGCAGAAACATTTTTTTTCAGTAATCCTTTCTGAAAACAGGAAGATGTAATGTAGAGATAAAATGAAAGTGAACGCCAGGCAGTAGGGAGTGGGTCTGGGTGCTTGTGTGATGAGCAGGATCTTTGCTTCACTTTATGGTGTCCTAGATGCAGGCAGGGGGCAGAGCAAGTGACAGACTTCAGTGTTATTTTCCATTATTGTGACTCCAACAGCCATGACTGGGAAAAATAACGAAACAAGAATCCTGTGGGAAGATGCTTCCTTTATGACAACGCAGTGCAGATGTAAAACCCACTACTCCTGTTTTTCTTTGCTATTGCACTTGGGCTTTTTAACCCCCATCAGACATGATCCCTGCAAGTGTGCACCAAGAAGTGACTTTGCAAACATAGGGGATATCTGTGGTCTCCGTATTTTTTAAAAGGTGAAATCTGAAAGTCACTTTTAGGATCCGGGAACTGGGCAGAATCAGGGGCAGGACTTGGCCGTCCTGTGTGTGGTACATTTTGTTTTATAACAAACTTTGGTCTACAAACTCCTAAAATGGCCAGTGTGCAGAGAGATATATGTCTCTAATTAGGCACTTGCTTTCCCCCACCCCATTTCTCTATCTGCAAAATAAAAATCATTATTCTTACAAATTACATGAACACATGTAAAATACCTAAGTGCTCATATTAGAGGGTCTCAAATCAGTGTCACGTGTTTTAATTGTATTAATTTTATTGTGAGACATTGTAGACAGAAGAACAGTCCTGTTGCTTCTAGGCCCAGAGGATTACTTACACCAGTGTAGTTGAAATTTACCCTGGCTGGGTCATGTGAGTCCCCAGCCTACTCTGTCCTAAGTGCATTTTGTCCTCTAGCTGCTCTTTCTGAGCTTTAAGCTCCATCAGCATATTATCCTTTTAAAGCCCAAGTCACACAGTCTAGAAAGCCGAGGCCAGTTTCTTCAGTAGCTGAGGTATCAATGGCCTGCCCTCTGTGTGACAGATGCTACTGGAGAGACAGGAAAAGAACAGGAGATTCACTCGGATCTCAGGAAAGAGAATGTCTGAGTTCACCATTTCCCTCCATAGCAAGAGTTGCTCTAGAGAATCTAAAGGTTTCTGCCTTTATCTATGGTTCTGGCTTACGTCATGCTCTGTGGCGACAGTACTGTAGGGCTCACAAGGCAGCAAGCAGAGGAGCTGCCTTCCACAGAATCCCAAGAGAGCTTTCCAGCAACCTGCCCTAGGTAGCCTTCTGCTCTGTTAAGATCATTCTAGAGCTAGGGTGTAGCTTGGGGGCAGGGTGCTGCATGTGCAGGTCCTGGGTCCCATTGTAACACTGAAGAAAGACATGTGCCATCTCTTCTCTGGACATCTTCGCCTGGCCTTAGTTTCTAAATTATTATCAACCCTGATTGGTCAATACCATCTTGTATTTCTCTAAACCTGTGCGGGGTTCTCAACTCTTAGTAGAAGCCACAGCTATTTTTTTCCCTTTGTTGTATGTGATTTTTCAGTAAAAATCAATTTAATAATCATTTAATCAAAGCATAAGCTGTCATATTTACAGAGTGACAACTTAATATTCCATATTGTCCCTCCAATGTGCTGTTAATATCTCAAAAACGGTTCAGTGGTTAAGGTCCTGGGGTTCAATTCCCAGCACCCACAAAGTGGTTCACAATTGTCTCTAATTCTAGTTCCAGGGGATCTGACACCCTCACACAGACATACATGGAGGCAGAACACCAATGTGTGTTAAATAAATAAATACCACATTGGTAGAACCACCTGAGAGGCGGGTTACAGGCAGACAGAGAAATCGCTGCTACAGGCCTCAGTGACTATCTGATAGCTTGCTGAGCCCTTCAGTTGGTGGAGAATGGGGCTTTATTAAGTTAAGACATTCCAAAGGTTAATTATTTATCAGGAAGTTAGGTCAGACACAGAGGTAGGTAAGTGCATGGCACTTTAGGGCGCTTGTGAGAAACTGCAGCTAGGGTCTGGAGTTGCAATCTTCCAAATCCTCCACAGGCACTGATGTGTCTCTTAGCCCATTGGCCTTTGCAGACACAGCTTCTTTCCAGGAATTCTCCTTCACGATGCCATCTGGGAAGAAACTAAAAGGTGCAGTGCCCACATCATCTTGGCTACCACTGAAAACAGATGAGGTTCATTCCTCCTTTAACTTTGCTCCACATGAACACTACGATGAGTCCTCCCTTTGTGGGCTACATGCAGTGAAACTGCACTTGGCAGCCCTGGTTATGACGATGCCGGCTTCCCTTATTAACACACCCTATACGGATGATTGCGTTTTCTAGGTTTTCCCTAAACATCCTTGGCAAAAATATTTCTTGAACGGCTTGAAGAACAAAATTCTGACACAGCGCCTCTCTAACGACTTCGTTGGGATGACGTTTCCCCAGGTCTCCAGGTAGGTTAAGTGGAGCCCTGCCCCCATTCTTCATGAAGTGCCCTCCTCCCACACTGCTGCTAGAGGACGTTCTACAATGCAGGCCCCAGTACACACACACTCTGGGGATGTATGAGCAGTTTGGTCAGTGCCCCTAGGGCAGTGGATCTCAACCTTCCAATGCTGAGACCCTTTAATATAGTTCCTTGGGTTGTGGTGACCCTCATCCACAACATTATTTCCCTCCTACTCCATAACTGTCATTTTGCTGCTGTGAAAGGGTCATTCAGCCCCCTCAGGGGTAAAGACCCACAGGTTGAGAACCCCCAGAATAGAAGATTTATAAGAGAAAACATCCCTAGCCATCTGGTTGCAGCTCTAGCACATACTAGCTGCACAGCCTGTTTATAAAATATTCAGCTCTTCCCATTTTCTGCCTAAAGTTAGGAATTATGATTCTAATGTGAAATTTGGGGGACAGGAAGGTTCTGGAAAAGAGATAGAACCCAGAGCCTTGAGTGTGGGAGGCAACACCCCTGGCTCCCATGTAGGATTCTCGATATCTGAGTAATAAGTAGAAACGTTTGGAGTAATGACTGGCTCGTAGTAGGCATATGACAAATTAGATCCCTAGAATCAGTGTGCCCAGTTATGAATCATAAATTTCTGATATGTAGGATATTTGATGTGTCATCCCTGTGAAAGGGCCCATTGACTCTCCCTGCCCCCCCCAGACCCACAGCTTGAGTACCTCTCCTGTAGATCCTAGCACCTCATACCACTTATGGGGCAGTTCTACCCCCGTTCCGTTTGGGATTCTTGTTGGTAGTGACTTCGTCTGCTGAACCCATGGTTTTCTCCCCGGCACGGAGCTGAAAGGATTGGCTATGTTCATGTCAAGCAGCCTCCTGCTCATCTCTTCATAACGCCTCTGTGTTCCTTCCTAGGCTCTGCTTTGTGAAGATGAACCTCATGCTGATAGCCATCCAGTACAAGCCTCTCTTTCACAATTGTTGGTACTGATAAAGCTTCTCCGTGCTTCAGGGTTTTCTGTTTCTGTTCTTGAGGGGAGTTTGACTGTGGTTGATAGAGCAGACAGAGGAGAGAGGGGATATTATCAGACCACTGGCATTTCCCCCAAGAATTGTAAGTTATGAATTTATGGCTGGATGTGATAGCATTGATTTATAACCTAAGCACCCAAAAGCTCGAGGAAGAGAGATCATTGTGAGGCTATAGAGCAAAATCTCATCTCAAAGTACAAAAAGACAAAAACAACAACAATGAAAAACAAGATAAAATAAGTTTATGAGTTCTTGCAAATAGAACCAGGTATATTCTTGGGCCACTTCTTGAGTTTTGGTTAGGACCAAGTGTCTACATTTTGTGACAGTATCTTTATAAATAGATATTTTCACTTGTCCTTAGTCGAAAGGCCAAGGAGAAAAAAAAAAATAGATGTATAACATTAACTCAGAGATCTCTCCCCAACCCCATGAAAAGAGATGTTCAAAAGCCTCTAGACACATTAGACATGTGCTTGTTGATGATGATAATTAGGGGCCACAAATCCATCTTCTTCCCTTAGAAAGCCAAAATCTCCAATGCCCTGCATTATCTCAGGTAAAGATCTGCCAAAGCAGTAAGTACTCTGTCTCTCTCAGAGGTGAGAAGCTTTTGTTTTAGAACCCATGTCTGTTCACAAGGATTTTCTCACTCTGAGTTTACTCTGAACTATCCTGACAATAGAAGAAGCCAGAATTAGGGCTTAAGTTCCTTCCAAAGTGAACAGGAGAAAAGTAAATTTGTTTATGTATTTGTTTTTACTTTTTGACATAGATTCTTACGTGGCCGGTCTGAAATTCAGTATGTAGACCAGGTGAGCCTTGAGCTCAGACGGGTCCACCTGCCTCTGTCTCTGCCTCCAAAGTGCTGGGATTCAAAGGCTTGTACCACCATGCCTGGAAAAAATAATTTTAAAGAACAAAAGGAATACATTATCTGAAATGAAAGAATTTAGAGTCAGAAAGTTAAGGGTTTCACCATACTGCATATATCCTTGGGTGGGGTGGGGATGGGGGGAACCTAAAGACAGGGCATTCTTATAAACAGGGAGCAATGTGGGAAACTAAGCATCATAGGGTTTTATTGCTGAGAAGAGAAACCATAACCATGGCAACTCTTATAAAAGGAAACATTTAATTGGGCTTGGCTTACAGTTCAGAGTTTTAGTCCTTTGTCATCTTGGTGGGAAGCATGGCAGTGCAAAGGAAGATTGGGTGCTGGAGAAATTGAGAATTCTACATCCAGATGGCAGGAAGCAAGAGTGACACACTTCCTCATACAAGGCCACACCCACTTCAAGGCCACACCTGCCCCAACAAGGCCACACCCACTCCAACAAGCCACACCTCCTAATAGTGCCAATCCCTATGGACCTATTTGGCCATTTTCACCCAAATCACCACACCAAGGAGCAGAGTATTGTGCTGCACAGTGTTTCATCAAGGAAAAACATAGTTAAAATTTAGGATTGTTGCCAAGCACATAAGACATAAAGAAGGATGAGAAACATCTGACTTCACCTTGATACTTAGTTGCATTTCTGTAGCAATTTCATCCAGCAGCTCAAACACACTGGCACTGAGCTACATTCCCATCAGAAAATGGTCATTTGGAATTTGTTTATCTTCTGAGGACCCAGTCGCTACAACCCAGACATAATTAGATGCAGTTCAATTTTAAAAGCAGATGGTCTAGGGATGGATACCATTAACATTTTTACAATGTATGGTCATTCCCACTTTGTCATGGTTGCCAAGGCAACAAGGCATCAAGCAGCTGGGTTAGTCAATCCATCTCAGATTCCTGACCCAATCCAAAGGAGGGGCTTCCCTTCTGCTCAGCAACCAGGCTCTTCAGTGTTGTTTAGTAGCAACCAACAGAGTAAGTGTAGTCAAATTCACCTTTCCCACTCACTGTGTTTGGCAGTAAAGTAGACTTCCATCTATGAATTTGGCAGCTTGGAGAATGCCTTGGTAATAACAGCAAGAAACATCCAAGATTGCTACAGATATTAGCAGGAAAATGTAGGTCTTTGTTCTTCCATTTCCAGCACTCTGATACTAAATCCATCGGCACAAGTGAGGCTGAATAAGGACACCTTAGGGTTCTTCATTGCAGAATCCTCGAAAGACGTCAAAAGGTACCACACTGCGATTCGTTTCTGAAGGGACGCACAGGGCAGAACGTAACGGGTGACAGGCCGTGTTAACCACTGCTCTGTGTTTACTCTCATTGTCCAGAGCCTTCTTTTACTGCTCCAACTGTCACAGTGATGTGACCACTCCTGAGATGATCAGGAAATGTGGCTGCAAAAGCTGGAGCCGACAACAACTCGAAGGTGAGTCCATTGGATAGCTGTCGTCAGCCCATCTTTTGAGGTCTGCTCAAGAATGGGGAAAGAGGCTGCCAACACTGAGAAGATAAAAACCATTGCAACCTGGCCAAAGTAAGGCATGCGTTTCCCGCTGGGGATTCAAGACCTGGTGCCTGGTCTTTTAAAGTTGGAAAACAAAGCAAAACAAAAAACCAACCAACCAACCAAAGACCTCTTAGTTACCCAGTTCAACTCCTTTACAGGGCAGGGGAATGAATTTCAAAGAGGCGTAGTAATCGATCACAGAGCCAGAAATAGCATCATCAAACTCCACCCCCGGCCATGCTGACCTCCAGCCCACTGCTTTTTCCCTACAACACACTGGTTTTCATAACTTCAGCCCAAATATTCAGCCTGTATTTGCCTGCTAGACTGTGGTCAATCTGAAGTCCATGTTCTGGCACAGCGTTGCAGGAAGGTAACTCTGGTTGAAATCAGTGCCTCACCAGACGCTCTTTCCACATTGATGCAGGAAAAGAAAATGTAACCCTAGATAGTCATGATAAGTGAGTCCCTTCTACTTTACAAATTAGTCTTTTTCCAGGCCCCTTCATAGTCTTGGGATAAAGCTCCAGCATCTTGAAACAGAAGCTTGATCAATTCAAAAATGGGACTTTCCTGGCAAAATACAGGTTAAACTTCTATGTTTTATTTTCAACCTGGTGTTTTCCCTTTATTTGCCTACACAATTCTTGAGACACCCTTTCTCAACACCACAATTATCTACCAAGTGAAACACCATGCAGTGGCTAATTTTATGTCAACCTGAACTAAGCTTGAATCATCTGAGAGGAGGGAATCATCCATGAGAAATGCCTTCAAAGGATTGCTCTACAGGCAAGTTTGTGAGGCATTGTCTCCGTTACTCACTGATGGGGGGGTGCCCAAGCCCACAGGAGGCAGAGCCACTTCAGGTCATGAGTTACTCATGCTAAACCTGAAAGCACAGAGATAAGGTATTGTTTCAAATATATTATACAAAAGAATTTGTGTTTACAATGTAATGAAACAAAGGAGGCACATCTGTAAGTCCTTAGATGTCTTTGTATATCTTTAAACAAGCTAATTTTTTAGATTTGCTTCATTTACATGCATATGTCCCTGAGAGTATATGCTAGGCCTGTAGATGCCAGAAGAGGCACCATATTCCCTGGGAGCTGGAGGTAGTTGGGAATGACTTAGTATGGGTGCTAGGAACCAAACTTGGATCCTCTGAAGAGCCATGTGGTGCTTTGAATAGGTTTTGTCTCCACAGACTCATGTGCTTGACCCATGGGAAGTGACACAGTTAGGAGGTGTGGTCTTGTTGGAGTGGGTGTGGCTTTGTTGGAAGACGTGTATCACTGTGGGAATAGGCTTTGGAGGTCTCCTACAGTCAAGTTCTGCCCAGAAAGAAACACAGTCTCCTTCTGCTATCTTCAGATTAAGATGTAGAACTCTCAGCTCCTCTCACACCATGTCTGTCCTGCATGCTGCCATGCTCCCTGAATTGACAACAATGGACTAAACTCTGAACTGTAAGCTACTCCCAACTACATGTTGTCCTTTATAAGAATTGCCGTGGTCATGTTGTCCCTTCACGGCAATGAAACCCTAAGACAAGTGCCTAGTGCTCTTAACCCTAGGGCTGTCTCTCCAGCCTCCTGGTCTTTCTTCCCAATGCTCATTCCTATCCCCCATTTTATATTGTATCTTATCTTGGCTTGAAAAGATAAAGACCTTGAAAAAAATCTCAGTTTCTATTAACAGTACAAAAACTGTATCTTGAAAACTTGTTCTTAGTGGTCAGAATTTATCTTAAAATGTTTATATATACATATATGCTTACATACACATACATACATCTTAAAATTAGGCATATATTAGCAACGGATATCAGTAAGTTTTAAACGATGTGTAAATGAAAGGGCTGTGAGTTTTGTTATTGAGATCTGTCTTAGGATGTAAAACAACATATAAAGTAAAACAACATATAAAGTAGTTATGTTTAAAAATCTTCATGGATACATTTACCAGCTGGCCAGTAGACAAAAGGATAGATAAAGACTTATATGAGAACAATTTATGAAGATGTAACAAAGAAACTCAAAGGATATGTAACAGGGTTCAAGGAGATCTCCATGTGAGAGTCCCAAGCCACTGTGACAGCAATAGGTGTTTTTGGACATCTCAAAAGCACACAATGGCTTCCAGGGTATCCTTGCAGGGACTCTGAGCCTGACCCTGGTGGCTTTCTGCCACCACATGGCAAAGACTCCAGAATTCCCTCAATCTTGGATCATTTCTGCCTACAAAATCAGGGCCATCTGAATGACCACAGATGCATCAGCCTCCTGTGCTGACCAGTTGATTTGCAGCACCAGGGCATCTCCACATCAGGACCCCAGTTAAGTGGTCCCAGTTAAGACCCCCTGCTCTTCCAAATGAACTGGCATCTTCCTATACTAGAGCCTTTGACGATGGAATCTTGTCTTCTGGGTGCTAACCTATTGTCTCCGTGCAGAGCAGGAGGTTTCTCTCCAGCAGCTACAACTGGCATGTGCCCTGGCTGAAATCTTAAACTTTCTGGAGCTCTTTTGCTTGGCAAAACTCTCATCTTTAATACCGTTCTGTTCTACTTTTGCTCTTTCTTACTGTAGACCTACACTAGAGCTCCGAGCAGCAACCATCACACAGCCTAAGTCTTTTCTTGACATTTCTTCCGCCAAACAAATTAGTTGACTGCTTTAAATTCAACCTCGCTTAAATTTGCAGGGCACAAGCAGAGAAGGCAGCTGGATTCTTTGCTAGAACATCACAGGACCGGTCTTTGTTTGGGTCCCTCCTAGAGCCCTTGCTCCCTCTGACACATGATCCAGGCCTAACTGTTCACATTTCTCTGCATTCTTGCCTTCCAGGCTCCCAACAGAAGCCCCACTAAACTATACTTGCCGCATTCAGGGCTCTTCCAGCCCAGATTCAAAGATCTTCCACATTATTCCCCCGAATCCATTCCAAAGGCCTAAAAAATACATAATGAGTTTTATCCCACCAAAGACTCTACTTGTTGGTACCATTTTTCCTGTTAGTAATATACTGCCGTGGCAAAAGCAATTGAAGGGAGGGAGGGAGGAAGGAAGGACTTGGTTCACCCTTCAAGGATACAGTTCATCATGGTGAGGAGATCTTGGCTATGGGAATGGTGAGGCAGCTGGATACATGTCTGTGGTGAGAAAACAGAGAGGTTTCCTTAAAACCTGATTGATTTTTTGTTTTTAATCACTCCACAGCCCCAGCCCCTAGCACCAGGCCACCTATAGTTTAGGTGGGTATAGAAGTGGGATACCCAACTCAGGTATCCTAATCTATAGAATTGCTCACAGGTTTGTTTCCAACCTTGTCTCCTAGGTTAGTCTAGATCATGTTAAGATGTGAATATTAAGCATCATGCATGTGTTTTAGGAAACTCAATTTTTCTCTTTTGAAACCTTTGAAAATGTCATTCCTCAATGAAGAAAGGGAAAGACACTAAAATGTTGGCCGTAATGTCACACTTTAATTTCTCTCAACCTTCACTGGCCTCATATCTATTCCCTGAGCCCTCCTTTCTTTTTTTTTGGGGGGGTGTGTATAATTGCTGTCTTGGTTGGGGTTTTTCTGCTGTGAACAGACACCATGACAATGACAATGCTTTATAAAGGACAACCATTATCAAGTTGGCTTCCATGTCAGGAAGCATGACAGAATGCAGGAAGACATGATCGGTGCTGAACAGGCAACTGAGAGCTCTACATCTAGATCTGCAGGAAGAGAGAGACACTGGCCCTGACTTGAGCATCTGAAACCTCAAAGCCTGGCCCCATGACACATTTCCCCCAGCAAAGTCACACTTAATCCAGCTAGGCCAAGCCTCCTAATAGTGCCTGCTGATCCTTGGTGACCATGCATCCAAATCTGTGTCTATGGGGGCCATTCGTATTAAAACATTTTTTAAGATTTATTTATTTCCTTTATATGAGTACATTGTTGTTCTCTTTAGACACACCAGAAGAGGGCATCAGATCCCATTACAGATGGTTGTGAGCCACCATGTGGGTGCTTGGAATTGAACTCAGGACCTCTGGAAGAGCAGTCAGTGCTCTTAACTGCTGAGCTACTTCTCCAGCTCAGATTCTTAGTTTTTATGTTACATCAATATGTGGAAATTTTCAAGCAGTTTGAGACGTATCCTTGGAAGATCAAGACTCTTCAAAAGTCTAAATTAAGCCTGGTGGTGATGGCACAGGCCTTTGATCCCCACCCTTGGGAGTCAGGCAGGCTGATCTCTGTGAGTTTGAGCACAGCCTGGTCTACAGAACTAGTTCCAGGGAAGTCAAGGCTACACAAAGAAACCCTGTCTTGAAAAATAAAACAAACGATCAAACAAAATAAAAAGCTTAAAATGGGTAATAAAAGGATCTTTAAATGAGATGCTGGGCAGCAGGGAGTTGGAGCCTGACCAACATGGGTAGGAAGATGGAGGGTTTGTGTAGTGAAGCTTTGTGGGTTCTAAGGTAGCTCCAGATTCTGCCCCCTGGAAAAGATGCTTAAGTAGGGATAACTTAGAGATATTTACTCTCACGTGCCAGGCAGATTTGCAGCCTGTTCAGTCTGAGTCCTGAGTCCGAGCAGTGATTCCCAACCTGTGGGTTGCGACCCCTTTGGAGGTTGAATAACCCTTTCACAGGGATCTCCTAAGACTATGTGTCAGATGTTTACATTATGATTCATAACAGTAGAACAATTATCGTCATGAAGTAGCAATACAAATAATTTTATGTTTGGGGGGGGTCACCGCAACATGAGGAAAGGTTAAGGAACACTGCTCTAGATGGAAACCAAAGACTTCCATATAATGGATCCTTTTCAGACTAGTAGGGGTTCCCAGAGTCTTCCTCGGCAGGAGCTTGTAAAAGACTCAGTCAGTGGGGAACGGTTAAACACCACCCCAGTAAGGAGGTTACGGATGGTGTGCCCACTCACTGAGGCTGCTTTGTTCTTGCAGCTCCAGCAATCATGATGAGGAGCAGCAGCTTGAAGGAACTCACCTCCACCTTCGATTCAGAAATGCACACTTTTATTTCAAGAGAACATGTGAGCTCCATCACCATTGAAACACCCAAGTAAGGACCCCAGGCCACAGCAATGTCATACGTCGCTCAGCAACACGAATTCAACTCGGATTAAAACACTCACTTTCTTAGTTCCTCCACAGACCATGAATGAAGTTGCTGTTTACAAAGTAAATTCATCTCTGCTTCAGCCCTGTATCACATACTTTTTCCATACCATTGCTCTGTGCCAGTAATAACTCAACATTGGGCACCCACCTCTTTCATGTCAGGTACTCCATAATGAAAGTTAGAGCTAATTTCTAGCTATTCCCAAATAATCAGTTTTGCTATTAATCCACCACTACTAATAACAAATTGATAGAGAAATTGCTTAAGTTTTTAAACCCACAAGACGGGACAGAGAATTCACCCTCCTCTGCTCTCTTTTCTCCATCAGATTTAGGTCAATACCTGAAGATGTTCCTGAGGCTAAGCTGCTAGGGTGCCCCGGCCCAAAACCCTGAACTTCTAGCACCACATAAAACCGGACATATTGGCATTTGCTTGTAATCCTAGCATTTGGGAAGACGGGGAATTCAAGGACAATTATTCTTGTCTACACAGTGTATTTGAGATCAGCCTATGTGATACCTTGTCTCAAGAGCAAAGAATTTCCTAACCAGAAAGTGTGGGGATTCAGGACTCACCACTCAAACCATACGAACACTGATCTCAGTCAAGCAAGATTAGTTTGTTGAATATGCATCTTAATACCGAATGTTTATGACCAAAAAAAAAAAAGACTCGGAAGCATAATTGTTCTCAGGGTAGACTTTTCATAGGAAAAACCAGGTTCAAAAGTTTAAAGGACAAGGAGGGGGGCAGTTGGCTTAATAGGCAAAGCATTACCAGCTAACTTCTAAGCAGTGGTCCTGAGTAAGTTAAGGGTGTTGTGGATGGGTGGTGAATATGGGAATTTCAGAACATTGAGAAAACAGATCATGAGTTTTATAATCATGACTTTTGGCTTGCTAATAGCATTCCTCAGTGTCAGCTACAAAAACTACAGTGAGCTCATACCTAGGTGCAGGAAGGGCTGTCCAGTGGTCAGCTCTGACTCAAGAATAGTTTAGACATAACAGTTCTTATTGACGTTTGGTTTGGTGGGTCCTATATAAAGCTTTGTGGAATTTCTTAAGATTAGCACACCTCATACGGAACATTTAAAACATACAGAACAAAACAGGTTATGTGGCCAGCATGACCCTGCTCTGAATCGAGTTATTTTTCTGTGTCAGTGACTGGCAGGCATGTTGCAGCCACAATATGAAACAACTGGCAGGCAGGGAACAAAATGGCCACAGCTGTGTCGGGGCAAGTGGAGTGGGGAGGGGTCAGACCATAACAAAAGCAAGATGGAGAAAGATTTGTTTGGTTGCTTTTAAAAAGCAGGTGCCTTAGTCAGGGTTTGTATTCCTACACAAAACATGACCCAGAATCGAGTTGGAGAGGAAAAGGTTTATTCAGCTTACACTTCCACATTGCTGTTCATCATCAAAGGAAGTCAGGACTGGGAATCAAGCAGGTCAGGAAGCAGGAGCTGATGTGGAGGCCATGGAGGGATGTCACTTACTGGCTTGCTTTCCATGGCTTGCTCAGCTTGCTTTCTTACAGAACCCAGGCCTACCAGCCCAGGGATGGCACCACCCACAATGGGCTGGGCCCCCCACCTTGATCATTAGTTGAGAAAATGCCTTACAGCTAGATCTCATGGAGGCATTTCCTCAAGGGAGGCTCCTTTCTCTGTGATAACTACAGCTGGTGTCAAGTTGACACAAAACTAGCCAGTACAGTAGGTCAATCTAAAAGGTTTATCATTCCTAATTTTAACAAAATTAACTCTGTAATGAATATGTAGGCAACATTGTTGTGGTAAAATTAACCTTTTATCCCTTGCTAGTGTCGGCATCATTAGGGATGCATGGCACTACAGGGTATCTTTATCTCAGTGGCTCCACACTGCCCCCAAATACTCTCAGACCCAGATGGTTCACAAGCCCTTCTAGTGTGGCCCTTTGCCACGATGGTCTCTAGAGTCAGTTCCGGCATCAGAGGGCCATATGGAACTAATCATAATTTATCTCTGGTTAGTATCTCTCCCAGCACTCTCTACTAGCCGAGAACTCTTGTTCCAGCTACCCAGTAAAATCAGGGCTCTAGAAGTCCCGCATGGGCTGGCCTATCACGGCTCCCTGCCACAGACTCTGCTCACACTCCCAACAACCACCCCCTGGTAGTTAAGGTATGAACTCCCAACTACTCAGTTAAATCATGACTCAATAATCAATTATTTATCAATTAGATTTATAGGTTAAATTCTCAATCCACAATCCATCCACACAATAAGCTTACAACCAGTTGACTAAGATATAATCTGTCCACCTAGATAAGACAAATTGACCTATAAAAATTCTTGAAAATATTCATATCTGCCTATTGACAATTAAGACCACTTGGATCTAGATCCTTCTTCTCCAGCACCATCTTGATTCTTCCTCCTTCCTCCTCTCCCACCTTACAAAAACTTTGTCCCCACCCCACTCTCTACTGTCCAATCATGTATCCCCTTGACATCAACCTACGCAACATTTCAGCTTATTGAGAATAGTCATCTAGGAAGGTCTTTAATGACTGAGAAGTGAGATCACCTAAGGGTAAATATCGTGTTATCAATGGAACATAAACAATTATGATGACATTATATGACCAATGTGGTGGATTTATAAATGAATGCATGATATTAAGTATGTAAGAACTTCACTTCTATAACCTCTATATAAAACAACATGAAAGTCTCTCAAAAATAAAATATACAGGTGATCCGATAATCTGATTTCTGAATAGTTGGCTAAAATGAATGAAATTGGCATCTCAAAATAATTTCTTTGGTTGTAGCTTCTGTCACAGTGGACAAGTTGTAGACCTGAGATTAAAGATAAACGGGCAAAAGAATATGACACACATTTTTATACGTCCACACTGGGATAGATTCATACTCTTTGCTGTTTTTCGTTTTGTTTTGTTTCATTTTGTTTTATTTTGAGACAGGGTCATTCTTTGTAGTTTTGACTCTCCTGAAACTCAGTATGAAGGACCAGAGTACTTTCGAACTCATAGAGATCTGCTTGCCTTTGCCTCTCAAGTGCTGATATTAAAGGTGTGTGTCACCACACCCAGAGAGACTCATATCTTATCAAGAAGGCAATTCTACCCTGGGGGGGAGATGGACGTAGCTCAAGGATGTGTAAATGCTCACATACACATAAAATCTAAAGTGAACTCACAGAAATGAAGGTGATGGCTAGCCAGTGTTAGCCAAGTATGTAACAATGACAAGGAAACAACCCCCAAGCATAAATCTCACTACATATTACTCAGTGTTGTAATACATCTTCTGCTTTGTGATTTGGGGATGGGACCCAGGGTGTAGCATAGGGCCAGACGCATGCTCTACTACTCAGCATATTCCTGGCCCCATTTTAAGTTTTATTTATTTATATTATTATTATCTTTAATCTTTCCTCACAGTCCAGTCGCCATCCCCCTCTCGTCCTGCCCTCCAGCAGTTCTCCATCCCATTCCTCTTCCCCTGTCTCCAAGAGGCTGTCCCCAAATCCCCACATTTTCCTCCACCCTGCCAGGCCTCACCACTCCCTGGGGCCCCAAGTCTCTCAAGGGCTAGGTGCATTTTCTCTCGCTGAGGCTAGACCAGGCATTCCTCTGCTGTATATGTGTTGGGGGCCCCGCCCCTTTTTAAAAAAGTGCTCCCTCTTCCTTTGATTGTGTGTGTGTGTGTGTGTGTGTGTGTTTGTGTGTGTGTGTGTCTGTCTGTCTGTCTCTATCTCTCTCTCTCTTTTTCATATTCCAACTTCAAGACTGCAATTTCCCTACCCACCGCTCCTCCCAGTCCCTCCCACCCCTGCTTTATCCATTTAACTAAACACTTTTTATTTGAGAAGCATCTCACTAAATTCCCCTGCCTGGTTTTGTAGTCCTATTGTCTCAGCCACCCAAGTAGCTGGGGATTACAGGCCTGTGTCATCAGGCCTAGTGTGGTGATCAGCTTTATTCTTGGGAACATAGGTGACATGGGTCTGAATTAATAAGGTGGGGCTGATTTCACATGTCTCAGATACCAACCATGCCTTCTTCAGAGAAATGCAAAGCCGTGAGAACTTTCTTGCCTTCTCTTCTACCACTGTCTGAAATGGATGCTATAGTCAGTGGGGAAGGACTGAGGATTAGACGAAGGAAAGGGGCCATGGTGGTTCAGGTATTCATGTTTGGCCCCCTATTTCCAACAACCAAACAAGAGCGCAATAGATTGTGGGTATTTTACTCTTTAAAGATGGTTGAGAGCTGTAGGAAGCCTATTCCACCAGTGCCCTGCTAGCTCAGTCGGTAGAACTTCAGACTTCGTCCTGGTTCCTTGTTCATCCTGGAAGTAGCCGGGTGGGGGAGGTAGTGAGAGTGTCAAACTCTTGCACCCCTTTTCTGTTACTGCTTCCACTCTCTTCACCCGTGAAGGTGTTCAGCCTCCACCACATTCAACCTCCTCCCTGCAGCTCCTGCTTCTGCTTGGCTGGAAATGGTAGGGGGCGGGGGGAGAGGACGAGCATGCCCAGTCCGATCGCTACGTCAAGGTCCTGAGGCCCTTTTCTGTTATACCTGCCGTGTTCACTATTCCTGTTGGGTTCTGTCTCTGCTGCGTCCGGTCATGGCTGTGCTCTTCCCATGATCCTGGCCACTAGAGAGGTGCTGTGTGTGTGTGCCACTAGAGAGGTGCTGGGAGGGTGTGTGTGTGTGCACGAGTGTGCGTGTGAGTGTGTGTGTGTGTGTGTGTGTGTGTGTGTGTGTGTGTACGCGCGTGCCTCTCCTGGTTCTGTGATCCTGGCTCTGTTCCAATTCTCGGTTCTGGCTGCCGAATTCAGCTTTGATTGTGTTCCCAACTGTGCAAACTCCCACTGGGGTGGGTCTCTCTACCTCACATTTCTCTGGACCTATTTTGCTGTATTCCACCAGTTCATATCTGGGAGGGAATGAGAGTTGGGTGTTTCGAGCAAGAGCATCCTCTACCTAAGCCTTTAAGTGGAAACTTTATAATTTATTAGTTATTGCCTTTCAACCATAAAACACAGGACAAAGGTCTTCAAAGTCCCTGGCAGAGATGGAAATGTTTTGTACTTTAAAATGTTATACATTTGGGTTGTCAAGTTGTGTCTCACTGGAAATACATCAGTGTGCCCCCAGTTCCTTTACTGTTAGAAGGAACTACGTGACTGGCTCTGGCCAATGAACTATGGCTCTAACCTTAGCGTTGTCCCCCTGGGTTCCTGAACCTTCTCTTTACTCTCTCCGCTCAGGAACCTGCCATTAAATGACACAGCAGAGGATTCGGACTTGCTGGACAGCAGCGGCCTGTTTCACTGGTGTAGATCAATGCCCTTGGACAAGGTGGTTCTGGTGGGTCAGCATTCCTCACTGTCCCAGTGACAGAAGTTGGTGGAGGGTGAAGAATTGCCAGCTCTTTTGTAAACCCTGACTTTGGAAGGAAAGCTATATCAGCCATAAGCACCCAAACAAGTCTTTATACCTCCCTTACTTAGAATGCTAGTTATAGAATGCATGGAGCTCAGAGCGAGCACTGAGTCATGTGCTGTCGTTTTTATTATTGCTTAGGGCTTGGAATCCCTCCCCCCGAGAAATGAAATGCCCAGATGTTAAAAACTTGACTTTGAACTGGCTTTTCCTGTAGAAAGGTCAAGGCCTCATTTTCCGTTAATTTGAACAAAGGCATTTCGGTCAAGTCATCTCTCTTAACGGGGAGATAGATTTTGCCACAGTCAGTTGGAGAAAGTGGCCTCCCTGGCTGTGCCTGCAGACCCAGTCTGCCACGGATTTTATTTCTAGCTGGCCAGTTCTCTTCAGCAGAGCAACTGCTAGACTTCAGGCATGTTGTGTGAGATTTCTTTAGAGACTTAATTACTCAAATTAAAACCGATCAGATTAAACAGACAGTTGTTTAATAATTTAGCTAGTAAAATCTTCCCAGCACATAGTGACTTTCTCAAATAAGTAGGCCTATCAAGTGTTTCTTTTTCTTATTATGTCTCTGTGGGTATATGACACATATGTAGTACACAGTCATACATGTAGACAACATACCCATACATATAAAATAATAAGATAATTTTATAAAAATAGTAAAATAAAACTGAAATATTCTAATTTTTATGTATATATGCTGAAGAGCTCACCCACGAAATGTAAATACATTTTACTTAGTCTCTACCAACATTCAAGTGTCCTCTTTAAAATCTCTGAGATTTGAGCAGGGGAGAGGAGTGTACACCTTTAACCCCAGCACTTAGGAGATGAAGACAGCTGGACCTCTGAGCTGGAGGCCAGCTCGATCTGTATAATGAGTTCTAGGCCAGCCAAATCCACCTGTGAGATGCTATTTCAAAACGTACATACACACACGCACGCATTAGAGCGATGGCTCAGCAGCTAAGAACACTGGTTGTTCAAGAAGACCCAAGTCAGGTTCCCCAGTACCTATCTAATGTCTCACAATTGTCCATGACTCCAGTTCCAGGAGATCCAATACCTTCTTCTGGCCCGTGGGAATGATGCACACATGTAGCACAGTCATACATGTAGGCAGTATACACATACACATAACATAATAAAATGCCCCTATAGAATAGTTTAAATAAGCAAAAAAATACCCAGTCTAGGAGCTTGATGGAAGTTGAGCTTGATGAACACCTATTGAACCATGCTCCACTTCCAACTTTGCACATATAAAGATGTTGAAGGCAATAAAAGTTAAAACAGTCAGTTCACTGACACAGCTGAGACAGGCGGAATACAAGCCCAAACCTCCTGCTACACTGTCACCAAGCACTCTGTCGCTTCCCACTGCCACAAGAGACGCCTGGTCTCTAAAAGAAATCACTCTGTGTCTTCAGTGACTTTGTAGTTTTTATGTGTCTCTGTGAACCTGGGGAAATTCTAATCTAAATGTGTCTCTTACATGCCATTTTGTTTTCAATTCAGAGAGCTTGCCTGTTGATAATAGTATCAAATACATAAGATATTTAGAGCCAAATGAAGTTTTAAAATATGATTTATTTAAATGTGCACACACGTGTGTGCATGCACGCTTCTCTGACTCTGTATGTCTCTCTGTGTGTTTGTGTGTACATGCACTTACCACGTGTGTGTGTGTGTGTGGGTACCCATGGAGGCCAAATTGGATATCAGATCCCCTGGATCTGAGTTCCAAGCAGTTGTGAACTACCCAAGGTGGGTGTTGGGAACTGAACATCAGAACATGGAGTGGTTTTAACTTCATGATGTATCTCATTGACTTGGTAAAGAATTTATCAAGTTAGTTCAGTATATTAGATGTAATCATATGAACTTACCAAGAGTCAACCATCTTGATACATGAAAAGGAAATTTCACTATGAGAACCCATTGACTACTACAACATAATGTACAATTTAATGTAACTTTCCGGGTTCTCTAGAAGAGATAAGTTTAGCAATGGTACTTGAAGTCTCTGTTTTTCCTTTAATTTAATCATATACTATATTATATGATATATATACATATATGTGTATGTATATTTGTATGATATATATATATAATGTTGATATATGCTGCACTAGTTATATATAAGTACCATTTTTATAAGCAGTTGAAAGATTCTGTTAGTCTATAAAAGTTCTGATCTCGATGCATCTAGAGTGTTAGGATGGGAAAGAGGTGGGGCTCATCAAGGAACTCTTACCTTGATTGTAAAATTGACCTGACTCTGGCTTTCGTATCCTTAGAAACGAACTGAAAAGACAAAACACGGGTTTCAGAACCACATAGTAGCATGTGTGTTTGGAGATGCTCACTGTGCCCTGGTGGGGCTTCAGAATTTTGTGATGCCCCTGAGAGGCAGCAACTATACCCGGCAGGAGCTAAAGGACATTGTTTTTATTGGGCCTCTTGAATACTTCCAGAGAGAATGGAGATTTCTCCGGAACTTTCCCAAGATATACATTATGCCTGTAAGTATCACATGAGGATTGGAGCACTAGTATTGGCAATAATACTGTATTTATTTATAGTTTACAGTTACGTGGTACTTACTATGCAACACAGCAGCCGAACAGCTCACCTATATTCACGTATTTACAGTCAAGTGGGGTAGAATAACAGATGCTGAATGTTAGCTGTGAGAGCAGCAGGTTTCCAAGCAGGTAGCTTGTCCAATATTACAGTGCACATGAACAGAAAGAGTAGAATTTATCCAGACATTACAGCCCCCGAGTTTGTGTTCAGGCGACCGTGTTTTATGGTCTGTGTACAAATGAGATTTTTTTTTTCCTCCATGTTTTTGTGAGTCTGCTTTTCCCTTAATGGTTAAACCTGAGGTAGTGCTGGCTGGGCCTTTGGGCTCCAACCTTCCCATCTTTTCTGGACACATCTTACATGGAACACAGCCACACATGGGCCCTCACAGGAAGGATATTGAGAGGTGGGACCTAAAGGAAGTGTGATTGGGTGTGAAGACTCTGCTCCCATGGATATGGGGATGCTGTTCCCTGAGAACGGGGCTAGCTGCTCAGGGAGTCTGTCCTGTGTGTGCCCCACCACACTAAGATGCAGCAGGAAGGCCCTTGTAAGATTGGTCCTTCGATGTTGGATTTCCTAGACTCCAGAAATATGAGAAATGAATTGCTTTTCTTTGTCTGTGGCATTCTGTTACAGAAGCAGAGGAATGGGCCAAGACAGAGCACAGAGTGAGTGTGTAGTATTTTGCTGATGTTTTATTTGTATTTCACGTTCAGAGGTTTGTATCCAAAGCTATGCCACCATTTCCCTGGATGAAAAAATCCATAATATACACTGGGAAATGCATTTTAGCTTTTAATGAAACAATATTGGTAGTGTGTAAGAAATACTGGTTCTCTAAAAAGCAAATTGGATTTTGTTTTTTTGTTTTTTTGTTTTTTTTTTGTTGTTGTTGTTTTGTTTTTTGTTTTTTGTTTTAAAAGCCACCATAAAGTTCCCTGTTTCTCCCAGCTTTATTCTGCACCACGGGAGAGAAGGTACCCAGAAGTCTCTCCCGCTTTAGCTAGTGTTGGGGATGATCAGTGTTGGACATTGTCACGGGGTATTGCTGTGACAGACCTGACCATGCTTGGGTGAGGGCTGTTGAAGGACCTTCAAATTTTGGGTCAGAGAAGCCATTGAGTGTTCAGAACTTAATGAACATTGTTGGAATTTTGAAGATGGTGTTGAGAACAGTATAGCCAATGGCGGCTTCTCTGTGCAGCTCTGACTGTCCTGGAACTCTCTCCGTAGACCAGGATAGCCTTAGACTCAGATATCCACCTGCCTCAGCCTCCTAGTGAACCCCTGCATCTCCATCAAAATGGATTTTGCTCCCCATCATCTCATCCAAATCTGTCCTCTGTGAGGGTCTGTGACGTCACTTCACAGTAAGAAAGCCACTATTGATTAGCACAGTGTGTCAGAGAACTGATACCTACATTTTAGTGAAGCCAGCGGAGACTGTAGCTAAAAACTGCAACACCCAGAAAGGCCCAGCGCCATGAACCACAACGGCCTTTTGACGATCCCTTCACAGCATGAAATTCTCTCCGTAGGGTTCTGCACTCTATACTGGAGATCTGCTTGCAGTCAACATAGAGCAATGCTCTATGTGTGTTATCTTAGCCACCCCTTACAAGGCACCGAGAAGCCAGCTTCTGGTGGACACTGAGACTATCATGGCCACCCTCAACATCCGGTCCCTGCGGATGAGCTTTCCTGCTTCAAAGCCAGGTCAGAACAACTCCAGAGAGGAAGTGCCTAGGTGGGGGGGCGGGGGGCGGGTAAGGAACGATAACTAAGCTTCCACAAATGAGGAGGAGGAGGAATGGGAATAAATGTCTCAGATTTTCTGACCCTGGCAATACTATGGTGGTAACAACCCAGTTATTTCCTCCGGAATTCTTAGTAAAATGAAAGCCTGTATCCATCCTCAAGGGGGATTCACATGCACTGGTTTCTTATTTTAATAGAAATGTAAGAGGCATTGTTTTTCCTATTACTGGAAAATAATTCTGTTCATCATTGGATAAAAATTTGCTAATGGAATGCATAGCCTCTACCATAGTATGACAATAAGAGATATTAACCAATAATCATTGTTTCATATGGGTGTTATTCAATTATTGTTTTAAAACCTTAACTTCCTTTATAGGTTAGGAAGATTAAAAAAAAAAAAGGATTCTAATTTGTTTGTTGTTGTTGTTTTTTGAGACACTGTCTCACTATGGATCAGGCTGGCTGGATCAGGCTGGCCTTGAATTCACAGAGATCTGCCTGCCTCTGCCTCCTGAGTGCTGAAGTTAAAGGTGCACCCACCATGCTTGGCCAAATTTTTGTTTGTTTTTTATAGCTAGTGATTTTTCATCTTTTATTAATTCAACAAAAAGATGCTGATTTCCTGTGGTGTATTAGGTTTTCTATAGGGAGCTAGAGGTTGGCCCATAATGCACCAATTGCATGCTCGACAGGCTTCTCTGTATTTCCTTATGTCCGGTGACAGTTTTCTTTTGCTGTAAAAGTTTAGTTGGTAAGGGCACACAGCTTTCAGTGCATAGGCAGCCCCACAAGATAAAGGTCAGTAGTACTGAGACTGAGGAAGTTTGTCCCTCATGTCTGGAGTAGGGACATGAAAGTGGGGGCTTTTCTATGCTATGAATAATGATGTGGAGACCTTTATAATTCATTAAAAGTTCAGGTCCCATAGCTGGGCAGATACTCAGCTATTCTACCTGACAATGCTGGCCTGGCCTACTTCCCAGCCATGTTCCCATTACCTGCCACTTTAGTCTTGCCCTGGCCCCTTCTTCTTTATTCGTCTCCTGATGGTGACCCCCCCATCCCTAACTGAGCCCCTCTCTCTCTTCCTTCCTGGGCCTGGAAGTCCCACCTCTTCCCCATCTGCCCAGCTATAGGCTGTTCAGCACTTTATTTGACCAATCAGGAGGTGATGGAGAACAATGTTTCACAAAATACTGAGTCAGGAAATGCTTGATAATAATGATAATACCAAAGTCCAACTGCAGCCAGATCTCTGGGTATAAAAATCAGCATTTGAATACACAGTGAACAAAAACCACCCTCCAAACGTCTGGTGAGCCTTTGATAGATCCAGGAGATCTTCCACGCTGTGATGTTTTTTTGCTAAACTCACACAGGAAACCAACACTAACTGCCCCATCGACATTCACCTCAGGATATTGGGTTAGGTGGACAGAAGTGAGGCCTCTCTAAAGGATCACTAAGAGCACCAGGCCTCCTGGACAGGCCCATGGGAAGCTTGAAGGGTTTCCAGTAAGGCTCTGATTACTATCTGCCACGGTACAGGGGAAAAGGTTGGCAAACCTAGGCAATGAGCTGAATTGTCTAAGCATATGTGATAATTATGTTTCTTATACTGCAGGACTCTGATAGTTACCTGTTCCATTAAAGACCATTCGTTACAGAATGCCCAGGCTTTCCAGGTAGAGACAGGCTCTCAGAAGCACAAGCAATGTTCTCCAGAGGATCTTGATTGGCAGATAGCACTAGGAACAAAAGCCTGTTGTGGGGTCTCCAGAGCGCTCATGAAACAGCAGCAGCAACTCATTATATTCTGTCCCTAAAAATTCTGTAAGAATATTAATGTGACATGAGACTCCAAATGGTTGAGTTATTACTCAAAAACTAACACCTTACTGCTTCAAGACTCTCTCTCTCTCTCTCTCTCTCTCTCTCTCTCTCTCTCTCTCACACACACACACACACACACACACACACACACACGTACACACACACACCACTCATAAAAAGAGGAGACTAAACACAGTCATGCAATCAATCATCTCTTCTGCATCCATTGATTCAACCCAACCAGAGACAGAAGATATTCAAGGGAAAATGCATATAGACATCTAGACATTTACAGACCTTACCTTGCTGTTCTTTAAGCCTTGGTATTATAGCTATCTATAGCTGTGTTAGGTATTATAGGCCATCTGAAGCATCATGAGGTCCTTGGGAGAATATGTATTTTTTTTTCTTAATACGGAATTGAATTTGGGATTTGGACCAGCAAGTAACTTTGCTGAGATAAAGCATTGAGTCATGTGGAGTTATTGTACGTCTGACTAAATTTTATGAACTTTTTACTTGTGCTTGTCTCTTTTTTTGTTTGTAGAAGTAAAAACATCATCTAGTTTTTCTAGTTATAAAGAGAAGAAAAGATACCAGCATATCCCTGTTCTCACTGAACTGAGTAAGTTGTGTTTCAAGCAGAATATTAAAGAGAGAGACTTTTATGGTGCATAGCTGATGTTTCAAGTTCTTTCTAGATCCACAGTCAGGAGATTATAGAACCAGAATGAACCCCAGAAACCTTTCAGGGGCTATTTGGATGCCTCATTGGGCTTCTACCCAGCTGAAGATGTCATCCATGGAAGCCTGTTCTAAGTATCCAAACTAGTGTCTGTCAGTCAACTTGCAACCACCTTGAAGCTTAGATGTCTACAAGTCTAATGCATATCTTCCATTTTAACCATCTCTAACTTCTAAGATGCAATACATTAAGTGCATAATTAGAAAAAAATGGTAAAATAAGGTAATGGCAGGTGAGGTGTGTCCAACCACTCAGCAGGGACCACAGTCTTTGGCCTTCTGGAAATAGACAGCCACCATCACATTAGCTAATGTGCTGACTGCTTAGTCTTTGCTCTTCTTTGCCGGAAAGGGTGAGGTTGAAATGGGAGCTTCGGGTCTGGCTTTGGTATAGCATGTGCAACCTAAGGAAGAATGTTGAGGCCACTGGTGTAAATGACCCAGCAAAATTAAGACAAAGTCTTATGGTGTGTGTATGTATGTATAGGTTAGAAGACACATGAAGCAGTTGGAATTCTCCTTTTACCATATAGGTCCTGGGGATCAAACTCAGGTCATCAAGTTTGGCAGCAAGTGACTTTTAGCTTCTAAGACTTCTCTTCACACCCTGCTTTGCTTTTTGTGACAGGATCTCTCACTGGCCTGGAACTCACCAATGAGCTAATGTTCCTGAACAGAGAGGTCCAGGGGCCCACCTGCCTCTTTTTTTTTTTTTTTCTTCAGAAATAGGACTTTAAAGATTAAACTACCATGCCAGGCTTTCTGTTGTTTTCATTTATATTATTATTTTAATTTATGTGTATGGGTGTTTTGTCTACATGCCTGTGTATCATCAGGCAAATGCCTGGGCTCCCAGAGGCCAAAAGAGAGTACGGAATTTCCTGAAACTGGAGTTCCAGACAGTTGTGAGCCACCATGTGGATGCTGGGAAATAAACCCAGGACCTCTGAAAGAGGAACCAGTGCTTTTCACTGCTAAACCATCCTTTCAGCCCTGTGGCTTTTTAAACATAAACTCTTGGCTCAAACATCTCTTCCTGCTTGTATAACAAGCAATTTTCTGATTGACTTCTATGGGGTGAAAGGAAAGAAAGTCCATGGGACAATCTCCCCCTCAGAGCCTTGGTCTGCCACAGAGGACTGAGCTTAGGAATGCAGGCAGCAATCTCTTATTTGCCACGTGCACTGGCTTTGCCTTTCAATCTTGTCGTGCAGAGAATCCCTCCAACATCCACTTTATTGAGCAGATGGGTGGAATGGATGGAGCACTCAAAGGAGCAAGCTTGCATCTCAGCACTTCCTTCTCCACGGGTACTGTCTTTTCAGGCAACTTCTTGGATTCTCTCCTGGCCACGGTAGGTGCAGATGACCTAGAGTTACCCCAGGAGCAAGCCCCTTATGGAGAGGCCACAGCTCACCATTCTAACCCCTTTAAAATTTTTCCCAAAAGGTGACTCTACAGACATTATTTCAGATTTCCACACTTTCACATTTCTAAGGTTACAGTCCTGGTGCAGGGATCCCAGATGCCGAGGGTATGGGGACTGTCTGAGTTAGGGTGTCCATTGCTACGAAGAGACACCGTGACCAAGGCAACTCTTAGAAAGAACAACATTTACTTAGGGCTGACTTACAGGTTCTGAGATTCAGTCCAGTATCGTCATGGTGAAAAGCGTGGCAGCACCCAGGGAGACCTGGTGCTGGAGAAGGAGCTGAGAGTTCTACACCTTGTCCTGGAGGCAGCAGAAAGCGTGTCCTCCACAGTGGGCAGAGCTTGAGTACTAGGAGCCCTCAAAGCCCATACTCACAAGGATGCACTTCTTTCAACAAGGCCATACCTTTTCTAACAAGGCCACACCTCCTAATAGTGGTACTTCCCATTGGCTGAGCATATTCAAACTCCCACAGGGACCAAACTTGGATCATCACATTCACCCAGACCAGGCTTCTTGGTGCCAGAGCTCTGTAGATCACACAGAGCCCAGTCATTCATGTAGAAATCACCATAAAGGGACCCAGCCTTTCAAGGGAAAAGGCTTGGCCTTGGGTAGGTACTAGGAGCCTCCCAGCCTGGAGAGGGTAAATATGGTGTAGTTTTTAAAGACTGGGGGTCTCTGGACATTCTAGCTCTCTACCTATATTGAAATGCTGATGATGACTTCTTAAAAAAAGTCTTTAAAACTTTTTTGCTCTATCTGAGGGTAAAAAGCTGCTGGTTTAGGTAATTGACATCTGTAGCCTAATAGCAGGGGATTAAATAATATGGCCTTTGTTCTGTCTGTAGCTCTGACTTTAAGACTGCTAGTTGGAAGTTTCAGGAAGAAAAAGAGACACTTTAAAAAGTGATGATAGTGTTTATTTGTAAAAAGATTCCTATGAAATCTCTTGAAGAAAAAGGGAAAAAGCAGAGATATCCTAAGTGGGGTAGGGAAAATTTTCTTGCACTCTTCTCTTGGGAGCAATAAACTTCTTTTAAACCAAGAGAAGAGAATAACACTCACAGAAGGAAAAATCTTTTACATAAGCAAATATGGATAAACTAACATAAGTTCATATACAAATTCACAAATATGCATTTATATGTTTCCATTCAAACCAGATGGGACCAGCTTGCATAATTCTCATAATTGCATATTTACACACACATGCACACATTCTCACAATTTCATATTTACACACATCTATACTTACATATGCATTTGGAACAAAAGACCAAGCACCAGTGCAGAAAAAACTCACTCATTCTGGGTGAAAGCTGAGCTCCAATCTTCATTGCACAGAGAAAAAAAGGCTTCTACCCTTTTAACGCTAAATGAATTAAACCCGGGTGTAGAAGAAGAAAGCTTTGTTCCCTTTAGCAGGACTAAGCCTGCCTTGTTATTAAGAAAGGACCTGTTCTGTCCCATGGTAAGGAGAAGCCTGCCTGCTCCTTCTGTCCTCTGCATCATCTTCTCTTTTCCTCTTTTCCCTGCATTCTGCACATGGCTCTCTTAGCTTTTTATGTTACCTATGGTCTCTTAAGTCATTCCACTCTGCTTTCTCCTAGTCTTGCTCTCTCCTCCTGCTGTGATGTCACAATAATGCTCTTATTCTCCATGTTTTTTCTCCCAATGTTGTGCCTACACTTTCTAAGTTCTTCTTGGGTTCAGTTCTGTCTAAAAAAAAGAAAAAAAAAATTCACCTCAGCCCAGTTCCTCTGACTCTTCTCTTTGTCCTCAGCACTTATACATCTTTGATAATACACAATCACATGTTAAAAAGTTCATCACAAGTTCACACATAAAATCAAATGGTAAATTGAAATAGTTTATAACAGTGAATGCATATCCATTAGGAGTAATTATCTGGCTAAACATTCATCACCTGTCACAGCTCCACAGGTCCATTGAAAGGTAAAGACCACAACTAAGTTATTAGTGAAGTGTTATACAGATAAATCCAGTCAAAATTTTATCTTCTGTCCTAGCACCTATAATAAATCATTAGTTCCCTTTTTATGGCCTTTGGTTAATTTTTTATAACCTCTTGGAATGTGCTCTGAATAGTAGAAAGTCTAGTTACTATCTACAAGCAATTGACTGGTGACACATGGGAGACTGGCAGAGCTCTCATTGCAGTTTTGACTGTCAGAAAAGGGCCTGATAGCAGTCCCACTATAAAAGAGCTTAATAATCACTGATATGATTTTAGGAATTCTTACAGGATTATCATTAAGAATTAAGAAGCAATCTATTTGTCTATACAGCATCACTACAAAATAGTACATATTCATAGATCTGCAGAGATCTGCTCAAAAGTGGTGGGCTAATACCTAGTGGTTGTTATATATGTTTAATAATAACAGGAAATGCATATTAATAGCAAGAATCTTTCCTAAAATGATTTACTCCTGGGTGTTGCCTGCCAGAGCTTCATCATAGATACAATCTAAAGCAAATTCATTTGAGGAAGACCAGCTGCTAGGTATCAGTTTGTCTTATGATGGCTCCTGATACTTAGGAATGTGAGATTTGCTCAGGTCTAAGCCAAATCTCACTCATTGTCCCTCTCTTGGGACATTTTAAGCACTTGGTGATGGCTCAGTAGGTATTTGGCAGTGAGCAGATGCCTGGCATTCATTATAGGATTCTCTTAAGTAGAGTTCACTCTGAAAGAGCAATTGAACACCTACACTGTGCTGGTCACTGTGCAAGGATATAGCAGTGACTAACTTAAACATGAGCAACTAGCGACAGAGAAAGAATGACTAGAAGGGCAAAGGCCACGGGGGATAGTAAATATGAAGTGTAAGTGAAGGATGTCAGTTATGACCAGGGAAGGGGATCTGGAAAGAGACATGCAATCATAATCTGGAGGAAGGTGGATACCACACAGAGCCTTGGAGAAGAATGTTTCAGGCGGGTGTAAGGTAAGAGTGTACCCAAGGCATCTGAGTAACTGTCTAGGACCCAGAGAGTCAGTGTGTAGCCATTTGGGGATGACATTAGGACCTCCTGAAAGGAGATGGCACAAGCCACAGCCTCAAACTGCTCCCTCTGGAACTTTTCAAGAGAAGGTTACAAAAAGACCAAATATCAAAATGCAGATCTTAAATGCACGAGGCTCTGGGGAAAGACTAAGAAAGACTCTGCTTTCTGAAGTTCCACACAGAGAAAACCTTGTTCCTGAACTGCGTGGTTGCCCCAAGGCAGTTTACACATACAGTACAGCGTGGCTGGACATTCAGACTCTCCATGCCCTGGGCAATATTTAGTACTGAGGGAATTACTTGGCTCTGCTCCCCTTAGCCACAGAGAACATCACCGCACTGAGCTCTCAGACCTTGGTACTAGAACACTAAAACCAGGAACAGGCTATCAAGTTCCTGAAGGGTAAGCAACATTAACCCCTGGCCAAGCCAGACATACTTGCATTGAAGAAAATCAAGTCAGGTTCTTTTTCTGAGCTAACTCCTGTTAACACTGTGTAACTGGATCTCACCAATGTGTCAACTAACTTTTTAACAATTAAACCAGAATAGGAGGCAGACAGTGACTGTTGATGAACTTGGCCTGCTGAAGAGAAACATTGTAGATGTGTTGTAGCTCTTTCCAGATACTCTTAGGCTGCATATTTGTCCTCATTAGTTATAAGTGTGGAACACCCAGAAAAGGGTCAGTCTGTCATCATCCACAAGAATGGGCTTCTGATTGAGAAGGATGTCCCATAATTAATGTCCCTCCACCTAACAGCACTGCACTGAACTAAGTGTTCATACATGCTTTTCATGGAATATATTGTTACCATGGCTAGCAGGATAGATGGAAAAGTGTTGGACTAGAAATTTTATGAAGGAGTATATAATATAAGTCACCTATATAAAAACTTCTTATATAGTATGGAACTAGTCACTGTCACCTCAGCTCAGTGATGTACCCAGTCACTCCCTGTGTAAACTTGGTCTTGCATAGTCTGAGTGCTACATAATGTGTTTTTATTTAGTGTAGTAGTGGGTTTTGGTCAGTGGAAGAGATTGACATCCTCCTGGGAGTGGGAAATAAGCCATTTAAAACCCCAGAAGTATTCTAAAGCCCAATGGTGAGGTTTACTGGAAAGAGACAAGGCCACAAAGGTGTGTTCTATAGAAGTATTCATCACGTGAGGTCAAAAGCAACTCTGGCAATCAGCTAACCCTTAAGAACAATAGGTTCAACTTAGAACTGTGTCTTAGTTAAACAGATAAGGGCACAGTCTTTATCAGTCTTTCCCCTGAGCCTCGAGCATTTAAGATCTGCATTTTGATATTTGGTCTTTTTGTAATCTTCTCTTGAAAAGTTCCAGAGGGAGCAGTTTGAGGCTGTGGCTTGTGCCATCTCCTTTCAGGAGGTCCTAATGTCATCCCCAAATGGCTACACACTGACTCTCTGGGTCCTAGACAATTACTTAGATGCCAACAAAGAAAATGGAGTAATGGCTTTTATCAGGACAACATGTACACCCATATATGTTAAGTGGAATAAGGCAAATGCAGAAAGACAAATACCATATGCAAAATCTAAAGTTTCATATACGAGTGTGTGTGTGTGTGTGTGTGTTTAGGTCATGAAACGATCACGAGAGGGGAGAGTGATATTTAAGGGCTTTGAGGAACATACAGAGCAATAGGATACGTAGTAGGAAAGTAAGGACTAACTGGGGAATGAAGGGAACCAGCCGGATAATGGAGGTACATAGGGAGAGAGGCGGGGATGGGAGGATGGAAGAGCAAATATAAAGACACATACATACATAGATGCCAATATGAAACCCATTCCTCTGTTCTGTCAACCTAAAGAAAACAAGCAATAAATAAAACTCTTAGAAAAATCCATCTTCAGCCAGCTTGAGAAAACCTACTACGTAAGAAGATTGTGTGAGAGATTCTGGAAAAGGCACTTTATGGGAGCACCTCAGATCCTCAGGCTGTTTAGACTCAAGCTTGTTTTGTATGAGAACTGGTCCCCAGTTCCTCGTTTGGATTCATGGATGAAAAATGTCTGGTTTGAATAAGAATGGCCCTCGTAGGTTCATAGATTCGAATGTTTAGTCATCAAGGAGTGGCACTATTTGAAAGGATTAAAAGGATTAGTAGCTGTAGCCTTGCTGAAGAATGTGTGTCACTAGGGTTGGGCCCTTCGGCTCTCTATCTGCCTATGGGTCAGGATGTAGAACTCTCAGCTACTTCTCCAGCACCATGTCTGCCTCTGTGACACCATGCTTCCTGTCATGATAATAATGGACTAACCTCTGAAAACTGTAAGCCAGCCCACCATTGAGTGCTTTCGTTGACATGCATTGGCTTGATCATGGTGTCTCTTCACAGCAATACAACAGTGACTAAGATGGCAAAGAGGCTACAACTCCATTTATCTCAGATCTATAACTGTTATCATGCTGAAAAGAACTATGGGAACCCCATGTGCTTATGAGTAACAGCACTGTGCAGTTTTAAATAGATCATTATTCTGAGGAATATCAGTAGATTCACATCGAAATGACTTCAAGAATAGTTGCCATCAACCTCAGTGCAAACTGCAGGGAAAAGCTGTCTCATTCATTATATATACATTTTACAAATGTACATCTATGGTCCATAGGGTATTGTGGCTGCTCGCTTCTGGAGGGAGATGACTCTGAGATGTCAGCTTCATGACTCATTTTTCAGTGTCTACTGTATAGGAACAAGACCCACCCCACTGTTTTGTTCTCCCTGCTTTGACTAACCCACCTCCCTTCTCAAACTGCCAACTTGCAGTGGATTTTGATGGTGACAATGAAAAGCAGTGTCCTGCACCATCAGGACCGTTTCAAATGCTCACTAAATCTCCATGTCCCAACGCCTGTACGACTCATGTGTTGGCTTTTGTAATTTCACACATGCTTTGCCCCTGCTTTCCAGGCCTTCTACAACTACCATGTGCTGGAATTACTTCAGATGCTAGTGACCGGAGGTATAGACTCTCAGATAGAACCCTATGTGGTGGAGGAGATTCCATACGAGATGAATGATGGCTATGCCACAGTCTTGTCTGGGAGGACGCGGTGTAAGCTGGGACTTCTCTCTTTAGACCAAACCATTCTATCAGACATTAAGGTGAGTCTACTCTTAGTATACTGCATTTTCCGACTTCCTTAACTCTCTGAATTTCTGAAAACAGGTTGCTTGGGTTCATAGATGATGTACAACCCAGAAATAATAATTAGTAAATATTTAATACAATAGAGTACTGTAGCTTCAGAGTGCCTGCACGCAGTGTGTTTTCATCTGCTGTGTTTATTCTCTTCAACAATCTCAAGAGGTAGAGAAAGCAGCTGCCTTTCTCCACCCTCCAGCTGAGGATGCAAGCAGCTCAAACACTATGTCTGAATGTGTCCCCTATAGATCCCATACTGGGAACTCATGCAACTGTGTTGAAGGGTGAGCCCATTAACAGATGATTAGCTGAGGGACGGAGTGGGGTTTCAGTAGAAGGGGGACTTGGCCTCCTCCCTTCTCTTCCACCCCTTCCTGTCCCATCTCTTGCCCTTTCACCTTCTCATGACACAATGCAGCTGTAAGGCTAGGATCTAGAAGCCCTAGATCTTCTCTGCATCTGCTTTAGCTTTTTGTGTTTAATCTGTCCAGGGATGGCACTAGTTAAGTAACTATTTTCATTTAACAGACCAACAGACAAACAAACCTGAGGACATCAGAGTTTCAACAGTGTCACAGCAGGTGTCCAGCTAAGGAGTGTGGTCTAGGTTCTTACTGTTGCTTCAATATCTGACATGCTAAAGAACGCTGGTCAGGCTAGCTGGAATCAGGCAGAACGCTGTGGCTGGGTCTAAGAATGCCCCTGGTTCAATTGAATATGCTGATGCTTTCTTAGCCCGGGAAGCTGGCAAATGTGGCAAAACTATAACAAGACAACACGTTGAACAACTTTCCGTGGATCATCTCTTCATTCAGGAACCAGAGTAGAGTACAGCCTCATCCCCAACGATCTGCTCCTCAGTGTTGTGCCTTCTGGTGTTTACTTTTGATTGACACTGCATCCAGCCATCCCGTGTTACAGTCAGGACACAGCTGGACAAGGAGACATCTTTTGTAGATTCACTGGGTATCAGCAGAGCCCCTTTCAAAGACGTGTGCTCTTTAGACCTCTGTTCTGAACATGGCTCCACCCACACTGCCAAAATGGGTAGAACCTCTGTGTGTTCTGTGCCCGTGAATTCCAGATGCAAATGCCACCTGAATTCACGTGGTTCTGGGATCGTCACCTGCGGGTGGTAGTGACTGAGGGATGGGCCCAGGAAGCTGCTACAGGCATATCCCAAACTCCTGCTCTTTCGATTGTCCTATATCTCTGTCCTCAGAGATCTTGATCTTTCCTTAAGGAATCACAGGACTGTGCAGAAGTTTATTTTTCTGGCTGTATCTCATCTATTTGTCACTGCCTTTGAATTGTGACCTTACTGGCCACAGCAGAGGAATACTTGAGAGTCCCCGAAGTTTACCCCTAAAACTGAATTTTTTTCAACCTGTTGCTCTTAAGTAGTTCTTAATGGCAGCCAAACTATCAACAGTAAAAGAATTTGTAGGAGCATGTGCCACACTACACCCAGAATGAGAAAACCAGAATGCTAAAGGGATAAGGGTTCAAAACCAATCACAAACTTCTATAACTGCCCACCTTACATTGCTACCACAGCAATGATGGCTGCCAGGTCTTCTAGATGCCTACAGCAAATAGCTGGCAAACAAAACTCAAGTAGGTTCTTGCAACCCTTTGATTAAAATTCTTATCAAGCGCCTGCTATTCTGTTCTCTTCCCAGCCAAGAAAAACCTTTGGACAGCTGTTCTGTGGCTCATTGGATAATTTTGGGATCCTATGTGTTGGCTTATACCGTATGATGGATGAGGAAGAACATAGCTCAGAACACAAAAGGGGAGTATGATAGTTTGAAAGGCTTGAGCCACTTTTTAAATGTGAGAACTAAGGCCACCATGCTGGCTCACTGAAAGTCATAACCAGAGCACCAGATCAGCCACTGCATAGAGGGGGATGGGGTTGGGGGATGGGGAGTGGGGGATGGAGATTGGAGGTTGGGAGAGGGTGATAACTTAGCTCTAAGGAAGGCGGGGTCTAAACAGCAGAAACCATGTGATCAGAATCCCAGGAACCTTGAAAGGAGAGAGTGAAGAGTCTGTTCCCACTGAAAACGAATTGTAGCCTTTCAATGAGAGGGTTTTGTTTGTTTGTTTGTTTTGTTTTATACTTATCTCTGTCCATGAAGCTGTTGTCTGTCTGGGAGATGCCCTAGGTTTCTGCTAGATTCACTGAGAATGCTTGCAGAATGCTTCCTCTAGTCAGTATGGTTTGTGTTCTTAAATCATCAATGCACATTGTTCCATTTTACTCAAAGGAGATCATTCTGCTTGCTCACTGTGGGAAAGAGAAGATATCTATCTAGATCAGAGGCAAAGGGGCAAAGCAAAAAGCATGAGTCTAGAACAGCACAGTCAGGCAGTTCTCAACCAGGATGGTCACTGTGGGGACGAGGCAGTTAGCAGATTGGGAGACAGAAAAATATGAAAGAGTAGAGATGGGTTGGTGGAGCTCATTGTACACAGAGCACAAATAAAATTACTTCAAATAGTGGGCTCAAGTGATAAAGAGAAAGAAGGGGAGGAGAGGAAGAAGTAGAGGACCATGGGAAGATACAATGCAGTGAGAAATGGAGGAGGGATACAGTGAGAGATGGAGGAGGGATGCAGTGAGAGAGATGGAGGAGGGATACAGTGAGAGATGGAAGAGGGACACAGTGAGAGAGATGGAGGAGGGATACAGAGAAAGATGGAGGAGGGATGCAGTGAGAGATGGAGGAGGGATACAGTGAGAGATGGAGGAGGGATACAGTGAGAGAGATGGAGGAGGGATACAGTGAGAGATGGAGGAGGGATGCAGTGAGAGATGGAGGAGGGACACAGTGAGAGAGATGGAGGATGGTACAGTGAGAGAGATGGAGGAGGGATGCAGTGAGAGATGGAGGAGGGATACAGTACAGAGAAAGATGGAGGAGGGATGCAGTACAGAGAGAGATGCAAGGTTTCCCCACTTCATACCACAGTTTGCCTCAGTGCTCAGAACTGTGTTCATTGAAGGTTTGGCATATGTATATACTGAAAGTAGATTAAACCGGGGTTCAGAAAAGGCCACGGAGGGGAACTACCCCAGATCCAGTCTCATTCTTCTCTTATTAAAGTTATGGGGACAGCTGCCCCCAGAGAACTGCAATTGTTGTGGAGAGCTACAAGTCAACCCCCTGCCTCTCCTCCAGGACCTCTCCTATTGTTGTATGCCAGTGAAGAAAGGAAAACCCAGAACAAAATGCCCTCTTCATTTGGGGTGTTGCTGGTCCACACTGTCCAAGCTGCAGTCTCAGAATCCATCCTTGGCTTTACCTCACAGGTTCGTGATCACCAGGCCGGCCAATGAGTGTCACTTGCTGCCCTCAGACCTCGTGTTTTGTGCTATCCCTTCCAGTGCCACCTGCAACAAATCAGAAAGCAATTCTTCAAGTCAGATTCAAGAGAACACGACCAATGTGACAGCACTGAGTCCAGGGATGAATGTCTACACTAAGTACAATGCTCACAACCTTTACCCAGGCAGCGACCCGGGAGAGAGGAGGCATCAGCACCCCAACTCCCGAGTCTATCCTTTGGACCCATTCGATACCAGTGATATTAATCAAGGAAAATAAAAACAGAAGCATCCTGTTTTGGTGCCAGTTGCTTGGTGGGTTGACGAGTCGGCAAGCTCATGGCTGTGGAAGGGACCATCTTATCCCACTGAATCCGGTGAGAGGAATAAAGATGTACATGATCGATGTATTAACGTGCTCTCTTTCCTTGAGCGTGAATGGGTTCGTCTGAGCTGAGTTAAGAAGTCCTCCACTTGGACAGATGCCAGTTGGAACTAATTTGTCAGAAAGTCCTAGGAATATGCTTAAGACAGGGCAAATGTTTATTAAAATATTATGGAATGTTGGGGTTTTGTTGAAACAGGGGAATTAGCAGACTTTGGTCTGCCCTGGGTATAGGGACGGGTTCCTTTTAGAAGGATCACTCCTCCCTCCTGGGGCATTGTAAGTGTTACAAACTACTAAGTCTGGGAGGGACTCTAAGAAGTCTTGTCTGTTTGGCCTTGGCCAGCTACTTCTGGGCATGGGGTCTGCAGTGTGCTTGAAACACCCAGCGAGACAAACAGATCTTCCCTTAGCTGGTGGGTATCAGTTACACAACTGCTTGGTTAGGGGTGTGAACCTGTGTCTGCTTCCCCCTCTTAGTGCTGGGATCCCCCACCTGGCTTGAACCTGTGCCGCCATAGCCCCTGTGAGCTCACCAGCCTCAGTCCTGCTGCTTCTATTCTGTCTCAACGGTATTTTTTGGTCTGTTTTGATTTTCACTGTTGTGTTTTGTTTTGTTGAAAGAGAGAAAGGAAAAAAAATTTTTTTGAGTGCTTAAGGAACTGGGAAGGACCCAAGGGGAGTTGAGGGAGTTAGATAAACGTAATCAAGATACATTGTGTGGAAATATGTTTTTAAGAAGTCCTATGCAGAGCCCTGGTGCACTCCCACCTCTGGGCTCTTCCCATGGCCCCTGGATGGAAGCTGTTTGTCTATTCTAATGACATAGTTTCTGTTTCTCCCTTCCTCCCCCACCCTGCAGGCTTCTCAGGTAAGCTCCTGTCTATATGTCCAATGTCAGCTGCCCTTGGGGTGTGTGACTGTCTGTCTGCCAGGGATCCTTGTGATCTCTGCTTTTTTTAAACTCTAGGACAGCTGCAGCTTTCTTGCCCCCCTTCCCCAATGTCACCAGCCCTCTGTCACAGTCAGGGCTTCCTTAGGCAGTAAATGAGTGTCTAGAACTCTGGGGCCAGCTGAAGTTTCAGAGGAAGAGGCTGAGAGGTCATTCTTGTGGTGATTTTGCTTTTGCCCTCAGTGAGGCATTCACGGAACTCCCTCTTCCGTGCATGGGTGGCGTCGATGTCTGTTATTGCTGTCTGTGACCCCAAAGGCATCGCCTGTGGTTCCTTCCAGTGGCAGAACATACAGATCTCTGAGTTCAAGGTCAGTCTACAGAGCAAATTCCAGGACAGCCAAGCTTAGGCTCAGAGGGAGTCAGAAAACAGAAAGCTGGTGATAGAATTAGGTGCAGGAAGGCATGTTCCAGTCCCAGAAAGCAGCAGAACAAAGTAACTTCAGCCATGTGGCTCTGGCTTTAGCATGAAAAATAGAAGGAACTATTGGGATTATTGATGCTGACTAGCTGGAGCTAAGAAAGTAGTGGTGATTAAGAATAGACCAGCATCACTGAGATATCTTCTGCTGCTGGACTTGGTAATGTAAGAGTCACCCAGGTGGTACTGGTTTTGAAGGCATGAAGGGGTCATAAAGAGCAGCTGAGGCTTGGCCCTGTGAGAGGCCATGGAAGGCCATTGGTGAAGGTGCAGCCTCAGTTGCAATTAGTGCCCCAGGATTGAAGGGGTCACGCAAAGGAGTTGAGACTTGGCACCACAAAGAGAGCCTATGAGAGGCTATTGGTGAATGTAGCAGAAGCCCCAGTATGTTGAAGATGCTAGTACCATGGGATGGTCAGGAAGAACACCAGCAACAGTAGAATGGATCAGCCTGAGCTTAGATCCACTCCACAGATGGCAGAGCTGGAGAAGTGAAGCCAGCCCTTTGGAGAATCCCAGACATTGAAACAAGAAGCTGTAACACTGAAGCTGCCTTGGAGACCCAAAGATTTTCCAGATGCCTGTTTGTCCCTGTGGTGACACACCTTTTCCTCCCCCTCTTGGAAGGTATCTGGACACTCATGTAGTCACCCTCTTTGGATTGACCCAAGTTCTCATCATTTCTCATTTTGAAAGAGACAGTCAAGGCATTTCTAGCCAAGGGTTTGTTGACTGACAGAACACTAAGATACACAGAGAATCTGTGTGTCACCGTGGAATCCCAGCGGCCATCTCCTAGCTCAAATGGTGGGTTGCATGCTTCCCCAAGAACTGCCTGGGGGAGGGCGAGTTTCCTGACAGTTCCGCTGTATCCGGGCTCAGTGCTTCTTATGGCCCAAGGCATCCTAACCTTGACACAGCACCCAGTTCAGAGGTACTTGGTAACTCTGACATCACCCATTCATGAAGGCTCTCTTTGTTGATGGGGAAACAGCAGAGCTGTGGCTATCCTCACCATGCCTATCTTTACTGTTACACTGAAGAACTGGGCAGTGCCTGGAGTCCCTAGAGCGGCCTGTTCCCATTAACAACTCCATCAGCATTCTCAAGAGATTCCCAACAGGGAATGTCAGACTTACATCACAGTCACAATATTCAAAAGAAATGAAGATGGGTTGGAGAGATGGCTCAGATTAGAGACTGGAATTTGGTTCCCAACACCCATATTGGGTGTCACACAGCTGCCCATAACCCTTGCTCCAGGAGAACCCAAAGTTTCTTCTTGCCACTGCAGGCACTGCATTTGTAAGCACACCCCAATACATATCACCAGAAACTAAAGTCTTAAAAAAATCAAAACCCACATTGTTTTGCTTTAAGAAATGTTTATTTAGCACTTGCTAAGTACAAGGCAGTGCATTTGGTACCACAAGAATGCAGAAGAAAATGTAATTCTTGCCTTTAAGATCACGATAACACCGATAATATCCATCACACGAGGCAGAAGCGATGAGATGGTATCAGTGAGAACCCCAAAGAGGCTCTGGATGAGAATGGGATCAGAGGTGGTGTTTCCACAACGGGCCGTCAATCAGATACAAATACGGGTGGGGAGAAATGAAGAGGAGGGAGGGGTCCAGCTGGGTTATAGTCAGCAAGGCTGGTTGACGGGGACAGGAAAACAGCAGAAGGTGCTGAGATCAAAAGAAGAGGGCTGTGTCAGTCAGAGATCCCACGGGCACAAATGAACTGGACCAGATGGATTGATCCAACTCCTGCTTTATAAAGCTTAATCTGGTAACTTCACAGAAAGAAGTGTACACACACACACACTTGTATTTTTTGTTTTTTTAATGGGAGAATACAAGTAAGAAGCGAAAAGGCAGCAGCGGATAGTTCCATGCCCTGAGACAGAATGAGCCATTCAGAGCTAGAAAAACATGGAGTTTCCATCTGTAGAGAAGCAAGGAGCTGAGCCAGAGATGCTACAGGCACAGGGGAGAAGACAACAGGAAGCCCGGCCATTTGTGCAAGGGCCAAAATGTCCCCAGGTCACCACAGAAAAGTGGCCTAAAATACAACCCCATCATGATTCTTCTTGGAAATGCAATCCTCATGAAAATCCCCAGGAGGGTGTCTATACGCTCAGCATCCTGAAGAAACAGCCAATGCTGTGGACAGCCTTTGGTAGGGTTCACTCTGATGGACATGGAAAGGTTTCGCTATTATTCCTTTCCCAGGGTTTTCTGTGAGATTACACAGAAGCTGCCCACAGGTCCCACCTTATCACATCTAAACCCCGGCGGAGCTGAGGGAGCATTTCTTTCCTTCCACAGATAAGGGAACCAAAGCTCTGACAGGTCAGGGGACTGCCCGTACCTTACCCTGGAGAAAGCTCCAGAGGACCCACTAAAGAACATATGTTCTTCTTCCCAGGGATATATCTCTGGGTACCTAGAGATGCCCAGGTACCACCCAGAGACATGCCAGTGCAGACAGACAGACAATAGGAAGGTATATGGACAGAGTGGTTTGCAATAACAAATCTGTGCTTCAGTGTTCTTTTCCAAGTGAGGAAGCAGCAAGTAGTGAGTGGTAAGAAGCAAGTGGCCTTCGCTAATGCATTCCGAGGGCCCATCAAAGCCCTGAAGGTGGGAGAGAAAAATACTTTGGCTTTCTAGGAACAATTAAAGTGCATGCTCTAAGAAGAAATCAGACATTATGACACGGTCCATTCAAAAAGCTTTATAGTCTGTCACCATGAGACCATGGTGGTTATTGTTGGCGTGCATGTACACATGGAAAGGCATCTTTCCAGGAAGTAAGAGTTGGTCTTTCTTGTTGGTTGCTTGTTTGTAATGCCAGGGACCAAACCCAAGGTGCTGTCCAAGCTTGGGAAGGGTTCTGCCTCGAAGTCAGCACAGCCTGCCAACCTCGGCCTCTTTTCACAGAGTTAATCCTCTCTGAGAAGTCAAACAAGATTTCCACATGTGGTCCAAATATATCAATTTCATACAAAATGGAAAAAAACGGAGAGCATAACATTTCAAATACGTAAATATGTGAGTCAAAAATACACAGGCAACTTTCTGATGTCTCAGCCAATCAGCTTGGACATGGTATCTGGAAGCACGCCCCTTTGTGAGGGGGGCTGCAGCTCTTCTCCAAGGCCCTCTGGACTCCTCCAGCAATGTATTTCAGTGGGTCCCATCAGATTTTCCAAAATACCTTCTTTTTGTAGAGGATGTAGGCGATGAACACCCAAAGGGCAGTGGCGACTATGTTCTGAATGAGATGCTCTTTGTGTGACTGCTCATCCCCGAGCTTCCACTGGAAGGGGAAGTAGTTCTCAAACACCTCATGACCAACATACACCAGAATAGAATTCATCCCTTAGAGAGAGCAGAACGTGGGTTTTCCGGATCATTCATAGAGCTCTTTAAATGAATTCAATAAATAATGTGAGGCCTACACTTGCATTATTGCCTATGGCCCCAAATAAATGATGTGTAGCTCCATTTAACCGTGAAGTGTATTTCTAAATGCTTAGGAAGTAGGAGCTTCAGCTGGTTCCGCAGGCAAAGGCTCTGCCACCAATTCTGACCTCTATTCTACCCCAAGGACCCTCTTGGTGGAGAGAACTGACCCCTGTAAGCTGTCGTCTAGCATGTGCACACATGTGGCCATATGACACATATGCATGCCATGCACACACTCACACATATGTACACATGCACACACATTCATATGCACATGCCTACACATATGTACATATACTCACACACATACTCATAATATGTGCACATATATACACACATTCTCACATATACATACATACACACATTCATATACACATGCACACATATACGCTCACATGCATACTTATTATACATATGCACACACACATATATACTCACACATATACATACATGCACACATTCATACATATACACACACATACAAACATATACTCATATGCATACTCATACATATGCACACACACATGCACACTCATATATACACTCACAGACATGCACACACACATACACACATGCAAGCACACACATGCAAGCACACACACTCACACACATATACACGAAGAACAATTCTATTTTTATTCAAAATAATATGTCCTGGGTCCTATCCAGCACTTCATCATTTTGTACTGCGTAGATATAAGCAGGGTGTATTTATTGACTCTAGAAACTAAATGTGAAAATGGGGTAGAGTGCTTTGGGACAGGCCAGTGGCCTCCTGTGAGCTGGGCAGCCCAGCCACTGCTGAGTTATCCTCAGCTGGCTTCCGGAAATGTGCCTCTAGGATAGAGCTGAGGAAGCCCAGTGCCTCTGAAGCCAGTCCACCTGCTACCACCTACTCTGGCGACAGCTAACTCACCTGGATAAAAGAATGGCGTTCCTGTCCACAGACCCTTCACATCCACAACCGGGTACAGGATGAGCAGGATGAAGAAGGCAAAGCAGCTGAGTGTGGTGACATAGGAGATGGACCTACGGGAAGATGAGCAAGGGAGGGCTGTCACGCCCCGGAAACACCGCTGTCAGCATGAGGGCCAAGAGGAACACGGCACCCTCTGCTGTGCTTACCAGAGGTTCTTGTTTATCGGAATGAAGCCTTCATTTGCAGATGATTTTGTCAACGCAATAGAAATAATCCCCTGTGGAGAAAAGAAGGGTGTTAAAGGTTTATATTACAATCTCTAAACACAATGCACTTAAGACAAAAAAAAATTACTTAATTTCTTAGGGAGGACTGAAAAAATCACCTTTTATTTTGTTCTTTTAACTGGAAACCTATTGTAAGATGTGTAATTAATACATTATCCAAAACTATTTCTCAGTGTTCCCTGAGTTAGAGAAGGTAAGCAGTGAGTCACAGTGACTCCTGACGGTGACTCTGAAAGGCCGGGGAAACCGGGCAGGCACACAAACGCGTTCTTAACGGATGCCCCTGCTTTTAAAACTATCCCTTGCCTGGCTGTTTCCATTTTTATTTTCTCTTTCATTTTTGAGATAGAGTCTCACATATCCCAAACTGGCCTCAAGTTCACTTTGTAGCCAAGGGTGCTTGGGTCTCCTTGCTTCTACCCTCTCACTGAGACACATGCCACCTCACCCAGTCCTCAGCATTGGGGATAGGACCCAGGGCATCTCTTACTGCTTGGAATCCTCCCTCCCTCCCCCCCATCACTCCCTCCCTCCCTGCCCCTCTCTCCCTTCCCCCCTTTTGTTTCTAGAGACAGGGTTTCTCTGTGTATCCTTGGCTGTTCTATAGACCAGGCTGGCCTCAAACTCAAAGATCCGCCTTCCTCTGCCTCCCAAGTGCTGGGATCAAAGGTGTGCGCCACCTCAACCTGGCCCCTTACACACTTTCTCCAGCAATTCTCATTCAAATGCTTGATAGCAGACACTATGTTACTTATTTGTATAATATAGTTTCCTAAGGAAATAAGCCTGAATATTTAGATATAAAGACGTCTTCCTCCTTGGGACTAGGAGTGTAGCTCAGTGGTAGACTGTGTGTGCTTGGTACACACCAGGCCCTGAGTTCCAGTCTCAGGAAATAAAACTAATTTTTAAAGATGTTACTCTGTGAACCCTGTTATTCAAGTGAACCATTTCCTGTCATGCTGTGGCAGTGACGACTCAACACTTCATTTCTTCTTTAGTAAGGGTCGTCCTTAAGAATGGCAGTGGGGATACTTACAAGGATGCAGCACCAGGCGGCGAATCGCATCAGGATGGCTTTCATCTGATCCTTGTAATACAATAGTATTTTCCCTGCCTGGAGACGAAAACAGAAGGACCAAGCAAGTTAGTCACCTGTGGCGGATTCTTGTTTCTATTTTCATCAGTTTAACCATCCAGCACATGGGCGTCTTTGCTGAGTACACGTTCTAGACTCTGGGGATATAAGGAAGAACACAAGTTGACCCCTGTACCCTGGTGGAAACTAAGAAGTGTGGGACCAGTGACATAGGTAGTGTTGGGGATACAGGTCGGAGAGCATTGGAGCAGGTAGGACATCCCAGGTGAGGGAGTGCCACAGTAGATTGAAAAGTGAAATAATGGGGCAGGCAGGGAGCTCAGCAGGTCTCACTTAGATCAGGTGCTTTCTCACAGAGGTTTTGGGGAGCCCAGGAAAGTTACCCCTCATTCTAGACACAACTTAAAATCACCTGGGAAAAGAAAACCTCAATCGACAAATTGCTTAGATCACTTTGGTCTGTTAACGTGTTGTGGGGGGTTGTCTTGATTGTTAATTGATACAGGAGGGCTGGGGCCATTGTGAGCAGCACCATCCCTGGGTCAGGGCGCCTGGATGCTGCCTGACCACGGGCCAGCAAGTGTGGCAGCAGGCAGTGATCCTGCATGGCTTCTGCCTTAAGTTCCCGGGCTGAGTACCACCCCTCCCTTCCCCCAATGAGGGCTGTGACCTGTGAGTGGAACTGCCCTTTCCTCCCCTAAACTGCTTCCCTCACAGAGTGTTTTGTCACAGCAACGGAATGGAGACTAAAAGTAACCACCCACCTGGATGACTAGGTCAGATTAGTCTGGCTACAAAGTATCCTGTCTGGGTGCATAGGGGCAAGACTGAACTGTGTGCAGGGAAAACTTAAAACCTCAGACAGGACACTGCACAAAGTCTCTCTGAACTAGAGTCAAACTTTAAAAAAAAACAAAACAAAACAAAACATATTTATTACGTCTCAAATTATAGCTTATTCCATTACATACTGAGTATGAAAACTGCCATTAAGAGCAGACCAGTTTTATCTTATCGGTAATTTAATGCAGAATTAAGTTGGCTTTGTTTTATTTTTATGTTTTTAAGATTTTTATTTATTTTATGTATGTGAGTACACTGTTGCTATCTTCAAACACGCCAGAAGAGGGCATCAGATCCCATTACAGGAGGTTGTGAGCCACCATGTGGTTGCCGGGAATTGAACTCAGAACCTCTGGAAGAGCAGTCAGTGCTCTTAACAGATGAGCCATCTCTCTAGCCCTAGAGTGAATCATTGAAAGTATCAAAGGATATAGTGTTAATGACTCATATTATTAGCTAAAGTGTGTGAGTGTTGCCTATGTGCTAGTTCTTGGGGTTTTGTATAAATTAGCGTATTTCATCCTTGTAACACCCCTGGAATTAGATACATCAAGACGTCACCCTGCCTGCCCACGAGGAAGCTAGACACAAACCCACATAGTGCAGCTCTGGGTCTGTACCTAAACTTTCCCACATTAACCCAACTACTCCTGCAGGCTGAGGTTTGCCTACATTGTGTGTAGAGAATAGGTGAATGTAGATTTAAAAACAGAATCTTAAGTATCACAGAAATAGAGGCTGGGTGTCAACTCATTAGTGGAAAATTATTTAATCCCCAAAATGTACACATTTGAGATCTGTACCATTTAATAGGACTGTCACTAGCCATGCGTGAGGTCCTTAGTTCCACCCCAGCCATATCCTGAACTCCACAGAGTCCTTGTAATGGCTGCCTGCATAGTCAGGACACTCTCTCCATCACAGAACGTTCTTCTCCATCGGGTCTGATGTAGAAGCTTGTCTACAATCCAGTTCCCTTCAAAGAATATACTCAAATGCCAGGAAAGAGCTTTGTGTAGAGAAATCTAGATGGCTCTGAGTCAAGCCCGAAGTGCACATGGGGGACACCAACATAACCAGATTCGATCTGGGACATAAGACACGCATGCTCTAAAGCCTCTTACATAGCTGGCTGTGGAGGAAAGTCTGTTTTTTCCTAAGTCCATACAGGCGACGGCACCGGAAGGGGATCTGATCTTTCTGGGACCAGTGTGGGTCTCCATACCTATGATGTATCTTATGATCTTATGAAGGGATTGGGATACCAAGTCCAGCATTTGCACCCTTTGTAAGCACCATGACCATGTGGACACAATGCTCATCCCTACACAGGCTGCACTCTGGGAAGCAGAGACAGACCACTGCCTGAAAAGGAACCTGTGAGCACTGAGAAGCAAAAGTCTGCTGTTTATGAGTTAGTCAGTCTCGGCTGTTTGTTGCAGCAACACAAACAAACACAGGGAGACATGGGAAAAACAGACAAGCATGGCGACCTCTTCATGTTACCAACATCAAAGCATTCTGAAAACCCCACATCTTTCATAGTGTCTGTTTGCACTTGTCTTGTTCTGTAACCCAGTCTGGCCTCAAACTCAGTCCTCCTGCCTCAGCCTTCCAAATGCAGGGATTAGAAATGTGGCCATTGTCAGGTAGGGCCCGGGTAACTGTCTGAGTCTCCCATTTTGTACTGTTACTATTTTGTGCTGTTACCAGGGAACCTTTTCATGCTGAAGTTGACTACATATTCTGTTATGTTCTGTGTCCTTGGAAACCAATCACCATAGAAGTCAGTAGAACTGCTTTGTATATTTACCCACAATAAGCTTGGACCTGAACCAACCACCCAACAGGACTTCCTGAACCTATGTATAAGCTTTAAAAAAAAAGATTTCTTTATTTATTATATATAAGTACACTGTAGCTGTTTTCAGACACACCAGCAGAGGGCATCAGATCTCATTACAGATGGTTGTGAGCCACCATGTGGTTACTTGGATTTGAACTCAGGACCTCTGGAAGAACAGTCAGAGCTCTTAACCATGGAGCCATCTCTCCAGCCCCTATGTATAAGCATTTATGGTATTTGCCTTTATTAGCTGTCCCTGGAATAGACCCCAGCATGAGAGACATCTGCATCAATATAAGAAACTATTTGGAATAAGATTTTCATTTTGAGCAGTGGTCTAGTAAAGTTTAAGTTCCCAAGACTTCCCTTGGAACTGACATCCTACTTAGCAGAAAGAGACATGTATCTGGGTAACTGAAGACACAAATGTCAGACAGGTCCCATCCTGGTAGACGAGTTAGAGCATGAATATTAGATAAGGCAAGTCCCCTGCCACAGTCAAATACCCCAACCAATGGGGGCAGGACAAGTGTACAACAAAGACATGTCCAAAAGGAAATGCCCTATCCCTAAATCCCGTTTGGTGAACAGATGTTTGTGGATTTGGGGTTTACCCTTGTAAAAGCTTAACTCAATGCCATGGTTCAGTTCCTAAATCTGGACCATGGCTCTGGTCAACCAGTCCTGGGGCAGATGCTCAATAAACTATCCCTGTCTGACTGACACTGGTGTCTGTGTGGTTTGTGAGGTGATTCCTGCACCCCAATACCTTTAATCCCAGCACTGAGGAGGCAGAGGCAGGAAGACCCTTGAGGAGTTTGAAGCCAGCCTGGTCTATAGTGTAAGCTCCAGGCCAGCCAAGGCTACACAGAGAATCACCGTCTCAAAAAAACAAAAGGAAGAAAGAAAAACAGAAAAAAAGAAAGAAAGGTAGCCATTAATAGAACTCGTTTTCCACAAACTGCAGGGTTAAAATAAACCCACAACAAGTAGGATTTTAGTTTCCAGAATGTAAGGATCCAGCTAGTCATTTGAATTGCTGAGCTATTCCACACTAGTTTGAATAATCAATCCTAAACAGAATTTGCCAGACCTGTAGGGTAGCAGACAGCCTCCTTCCACTTCCTCATTACAGGAGACGGTCTCTCAGTACATTGCTAGCAGCTGTCACAAACTGTCACAAACTGTCAGAAGGGTTATCCTGAGGAAATGAACAGATACCTGAACTCCTAAAAATGCCATCACAATGGAGTTGATAGTTCCTAAGATTCCTTCTGGGTCATAGGCCACTTCTGTGTGATACAGCACCTTAAGGAAACAGAACAAGAGGGTGGCAGTCACCGGCTGAACACAAAAACAAATGAAAGACAGCAAACTGAAAACATTCCAATAGCTGCTGTTTCCAGGTTCCCTTGTCTCTCCTTCCTTCCCTCCCCACCTCCCTTTTTTTAAATTAATTAATTAATTAATTTATTTACTTATTTACTTTTACAGCAGAAATTCATGGGCAATTTGTAAGCATCATAAGCAAAGTAAGCCAAGATCCTGCCTGGCCACATTAGCAAGTCTGACAAAGAATTTAACCAAATTCAATTCGAATGCCTAACAGGGCAGGGGTTGCATGCTGCTTCCAATTTAGCAAACCCCACTGCAGCATCAACAGTCCCCAAACTTCTTCTTGTGCAAATAACATATAATAATCCCTTTGAGAAGGGGGAGTGGCCTAGTGGAAGCAAGCATGTTTAGCATGTAGGAGGCCCATGTTTTCAGCACTAGCACTCCATAAACAAAACAAAACAAACAAAAACCAAAGTCAATTAAAGTAAAACATTTGTATTTTCAATATAAAAATTAGAGCAGAACTTTGGAAGTGTACAGTGTATTAGCACCACTCAGATCCTTAAACTTTCTGAGTCCCGAAACATTCATCCCCAACCAACTACTAGAAATAAGGTCCCTGTCACATACTTCATGCAGGGTCCTTGACTAAAGAGGAGTACACGCTGTGGGCGGACAGCTCCCTGGGCCCCAGCAACATCACACAAGACAAATGAAGGTGTGTGTGTGGGGGGGGATTTGGTCTGCCTTCCTAAATCACTCCTGTCCTGGAGAGAGTCCACCCCCAATAAGAACCATAAGGGGACACACCCCTCACCCAGTGCAGACAGTTCTTGAATGTCACCTCAGAGGCTCAGGGATTAACCACAGTGCAGTTCAACAATACCTTCCCCCCAAATGCATTCCACAGGGAACCAGTGAGGATACCCCCCTCCCCCACGCACATCCTGCACCAGAGTCCCTGTCTCAGAGTTTGGGATAGAAACCTAAGGGGCCAAATAAAACTCCACTTGCTTTATATGGTTCATTTCACTCCGCAATCAGAAATGCCTCCACCTACCAACAGGTGGTGAATATCTGCGGCCAGTTTTCCAAATAAAAGTGACTTCCCTACTTCCCAGTTCTCATTAAAGGGAAGACTCACGCACAGTGGAGGATGGGTGTTGGTATAGGTGACTGTCCCCCAGAAGCAGGCGGTCGATGTAGCCAGCAGCTCCTCCAGTACAGTGAGGATACTTCCCCAAGTCCCCTATACCGCCAGGCCCAAGGTAGCCACTAGGGAAGTAAAAAACCATGTTTAAATGGCAGGACCCAGAGCAGTGGTTGTCCATGCAGCTGTTCGAATAGCTGCAAACAGGCCCCCAGCAGCTCCAGCCCCTGAACTTAGTGCTCTTTTGACCGGAGTGCAGCTCCCATCACTGGACTGCAGCCTGCTTTCTACTCAGTGATGCTGAGGCAACTCAACCTTCCTCTCAATGTAAAGATAGCCACAAAGGAGAATGAAGTGTGAAAGGTAATCAATCCCTCTCCTGTGCTTACCTCTGACCTGATAGGAAGGAACTATCATGGCTGCAGCCAGGAGGACCTGAGCTTGATCCCCAGAACCCATGCAGGGAAAAACAAAGACAGAGAGAGACAGAGACAGAGAGACAGAGAGAGAGAGAAAGGGAGAGACAGAGAGACGAGAGACAGAGAGACAGAAAGCCAAGCCTTGTACTGGGGCTGGGAGATGGCTCAGTGAGATTCCCAGAACCCACATGGAGGTTCCGATTCCAGGAGATCCGACACCTCCTTTCTGGCTTCCACAGGCACTGCAAGCACATGGTATGCAGATACACATGCAGGCAAAACACTTATACACATAAACATTTGTTTATTAAAAAGCCATGCAAGGTGTACATATTTCTAATAGCAGCAGGCGGATCCTTTGGCCAATCTACTTGGCAAATTCTGCCCCCCCCCCCCCCCGGCCCCGCACCCACCCCACACAAAGAATAAGAAATACCACCTGACACTGTGAGCCTTCAGATGCACATGAGCGCACAAGCACCCACACTCATACACCAACAGGAGCACACACACACAAAGGGATTACCTGGTAAAGGGTCACTTACGTAGGGCACCCAGGGACAGGTAAAAGGAATGTCAAAGCCAGCCAAATGCTTTCCAGCATCAAAATGATGAGCCACTGGGGCCAGCTGGAAGTGAGGTCTCGGAGAGACAAGCAGCTTCTTTCCTGGGTGGGGAGGCAAGAGCAACCCAACAGTGAACCTGGGAAAGGCCTTTGTAGTAGAATAAAATGCCCCCTAGTGGAACTCTGTGAGTTCAAGCCTAGCCTGGTCTACATAGTGAGTTCCTGCCTCACTGTCTCAAACAAACAAACAAATAAACAAAAAGAAGCGAATGGATTCAGGAAAAGGCATTTTACTGACGGAAGTGCAGTGGTACGCATTGCAGTGTAAGGATTTGGAAAACCGAACTGCGGATTGTCCTGTTGTTTTAAAAAGATGATTTCTGGGGATGAGAGGGCAGGTGGATCAAGAGGGGACGATGACCTGTGTAAAGGAGGGTCCCTAAGGCTCGCTGGCTAGGCAGCCTAGCCTACCCAGAGCCTAGCCGGCCAGTGAGAGACCCTAACCCAAAAGGAAGGTGAACGGTGCCGAATAAATGACTCCCAAGGCTGTCCTCCAGTTACGCCCCCCTCATCCCCACCCCCACCCCAGATTCTCACCAGTGTACAACTGTCAGGCACAGGCTTGGTGAAGCAGAGCTCCAACACAGCAACTACAAAGTACGTCACTCCCAACCGCTGCAGGACACCAGGGATCCGCACCTTATCCCAAGACACTGCCAAAGACACAAGTCACCTCAGGGTAAGCCAGCAGGATGCATCTTACCCCAAGACAAGCCATCATCTCTGTGACTCGTAAGTCATTTTCCATATGTGGTTTGAGGACACAATGCCCTCTGCAAACAAACAGCTGCGTTCTAGGAGGGAACAACCTATAGCAAACCCTGTGGTGGTTTCCCCCAAGGTTGAGAGGAAACAGTACTTCACATGGAGCCCATCAAAGTGATCTCTCTCTAAGTCAGTGGGTCTCAGCCTATTGGTCACAACCTCTTTGGGGGGGGGCGAGCAACCTTTTCACGGGGGTCACGGAAGACCATCTCAGTATCAGATATTTGCATTATGATTCACAAGAGTAGCAAAATCACAGCCATGAAATAGCAATGAAAATAAATTTATGGTTGGGGGTCATTTTATCTCGAGGTACTGTATGAAGGAATGCAGCTTTAGGAAGGTTGAGAAGCCCTGCCTTAAGCACTTACCACCCGAGGCTGGATTTAGCTCATGTGGAAGCATCTACTCTTTGCCAAAGACAAGTCAAGCCCCTAGGACAGTGACTGCTACCTTCCCTGTCTGCCCTTGTCACCATGGGAGGTGTTTGTGGCCTCTGTTCACCACCTAGAGGCACTGAGGAACACAGAGGCAAAGACAAGAAAGAGTTCCCTTCCCACAGCACAGCTGGCACAGAGGTCAGGACAGATTCTTTAACAGCAAACACCGGCAGAACCAGAGGGCCAGGAGACAGAGCAGGAGAACAGTGACCTGGTCTTTTCCTCCTCTGTTCCTCAGCACAAGGGCCTGACCCAGAAACAGAACTTCATCCTCACTCAGCCTGACCTTTATGTCTCAGGAATTGGAGTAGTCACAACAGTGCCTCCCAGTAGAAAATGCCAAGCTAAGTACAGTAGTACCCAGTGACATCCAAGTAGTAAGGACACTCTTCTAATAATTGATCTGCTGGGAGGGACTGAGTCGGAAGAATTACGGCAGAGGACATGTGGGACTAAGTGGCAAAACGTTTGCTGAGCATGTGCAGGGGCCTGGGTTTGGTCCCAATCACCAGGGTAAATACACACACACACACACACACACAAACACACACACACTAAGTCTTTTCCATAGTTCAACCTGACTACATAATAACAACGGGGCAGAGATACTTACATGGACCAAGGCAATAATTGGGGTTGACAATGATAATTCCTATACAGATTAGCAGAAAACTTCTCCAAGCGATTTTCCCCAGCAGTTTGATTTTTGAACAGCCTCGTTGTAGGAGAGAAGTCATTGACAAGAAAATTGAAGATCCCATGATAAATACGAACCTAAAAAGAAAGGCTATCGGTAGGTGGCCATTTCTAATTTTTATGCACGTATCCTTAATATCTGATGGCACAGGAGAGAGTGACACACTATCTGTCCACCGTAGCCAATTCATAGCGTCAGGCTCAAGATATAGGAGAGGCACAGACACAGCCCTGTTGGCTGGGAATTTGTCAGAACGTCTTAGAGTCCTACTGGGGGAGGAAAACTGGCTAACAGTGGGACTCCCAGGGACAGCCCTCCAAGCAGCTGTGGAGTGGAAGGCTACAGACTTTGGATGCAAGAGACTTGGCACTAGCACTCGAAATCCTAAGTCACCAGAAAAGTGAAACCATGTAGCAAAGACTTTTGAGAAGGAAAATAAAGCTTAGTGATGAGTTCCGGTGTGGTTTTACACCTCCAGTGTGAAGATGGGCTGTGCATAACACTGCCTGTGTTTAAGGAAGGAAGCTTTGAGCAAGAGATCACCAGGGATCTCAGAGCAACAACAGTTTAGGCAAAAATGTGGCCCTCTGTCCTACCCAATAAAGCTCTGTGAAATTAAAAAAACAAAAACAAAAATGCCAACTATTCCATGTTTCAGAAACTCATTCCTTCTCCTGGAAGGAAGAGCCCCTCCTTCCTCCCTCCCCTCCCTTCCCCTCCCCCCATCATGTAGGACTAACATACATTTCTCTTTCCTTCTTTTAAATTTATAAAGTCCCGCCCCCCCCCCCCAACCCTCCAAAAACAAATCTGAACATGAGATGCCCAGAGGCTGGCATGTTCAAACAGTCAGGCCCCGTTTGGTGGTGTTTTAGATCATGGGGCCTTTGGAAACCAGGGACATCTTGGTCATCTCGGGACTGTAGGGTGGGGCTAGAGGACTGGGGCAGTCCCTCTTCCTTGCAGGAGACAGTACTTCCCATCCTGCTGTGAGCAAGCTGCCTCCTGCGGCTACACAACTGGGGAGCTAAATTAACTTCTAAATTAACTCCTTCCCCTAAATCCCTTCCGTGAGGTATTTTGTCCCGGTAAGGAGAAAGTAACTGACAAACCACAGGGTCTTCTTCCTAGTTACTGGCTAGGGATTAGGGAAGCATGGCTTACTCTGGCTGCCTTCCAGCATCCACTGGCTTTCCTTCCAGCGTCAGCCGCTCATGGGACAGTAACAAGAGCTATGCAGACAGCATGCTGAAGTCACTTCTAGATCTTGAGCAAACAATAAGTACCCTATCCAAATCCCTCTCAAAAAACAAAACAGAACAAAACAAAACAAAACAAAAAACAAAAAAAACAAGCATCTCTCCCCACCAAACCTTGAACCTATGGTAGTAATAAAGCACCAGAGTCCCAGCATGGAACCACTCTCCTGGAACCATATCTGGTGATGGAGCACCGAAGTTGCTCAGAGCATCAGCGTGAATGCAAGTGGTGCCTCAGACGGGGAAGTATGACAAGACTGAGGGTCCATGAGTGGAAAGTGTTTCCACGCTACACTCTGCTGTTTTACTTACACATCTCACTTCCTGCTATACATGAAGCCATACTCACAGATGCCAATTTACTGTACCTGCTTTTAAATGTATGATTTACACAGATTTAGGGGATTAATGGGTGGAACTTGACTATAAATTCTGAACTTTCCATGTAATTTCAGCAAGTAGAGAATATCTGCTCTAGCAAGATTGTTCCCCATGAAACCTTATTCATCTTTGGGGATGAGCCTACAGTTTGATGGCAGAGCGTGTGCTTAGCATGCACAAGGTCTTAGTTTCCATCTCATGCAGACACAGAGATACCAAGTATCTTTTATGTACTCACGTATATGAACTGCCCAGTAACAGAACTTATGGTAGGGCTTCACAAAGGTCAGCGCTGGCTTATGATCTAGAAATGGTCACAGAGAGAGGTTCCAGCCTCTCACAGCCGAGGACAGGAGATGTGTGGAGCGGGGGAGGACAGGCTGAGTCTGTGCAATATTGTGAAATACCCCTGATGTCCTAAGACACTGGAACTTTTGCTGGACCTCACAGCCTGGGTTAATACACCTCAAAGTCTCTGTCCTACTGCTGCCCTACTATGTGTGTGGCCTGCTTAATTAATAGACCTTAAAGAGCACAATATGAATCTACCTGACTTCCCTTGGATTCCCCGTGTCAATAACTGTACCACCTAAACTAATGCATAGTTTTAATCTTAAATTAATGTTCTTCTATTCCCCCTGCCCAGATAATGCATGTGTATCATTTGCCAAAAGCAGCAGATACCGAAGTTGAGATCTACTTCCAAAAATCTACCATAAAGGTTGAAAGCAACCATTTTTTAGATATTGGTTAATCAACAATAATGTTTGTTGTCTGGATCAGTTGGAGCCAGTGACTTAATCCCTTGTAAAACTCTATTAAAAGATTTCTGTAATGTGTCCCTTTCTTCCTCATTGATGCCTTCCGTGCTGTTCAATAAATGCAGAGAGAAGCCCTTTGTTAGAGTGGCACATAGCACATGCAGACAGACAGACAGACAAGGGCACGGGGGCATGGAGCACTGAGGTACAGACTTCAAATCTAGACTTGCCAGTGGTTAAACAACTCCAAGGGGAAGGCTTTCATCTCCTGTTACACAACACCAACGCATTATTGGTGACAGGCGATAATCACTAATATGAATGACCTTATACTGTCAGCTCACCATGGGAAGACGAGGTCAGCCACGGTCAGTCCTATAAAACAACACAAGAACAAAGAGTAAAAAAGAGGACTCTAGAATATCCATACCTCCCAGTTCCAAATGTATACATTTTGCTGCATATTTACAGAGAGTACTATACAGAGACAGGAGCCCCTACACAGTCACTGGGCAGGACTCAGGGGTGGGGACTGGGGCAGGCTCCTGACCATAAACCATTCATGGAGACTGTGGATAAGTCTGTGACCTTCCAGCTATACTAATCAAAGCCTATTCACTCCATGTCTTCTACCAGAACATCCAACATGGAACATAACTGAAACTCTTCAGGCACACAAGAGAGACTCTGGTGTTCAGGTATGAATGGGAGATAGAACTCTAATTTAAATTTTTTCTGTTATTGATTAATTGATTTATGGGTGGGGAAGCATGTGTAATGGTCAGAAGACAGCTTGCAGGAATCATTGGGGATTGAACTCAAGTTGTAGGTTTGGCAGGCAGCAAGCACCTACCTGCTGAGCTATTTTGCAAGCCAATGAATCTTGTTTTATACTTGGCCTCAGCCAAAAGGTCGAGAAGCAATAACTCTTGTTTTAAATAAATACTTCAAAACAGCTCACGTTCTACTATCATCTGGACTCGGTCTGAGTACCGAGCTGCACCATCAGACAACATCATGGAATCTGGTCACAAGTGGTCAAACGCTCTTCTAGAGGCTTCCACAGGTATGGTCTGCTTAGGATAAAGTCCATGTCTGTATTCTATGTCATTTTCCTGGTTCTAAAATATCCACTTTCCAGTCAACTACCCTCCCAGACTAATCTTCTTAAGTGGCACCCCAAGAAAGACGGTAAGTCTTAAGTAGGTAGAATCCGCCACGATACAGCAGCTGGACCGTACCAATGATCATGGAAAACCATGTCTTTACATTTCCTGTGGAGACTTGAAGTCTCACAGCAGAAAAATCCAGTCACTGTGTCACTACAGAGGGTCACTCCAGATCCTCAGAGGAGCCAAGCCAAAGGGCCCTAGAGTAAGGCCAGGGTGGTTGTAAGCAGGCTGGGAGAGCTCGGGTGGAGTGCCCACAGGGGATGCCAAGTTCTCTGGGCACAGGGCTGGGGTATTACACGCTACAGTACCTGCAGGAACTGTCTTACCGTTCCAACTTGAATGTTTGAAGTACCAATACTTTCCTCCTCCATAATTAACGAAGACCATGAGGATGAGAGCGACCCTACAGGGTAAACAAAGGGAGGGCGAGGTAAAGACAGCCACCGAGTACAGACACACTTCAACCCAAGGTGCACCACATGACAATGTGACTACAGAGCAGCTGATGTCACAGCAGAAAAAATTTAAAGTGATATATGGTTTCCAGGCGCTCACTGCGAGGGGACACAAAATGATGTTCTTCAGCCTGTGTTTTATCTAACACAGTATGTCAAGAAAATTTTATACTTGGGCTGGCAAGATGGCTTAGCTGGTAAAGGCACTTAATAAAAGCCTGAAGACCCCAGCCTCGCATGGTAGAGGGGGAGAATTCACTTCTGTGAGCCATCCTTCCAACTCCACAGGGTCACCATGACCAGGAAACTGCAACTAACACTCACTGCACACATGCACACACACACACCCATTTCAAAGAAAACTTCATACTACACAACTGAATTATATGATCTGAAAAACAAAGTAACATGTTTCCAGAAACACAGCGTTGGGTTAATGACTTTAGATGTCTCAGGTTTACTGTCACAGAATCATGATACTCAAACTGAGTTTATAAAAACTGAGGATTCGAAGCTCGTGTCTTGCTGACTCGCCAGGCACTTCTAAGTATTTAATGTTAGTTTCTGCTCACCTATGAACTTTTCTTCACATGTCAACGGTGACAGGAAAGACAAAGACACAGTAAAATGGCTTCCGAACAGGCTGTCGTTGGCTGCCAGCCTGAGAAGGGACACTTGGCATGCTGCGGACTAACCTGCTCTGCTCAGGGACCCACCTACAGCAGTAGCCTGTCTCCCGCTCAGCAACTGAGCGGCCGAGAGAGTTATGTAACTCAGCGGCTCTATGTTCCCGTGTGGGAAGCACAGCCATTTTTCCAAGTGTTCAAATAAGACACCTCAGAGGTGTGGAGGCTCAGGGAGCTACCAGGGTTGTTAACAATTCCGTAGACTGTGATGAGTTTCACCTGCAACCTGAAATGCACTAATATGTCAAGTCCCCGAAGGCACCAGTGGAAAAGGCCACATTGATGTGTGTCAGCTCACAGCAAAGGTACAGGAACTGGGCCAGTGGTCAAGCAGTGGTCACTTACCGAGTGTGGAGCCTAGCTTTAAATCCCAAAATGCCTTGCTCCCACACCCAAAAGATAAAACACAAGACCAAAACAAACAAACAAATACCCCCACAGACACAGTAAAAACGCTGTCTAAAACCACTTTTAGGCCATGCATGTGAGGTACATGTAAGAAATCTAAGTTTGTGTTTAGACCTGGGTCCTACCCACAAGCTTTCTCGTGGTTAGTTTTCCAAAACTCTGAAATTGGAAACTCTTCTGGCACCAGCGTTTTGGATGGGGTAGCTTGTCCAAATACCTGAACTGGCTCCCACATATCCAAAAGGGGTACCCAAGACTCCTGATGCTGAGAAGGAGCTGCAGGGGGATTCTCTCAGATGAAGAACAGATGCTGTGTGTTTATTTTTAGCCATTTGTGAATCTGCTTAGTTGGAGTTTAGTCTTCACCCTTCTACCAGAAGTACAGCATCACAAGCTAGGGCCCATGATTGTGGGGCTGCTGTCAGGAAGCCTGTAATTCCAGGCAGTCTAGCAGCACCAAAGGGTGAAAGTGAGTCTTCCCCATGCAGATGTGGCTGTGGGCTGGCCTGCCTTCCAAGCTGCTGATTCTTGCTAGACGCAATGAACCAGAGTGTGTCCTGAACATGGCCACTTGCCCAAACGACTAAACTATCCACTACACTAGTGGAAACTAGTTCTGGCTGTGTTCCCTCTCTCTTCTCTCTCAACACCAGGCCAATCTTTCCTTTGTTTCACTCCTTTTTTGTTTGCTTCTGGTGTTAGGCAGGCAGGTTTGCTTACTCCAGCCCCTTATCAAGACAATGGCTACTTATGGTTTGTTTTGTTTTTAACTTCTTTTAGAAAGGGTCTTGCTAGGTATCCCAGGATGGCTTTGAATTCCTAGCAGTTCCTTCATCTTGGGCCTCCTTAGAGCAACCCTACACCAGCCCAGAGAGTTAAAAACATGCCAGATACCTTACCAATGGCTTGGGTGTAATCACAAAAATCTAACAAGGGCCTGTGCCCACCACTGATCCCCACTTACCCCCTAAACGTGTCCACGCATCGGAGACGGTGTGGCAAGGCAGAAGCACGTCTTGTTTCTAGTTGGCAATCAGCACTGAGAGGGTCTGCTCTGCTGGGGGACCCTAGCTCCTTCCAAGGAAAGGGAGAAAGAGGTGATCCTTGATGGGGCTAAGAAATACATTTCATTACTTGATAATCCAGGAAATAAAGTGGAGTGGGAGAGGATCATTTTGAACAGTAGTTTGGTTTTGTAAAGACCCCATCTGAGGCTCCTTTCCCCAATTTGATGGCCTTTTTGTGTTCTTTGCTGAGCTCGCTGGCAGTCATGTGATAATGACACAGGACTGATTCTGGGGTTGAAATGCAACTCCATGGCAGATGTTAAGGTTCCTTTATTTTCAAATGGGGCTGCCTGCTGAGTGGACATTGTACATCCCAAGGTGGCCCAGACTGCTTCCCTCACGGAGAGGGGACTGGAGCCTCCACAGAGGCTGAGGACAGGGCTGTTCCTTATTAGGGACAATGCTGTCAGCCAGTAAGATGGCCAAGCTTGAAGTGTCAGCTGCCTGGGTCTCACAACCTGGGTCTGATTCGCAGAACCCACAGTGGACGGAAAATATCTACACCCAAAGGTTATTTTCTGAGCTCTTCATGCAGGCCATAGCACATGCACGTGCGCACACACACTCACACCCGTGTGTCCCTTTTACGGGCACATATAAATAATAAATAAATACATAATATATAATGAAAAAGTAGATGTGGCTGGGCTGGGATGGCTGGGAAGGTGCTTGTCCATCACTTTCAAGACCTTGGGCCTCGGTAACTAAGACGACACAGGCCTATGATCTCAGCACACAGGAGGTGGACGAGATAGGGATCGAGGGTATCCTTGGCTATATACTGCACAGTAAGTTAGGGGTCAGCCTAAGGTGCGGGTTGGGGGGAGGGAGCAGGGTGGGAAGAAGGCAAGCCTGCAGGGAATGCTGGGATATACTTGGGGTTATCAGACAGGAAGGAGAATCTAAGTCTAGACCAGGAATGTTGCTGCATGTAGGAAGTCTGTATAGCACACGCAGGCCCTGGGTTAGATTCATCAGCAGAGGGACATTCAGGACACATAGTCTGGCCTTGTACAATACAATCAAATGTGTTAAACTGGGCAATAATGCTCACTTAAAAAAAGTATAAATTCTAATTTTAAAGAGCTCCGAGACAACACACGCAAACTCAAATAACTCACAGAGTTGATGAGGCGGTCGGTTTCTCGAGAAGCTATTGCCTTGGAAATCAAATTATTGACGTCATCCAAACTGCATTAAAAAAAAAAATCCTCCATTAGTTTTCTGTCTTGAGTGGTAATCTTTTCAAACTGACTTGATACTGAAACAAAATTTATATTAAGGTTCAGAAACATTATGAAAGAGTTTTAGAAACAGCAAAAGAGAACAAAGTTTGTAGCAGCTCTCATCGGCTAATAAAAATGACAGAGAATGACCCCAGGTCCTTACCACTGCTAAAAGTCCAAGAACCAGCACATGGTGACAACTGGGGCCACTCAACAGAGGAATGACGCCACAGGACACACAAAGAAATCAGCAGTGACATACAGGAAAGCAAAAAGTACACTCTGTGATTGCAGCTACATGCAAATGCACACGTGCACACTGTAGGGGGCAGTCGTTGGCAACAAACCAACTCTTCTACAAGGCTGACAAAAGGGTAAACGTTCGAATCGACTTCTCTCAGTAAGAAGAAAACTCTACTTGGCCATAGGTCTTTCTAAAGAGCTCCAGCCCACGGGCTCACTCACGAAGTAAAGACTCTTTCCCTCATTGATCTCAGAAACCCACGCAGTAGGAGAGAACTGACCCCTGAGGGGTGTCCTCTGACCTCCACACATGTACAAGTCCCAGCTACACACACACGCTCACACACTCACACACAATGTTTTTAAGACACAACTTTTGCTGGGTGTGGTGGCACATGCCTTGAATCCCAGCACTTGGGAGGCAGAAGTAGATGGATACTCTAAGTTTTAGGCTAGCCTGGTCTAAGTGAGTGTCTACACAGTGAGCTGAAACTCTAAGTGAGTTTCTAAGTGAGTGAGGACTACACAGAGAAACCCTGTCTCGAAAACTTAAAACCACAAAGTCACCCACATGTTTTTAATAAATGCAATGAGTCATTGAGCTTCAAATGTCCACACATGGGCAACCTTGCTTCCTCTAACTTCCCCCTCCTGACTCACTGCCTTCCATCACGCTATAGAAAGTCCAGCCATAAAATCACCCCATCCATAAACACCGCAGTATCTGTAAGTGGAACTGTTTTATTTCTAAGCATGATCATGATGTAATCATATTTTACATTTATTTTCTTAAATTTATTTATTAATTGAGGAGCTATGCACATGCCACAGAATGAAGATCAGAGGACGCCTTGCAGGGACTGGTTCTCTCCTTCCATGTGGAACCCGGATTGGCCAGGTCACTGGGCTTGGTGGCAAGTGCCTTTACTGCCACGAAGCCGACCTTTCCCATCATGCATTTCAAATAATAGTAGTATTCCTTATTATCCTCAGTTTCCCTGGCTCATGGATGTTCTTTATATGTGTTCAAATCGGCTGCACATGTAATCCACACAGCTGACGCTTCCCTTTGCAATCCTCTTAGAAACCATTTTTAGTCCACACAGCGCTGCTAATGTCACCCTCACGTGAGGACATTAAAATAGACACATTCAAGGAAGCACCAAAATTGAGAAGTTGAATGGAAAAGCTTAAAAAATAAATAAGACATTTGTCTTCGACTGCCAGTTCTCCGAGTCAAAGGGAGAGATACTTGGCCCACCTCAGCTGAGGGCCAATTACCTTTTCTGGGTGTATTATTTCTGGGTCTATGTTTCCCAGTCACACAACTTACCTCAGCAAGAGCCTCAGGAGGGACATTGTGATGATGAGGGCTAGACCAACAAGGATTGCGATGCTCACAGCTAAAAACAAAGAAAAACATTATCCCCCAAATGCCTTCTTAAGTATCAAAGCTGTGAGGGAATTCATTACTCTGTCAGCTTCAGCTAGAAGGGAGGGAGCTAAGCTCACTTGGTAAACTCTGTATAAACAATGGAGAAGGAGAAAGCCGGGATCTACTCACAACACACCCATCGCCGGACTCCTGAGAGATTTTCTGTGATTATTAAGACACTGTCTCTCTTGGGGCCGTGGATACAGCTCAGTGGAGGGGCATCGACCTTCTACTTGCTAGGACCTGGGTTCTAACTTCAGCCAAACAAAACCGATATTGCTCTGTTTCACCCAAGTCATTTCTTGTTTTGTTAACATGTTTTAAACCCCAGACAACATGTCGCTTTATCCTTACATCCTTCATGTACTGTACACAGTGGGTAAGGGTCCTGGAGGCGGTCTGGTCACTGCATGGAAGAGAATACAGCTCTCCCTGAGGAGTTTGCTTCCCTCGGATGGAAAGCCTCTGCAAACTCATGAGAAATTATCCACCAGGGTCAGTCTAAAAACAGCCAGTTCTCTTCAAAACCATCAGGTCATGAAAGACAAGGGACTATCTTTCAATGAACGGTACAAAGCAGTTTTGACAACTAAATGCAACATGAAATTGTAGATTAGATCCCGGATGGGAGAAATGACATTAAGGGCAGGTAAGATAGCTCAGCCTGTGCCACCAAGCCTGACAACCTGAGTTCCGTGCCCAGACCCACATGATAGGAGAAAGAGAACCAAAACCTCAAAGTTTCCTTTCACTCCTTGACATATGGACTCTAGCACGCCCAACACAATAAATAAAGCAACTTGAGAAGTTTAAATATGTACGGATCAGTGCTCTAGAAATGTTAAGTTCCTGGCCCCAATAATTCTATACAGGGTAATTATACAAAGATTACACAGTTTAAGAGCATAAACGAAGGCAGATAAAGGGAATTCAGAAAACTTTTTGTAACCTTTCTATAAACCTAATTTTTTTTTCACCAGCACAGTACCGTGCAAAGTTACCAATGACTCTGTCATACTGAGGAGGCAGCAGCTATAGGTGATGTGCAACAGATGTGCGTACGGAAGAGGCACTTCCTGCTGCTGACCATGTGATGAATGCAGATTTGCTGAGCTAGCAAAGGCCTGTCTGGTGTCAGAGCAACCGTGTGGGTTCCAGGTTCAGGCTTAGCAGCAGGAACCTTTACTGCGGAGCCATCTTGCTGGCCCTCAAATGAGAATTTTAAATCATCCAAGCCAATATTAGGTGTCCCTGTTACTCCAAAGGCAACTTAAGTACGGGGTTTATTTGTGTCTTCTTTGTTTCTTAATAACCCTGCGGTTCTTATACCGTTTACATACGTTATTCTGCACTGGAGACATTCATTACTTTTTAAACTGTTTTTACATCTTTTTACTCTTGGTGTGTATGTATGGGTCCAAGTGTGTCACCGTGTGTGGGAGGGTGTCAGAGGACAACTTTTAGGAGTCTAGTCTCTCTACCATATGAGATTCAGGGATTGAACCGGATCCTGAGGCTTGGTGCCAAGCGCCTTTCCCCGCTGAGCCATCCTGCTCCGCCTCAATGTTCTTGTAACCAGTTAAGCTGCTCCCCAGTTCCCCTTTGGTATTGGCTCTACAGTCTTTCAAAGTAACACCACTCGGCCTTCCATGAACTCATTAATGCCACAAAGATTCCTCGCTGTCCCTTAAAGAACATCACACACAGTAATATCTAGAGAGGGCTCAAGGTGACAGACGCTCTGCAGTAGAGCTGTAGGTGAATGAAGGATACTTCTTACTGTAAGGGAACCTCAGCAGGGTGTCATTTACAAGGTTCACAGGAAACACTGGGTGCCCTAAGTCCCCAACCAGAAAGTTAATCACCCTACTTCTTTCCAGTGTGTTGACTTTTAAAAACCGTACACTTTGTAAATAAACCTAGCAATATCAAAATATGGTGTTACATCACCTGATTTTTTAGTATACACACTACAGTAATCAAACCATCAGAGGTACAGGCCCGTATTAGAGCAAACGCTTCAGCATGTGTGAGGTCATGGTTTTAATCGCCAGCACAGAAAAGAAAGAAAACTACAACTGTACCACAAATAAGCGATAGAGATAATATATAATCCATGTTTTAAATTAGTTGATATACCACAAGGTGTCAGAAGCAAGGAACTTAGGAAAGCAACAAAGAAACGTATACTTACGAAGGTTACTGTCGACTGGATTCTCATTAACAGTTAGGTCACAGGCAATTTCATTGGTCCCACTGGAAGCATGCTGCACCAAAAGGGAATAGTTTCCGAATTCTCCAAATTTGTACTCCAGCCTACAAGGAGCAGGCAAAATGAAGGCAAAGGAAGACATGAGGAAAAAAGGAGCTAAGCCAGAGGTTCTCTTCTGTAGATCAGATATTTACATTAGAATTCATAACAGTAACAACAATTATCCAGAACAGCTACGAAATAGTAACAAATACAATTTTATGGTTGCGTTACCACAACATGAGGAACTGAGTTAAAGAGTTGCACCATTAGGAAGGTAGAGAACCAGACCTAGATGTTGCTAATGCCATCGGCAAAGAATGGCATGAAATCTTAAATACAGGTCAGGAAGATTAAGAAAAAATGAAAACCAGGTAGGAAAAGAAAGCAAACTCGAGTTAGACCACGAGGGGCAGGCATGAGGGGCAGGCACGAGGGGCAGGCACGAGGGGCAGGCACAGACCTACAAGCTGCTCGCTCTTCCGAGGTATAGTTAACCTGCAGGATGGACTTGTGCTGGGTGCTCACAGAGACAGCAGCAACGCTTCGCTTTGCAGGTTTTCCGCCATGAGAGACATTCGCCAGAGGCTGGAAGGTGCACTGTCAAGACAGAAGACCAACAGGCCGTGTCAGGGTGTTCATGGTTACTATTACCACTGCTGTTCTTTGGTGGCGCTGGGCGTCAAAGCCAGGGCCAGGCATTGTTAAGCAGGTACTTTTTCATAAATCACACCTCTATTCCTCTTAGAGGTTTTGAAAGTCTCTCAGTTGTGGAAGAAAAATAATAGCCAAGAAAAGAAAATCCTAACTTTTCCTTCATACTTAAAAAAAAAAAAACTTCAAATTGCAGTTATTTGGATAAAACTGACCTAACTCATATTAAAGTAATGGCTGCCGTCCACGACGGAACCAAGCAGGGAATTCATACCTATTACTCATAGGTATACTTTTCATGAGCTAATAAACACAGCCTACCATTAAATCTAGCATTCTGTTGTTTCTGTTTTTGAGTCAGGGTTTCTCTGTGTAGCTCTGTCTGTCCTGGAGCCATCTTTGTAGAGCAGGCTGGCCTCAAACTCACAGAGATCCCCCTGACTCTGCCTCTCGAGTGCTGGACTAAAGGCGTGCGGCACCAACATCGGGCAGAAAAAGAAGTAAATAAAAAAGGATAAGAGGCCTACTTCAGTCGTGGCCAAGCACCCTCCCTTGACCATATTCTATCTAGTTTTTTATTACAAACTGCTTCCTTACCTGTAGTTATGAAGGAAACGAGAAATGGCTTAGGTCTGAGAACATTAAAAGAATGCATCGGACAAGCCTAGGGCAAACTCTGAAGGCACACACAATACGTACTTGGTAACAGTATTCGGATTTCCAGTATACAGTCAGGCTTGTTCCCAACAGTTCATTATGGATAAGCAGCAAAGCCTGATCCATCTTCAGCTCCACATTCCTTTTTTCATCTAAATCTGGTAAGGATCGGAAAGAAAAGTCACAAAACCCAAACCCGAAGGGTGCCAGAGACATAGGAGACGGAGGACACCAGCACCTACTCTGGAGCATGAGGGATCTCCAGTGCAACTCCCCATGTGTGTGTGGAGATGTATGTGTGCACAAGGACACACACACTTACACCTGAGGATTCCATCAGCACCATCCATGTCCAGTGTGTGCGAGGACTCTGTGAGTAGTCTCCACATGAGGACGGCTAAGCTAGGGTATCTTCTGTTCACAGAACAAACCTCACAGCATCCAGTTTGTTTTGTTCTGCCCATTTCCACAGCAACTCAACGAACTCACTGATCTGAACCAAGAGCCTCCCTGTCTAGACTTCACTACAATAGTTATTAGCTCAGCCCCAGCAGCTTGTTAGAAATGTAAACTGCACCTCTCACTCTCTCCAAGGGACACCAATGGCTGTAGAGGCAGCTCAGCCTTTAAGACACTTCCTGCTCTTCCAGGGGACAAACAGTTCAACTCCCAGCACCCACACGAAACTTTCAACCATCCATAACTGCAGTTCCAGGAGGGATTACATCCTCCTCTGGCCTCTGCAGGCACGAGGCATACACATGGAGCAAGAGGCAAACATGCAGGCAGAACCCTCACACACACACGTTAAATGAAATGAGGAGACCACGAGATGCAGATGTGTATAAAAAGTCTGACAGACAAGAGTATTATCCATTGGGCTGGAGAGATGGCTCAGTGGTTAAGAGCACTGACTGCTCTTCCAGAGGTCCTGAGTTCAATGCCCAGCAAACACATGGTGGCTCACAACCATCTGTAATGGGATCTGTTACCCTCTTCTGGTGTGACTGAAGATAGCTACCATGTACTTATAGATAATAAATAAATAAATAAATCTTATTTTTAAAAAAGTATCATCCATGAATTCTAGCCCAGTGGAATATCAACACCAAGATCCAACAATGGCACCCAACCTGACCACCAGCGCTCAATACACAAAAGCAGCAGCCATGCATGGCCACACGCTTAGACTACACGATCTAGAACAGTCCGGCCCGCACCTCCCTCTGACGAGATCATCTGCCCCCAGTGCTCCGCTCACCTGCACTTACTCGTTGTGTGTTGTAACCACAACAACAGCCTCCAACCCAAGGCCACACGAAGCCAAGAGTAGCTGCCTGGCCTAACAGTGCAACCGGGTCCCACTTACACTGGCTGGAAGACATTCATAGAGACTGCAGCCCCCCTGAGCCACACGTGCAGGTGGGGGAGACTCCTGGGCCACTCTGCCTCTTAAAAGTTGGAGATCTCTTGCATCCCACCATTCTGGTGGGAGATTACCAATGTCCTAGCTTTAGTGACACATTTGAAAGGGACGCCATGTATATGACAAGACTAAAGGCACAAAGACTCCCTGCTCCAGAACTCAACCAAGATGTGCTTGCTTGAAGACATCATTAAGGTGGCACAAAAATTGTACTCGTTTAGGGACTGGGATGTCTCCTGTCATAGACTCCAGGGGCTGAACTCAAGCAGTCAGTCTTGACAACACATTTGCGATGTGTGTGTGTGTGTGTGTGTGTGTGTGTGTAAAATTTAAGAATGAACTTCTGTGGGTAAGGATTTTTCCCTCCCAAATAGCCTAAATTTCAGTCCTTTTCCGGTGTGGCTGGCTCATGACATCTAAGGAGACCATAGACTCATAGCTGGTAACAATGACTTTCCTACAGTGTACATCCCAGCAGTCCTATACAATAGGACTTTCTCCCCCTCCCCCCCAATTGAGGCTTCTCTGCATTTTCAGTGATTGGCACCACTGTGTGACCCAGAGAGACCAGCCAACTTGCTTTAGGCCATGGCCTGCTAGGAGGCGGGTGTAAATGGAGGTCAGTCAGCTTTAGTCGTTAATCCCCAGGTTACCACAGAAAGGAAGCATATCTACGCTATACCTCTGGCTCTCCACTGTCTTTGGATTGCTCCCTCCTTTTTCAGCTGGATAAACAGAAAACCTGCACTTTGAGTATGTCCTCCCAACTCCCAGCATGACCGTCTCCCTATCCTATGAGTTTTCGAATACTTATTTAAGCACTTTCTTAGGTTTGTTTTTTAATCTGCCATAATTTTCTTTTTCATTTCTCCTGCTGATTTTTTAAAAATGTGTTTGGGTGCCTGGCCTACAGGTACATATGTATACCACAAGAGCGCCCGGTATCTAGACAGAAGATGGCATCAGGACCTCTAGAACTTGAGTCATATGTGGTTGAACCCTGCCACGGGTCCGAGGGAATTGAACCCGGGTGGTATCCAACAGCAGCCAATACTCTTAACCCGGAGACATCTCTTGATGGCCTTCCTTTTCCAGTGAGTGTAACTCCCTGTGAGGCTGCTCTTCTCCCAATACAACAGCACCCTTCCTGGACAGGACTGCTGTGTTTCTACTTCTTAGTCTTTAGTAGTATGTTTTATGCTTCGATTTCCCATGTGGGTTTTAGCGACACAAAGATCTTGACATTGTTACTTTATTATTTGGGAGCATGCAGAGTCCCTCAGACCTAGTTGAACATCAGAATTCCCCCAGGAAGCTTCAAAAAATAACAGAAAAGTTCAAACACCTTGACCAGACCCCAAACTCAGCATAATTTTCTTTTAAATTTCTCCTCCCAACGACGGATTGTAATTGCGAATTGTAATGTACACCTTTCTTTGTACTTTTTGCATTAACTTGATGTACTGTTAAAGTTTGGAAGAAGGAGGGGTGTTCCACACAGGTACCACATTCCGATTCCGATACAGAAAACGGGAATGGATGGATGGATGGATGGGGAAAAGGCAGGTGACACACCTTGCCAGGTGACAGGCCCTATCCCAAACAATACGTAAAGGTAAGGGGGTGGGGTGGGGAGAGGGAGAAAAGGGTGCCCATTAGCCTGAGTCCTCGACCCAAACTATCCTCTGGACAGGAAGGAGTTTGTGAAATGGTGTTGCAGGGCCCTGTGGACCTTCAGACCCGAATCGAGGAAGTCCCAGAAATCCAATTTTTTTTTTCACCCTTTCCCTTGGTGAATTAGGAGGCGGGCGGAGCACCCAGCCCAAGGCCCTACAACTGAACCTGGGAAGCCAGACGCCGGTCGCAGCTCCCGCGACGCCGGCACTGCGGTCAATCCCAGCACGGACACGGTGCCGCGCTCAAGTCCTGCGTCCCGGGGACTGTGGGGAAGTCCCGGGCGGGCCCACGCACGGTCCCCGCTGTCCCGAGCCCGTGCGGCCGCTCACCTGGCTCCGCCCGGCGGCCGGGGGCCAGCAGCGTGGCGCTCAGCACCGACCCGGCCAGCAGCAGCGCGGCCAGCGCCGGGCCCGCGCCCATGCCGCCCGCAGCCTCTCTCGCGGAGCTGCGCTCTGTCCCCACAGCCGAGCTGCGCTCCTCCGCCCGGCGCCTGCGCGAGCTCGACCGGCCGGTCATCGCCCGCTCTGGTGGCGTCACCGCTCCCGTCCCGCAGGGGAGGGGAGGGGCGGAGGGAGGGAGGGAGGGGAGAGAGGGAAGGAGAGGAGGGCGGGGCCACCCCGGGAGGGCGGGGCTGCCCCTTCCTAGTCCTGCCCCGTAGAAGCTTCCTAAGCCCCGCCCAGCTGGGAAAGTGAGTGTCCGGCTAGTGTCCTCTCTAGCACCTTAGAGGGCAGCCGAGCTGTTTTCTACCCATTGCACAGTGTTTCCATCCCATCGCTAGAAAAACGCCAAAGAGGGGTCTTTGTTTCCCCAGACATCCACTCCCTCACCATTTCCTGAACGTTCTAAATTCTTGCATCCTAGCTCTTCAACGCACAAATGGGTGTCACAGGCCTCTGCCCACCTTCTAGGAGAGTCCTTAGTAGTAAATATGACGGTAGAGCTTCCTCCTTACACGCACGAACTCTGGACGTTCACTACCTAGAGTGAATGCTACACACCTTAAAAAGGTCTCCTGTTTCTGGCCTTGACAAGGTTGCTGCCAGTCTGTGGAAGTTAAAGGTGCCCCTGGGATGAGGACTGCAGAACCACACAGCTGTCTGGATTCCGGGAGAAACCAGCACATGTGAAACAGGGCAGGCCTGATACTTGTAATAACATTGTAATTGCCAAATCGTGTGGGCAATCTGAATGGCCCTCAGTGAGACAGCATCACGCTATGCAGCAGTGGAAGTGAGCAGATCTTCCCATTTCCACACCGGAGAGTCTTACATAAGACGCTCTAGGGAACGGGCTGTAGCGTTGCTTTGTAACAATGTTTATTTGCTTTCTTAGATAGACTCATTTGCAAATTCAATTATGCAAAGAAACATACCTGCAACCTCACTGAAAGAATCACATTCTTGTGTTACTAAACACAATGGGGGTCAAGATTATAGCCTATAGAATGGATCCCAAGGTTTAATGGAAACAAACAAACAAACAAACAAACAAAAAAAAACAAAAAAAACTACCCTGTACTGAAAAGTTTCAGGTGCCAACATCACTGGACCTAGTACTGAACTTGTTTCTTAATATCTTTGTAATAAGCCCTCAGAAGAACCATTCAGGTTATCACTGGCCTGAATGTAGCACCACCACAGAAGCCAAGGCCTAATCCATCCAAGTTCATGGTTTTTGGGAACGTGTCTAAAGGTAATAATCTTGCTTTTGGCTTCTGGCTAACTATTCTTGTTAGCTGAAGTGTGGCAACCTAGGATCTAGTTTTGTGTGTAAGAGTTCACAGGCCAGCTAATAAGGACTTTCTATTGGCTTAAATGTATGTCCGAGCAGTCTTCTCTGGCGGATACCCCCATGGTATGTATTAGAGATATGTTCTGGGTCCCAAAGAAAAAGACCATCACTGCACGCAAAGTGCCTGGACAAGGTAGGCTGCTTTACTCTTGATCAGGAGTGAGCACTGTGCAGCATACTCAAACACACCGAGAGAGAAATGAATTTGTTTTTTATTGTAACTCAGGGAGTGGCTGGAGTCCGACTTCACAGTCTTATCCAGTTAGCTAGTCTGAGAAGAACTACAGGAAATGAAGGAGGAAGAGGGAAGGAGCTCTAGGTCACTAAATTCCTAAAATAAGTGCAGTGGGCCTTTGTGTAAACAAAGGTTTAGTGGGTAGGGAGGAGTAAGACATTTTCAAAAGTCTTACAAAGTAGGGAGGTTACATTTCTAAAAAAATTCCTTGTCCTAAACATGTTTTATATTGATAGAAAAGATTCATACTTGATATTTCTTACAAATGGAAAGATAAACACTATATTCAAGCAACGGTTAGGAGGGAGGAGGAGACTGTCAAGCCAGCATTCTGGCGGGCTCCACCTGGCAGCATCGGTGCTTAGGCTGGGTAGTAAAGAGGTATGTATACCCTACATCGTTTTAACATTCTTTTAAAAATTATTTTTTAATATTCATTTATATATTTATGTGTATGAGTACACTGTCGCTGCCTTCAAACACACCAGGAGAGGACATAAGATCTCATTACAGATGGTTGTGAGCCACCATGTAGGTAGTAGCTGGGAGTTGAACTCAGGACCTCTGGAAGAGCAGTCAGTGCTCTTAACACACTCCCTCTAACAAGGCCACACCCATTTCAAGAAGGCCACACCTCCTAATAGTACCACTTCCTTTGGACCAAGCATCCAAACACATGAGTCTATGTGGCCTTTCCTAGTCAAGCCCCTTCCTCCCACACCAAAACAAACAAAACCAAAACGAAACAAACAAAAAAAAATCTCACTTTTGTCTTGTTCTATGGAAATAGAGTGACTCTAGGTTTCCATCTTAGTAATGTTTCTCCTATTCCTGTAGTCTGCATTAAAAAAAAATCATATTGCATATTTTTCAAAGGTTCTAAAACAGTGTTAGTGAATTACGTGAATAAAGAAATCAGATGTGCGTAATGGTTTTACATGGAAATTCAACTAAATAAATGTAACCTAGCCTTCAACCTGAACCTCTTGTGCCTTAATTGAAAGGAAAAAAAGGCCAAATGCAAGGTTTTTGAGAGCGTAATAACACTCTGGAATGTTGTTGTCTTTCAGAATCTCTCTTCATAGTCCTTATTTCATGTTTCAGACATTTAAGGAATATAATAAAAATTATGTAGCAATGAAAAAGAAAACATATGTGGGTATTTGGGTCAAACGGTAAACAGGAGGAAATTGACAGATGTCATAAATAATGGCCATGAGAATGTGTATCTCCTGGGACACAAGTTACCAGAAGATGCAGCTGGGGGTCCCAAATTTCAGCTAGACCAAGCGGGACGCAGACGGGCTGGGTCTGTCAGGTTCACCCTTCTTCGTTCGTCACAAGATCTTTAAAGAGGTCACTGGTTGGTGCCCAAGAAAGCCCTGGGCATTACCTTCATCAGGACATCAGTGATAGGGTCAGGGGCTGAAGCTTGTCTTTGACATCAACTCATAAAAGGCAGAACTGTCATGAGGTTCCCCTGGAGTTCTGCAGCAAAGAGTCTCAGAAAAGCTGCTATAGACCCCCAGTTTCCAAATCACAGGGCTCCACGGGGCTCTTAAAAACTCATGGGGGCTGGAGAGATGGCTCTGAGGTTAGAGCAACGGTTGCTCTTCTAAAAGATACAGGTTTGAAACCCAGGACCCACATGGTTCTCACAACTGTTTGAAACCTCAGTTCTAGGAGATCCAACAGCCTCCTCTTGCCTTCATAGAACTATTCATAAGCCATACACAGACATAGACACAGACAAAACACTCTCATAATAAAAGAATTCATGTACTAAGAGTTAAGAGTACTTTCTGCTCTTGGTATCCAGTTTCGGTTCCCAGCACCCACATCAAGTGGCTCACAACCATCTGTAACTCAAGTTTTGGGGAATCCTATGAAAGTGTGAATTTTTCCCCCTTCTCCCTTCTGTATCCGAAATAAATCTAAAATAGATATTTTTGGTAGGGATTTAAAAACCATGCCAAGGCTTTTGAAGCATTTCCAACACCTTTACAGAAGCATGACACGGCCCAGCAGCCCACACACCTTAGCATTTATAGCAACATCATTAGTTACATTTTACCTCTGGTGGTTTTTTTTTTTTTTTTTTTCCAAAAATTTGCCAAGCAAGAGGGCGGTACGTGGACGTGACGTCTATGGAGCAGGACAAGGGACTAGGATTCAGTATTTTACCTTCTCGTTTGTATTCAGGGTCCTCTCTGGACTTTGAACTTCAGGTTCGTTCCACTGTAAAGGTCCCTGAGGTTGGCTACGATCCCGCTTGAATATACGCACAGCTGTGCATGATGGGAAAAGGTGCACTCCACGAGCTTGTGCCGTTAGCCAGAGATGTGAATTACTGAGTTATCTAATTTTGCAACCACCCATTCCCATTAATTTTAGCGTGGGAGAAATCCCAGTCCAGAATCTCACCCCAGGGATGATGCTAAACCAGCTTCTGTTTTTCAACTTTGGAATGCAGCCCGTGGCTGGCCTAAGGAGGGCGCTGTGGTAGGTGCCAATGTCCAAATGGTACGAGTTCCTTGGAGAGTTCTGATTGGCTGTCTCCCACTGACATACGTACTGCAGACTGCAAGAGGATGTATAAAGGCTTGACTTAACAAACCTTAGCTCAAAACATGAATAGAACAGTCACTATCAATGACTCCCACACAGTTGGCCTCATCAAGGGAAAGGACCAGCCTTGTAGTCTGTCTTTGAGGGTTTTCCCTTTGAGTTCAAGTCAATGAGTCCTGCTGGAGTGGCATACAGATCTCCTGCTGTGTGTTCTCAGCACATTTTGTCACTTCCAATAGTCACCAATCCCTCTCCTCCGATCCGGGTACCACCCTTCGAACTTACCTTCCCATTACTATGCTTTTAGAGCTGAGCATTCCAGATACAATTACCCAACATGCCACCTTCTGTGAGTGGCTTCTTCCACAGTGTTTTCAAGGCTAACTATAGCACGCACCAGAATGTCATTCTTTAAGGCCGAATAACCCCATTAGATGGATACACGTATACTTTATTATTGACCAGCATCTGAATTATTCCTTACCTTTTGTCTGAGTAACTGTACCCCCAACGTTAATGGATAATGTGAACAAGTTTTCCATCCTACTGGGTTTATCCTCCGGAAAACTGCAGGTGTGTGTGATAACTCTAAACTTTCTGAGGAACTGCCCGATGGTTTTTCCAACATTTTTTGCATAAGGTCCCACTAGCAACATGGCAAGGGTTCCAATTACTCTAAACTCTAGTGAATATATGTTAATGTCCTTAAGCCATTTTGGGGTTGTTTTGTTAACTCCAAGTGAACAGAGTAACATGTGCTTAAGGGCCAGTTCAGACACCCCGAGAGTTCAACGCAGGGTGCAGAAAACAAGACAATGCTGACACCACATATTTCTCTGTCTGTTGTACTTCCACACCAAGGAGGCAATGCGTCTCAATGGTGGTCTCCAGAGGAGGGGGGGGAAGGAGGAAGAAGAGGAGGGAGAAGAAAGAGGAGAGGAGGAAGAGAAGAAGGAAGAGGAGAGGAAGAAGAGGAAGAGGAGAAGGAAGAGGAAGAGGAGGAGGAAGAGGAGAGGAAGGAGAAAGAAAAGGAGGAAGAAGAAAGGGAGGAGGAAGAGAAGGAGGAAGAGGAAGAAGAGGGAAAGGAATGGGAGGAGAAAGAGGAGAAATAAGAGGAAGAGGAGGGGAAGGAGGAGGAAAAAGAGGGAGAAAGAAGAAAGAGTAGCAGCAGCATTGGAAACCAGTTACAAATTCTTGAACTTCATTCCAGATCTGTGAAGCTACAGACTCTGACGTAGGCCCCCAACTGTGACTCAAGAAGACAAGAGGTACCTTATGAGTGACCATTAACACATGTCAAATTTCTCAGGTCTCCCAAATAAGGATGCCAACCTCACAGGTAGACTTTTTTTTAAATTGGGGCTTGGGGGTAGACAGGGTCACAGTGTATAGCCCAGGCTAACCCTGAACTCCTGGTTCCTCCTGCCTCCCAGGTGCTGGGATTACAGGTGGGCACCTTCATTCCTGGCTCCACAGTGCTTTAAAGTGTTCTGTCAAGCAAGCCCAGGGCAGGCTCAGTACTTCGCAGTACAGAGGGACGCTGGATGGGAAATATTCACACAGAAACTCCAGGTCAGCAGGAATTTCAAAGCACCATCCAAGGCAGGTAAGAAAATTCCTTCAACTTGCTGTTCCAAACATTTCTAGGCATTCACAATCTCAAGAGCACTCTGTCATGGTGCACTTTGGTTTCTTTAACACACACACACATACACAGATAAGAACATGTTTTTGTTTTATTCCCAGGTGTGGGATGTGGGGCTGCTTCAGACTGTCCACAGCAGCTGACTATGATTTGCCTCATGCTCTAGCAGGGGTGTGATTTTGCCAACTGCAGATAGTTTCTGCGATTGTGTAATGTTTGGAATTCTGGGGACTTTTCTTAGGTATATAAATGCTAAGGCCCCCGAGAGGCAGGGTGGGTTGGTTGCTGGTTGCTGTTGGTCCCTGTTTGTGAAGTAGTCATGTGCAAAGAAGAAACCGGAGTTAGATATCCTGACAGCAAAGATCAAACTTGCTTCAAGGAATGCTATGCCCCCTAATCAGCAGGAAGTAGTCTAACAATAATGTCGTCCCCTTCCCTTTCTCTCGCTCTTCTCTCCTATCTAATGTTGAGGGTAGAAAGGGAAGAGACAGGGTGGGAGAAAGAACTCACACAGTAGCTAAGGGCCATGAAACTTGGCTCAGTGACAGGAGACAGTATAAAAGCTTCACAGAAAATCATCACCAATGCTGACCACGACCTCACTGACAAGAAAGAGGGACATGTTTCTGGCATCCGGATGGTCTTTGTTTGAGCATGAGTGCTTATACACAGGCTATGGGTCAGATCCAAGTCTTTGGACATAACCAGGCAAGTGCCCTGCCACTGATCTAAACATCTCCAGCTTCCAAGAGGGCTTTTTGAATTAGAAGAGATTGTCTCTGAGGAACTAGTGGGGTTTTGTTTGTTTGTTCTTTCACAAATGGTGGTCACCGAAAGATGTCTGTTTTCTACTAGTTTATAAAAATGGTCATGGGGCAAGCAACATGTCTTCAACACTACCGTTCTATCGCTCCCCTGAAACACCGCAGATCTGAGTCCTCTGCGTCTTCACCAGGGAGCACAGTGAAGCAAGGCTTTCTCTCTTGGCAGCTTCCATCCAGGCTGCAAGGAAAGCAGATCACACAAATGTAGAGGGGCCCTTGTGGCAGAACAGCCTGGGTCAACATCCATCCAAAGCTCCTCCATCACCAAGAGGACAGCTGGGATGCCATTCAGCCATGAAGCCCATCACTCAATGGCTTGGTTTTTTTTTTTACAGCATTTCTTTTGTCTTCGACATCATGGCGTCTTGGAGTGAATGGAGAACCTTCTGGTAGGTTTCTAGAACGTTCTGAGCGGTGGGTCTTTCTGCAGGGGTCTGGCTCTTACACGCCTTATGGATATCAAACAAATGGAATCTAACCATATCGCTCCCTTCCACGTGCCCCAGAAGGAAACTGGAGACATCTGGAATCTTCCAGATGTCAATCTTCTCGTCGTAGGGAGGCATGAGGTCATCTTGGAAGGGTGTGTCTTCTCCGTAGGGCCACAGCTGTTCTGGAGCCACAAAATCCCCATGGAGCTCTCTGTGGCCACACTTTACGAGTACTCCAGAGCCGTGGTCCACCAGGGGCAGCGCGTCCAGGTCGTTTGCCACGATGCTGAAGTTGCTCGTTAGCAGATACTGGGACAATGTTTTGGGCAGGTCGTTAGAGTCACACATGACCCTGGTGCCCAGGGGGCTGTGGTGCAGGTAGTTAATAATGTTGATGTACTCCATGGCTAGCTGCAGCCTGTGCTGCCAGGTGTTCACGTCTTGGTACTTCGAAAGGTTTAGTGTCTCCTCCAGGTTGCTCAAGGAGCCTAAGGGGTGATATTCGGTGAGAATAGTACCATCCTCCTCACAGTAGCCAACCAGCGTGACCACATGCTCGCTCTGTAGAGACTTCAGCATCTGCAGTCCATGCAAGAAGTCCTCCTTCATCTCCGGCCTGGTGAGCCGAGAGAGAGCCACCTTTTGTTCATTCCATTCGGACAGGAAGACCTGAAACAGGGCCACAGAGAACATCATTCCAAGACTCTCTCCCAGGTGAGCTGAGAAACAGACACTCCCTAGGAGGCAGGGAACATGGAAATGACCCAAACCTGGCCAGTCCCTGCCACCCCAGGGCTATAAACAAACACAACACTCGGCAAGGTGAACAGCTGACAGACGGGAAAGGAAGAAAGGCAGAGTCAAGGGGGGAGATCAGACTCTTCCAAAGGTGGAAGAACCCGGGAGCTGTTGTATACCACAGTGTAAGAGCACAGCCTTCTCTTGGCTGACAGGGGAAAAGGACTCAGGACAATCCCCAGGCGTATGGCTCAAGGTGGCAAGTGATGTCATACTAAGAGGGAGAAGAAGTCCTCAAGGAGGAGATTACCAAGAGTTCGACACCGAGTAAGCTGTAATGACGCCTACTTGTAATCCCCAACCGCAAGAAGCAGAGGCAGGAGGACGAATTTGAACAGTCTGGGTTATATAGTGAAACTCTACTTAGCAAAACAAACAAGCGTTCTACACAGGACATAGGGACAAGATCAGAGAACTCCAAGTAGAGACGTCAAGTAAACAGTTGATTGTGTGGACCTAGGACTCAGGGACAGAGGCTAGAGGGAGTTTGTTAATATATAAAAGCAGCAGAGCCGGGTAGCGGTGGCGGCGCTTTGATCCCAGCGCTCGGGAGGGAGAGGCAGGCGGAACTCTGAATCCAAGGCCAGCCTGGTCTCCAGAGTGAATTTCAGAATAACCAGGGCTACAGAGAGAAACCGTGTCCTAAAAACCCCAAACAAACAAAAATAAATAAACAAACAGACGCAGTACAATTCAACTAGGTCTGACTATTAGATTATATCTAGAGACCCAGAAAGATGCTTCCTCAGCCTTAGCAGGCTGTGTTCAGTCCAGACAGCTATGTACTGGGGGACAGGCCTGTCTTGTGTGGTACAAGGTGTCTGGAAACACCCGCAGCCTCCACACACTAAACTGACAGCTCCTCTGTGCAGTGGCGACAGTGTCTGCACACATTGCTATCTCCCTCCAAACTGCTGCTGGTTGAGAAGCAGTTGCGTATGGTTGGGATGAGGGAAGAGACGTCAGTAAAAGACTGCCTACAGGAGCAAGGGCTGTGCACACTCCCAGAAAACTAGAGTCCAAGCTCGCTGCAAGGACTAAAGAGGAGGAAGGCAGTCTTCAGGTCACACTTAGCTGGGGACATCACTAAAAGCAACTTTCCATGGGAAGTCACACCGGGGAAGGATGACAGTGATACAGAGCCCAGGAGGGAGCTAATGGGGCTCCCCCCCCCCCTGACAGAGACAGAGTGTGGCAGCTGCGGAGAACTGTGCAGTCAAGACAACGGACTTCTTGCTGGGATGTGTGCTTACTCGTGCCCCCGACAGGAATGAAGGGCAGGGTGGGAACCACTCTATAAGCTGTGGGAGTCGGGATGAGGTGTGCAGGGAGGTGGACGGACGGACCACACAGGAAGAGACTGAGGATGCTTTCTGCAGAGCCTTCTGTCCTCGTCAATCATAACGTGAGACCATTAGCTAAGATAAAGGGTTGGTGTCTGAAAAGGCGTGTGTCTCAGATTCGGAGCACATCACTGAGGCCTGCTGTGCTGCACTGAAGGTTCAGGCCCTCCTTCACTCCTACCCTGCTTGCGTTTTTTTCTAGCACGAGGTAGAGGTAATGTGGCAACTGAAGACAGTATAGTATACTCTACCGCTAGGTACTGCACTTTCTTTTTTTTTAAAACTTACTACTAGGACATTTTTCCCCCCGAAACCAACTAGAGTCCCCAACTACACCTAATAGCCACACAATCAACTGTGCTTCTGAAAATATGTATTTTTAGACAAGATCGCATATAGCCCAGGCTAGCCTGAAATTCCCCACATAGCCAAAAATGGTCCTGAAGCGAGCGTTCTTCTACCTGAACTACATCCCCAGCCCCTCTCCTAAAAAGTACCACTTCCAGTCTCTCATATGATAGTGCACTTTTACACACCCATCACCTGGAGTTCACGGCTCTTCCCTGTTTGCTTTTGAGCCAGTGTTTTGCTATGCTGCCCAGGTTGCCCTCAAAGTCCTGCCACAAGCCACCTTGCCTGAGACGCCCAGGTTCAGCGACAGGCGCCACGTCGCTCTCCCATGATGCTGCTCTATGTAGAACGGCAGCACACAGGAATACTCACTCTCTTCACAGCTCCTTCCCCAACGCGCTTCAGCTGCCTGACTTCCGTCCTCAGCTCCTCGCAGGACAGCCAGCGCGAGCAGTTTCTCATCCGTCCCATTCTGAAGTAACCCGGAGGACAGCGCCTAGAGTCCTCCGCGGATTGTCCAGGGGAGATGAAGAGCTGATCCAGGCAGAGGTAGAGGACCACATTTATAAGGGCCATGGCGAGCAGCAGCCCCACGCCCCGGGGGACTTCTCTGGGGGTGAGACCATTCCTGGTTCCATGTTGCTGTCCCATGTCAGTCCCTACAGCAGAACAGGAGACAACAGGAAGTAAGCACCACTGTTTACTTCGGTTTCTATGGAGATGCTCTGCTGACCCTAGGGGGGGGCTGGAGGTGGCCACACCCACTCATGGGCTCCGTCAGTTTGCAGGCTTGTGTGGCAAACTGCAAAGCGAGAGGCTCTGATAGACGTTACGCTTCGTTACAAGCTAGAATGTAAGTTCATCCAGACTCTGATCCTTCTCTGCCACACTAAGCTGACTGCCTGAAAACATAAGCAGAATATGTCTTTGCAGGACTGGGGTAGGAGATGGACAAGAGCATAGGACTGTGAGCAGACAGGGGCCTCCTGACGTCAGCTGAGAGGTCAGGGTGCTCCTTCGAAGTTACCCAAAAACTCCTGAACGAGCTGGTGATACAGTACGTGCAAGACCCTGCTCTCGAACCCCAACCCAGCAACAGTAAGATATTTAGGTTTTCTTCCCTCGTGGCTCCGTGGCTCCCGGGGATTGAATGCAGGGCCTCGGTTATGCTGGCTGAGCACCCCAGCCCTGAGAGACAAAGTAGCTCTTCTGCAGGGGCACAAGGTGGCTCTGGGCTGGGAAATATCTCCATCTGCAGAGGTCGTGGCAATAATCGGGGATAACAGTTGACAAACTTGTGGGTGACAATTAACAGGGACCTAAAGAATCCAGACCAGGGCCACTCAGGCTATGATGAAGGGGCCATGACGAAAGGGCCTGGAAGGGGATAAGCCTGGGATGCTTGTCCCTGGAAATGCTGGACAGAGATGTTCCCAGCTGACTTTCAGGCTGGGGGGATGGGGACCCGGCATCAATAGCAACAACAAAAGGTTACCTTCAGCGGTTTCTTTTTTTCTCCCAGCAGGGCCTCCGTTGCCTTGGTCCCTCAGCGCCCTGGTTGGTTCCACATGGCAGCTCAGAGCCTCTATAATTCCAGTCCCAGGAGATCTGCTAGTGTCTTCTGGCCTCGGAGACACTGCATTCACACAGCACACTGACACACAAATATCCATAGACAAAACTCAGAAGGAGGGGGTATGGGGTTGGGTCATGGAGCACACTTTCAATCTCAGCACTTGGTAGGCAGAGGCTGCTAGATCTCTGAGTTTGAGGCTAGCCTGGTCTACAGACTAAGATCTAACACAGCCAGGGCTACAAAGAGAAACCCTCTTTCAAAACAAACAAACAAACAGATTACATCTCATCTTAAAAGACTATCTCCCAAACTCAGCTTCAAGTCTTCTCCCCAAAATCTATTCCTTTACACATATCACATCGGCAAATATGGAACCTCTCCTTCCCCTTTCTAAGCCCGTGAGGACGCGGGTGGTGTCAGCATAGCAACGTGACTCCCGCTGTGAGGTGCCAGGGATCACCCGTCTGCCACTCCACTGTTGCCAGGGTGTCAGAGCAGCCGCTACCGAGTGCAAAGCCAACCCTTTGCGGCAGTATCCTAACAGCATTTACTCACGGACACAAGACCATGACCCTCATACGGTTTTTATGCAACCACAGCATAGCTCTGTCCCATCATTTACTAAGATAGAGGTGGCGGGGACACAGCTCACTGGCAAATGCTTGCTTAGCTCAGGACTATAGAAAACAGGCAATGGATTGATTGCCATCAGGTGGCATCAGATTACCATCGAGCCATCTCATGTCAGGCCGGGTCTCCAGTAGCTCTCTAAAGGCTCACATCCCTAAATCTACACTGCAGCCTAGATCTTTCTCCCAGTACTCAGTGGGATGCCCACTCTTCCCCTTCCCCGTCCCCAACACACCCCTTCTCTGGGGCTCTCAGTTCATCATGAGGACAGAACTTACTCGTCATTCACAGCACACATCAGAGTTCTTCCCTGGAGCTCAGAATCAGCCAAGCCCTACACACTGCGTCACCTGACTCTTTCTATCCTGTCCACAGCCTCCCTTCCCACCCTGTCACGTGACACCAGCAGGTCTTACCCGGCCTTCTATAGCTGATTCCTGCATGGTCTTTCTATGTTCCAATCCATTCTCCGCATGGCAGACGGGAACTTCCTTCTTTGACAAAATGCCTCAAGAGGAAAGTATAAATAAAATTATGACCATTTATTCAGTTTTTTGTTAATCTACACTTGTCCTGACTATATTTCAATTTTTCAAAAAATATACAATACATATATGTATACACACACACACACACACACACACACACACACACATATATATATATATATAAACACACATGACAGTATTTCTTTTCCGAAATATCTTGCCACCGGAAGCTTCCACAGCATGTGACACGGGGGGGGGGGTGGCTACACTACACCCCAGTTTGATCACGGTTGTTCTTTCGAATTCTCCATTTGTGGATCTGAGAACTTGGGAAGAAGAACAATTTCCTAGGTGCTCACTTGAGGCGTTCTGATAAGAAACAAAATCTGCCTTGAAAGTTCGCTAAACAATCTGAACGCTAAAACGACGCCCTCTGGTGGACACAGTGGAACTGGCGTTTCCCTGTGGTTAGAAGTCTGTGCCCAGTTTCTTAGGCACTGTGGGACTGGCCCGAGAATGTTGTGCGAGGGGAATTCTGGGAGCTTATGAGAAAACTCAAGACAACGACAAGAATCTGTGACTCCAGTTTCTCAGAAACACAGATTCAGTCTTGGAATGTGTTCCCATGCTCCTCCCAGATGTAGGCGGGAGCTGTTACTCACAACGTTTTCTGCCACATGCGGCCCTTGTTTACTTTACCCAGGTGACTCTTCTAAACACTCAGAGTATAAACTGTCTGATGATCTGAATAAAGTTGGCTACGGGGTGAGACTTTCCTCTGCCTCATTTTTAGGCCCTTTCCTCACAGGTTAGCACCACCTACTAGAGTGGAAAACATTCTACTTTACAACTAATTTTTTAAAAAAGCACAGCCTTGTTGTTTTAATTTCTTAAATTTTATTTATTTATTTGAAAATGGGAAGATGACACCTGCTAAGGCATACATGTGGAGGTCAGAAAACAACTTGTAATCTGTTCTCCCCTTCCACTATGTGGATCCTGAGGGTTGAACACAGGTTATTGGGTTTGGCAGCAAGCCCCTATCCCCAATGAGCCATCTTACCAGCCCACCACATTTTATTTTAGAGATGTATCTACTGTGCTGCATTAGATGCAACTGACTCTAGCACCGTTAGCGAAGTAATTCCCCCTGCCCCAGTCTCATTGTATAGATGAACCAACCATACAATCCTCTTGCCTCAGTTTCTCACTTGCTGGAATTATAGGCATTCACAACCACTCTGGTGTGAAACACAATTTGTACATGTTTCTTTATGTGTATGCATAAGAGCTACAGTCTTTGATAAAGGGTGATCCTTCCAAACCACACACTTACTCCCACCCTCACACCCTCACACCCTCCTGCCCGGGGAATACAAGCACCCAACGTTCCCACTGTGCCCTGGCAAACAAGTCTAAACTCTTAGATGAGTCCTGAGGGGTTAGGGATGTGGATGGTCACATAGGCTACGTTCAGCCTATGCCTAGATGCAACGCCCTGAAGAACACCAAGGGGAAAGTAAACTCCTGGAACTCAGTCTTGGTTCACCACCTCTCCAGACACACACACACAGAGGCACGAACACGCGCGCGCGCGCGCACACGCACACGCACACACACACACACACACACACACACACACGCACGCCATGTGCCACACTCCAGCCCCCAAACACTCCTGAATGCCCAAATAATCCCTTTAGGAGATACATAGGCCCTTCCCGTCTAGATTACATGCTCCTGGACGTCTGTCTCCTGTTCTGTTTGGTTTCCCACTGTCTGCAGCGCCTCACACAGTGGGGACTTGAGAAGGTGCCTACTGGCCGGTCCCGCTGCACTTTTCTATGGTCTCTGGCATGCACACACCCCCCCTCCGTCATTCTTGGGTTTACTCATTGCCCCTGGGGTCTCATCTTCAGTTCTGTGGGACCTGTCCGGTAACACCTCTCATCCACCCATTTCTTCTCACACCCGGTGTCACCACACCGACACCATAGTTACCCCTTCCCAGTGTCAAATCTCTTTCCCTCCAACCTCTCCCTCATCTTACCCCGCCACGGGGTGAATGCAAGCTTCACGGAGCCTAGAGCTCATATAGTTTTAGGAAGGAAAAGGATACTTCCCAAGAAAGCATAAGGCAGACTGGGCAGATGGCTCAGTGGGTAGTGTGAGGACCCAGAACCCCAAGGAAGCCGGATGTACCCGTTATCCCACTGGCGGCAGAGACCGAACAGCCAGAAGCTGCCATGCCAGCTAGAGGGACACATGGTGGAACACCAGAAAGTGACCCTGTCTCAAACAAGGCAGAGCCAAGAACAACACCCATGTTGTATTTTGACCTCCACAGGTACGCCATGACACACGTGTGAAACACCCACACAGGCACACGCCCTTCTGAATGTAAAATGTCAGCCCCTTTCCAGGGTTCTGCAACGGATTTGTGGCAGCGCAAGGAGCTGTAATTCTAAATCCTCACACACTACTCACTCTCTGGCCCCATATATGCACTTCCAGTCCGTACGGTTCGGGTACGGATCCGCCAAAGGCCTATCTGTTGGTCTCCGACTGTTGGCACCACTGGACAGCAGGAGAACCTTAAGGCTGCAGAATCGGCTACAAAGAGCCTCATCAGTAACGTAACAGTGTGACCTCGAAGGAGATACTGGGACCTCACTCAGTCTGTGTCTCTGCTTCCAGGATACCAGAAAGTAAAATGAGCCCCCTCCCCCGCCCCCACCACGGTCTTCCCTCCCACGGTTTCCCCTTCCACCAGGCTCTCCTGCTATGATGTTTATAGTGGTCACAGGCCATAAGCAAAGAATCCCACAACTGAGCCCAAGTAAACCCTTCCCCTTTAAAAGCTGATGACAGCAAGAAAAGCCGGCACACCCCAAAGCTACCAGCACCACAGATAACATGCTGCAGGAACGTAGAATTCATACTTTTAATTTACGTATTTCATATGCTTGCATGCATACTGTACAATATGTGTCCTGTGCGCCTGGTGCCGAGGGAGGTCAGAATAAAGTGTGGGATTTCCTGGGTCTGAAATTATGGGCAGTGGTGAGCCATAAGGGAACTGAACCCAGGTCCTCTGCAACAAGGCACACAAACTTAGTGGCTCTCAAACACTAGCCATCCCTCCAGCCTTAGACCCCGTACCATCAGATCTATGCTGAACCGTCAGTACTTGGCAATTGATTAACACATCTGTTTCTTGTGGACTGCCCAGGCTGTCCAGAGCTTATGTGTGGTTGGCTGGGTAGGAACTTCTGGCACTGCTTAAACACCAGGGCTATTTGCTAATGGCGAAAAAGGACCAGCTGCTGTATGTTTACTGCTTAGGTTAGACAAGGAAAATAAGGCAACTAGATGAATTGCCAATATACAGAATATTTCACACAATTCGAGAAGGCGCCGGCGTCACCGATACAATTCAGACTAAATCTCACTTCCCGATAACTATTTAAATACTCTAGATGTTATCTGGTTTGCACAGGCGAAAGAGCGCGGGGGGGGATCAAATTTACTAAAACGTCTAAAACAGGTTTTTAACAAAGAAGAGAGGGGTGTGGGGGGAGTAAGAGAGAAAGCAAGAGCATGGCGGACAGTCTCCGCTCACACAGTTCAGTAGCAGCGTCCGGTGTATGGTAAGTACCGGGAGGAGAGGGGTGCACGGTACGCACCCGGAGAGGGCTTGCCCAGTGAGCACCCGGAGGAGGGGTGCACGGTAAGCTCCCGAGGGGCTGCTGCCAGCACCAGTTCCAAGTCTGGTCCCAGATGAGCCCCAGGAGAGCCCACTCCGGGGCTGGGCCGGGAGGATGGGACGGCGGGTCAGGCTCGGAAAGGCCCCCGCAGACCCCTGGCCAGTGTCACTGACCCCGGAGCTTACCTGGAGACCACCAAATCCGGCTCGCATCCCACCACGCCTGCGCGGCCGGAAGCGGTCGGAGGCGAGCGTGAGGCTGCCCCCTGGTGGCCGCCTCCCGCCTCACACTGGATGCCCGTGGCCGCGTAGGCACCCTCACCCAACCCCTGGTTCTGGTGAACGCCAGGAAGCAGGAGTAAAGTAGAGCCTGGGGCTGGGGACCTCAGAGGGCTGTTTCGTGATCTTTAATTCTACACTCTCTGCAAAGCGCTGGCTGCCAAGGAGTGATCCTCAGAAGAGCAACGTGAGCAAATCGCAGTCCGAGCCTCAGTGTACTGATGCCTCTGGATTTGAAAACGACCTGTAAAGGTGACTTCGGAGCTTCAATCTGAGAAGCAAAGCTGCACTTCACAGATTAGAGGTCAAAACCTCAAGTGATGTGAATGCTGGAAGGTCGCAACTTGTCACACTAGTATTATTAGTACTTGATGTGAAACGAGAGGGGTAAGGTTGGGAAATGGAAAATCAGACGTAACACCACCTAATTTGTTGTTTAAAGTATACATATCATCTACTTCTAAACTGATCTACATTCCAGATTTGAAAGCAATACAGTACAGCGTGAGAGTTTAAAAAACCATCTGTGTTTATTATCCAAACAACGAGTGTTAACTCCAAGCATGCTAAAGGACCTGGGACCTTGATCTAGGAAGCACCAGAGAAATGGGGCAAAAACAAAACTCTCTCAAAATAACCCCATAAGCAAATTTTGCTTCTGAGACTGACAAATGTGTGTGTGTGTGTGTGTGTGTGGTGTGCCAGAGAACTTGCCAGGAGTGATAGACTTGCTGGTAATTGTGATCCACCTGATACCGATGCTATGAACTAAACTGAGGTACTGTGGAGCCATCTCTCCAGCACTGGGAATGTTTATAGTAGAAAATATACTTGGATATATAACAGCAAGAATTTCAGAAATAAATTCTATATATGATGTATATTATATAAAATAAATATATATATAATAAATATAATTACATATATAAATTATACATATGCCGTTAAGAACACCGTTTAATGAATAGTTTCAGTTTGAGAAACTTTAAAACTTCTAGTGATGATGGAGGTAATGGTTGTAAAATAATGTGAATATATCGGATGCCTCTGAAATATGCACTTAAAAATGGCTAAAATAGGGGCTGGAGACGGCTCAGCAGGTACGAGCATTGGTTGCTCTTCCAGAGGACCTGGGTTCCAATCATCCACTTAGCAGCTAACCACCACCTGCAACTCAGTTCTAGAGGCTTAGACCTCCTCTGCTTCTGCCCTCCGAGGGCACTGCACACAGATGGTACTCAGACACATAAGCACACAAAACACCCATACACATAAAACAAATTCCAAAACAACCTTTTACAAAATGACTAAAACCATGAGGTGCGTTACATACGGTTTGCTATAATAAGAAACGATGCTGTAGGGGCCTGAGAGATGGCCATCAAGCCTGATGGTCCAAGTCAATCTCTAGGACTCACATGGTCAGATGAGCAAAGATTCTCACCACACCCTTTGATCTCCAAAAGCACACACATGTAAGTTATGCTGAAATGACACATGCTGACATGAAGAGATACTTGTAACGCATGGATATAGTGCTTTCAATGTTAAACATCCCCCATAGACTCAGTGCTTCAGTGGTCCTCTGTGGGGGAGGGAGGCTGTTTTGGAAGTAGCCTTGTTAGGGTGTGATTATTAACGGGCCTCTTGTCCGGTTCACTCTCTACTTTCTGAGTATGATGGTCCAGGCAAGCATCACAGCCCTGCCTGCTGCTGTATCTTCCTTGAAATGAGAGCCTGTATGCCATTGCCATAATGAGCCGTAATAGTAAATATTTGCCCCTCTTAAGTTGCTTTTGTCAGAGTATTGTATTAGAATTCGAAAGTAAGGGTGGGAAACAATGTTTCTAATGTTGGGGTACTGGGGATTGACTCCAGGAGCTCACTCACACATTGGAAGTCAGTAAGACAGCAATTTCAAAAGATGGGGAGGGGATGTCCCAGAAAGATGGAGCTGATGCTTCTGTAAAGCACAGCTTTAAAATCCAAGCAGAACCGATGGCGGAGCTATTTGTGGAGGACCAGGAAGTCGCGTTTGGAGCAGCATGGATCTGATCAGGGGATGTCTTCCCCTGACCTCAGTTCAGTACAGCTCAAACCTGGAAATCCTCTGGTTAAGTAGGAAGCAGCAAAGAAGACTCCTAAACCAGGAAGTGGAGGAAACTCTCAGGTTTGTGTTGTTCTATCCCCCTTTCCACCTCTGCCTTTTCTTTATTCATCCCCAGTCACCTGCACCGCAGTAGCAAATGTGACTGCCAACCAAAAGCTGCAGGACCAGAATTCAGCAGAGCCTTCCTTCCTACCCAGTGGAAATGGACTCTGAAAAAGCCCAAGTCAACTCCCCCCACCCCTCCCCAGGCCCACCTGCTCCTTGGCTGTAGCACAATTGTGAATATAGGCAGATTCTTGTGGGTTTTTTTAATTATTATTTTTTTCTTATTCTTAGGAGTGAGTTAAGGTCAGATGCCCCATTTCCCTTCACCTTCTTCTCAACATGTCTCCTTCCCAGCTCCATGTTTCTCCTTCTCCTCCCTACTCACTGCTGCTCCCACTAGGGCTGCCCCTGTATGCATGGGTATGGTTTTACCCTCAGAAAGGATTCTCCCTCCATAAAGTGACCAACTGGCAGTCTTCCCTCAGTAAGGGGGAGGGGAGGAAGCACTTCCCCAGGCTATGCTGGAGTTCTAGCTGGCTTGATCTTGTGCAAGTTTCTGAGTGCAATAGACCAACTGTTCTGGGTATGCAAGTGTAGTGGCACTTGCCTTTAATCTCAACACTGGGAGGCTGAGTGACCTGAACATCACACCTGATTCCGGTCAGCACAAGACACTTCAAGGTGTGTGAGATGATGAGGGGTCTGCCCATGCCCAAAATAATGCTAAATGGCGTGTACAACCCTGAAACAAATGCTTAAAGGGGCTGAGGTGGCTCAGCTATTGTGAGGAGGATCTGAGAGACAAACACATTGTGATGGCAGAGTAGAGGTGTGGAGCAGAGACTGAGAGTCTAACAGAAGCATGTCTGAGGCAGGGGCTGGCTATCTCGTAGCCTCTGGATCGTAGGACTTACAGGGGAATATCAGCATGCCTGCTTGTGTTTGTCAAGGCAGAATCTCACTTGGTTGGTCAGACTGCCACTGAGCTCGTGGTGAACCTCTGCACGCAGGGATCTTAGGTATGTGCTGCTATGCTGGGCTTAGGCTCTCACAGCTTTGCTGAGTCAGCAGCCCTAACAACCATTTTAAGTCACTGACAGCAATTTCTGAGGATAAATGTTCTTAGACTGGCTTGTTTTTGTCTTTTTGAGACAAAGTCTTCCTATGTGGCCTGGCAGACCTGGACCACAAAATGTAGACCAGGCTAGTCTTGAACTCACAAAGACACGACTGCTTCTGCCTCCTGAATGCTGGCATCCGAGACATGCACCACCACAATTGACCAGTAGGCTAGGCTTTGTTGTTTCTACTACAAACCAGAGATGATATTTTATGCTACTTTCAAATATAGCACTAGAAATTTTGGAAATCCACAAGTGACAAATACTAACATAAGATGTAAAACAACAACAAAAAGAATTAAAAATGACGTAAATGGGGCTGGAGAGGTGGCTCAGTGGTTAGAGCACTGACTGCTCTTCCAGAGGTCCTGAGTTCAGTTCCCAGCAACCACACGGTGGCTCACAACCATCTGTAATGGGATCTGATACCCTCTTCTGCAGGAAGACACCTACAGTGTACTTATGTATAATAAATAAATATATCTTTTAAAAAATGACTTAAATGTATTTTCTCTACTAAAAGTTATTTCCCAAGTTTATGTGGAGAAGAGGATTACTCAACTCCTCAAAGCGGTTTCCTTAGCTGCAGTATGGTGTTCTAACACTGAAAACCCTTTGTGGACTGCTGCTGGAGCCACTCGGATCCTTCCTAACTGGTCTGTGCTTTCCAAGTCCTCCAGCAGCTTCCCAGCTCTGGTTCAGGCAGCAGTACGTTGTCGCTACAGCACAATGGATGCGGGGTGAACTTCTGGATGATAAGGAAGTCACTGTGAGCTATATCCATGTTGAATAAATCCAGTTTAAATCATCTTGAGTAGATTTTGTTGCTGACAGTAAAAAATGGACCAATTTGCATTTTTAACAAATTCACATTTCCCTCCCACAACCACAAATTATATAGTAACATTTTCTTTCTCCATTTTTGACATTTTTTTTTTTTCCAAAAGAAGGCCATCCTCTGTATTCTGAACTGGCATGAACCTCTCTACATGGTCCAGACCCTCCTCAAACTTGCCGTAATTCTCCAATCTCAGCCTCCCAGGCACTGGGCTCTTTGCTTGTCCTTTATATGTTGTTAAACACCAAACACTATGGTGTTGTTTATAGATGATGTGATTTTATTATAAAACTTTTCTTTTGGCATTAGTTGGTTACAGTGACAGCAAGATCCTGTGAGTGTGGCACAGCAGTGCCGACCGACGGTTGCAGTCCCTATGCAATGCACCGAGGTTTAAGTTACTGCAAATCAGTGACACAGTTACCTTCAGTCACTCCTGCACACGGCCTTGCATCACATCGTTCAGGAGATGCTGATTCTACAGGATTGGATTAAATGTTGGGAAGACTACAAAAGCAGTAGTTCCTTTATGGGAAAGTTTTCTTCACCCTCCCCTCCAATGACTTTGCTTTAGAAAACCGACTCTTAGCTAGTCTGAACAGCGTCAGCAAGCAGGAGTCATACTTAGTTCTGTTAAAAGCAGCACCTGGACAGCTTTAGCGCACAGGCAAGAGATGACCACTCTAACCGCTCTACGCTCCTGCACAAGAGGCCTTAGAGCATCGTCCACTTCTTCCGGATGCTCTCGCTTATACACTGGCTGGTGTGTCACTCTCTCTGCTGTGTTTACTCTGAAGGGACCGTCCAATATATCTCCAATACTCCTTTCTTATAGTGTCCTTCTCTTTAGCTAGGATCTCACATAACTGAAAATGAAAAATAAAAGTGTATTAATATTTAGCTCACTCAAAGGCATATGTCAATGTAATGTGGGTGCGCAAACAAGACGCTGTACAGCAGCCACACACTGACAGTGTTGCCCCTAAACCAGAAGGGACCCTGAGAAACCCCGAGAGGTGGCAGCAGATGAGGCAGTGAGTGGACCTGCTGCACACTAACTCACCTCTAGAGCTTTATTAAGGATGTCCTCCTTGTTGTCACACTGGTTTTCTAGCATGTCTTCATAGACATCCACAAGAAAGGCAATTAGGTAGGGGGAACTGTGACTTGGTTGTAAATCAAGCAACTGATTTAATAGATTAGGATATCTGGAAAGACCACGATCCTGCAAAATCCTAAAACAAAACAAAACTCCACTCAGAGAGCGCACACCCAATTGGAAAAAGATCAGGAGAAAGTAAGCAAGGGAAGACTTGTTATGAACAAGTGAGGTGGGAAAAGAAAAAAGAATTTATTTTAAACTGTGTGGGCTTTGATGGAGGCTTAAAGTTGAGTAAAAAATTAACTTAAAATACAATGAAGTTGAACTGGGGATGTGGCTCAGCTGGCAGTGCTTGCCTAGCATGCACAGGACCATGGGCTCAATGCCCAGCAGTGCACAACCCAGGTATGCTGATCACATCTCAAGTCACTGTCAGTGTCATAGTCTTAGAGCAACCTGATATAAAGGAGACCCACCTAAGAAAGCTGTAAACAATCATAACTCAAGCTACATTACGTGTACAATGAAGCAGAGAAGAACTCTTCCTAAAGGTAAAGGGAAGAGCAAGAAAGATGCCCCTACTTTTCTTTAGGTGGTTCTTCACACCTCAGCTACTGAAGGGATTATAGGTCATGGAGCCTCTCCAAGTGTGACTGCGCCTCAGGATCTGGTCTGTGGACCAGGGTGTGTCAAGGGCCAGACCCTCGAAACCTTTTTAAGAGTAAGACTTGTCACTGGAAGCAACTCCGACAGTGAAAATGTTGGCCACCCATCTGAGTGACTTGTCAAGTTTATGCTGCGGTTATATTGAACCCACACGGACGGTGTGTTCCATTCTTTGAAACAAAGTCTAGACGCTTTAGCACTTTGAGTTATACATGCTAGTAAAATGCATCATCATTTCCTTTGTACTGTTCTGAAAACTGTCCTGGTGTGTTCTTGGGGTGAAAAGGAGAGAGACCAAGGGCACGATGCCTGGGGATTACCAACCACCCTGCTTTCACGCTCAGCTGCACCAGCACAGAACACTGCTGGTTCGCTCACGACAAGTGAGAGCAGGTCTTACCCTTTCAAGTAGTTCCACGCACTCTCATTATGTGGCACTAGTTTGATCATCTCCAGAGTGTACCTATGAGAAAACACAAAGGGTTTTAGACGAAAGGAAAGCCGACAGTTTTAGCAGCACTGGGAGAGCACTGGGGAGCCAACTAAGAGAACAGAGGCCTAGTCTGTGCGGTTGTCATCTTGTCGTAGCACCCTGCTTTCCGCTAGGACACGGCGCTGTTGCGGTGGCTCAGCAGTTGAGATCATTGGCTCTTCCAAATTTCCTGCATGCACATGGCAGATCACAACCGTCTGAAACCAGCCCCAAGGGATCCGACCTCCTCCATCTACTTCAAGCACCACATGCAGGTGACACAAAGGCATACTTGCAGACAAAACACTCATACACACAGAATAAACATTTGGGTCTTTTCTTCTAAGATATATAGAAGGGCTGGAGATGGCCTGGTGGATAAGAGCACTTCCTACTCTTCCTGAGGATGTGGGTTTGGTTCTTAGCACCCATATCTGACAGCTCACAATCATCTGTTATCCCTGTTTTCCCAGCATCACAGCATCTGAAGTTGTTGGGCTCTGTAGACATCTGGACACATGTAGCATGTAAAAGACTTTACTTTGGATTGGATCCTCCAAACAACTACATATTCTTTTTAAAAAAAAAAGAATATTGGATCTTTCTCCTTCTGGAAAGAAGGTTAGCTAAAAGCACGGGACCTGTCTTGTATTCATACAGCACCCTGGGGTGGTGAGTCAAAGGCAACTGAGGTCTAAGAAACCTCAGTAACTGACATCACTTCAGGAGCTATAAGAAATGGCATGGAACTGTGCGATGGTGCAGACCTTTAATCCCAGCACTGGGGAGACAGAGGCAGGTGAGCCTCTGTGAGTTCAATGCCAGTCTTCACTACAAAGCATGTCCCAGGCTAGTCATCACTACACAATAAGATCCTGTCTCAAAAAAAAAAAAAAAAAAAAAGGGGGGGGGGAGAAAAAAAGAAGAGAAACATGGAAATTACATAAAAGATAAAAAATAATAAATAAAAATAAAAATGGTCATAAGTATATATTATAAGATTAATAATCAATAATAATGCAATGTCAATGTTCCAAAATCTCAGCAAGACTGGTGCCAAGTAATTTAGGTAAAGTAGACTTAACCTACAGCAGTAGACTAGACTTCACAGAACTATAGCAAAGATACAGTAAATAACAAACTAACAAACAAAAACCCATTGCTGTAGCACTGAAGGGGGGAGGCAGGAATACTACAAGTCCAAACACTGTACCAGTCCATGTACTGTGTTCTAAGCCAGTGTGACACATGAAACTCTGTCTCATAAACACACAACCCTCTGCATATATACCTAAACAATTCCTATAGAAAATGTTGTGCATGTCTGCAAATGCTCGTACAAAGCTTGAAAGGCTATACAGAACTGCAGCTTATTCTAGAGAGAATTAGAAATCTTTTGACAATTCTTTATTTTCTTTCCATCTCTCTCTTTTTAGAGTAAGGATCTCAAGGAGCCCAGGTTGGCCTGGGACTTGTTATATAGCAATGGATGACCTTGACCTTCTGATGTTCCTGCCGACCAACTAAGTGCCAAGGTCACAGGTGTGCAGCACCCACCACACGTGGTTTCATGGTGTGCCGGGGATCAAATTCATGGCTCTGTACAAGCTAGGCAAGTGCTTTACAACTACACCACAAGAAAAGGCAAGTTTTGTCTTTAAACTTAAAAGTTAATTTATAAACAGACTACATTACCCTACAACAAAAGGGGAAGCATAAACACAATCAGAGCTACATGCTTACCTATATTCTTAAGAGTTAAAATTCTAATTAACACACCCGAATCCTCAATTAATACAGCTATTATTTTAAATATCATTTTTGCCATCTTTGGGAATATGCCTTAATTCTGACAAACTGAGAGCCACCGATCTACCCCTAAAGGGAGACCAATCTGCACTTTCCAAATGCTTTTTCAGTATTTTAGTTTTTTTAAAAACTAACCCAATGAAGGCATAGTGAATAAAAAATATTAAATACTTGAAATCCATGCACTACAACCTGGGTCAAGCCACGGTACGGTAACTGTAAAGGGTTCCACTGACTGGTGGGAAAACAACTCCAACAAGAGGAAAGCACTGGTGCTAACGGTCTGAACTTTCTCCTCTGGCATCGACTGTTTATGTCGGGTCAGGAACAGCCCTTGTGTGTGGCGGAGCTTGCCCAGAATCCTAGCACTCAAGTACAAAGCTCTGATGTTCTAGCCCAGCCTGGGCTACAGACAGGGCAAGACCCGGTATTAAAAAGGGGTTGAGGAAAATTGGCTCAGAGCTCTTAAGAGTTTTACATACAGCCACATCTGTCAGTGTGCGTGTGCCATTTTGTCACTACAGATGCACTGTCTAGAGTCACCTGTTTAAAGCTAGGAGTGTTACTCGGCACCTACAGTCAGTCACTTGTACAGCCAAAAGGCTCACAAAAATGACTCAGCATCTGGGAACTACTATCTAAAATGCAACAGAATTTGGTGAGATAGAACCAAAATAAAGACTTCCTGGCACTATGAAACCAATTTCTTCACAATCTCTAGAATCAACAATATATTAAGAAACTTAAGAACCTGCAACACACAGGTGTACTGTATGCATTACAGGCAATTTCATCCTTGATGTGTTTTTCCCAAATCTGCCCCACTGAGTTTCTAGGGCCTGGGAATGTATTGATTTTACAGCATCTGAGTGCCTGAAACATGACAGGTGTGCAAATTTTTAATGAAGGAATGAGCAACACAGGATACTAACTGGACTTCTCTCTCTAACACAGCTCGATCACTGTAGCCAGTGGTATTAGAAATGACAAAATGTCTTTGGTTCCACACAGAGTTATTTCTCACATCCTCTCTGAGAAGCTGGTCTACATACTGCAGCTCGTTATCCCAAAGTCGAAATTCCTAAAAAAAAAAAAAAAAGCCAGTTAGAAATGCTCTACTATTTATAAAACAACAAAAACAAACAAACAAATAAACAAGCAAAATGTCAGCAAAGCTAAGAAGGTAGACCTGAAGAGAAGGGGGTTACCATGGTGACAAGCAGCTGTGATCCTAGCATCCAGTAGATGTACAAGGACTAGAAATTCAAGGTCACTGTCAACTACACATATTCAAATCCAAACTGGGTTACATAAGACATTGTTGGAAAGAAAAAAAGAAGAGAGAGGAGAGTGAGAGACAGAGACAGAGGAAGAGAGAAAGGGAGGAAGAGTAAGGAAGGGAAGGAGAGGAGGAGGAGAGAAATTGAGCATAGATCCCACAAAGGTACAAATTAAACAAACAGAAGTCAAAGAAAATTTAGAAGGGAAAAAACAAAAACCAACAACCAAATTACTGGTAAAGGACTGCATAGCTTTACGAGCACACACACTGATGTGAAGGTATTAATATGCAGCACTAAACACAGAGAAGCACTGTTTAAGTGTAAATACAGGCAGGAGGGATAGCACATATCAGGTATCCCAGCATTCAGGAGGCTGAGGCAGGAGGATCAAGAGTTTAGGAATATTCTGGGCCACAGATTGAAACCTTGCCTCAAAAACAAAACAAGTAAACTTTAAAAAGGAAATGCATGATAAAATTACTTTAAAACAAACAGAGAGATATGCACATTTTATTTAAATGTCAAGTTTTACTTTATGGTTAAGGCATTTTGAAAAAGTGAGTGTATTTTTATTTTTTATTTCACAACAGCAAGATTAAGAATTTCTAAGTTGGTCGCTAATTTTAAAAGTCATAACATTGTCATGAAAAGTTCTATGCTGATGAACAATGAAGGGGGAGTACTGTTGTATGGCCACACAGCAAGCTCTCCCAAGTACTGCCAACCATCCCCAAACACCAAGTTCGAGAAACACTGACTTACATAACTTTTTAAAGTATTTTTTTCTTCATTTTTAATCTCATGTGTATGAAGGTTTGGCTGTATGCATGTCTGTGTCCCCTGTGCATGTAGACCAGAAGCAGGTGTAAGATCCCCTGAGTCTTGGGTTACAGTTGTGAGCTGCCACACAACAGTGCTCCCCCTTCAAACTCAGGTCTTCTGCAAGAGTAGCAAGTGCTACTCGGAAGAGAGATCCAACCCATCATATAATTTTTTTAAAGTTTATTTATTATATATAAGTACACCGGAGCTGTCTTATTTATTGTATATAAGTACACACCAGAAGAGGGCATCAGATCCCATTACAGATGGTTGTGAGCCACCATGTGGCTGATGGGATTTGAACTCAGGACCTCTGAAAGAGCAGTCAGCGCTCTTAACCGCTGAGCCACCTCTCCAGCCCCCTCCCCTCCCTTTTTTGGTTTCAAGCATCTTTACAGGTTTAATCATGTACGCTCATCTGTTTGTTCAGACTCAGACTTTAAGGAAGGTGATACCTGAATGACCCACTGTCGATGCTGCCAGGCATGATAGTTCTTTGCATCCTGATTAAGAATATTGGCAATGAACTCAAGCTCTTGAGAAGGATCTTTCAGCCATTCCACTAATACTCTCCTATGGTGCCTGCCAATAGAAAAGGGAAAGCATAGGTCAAGTCAGAAAATACAAGTTCACCCCTAATTCCCAAAGCTGCCAGAAAGGTTAACAGTGACAGAGTTCCAGCACTGAGTTGAGAGGCACAGTGACAGATTGTGTACAATCAGCTATGTAGGGCATAGGTCTCTCAAGCCAGACCTGCAACTACGGTAATTTTTTCACAGCCCAGGCCTTTGTTCAGCAGTTCTGAAGAGATGTGATACTAGTCCACCCGTTCTAATGACTCTCTAAATAAAACCAGTCAGTCACTGTCACTATGATCAGAATGTCACCAGACAAGCAACTCTTCATTCTACCAGTTTGTAAGCAGAACTTATTTACTTCTGCCCTAAAAAAATGTGTAAGTAGGACAAGTTACAAATCTGTCACAAGACAGTTTCTGTGCTAGAGAAAGACTTTTTATACTGTGCTCCATTTTCAGTTTTCCTTACTCACTCTGGAAGGTAAAAGGTGCACCATGAGGCAATAGTGAGCTCAATGGTGGAGCACTTGCCTAGTGTGTGTTGAAACTCTGGCTTTCATCCCCACATGACCAGGAAACAAACATGTTCACGGGGTAAGGCAGTGTTAATAGTGTGACTAGTCCACTGTGAGCTGCATGGTGTGTGAAAGGTGCTCATGAGCACAAGGGCCATGAACAGGAAACTCAGGTAAAACCCAACACCACAGGGATGAACATTTTAAAGATCTACCTCACATAATATAAACAAGGCAAGATGCTATCAGTGAAAAAATCCTAAAAAAAAAAAGAATTTCTATTATTGAACATGACTAATATTTTCTTTCCCCAACTTTTGAGGTATGTTTTACCAATCTGACTTCTCGTAAAACAACAATACAATAATCTGCTGATATTCTATGATTTAAAGACTTTTCAGAGACAGGAATAGTTTACAGCATAGTTTCACAGTGAGAATTTAATAAAGATCAACTAGTTAGAAGCCAGGGTTTGCACTGCTCATCTTGCATTAGAATGAAAGTCAAGCATTGATTCCCAGGCAAACCCCACTGAGTGCTCTACTCAGCAGCTGCCACGGCCGGCTCAGTGCTGCTTCTCCTAACACTGGGGACAGGCGTTAACCAACTAGAGCAGTGGTTCTAAACTTTCCTAAGGCTGCAACTCTCATGTTGTGGTGGCCCAACCATAACATTATTTTTGTTGTTACTTCATAACTAATTTTGCTACTGTTATACATTGTAAGGGAATGTCTGATGTTTCTAATTATTTTATGTGACCCCTGTAAAAGTGTTGCTCCACTCCCAAAGGGCCCGCCCGCAGGTTGAGAACCACTGCCATATCTAGATCAATGTCCATAAGGTCATGCTCAGGTCTGTGGTTATCCTCTGCCTGTCTCTCAAGGGCTCCTGAAATGTGCTGTAGACAGAATTATATGCATGTCTCTGAGTGCAAGGTGCTCTTGAGTTCTTGTGTTCAGAATGTTTCTTTTGCTTCAGAAGTCTTCTCCACAGGCTTTTCTCATTTCTTGCACCCACCGCTTACTCACCGCCGCAGCACACAGAAGTGCCAGCGGTCCATCTCTGGGCACTATCACAACTCGAGTCCTTTCTTTTCCTCTCATTTCTCTTTTTCTGCTTCTGTTCCCTGCTTTCCCACCACAATGTTTTCACAATGATCCATAAAAATAGCTGGTTTTTATTCACGCTCATCTTTAGATTGTTACTAGCTTTCCTGTAGCTACAAGACTAATAAACATTTTAGTTAGATGAATATAAATTATCAAATATAAGAAAATTATTTTATACTGACCAGGAAACCATTTTCAGATTTTTCCCAATCTAGTACTTCTGCTCCAAAAACCAAAACTGAAATTTTATGAGGCAGGTAACAGTCTGAATGTAAAGCACTCAATTGATAAAGAAATCTCAGCACCCAGTGCCAAATGCTACAGCAGAGTGACATATTTCCTTCTTGCTTTCCTCTTACCAAACTTGATAGTTTTTGGGCTGTTCCTCAATTATTGCAGTGATGTAGTTCATTTCCTCTTGTAGATCCTTTTGAAGCGACCTTAAGAGAACTCTCCGAAAATGCCTATAGCAAAACACCAAACACCCAACACCTCATTACTTTATACAAGTTGCTTAGCAAGAATGTCAAATAAAGTTGCTAGACAAGACTACAATAGACAGACAGACAATAGTCTGTCTGGTGCTTATTCTACATGGCCAATACGCTGGCAATCTAAGAGCTTACAACTGCCCACATTCATACATCTAGAACTGGAAGAATGGAGCAGTTCATGTAAACAGAGAGGCTCACAAACAAATGCAAGACAGAAGTAAAGTTTGAGCTTTAAGGAATGGAAAGATGAATAATTAAAATGTTATTTTCAGGTAATATTCTAGATTCTATAATAAAAATAAAACCCTTCCTTTTCCATAGGATACAGTTTACATAATATACTATATAATAATTATATTACAAACATTACCAAAATATTGTATTCAGAACCACCATCAAAATCTTACAAATAAAACAAGGCATTCTGCAGGACGTGCTGGCACAGCCCTTTAACCCCCACCCTCAGAAAGCAGAGTCTGGAATATAAAGTTCCAGGACAGCCAGGGCTACACAATAAATACAATAAGACAAATTGAACAAAAGAAACAACGATGAAAACAACAACAAAAGCAACCAAGAAAAGAAAACCCGGGAGGGTTAACATGCAGCTAAGAGTCAATCCAGAAGAGGACAGGAGAGACGAACACATAGAGGTCAAGACAAGGCTCAGTTGTTAAGGAGGTTAAGTTTTAAACCCAGGACAAGCAATTGAGGCGCCTATTTAATATATCAAAACAGACCCGGCCTCCAGGTTCTCCTAGTATCCCTCAGTCCCTACCTATTACAGGTATGGCTGGCATACCCCGATCCCTACCATAAACATCCAGTTCAGGGGCTGAGCTGCCCTTCCCCAGAAGCTCTTCTCTATGTAATCTAGACATTTTGGTTACTTACTCTCTCTGCCCCTCACTGTTTCTGCCTCGTTCTGTCTTTCAGCCCTCTCTCTGAGTTCTCTGTCTCTCTGCCTATCTCCCTGTCCACATAACGACTTCTCCAGCTTGGCCCTTAGCCTGGTGAATTCACCTGAGAGCCATTCCCAAGTAAACCTGCTTTTGTACTTCTAATCCAGCAGTGTTCTTACCTGGGCTCAGTCCCCATGGTGGCTCAAGGCCATCCTGTAACTCTAATTCCAGATCCCACTCTCTCCTCTCTGACCTTTGAAGGCACCGGGCATGCATGTCGCATACAGATACACATGTAAACAAAACATTCAAATACATTTTCAAAAAAAGGGTTTAAAAGAAGAATGAGAATTTTTTCCACAACTGAGGTTTAAAAAAAAAAGGAAAGGAAACTGCTTTCACTGTAGAAGTCTCTTAGTAAAGTCAAAGACTTTAAGACAAAAAAAAACAAAACAAACAAAAAAAAAAAACTCTTAAATAAATCTAACTTTAAAAAACAAAGTTTTTAAATGTATTTCAATGTTCTGCCTGCATATAATGTATGCCCCACATGCACACACTGGCCTGCATAAGCCAGAGGAGGACATGGAGTTATAGATGGCTGTGAGCTACCATGGGTGCTGGGAACTAAATCTAGGTCCTATTTAAGAGCAACAAGCAAGCCTTTAATCCTAGTAGAGGCCAACAGAGCTAGGAGTTTGAGGCCAGTCTGGTCTAATGAGCTCCGCGACAACCAGTGCTACACAGAGAAACCCTGTCTTGAAAAACCAAACCAAACAACAAACAAAAGCAGTAAGTGCTCTTAACTACTCTCCAACCTCATCTTAAACACTTTTATCCACAATCTTCTCTACGCTTTCTTCTGCTCAAGGATGTGCTTTGCAAAAATGAGAATCCCAGGAGGTAGATACAGAAGCATCACAAGTCTTCCTCAGCCACCTTCTGAGTTTAAGGTCAACCTGAGCTATGTTAGAGTCTGCTACAAAAACGAAAACAGGGCTGGTGAAGTGGCTTAGAGGGTAAAGGGGTATGATAGCAACCAAGCCTGAAGATTGAGCTCAATTTCTGAGACCCACACGGTGGAAGGAAATGACTACCAATGGGTGCTGTGATATGTATGTGCATTGTACACACATAAGTTAAAAAATTAAAACAAAAGATCCTCCATTAAAGGACATATTGTCCTCTGAGACACGGACAGCAAGAAGCATAACTCACTTGTGGTATAAAGAAGCACAGCTGACTCTGCATCTTTCATAGAAAGAATTATGTCGACAATGCAAAAGCAAACAGTAACACACAGTGTTATCTGATACACAGAAGTCAATTCAAGAAAATGGGAATGGGGTTCTGGTAACACAAGGGACTGGAGCAGAGACTTATTCTCATTCAACAGACTTGAGGGCAAATATGGGAATCACTATTTTGATGAAAACTGGAGTGCAGTTAAGAGGGGCTCACTTGGACTCAAACACGAGACTTGCTAGAAGTAAGTATTAATGGACACCATTACTTACCACACTGTGTAGTTGGCTGCATTTAACTCAATAGCATCTTGGGTGAGCTTAAAGGCTCGTTCGCTTCTTTCATCGAGCTGCAGAACAGCTCGGAAGTAATCATAGACATCTCTAACTGGAGAGAACGCACAGTATGTGAGGGTCACTTTCTGTTTAACACTACAACCACAGTAGAAACCCATTACACACCTATGTGGTCTTTGCATGTGTATCACTTATATGAAAAAGCAGAGTCTAACAGCTGGGTGGTTGGGCTGCTCTATTACTCTATTGATTTTGTGGTGATAGTGTCTCATGTATACTAGGCTGGACCCAAGCTTGCTTTGTATCTGAGGCTATCTTTGAACTCCTGATCCTGACTCCCAAGCACTAGGTTACAATGGTGTACCATATCAGCAGATGCAAATGACAGTGAATGCCACTCAGTGCTCGACGTCACAGATGCAACACACGAGCTATGTAAGTCTAGTCATGCTTACCACGTGTATTATAGGTTAATGCCAAACTAAATCTTTCAAACACCCTATGTAATATTCATGCTGTAACAGATCTAAATCTTAATGGTTACAGAAATTACAAGTATTATTTTTAATCTATTTCTCTCTGAAATACATAACTGTTTTCTTAATTTTGCTGTTTTAAAAACTGCTGCATATTCTAACAACTGTTATTCCTGGTGTTAACTATGAGGAGCTGAACAGTGTATTAGCACATATGTAAGAAATTCACTCAATCTCTTCAAGAATTCCTTTTACTGTCCTCATTTAGAGTTTTCTATGGGTGTTGACTACGTAAAGGTTAAATACTGTGTTCATGGATAAAGATCCAGTAAAATGAATATGTCAGAACTTTAGCCAGGTAGTCAGACTCCAAGTCTGTGCTCTTAGCCCTCAACATCTCTCTTTTTAAAAGAGATTTAATTTTCTTTTCACTTATGTGTGACTGTGTGTACTGAGGTATCCATGGAAGCCAGAAGAGGGTGTTCCCTGGAGCTAGAATTACAGGGAGTATGAGCTGCCTCATGTGGGTGCTGGGCAACCAACTCAGGTCCTCTGCTCTTATCTTCTCGGCCGTCTCTTTGGCAGCTACCTTATGCCATCTGCTAAAGTGAGTCTAGAATTGGTAGCAGAAGCTGCTCGCAGGGCTGAAGACACGGCTCAGCAGGTAACAGCACTTACTGCTTCTACTGAGGACCTGGGTTTGGCTGATGTTTGGTTACTACTGATGTAGACATTTCTGTGTGAATATTTCTATTTCTTCTAGAAATATGGAAATATTTCAGAAAACATTTTCATGTAGTTAAATATGCTGAAATTTTACTTAAGAGCATTTTATATCTAATCTCATAATGCCTTCATCATTATTATTTTCTTCGCTTATCTTTTTTCCCCTGAGAAATGGATGATGATGTTTCTTGATCAGAGACAATGTGCCTGTGGTTCTGCTGGGGATTAAATCCAGGGGTACTGCATATGGCAGGCAAGTGCTCTACTGAAGCTACAGCTCCACCCAAAGATTATTCTCTTACTTTTACATATGGCTTATTTGTTTTTGTTTCAAGTCATCAATTCACCTCTAATTTACTTTTTTACAATTAAGATATTAAGTTATATCAATAAGACATAAATATGCTTTTTATTTAAACCCATAGTCAACAGAACAATGCATGAAACACACTTTTTAGTCACTCACTGAGCCTCATATATACTGAGGTCTACTTTCAGTGCTTACGACCCTTCTGATTTTTGTACTAGCAGGACATGTTAACTGTTCAGCTACGTTTTTATACTTGATATATGGCAAACCCCATAACATTGTTCTCCTTTTCAAACATTTGTTACCATTACTTTATAACCAGTAAATGAATAATTAAATTATTTTTGCAAAAAGAAATGATCTTAGAAAACAAAGTGCTGAGAGTAGAAAATTTACACATGCAAACATAGAAACACATAAAATTCCAAAAGCAGCACTCCATCTATTTACCATTTCCTAGAAGAACAATCACCATTTGTATGACTCCTGTTTACAGCACAGTTCACATTCATTCACGTTCAAAGAATAGGCTACTTTGTTAAAGAAAACATCACTACATACATTTCAACTAACACTGCACAACTAAATATATTTTACAATGCCGGTACTTGAACAACTAAAGCTTACTCTAAATAAAACAGTAATTCATCTGTTATACTTTAAATGCAAATTAGAAGCACAACCAGACAATCACTATTATGTATTATAATGTAACATTCATTGCTTTGAATATCTCCACCCCCTGAATAAAATATGAAGACAAATGACAAAGAAAACATTAACTCACCAAAGTAATTCAGGTTAAACAAAAGTCTCTCACTTTTCTTGCTTTATGGTTGTAAATTTCAATTTTGTTAAAAAAAAAAGTTCAGCTTACATAAAGTTCAGCTTACAGAGATTTTCCTAATAAACATAAACTTACATTTTTCACTGTAGATGATCTGGACCACTGGATTAGGGCCATCATTCTGGGGCACGGGGTCTATATCAGCCCATTCTTCCCTGTCCCTGAAAACAGACATGTTCATGATTATATTCAAACATGTTAGAAGAAAACAATTCTGATGGTTTTTGTTTGTTTGTTTCTTGTTTCTGTTTATTTTTAATTGGCAACAATCACCAATCAAATGGGAATCTTAATGTAATCATTGGATTCTTCCATGTGAACCTCTGCCACTTTGTTTCATATATTAAAAATTTTAAAGTAAAACAGAAATAATCTTTGGATTAGAAAAAATGATTAAGGGGCTGGAGATATGGCTCAGCAGTAAAAAACACTTGTTGCTCTTACAGAAGGCCAGAGTTCAGTTCAAAGCACCCACATGTCGATTTGAAATTATAATTCTCATTCCAGGGGATGAGATGCCTTTTTCTGAACTCCACGGGTAGTGGAGCACATGAGCACAGACATATACCCAGGCACACAGGCATAAAGTAAAATGCTTTTTTTTCTTTTCAAAAACAAAGTTTTCTGTGTAGCCTTGGAACTTGCTCTAGGGAACAGGCTGGCTTTGAACTCACAGGAGATCCATCTGCCTCTGCCTCCTGAGTGCTGGGACTAAAGGTGTGTGCCACAGCCAACTGGCTTAAAACACCTATTTAAAAAAAATTAATAATAAACAATTTCAAATTTATAGTGTGGAAAAATGTTGTCTTCTAAAATGTATCCAAGTTTTAACTTAAAAATTAGCTTCAGGGCTGGAGAGATGGCTCAGCCGTTAAGAGCACTGACTGCTCTTCCAGAGGTCTTGAGTTCAAATCCCAGCAACCACATGGTGGCTCACAACCATCTGTAATGAGACTGATACCCTTTTCTGGTATGTCTGAAGACAGTTACAGTGTACTCATATATATATAAATAAATAAATCTTTAAAAAACCAATTAGCTTCACTCATGTATTTAGTAAGATTCTGGAGTTAGTATTTTTTTAAAACATGAACTAACCTTTTAAACTCAAGTTAGGACTGGGGATATATCTCAAGAGGTAGAATACAGGCACAAAGTCCTAGGAGTGATGCCTCAATCCCCCTTCCAACATCAATCGAAGCATTAGGAGTTATTGTTACTTGAGAGTGGCCTGGTAGGGTCACTAACAGGCAGAGTAAGGGCCTGGGATGTGGGACAATGCCTGCTTAGCGTGAGTGAGAGAAGGCTCTGGAATCTGACAACTGCCTAAGCAGGAACATTAGCGTTATAACTTCCTGTGTGACATTAAGAAAATCATTAATCTGCCTGGATGTCAGTTTCTTCATTTATAAGATGAACATAATGTTATCAGTCAACTTTGGAAGGCTACTTTGAGAGGGAATAAGAGGTAATGAGTACTCTGAGTACTTAAAACCTGCCTAACATACTGTAAGCTCTCTAACAATCCAGGGAAAAGTCTCAAAACAACAGTATATCGAAACAACAGGCGCCTATGGAGACTTCCATGAACTGCTCAGTGTGACCATCCTTTACTTATATTCTTTTCTTCTTCTCTATACCAATCAGTTACTGACAGCAGACATTTAATTACTGACAGTATACAGTTAACCTTGAAATCCAATCCCTTATGTTAAGAAGAGAGGGAAAAGAACGACCTGCTAATATATATAAAACCTAGAGTCATGGAAAACACTGTCATTTAATCCTTCGGAAATCCGAAGAACATGATTCACAAATCAGAGAAAAGTTCAGAGAGCCATGGGACCCCACAACCAATCTGAAGTCATCAAACTGCAGAAACCTCTGCATAATGCCTTTCACTCATTCATGGAAACATAGCAAATGAGTCATCTAAAAGGTTTAGGTGGAACTACAGAAAACAGTAAGTACTTTTTGACACGGGACTAGGGAACAGAGAAAGGAGAGAACAGAAGGGATGGGCACAGTGGCAAAGCTGAAGGAAAGGCAAGAAAGTTTGCTCCAGTTGGCAGAAGGCATGTAAAGCCCTGACGGCGTTTGCAAAGAGCAAATCCAGCCGTTTTAATTAAATTGTTCCGCAGCAAGCTGTCAAAAGGACACCTTTCTGATGATGTATGGCTATCAGCAGGGCAGCACTGCGGGACTACGGAAGTGTCACCGCACCCAAGCTTCAGAAGAGCGCCGCCGCAGCCTGCTACCCGGGGCTGCGCGGATTCGGAGGGCGCCCCCGTTCGCCCGGCTGCGGCGTCGCTCGCACCTCAGCTTTGGCAACGCTGCTCATCCCCGGCCTCCAGCGCCCGGGCCCGCGGGAGGGCGTTACCTGTACAAGACATAGGTGGGCGAGTCCAGGCTCCGAAACCCGTCGTCCATAGGGGATGCCGCCGCTTCCCCGGCCTCGGCCGCCATCTCTTCTTCCTGCGGCGGCTGAGCTGGCGGCGGAGGAGGCGGGGGCGGCGGTTGCTCTGGCTGTCCGGGCTCACCGCCTGGCGCAGATTCTCCGACCCCCTCAGTGGCCGCCATCTCGCCTCCGTCCGCAGCAGAGGTGGTGGTAGAGGCCCCGCCCCCTCCGCGGCCCGCCCCGCCCCCGGCGTGGCCCACTTCCGGTTCCTCAGGTTCTACCATAGAGGCGTGGGGGTAGAGGGCCCGGCCCGGAGGCCTGGACAGGCCAGGATGTCTACTGTGCTCTTTGCTGTGGTTCCAGGGGCCCTTCCCGGTTGAAGGTCTTCAGAGGCCTTTAGGTGCTTCTTGACAATCTATGGTGTTAGTGCTGTTTTCTTCTTTGTGTAACTTCAATATTTCTTTGCTTTTGTTTCTTTTTCAACGCTGGGAATGGAACCCGAAGACTTAACACATGTTACTCATGTGCTCTAACACCAAGTGACAACTCCAGTCCCCAGCTGCCCCCTTCTTTTGGACTGTCTTAGGAGTGTGAAGAATTGAAAACAGTGCACAGCCAGCCACCTCTCTTCCCTCTCAGGGTTCCACTTTAACCTTGAAAGGGCCTTTACGTTCTTTCACACTTTACATGGTTTTCAATGCTAGGAGTTTAAATAAAGCAGCATTTTGTTAATCGGGGAGGGGCGTCTTTGGAGTTAATTTGGATTCTGCGTGAGTAATACGCATGTATGTTATACATAATGGGAGCTCCTTTCTTAATATTATAGGGGATAGATATATTCAATTAACAAATATTTACTATCAAATAGGCACAGGGTTCACTCGAAGCAGTGCAAAAACCAACATGTCTGGTCAGAGTATATTCTAGGGAGGGTTCTTAAATCAGGACTGATTGAGGCAAAGTGGGAATAAAAGAAAGAGACTGATGTCATTAGAAGCATATTGAATTTTAATTAGGAAAAACAACAACAAAAAACCAAGAATGGTCATGGGGCCTTGGAGGTTTTATAGTGTAGAAAAGGATCTTTTGGGATCCCAACAGAGATTGGTATGGGATCTTAGCAGAAGTTTTCCCCATCCTAACATCCCACAGGTGTTACCAGTCAAACCATCTTTTGTGCCCTTAGTTTCTCAGCACATCTGTGCTAGTGATCAGACCCAGAACTTAGAAATGCTAGTATCTACCCCACACCTTTCTATTGCTAATCTACACACCCACCCTGCCAAGATAAAAAGTGGAAAACCTACACTATATAATTCTAAACATTTTTTAAAATACCATTTATTCATTACTTTATGTGTGTGTGTGTGTGTGTTTTGAGTTATGTGCCAGAAGGGAGCACCCACCCTTGGGGGAACTTGTATGAAATTCCCTTTGTTCCCTGGATTATCCCTTAAGACCCTCCATAGGTTGGGAACTAGGATTGAATGAATTTGTGTTTTCCAGGGCAAATAAACATCATTTATCTGAAATATATTCAGTCCATGTCTGTAACAGGGGAGCTCTCCCCTCACAAGAATCCTTATCTAACAGTATCCAGGTGGAACATACGATTCCAAGGAAGAGGCATCTCAGCAGTAGCGACTTTGACATGGCTAGGGAGAGGCTACCCTGTTCTGACTGCACTTCAGTTTGCTCAGACAGCTCTCAGCTCTCTTCCCTCCTCCCTGCTATGGTCACATCTGCCTTGACAATATGGGACTTCTATAGCCTAGATGTATCAATCAAAATAATTAGTAAACTGAAATAACTAGAAAAGATGTGAAAAATAATTGACATGTTATGACTAAAATAATCATTATACTCTGCAAAGAATAAATGTTTTAAGGTTACTCTGACTCTCATCCAATGTTGGTGTAAATGATGGTCTTTGTGGTTTTTGTTTTTAAGAACTCTATATCCCCTAGCATGGGCACCAGGAGACTTTTCAGAGCCATAAGCCTGTTCTTGGTCTGACATTGATAAAAAGGGCTTAAAACTTTTAATTGGTTTAATTAGCATTGTAGATCATTGCAGTTTGGATGAGAATGGCCTCCACAGGCTCATGTTTGGATGCTTCATCCCATTAGTTTGGGAAGGATTAGGAGGTCTGACCTTGTTGGAGTAGTGTAAGACTCCCAAAGTCTTAGCCTAGGGGCACCGCCCCACAGAACACAACTTGACGATAGGTTGCTGCAATGGCAGGAGGATTATTTCTGATCCGACGCACATGGGGCTGCTCAGCCATACAGAGAGAGTCAACACCAAACTCAAAAAGCATACATCTTTTATACCTTTTGTGTGTGTGTGGGGGTGAATTACTATCTTACCATTGGTCAGCAAAGCAGTAGTGTAATTTTCAGAAAGAGGAGAGGAAGGGAGAGAAATTTTTGGCAATAAGGTTGTTGACAATTCTCGGAATTCAGTACAGGGAGGGGTAGGGTAGCTGTTCCTAAAGCAGTCATTTTTGTTTTGTCTTAACTCAGCTTGGTCAGCATAGACTGACCTGTTCACTAAAACCTTGTTTTTACATTTTTAGAACCTTGTTTATACGTTTTCAAAAACTTTGAGGGGTTTAGGTTGATGATGATATATATTTAGACTTTTATATGAGACCTTGTGGCTGTTAGCCAGTAAATTCTTTCCTCAAAAATGGGTGTTTTGGAAAAGTCTCAGAGCCCCTAAAAACTTTTTTTTACAGTAGGTGTGGCCTTGTTGGAGGTATATCACTGGTGATAAGCTTTGAAATTTCAAAAATCTCACAACAGGCTGGATGTGGTAGTTTGAATGAAAATGCACCTCCATAGTCTTACAGGGAGGCGTGACCTTATTGGAAGAAGTATGTCACCTGGGAGTGAGCTCTCAGATTTCAAGCGCTCAAGCCAAATCTGGTGTCTCTCTTCCACTGTCTACATCTTCCTGAGCTGTAGATCTCTCAGCTACTCCCCAGCACCATGTTTACCTGGACACTGCCATGATGATAATGGACTGAACCTCTGAACTGTATGCCAGCCCCAATTAAATCCTTTCCTTTTAAAGAGTTGTCCCTGTCATGGTGTCTCTTCACAGCATTAGGGCATTGACTAAGACACCCAGTCTTGCGTGTTCTCTCTCTGCCTGCAACTTGAAGATAGAGGTGAGTTTTAGGCTAGTGGTCCAGCACCATTCCTGCCTGCCACCCTACTTCCTGCCATGTTCATGGACTGTAAGCAAGTCCTCAATTAAATGCTTCTTTTTATTTTTATGAGTTGCCTTGATCTTGGTGTTTCATCACAGAATTGTTGTAAGACAATGTATTTACTAATTTGGTGGCTCTCAAGGTATATCTCAGAGACAATTTTTTCATTTTTGATAAATTAGACTAGAGAGCGGCTCCAAAGGTGATTTTGAAGGGACTACAACATACTAAAACCAGGATAAGGGACATAAGACATGTCTTTATACAGTAAGTGGGGTTTCTGGAAGTCCTAGAAAATTACAGGTTTACAGGCGAGAAAGGAGAAAAGCCATATATATATATATATATATATATATATATATATATATATATATGTTTTAAGCATGCCTCTGGCCATTTTAACATTCTTATTGGGACTCTATATAAGATGTTTTCTTTTTGTCGGCAATGTTTACCACAAATATTGTGTTGGACTTTTTAAAAATTATGTCCATGGGTATTTTGCCTGCATGTATGTCTGTGTACAACGTGTATGCCATGGAACCTGAGTTACAGATGGTTGTGAGCTGCCATGTAGGTGCTGGGAATCAAAGCCTGGCTCTGGAATGGTGGACCAATCTCTTCAGCCCCCTTTGATTCACAGCTGTCAAGATATCAGGATGAGGAGCTATTACTCATGTTCCCTTGATTTTTTCTACCTTTCTATTCTACATCAATGTTTACATGACTCTAAAAGGGAAGAAGCCATGTTTGCTTTTAAGAACTCTGGCCAGAGGAAGGATATATACCCCAGTGATTAAAATTATGTACTTGTCTTTCCAGAGGCCTGAGTGCGATTCCTAGCACTTATAAGGCAGCTCATAAACCCCTCTAACTCCAGCTCTGCGGGATCCTACGCTTCTGGACTCCACAGATATCTTCACTTACACATACACATGCCCACATACATAATAAAAGTTAAAAATAACGAGTCTTTAAAAAAATCACATACATAAGTACACTGTTAACAAAAATAAAGAGAGGACAGGACTCACTAGAAACACTAAGACGGGTCGTCCTTCACGTGAGTGCTTTATTAGTGAGGTTATTAACTGCAAATAGTATGATACTGGTTCAAAGTTAAGAGAGGCTCGCACACAAAGTAGCAATTTAAATCACAAACTATTACAGTGGGAAAACTGAACAGATACTGATTTACAGAAAACAAAGTATGTAGCTACTTAAGACATTAATTAGTAGGCTTGAAATTTATTGAAGATGGACCCCCAAATCAGGTAATTTACCATCTCAAGTGACCCCATAAAATCTAAATTTCAAGTAAGGGGAAGATATCCCAATTCTAACCTCCTTAAAATTGAAAATACCATGTGACACAGATGCCTGCCCTTGATTTAAGATGCCATCATAAAGGGAGAGGCTGCCTTTTTTGAGGCCTACAAGACTGCTCTTCTGGTGGATCATGCCTGCTTTTACAGATTCTTAACATTTAATCTACAAGCTATACAACTTTCTTCTGTGCATATGTGAGCATGTGTGTGTGTGAAGGACCAAGGGCAACTTTGGTGGTTGTTTCTCAGGGGCCATTCGTTTTGTTTGTTGAAAAGGTCTCTCAATGGCCTGGAACCCACTGATTAGGCTGAAGTGAGCAGTCTTTACCATCCTGGCACTGGAATTAAAAGTATGTCATTACACTAGGCTTTAAATTCAAGACTTCATACTTGTGTGGCAAGCATTTTATTGACGGAGGTATTGTCCTAGAACTGTTGGTTTTGACCAAATGAATAAAATTTGAGTTGTTTCCTGTTCTGGGTTGAGACATAACAATCTAAAATGCTTAAATGATTAGATATACCCCACTCCCCTATGAGTTAATTCACATGAAAAGCCGTTAGAGACTTCAGAGACTACTAGCCCATTTAACCATAGCTCTGCACAATTATCTACCTTCTTTGCCATTATCTGCTTCCTCTCTAAGGTTTTTTTCCTGTAGTAGTGCCTTCAGTCATTGCTAGCTCCTATCCCCTGTAATAAGCCCCATCTCCTACACAGTGTTCTATGTATCATCTGCATGTTTGAAAAAGAAAATTTTGTTCCTTTTAATGCTGTGTATGTGTGTGTGTGGTGTGCATGAGTGCAGGTGCCAGCAGAGGCCTAGGGGGGCTCCCCTGGAGCTGGAATTACAGTGGTTATTTCCTGTCTGACAAGGGTACTGGGGACCAAACTCGGGTCCTCTGCAAGAGCACTACATGCTCTTACCCAGCAGGCCATGTCTCCAGCTCTCTCATTTGACAGACACAGCACAGTTTGACTAAGGACTATGTGTTCCCTTTAGAGGGTTTTTAGTTTTGTTAAAAGAATTTCAAGAGTCCAAAGGTTGAGGACTATTTTGTTGAGTGTGAGAGGAAGGCAGGTTGTAATCTTAGCAGCTGCTGTGAGGAAGGGGGTGGTTGAGAGGACCAAAGTCATGTCTTCTGGGCTAGTCTGGAAAAGAAGCAGGCTCAGCAGTGGCTGTCTGCAGACACGGGAAAAGGGAGAAAGGAGCCCACACAAAGTGATTAGAGCATCAGGGCAGAGAGACCAGAGAAAAAGGAAAACACTTGAGTTAGAAAACAAATGGCAGGCCTAGCAGGGAAGATCTGTGAGCAACTGTTCTGAGGAACAGACTTCAGGGGGAAACTCTTAAGTGTACTGTTTCATTAAGGGAATGTTATTCTATGCATCAATTCAACATGTTTTCAGGTGTATCAGCACCTAGGCTGGGTGGTCTTGTGGCCAAATGACTGATGAGCCTACTTGGACTAACTCTGGTTTGTTGAGACAGGACCATACTATGCAGCCCTGGTTTTCCTGGAACTATGTACTCTAGGCTAGCCTTAAACCCACAGGGCTCCACCTGCCTCTGCCTCTACATGGCTGTGACTAAAGGCATGTGCCCCCACTCCCAGTCTGGATTAGCTCTTAAGGGAGGGGAAATTATCACAATTTTAGGGGTAGATTAGAATGTCGTGTTTCCACTCGGGGTCAGAACTCAGACCTCGTTCTTCTTCTGAGGAGAAAACAGTTTCCCCTTAAGCCTTGATACCTCCTCTTTCTCATTTTCATTTTAAATCTTAAGAAAGGTGTTAATCGTGATGATTCCCTTTCTTGACTGTTGCCTGGAAACAGGAGGCTGATTAAGAGGGAGGGTCCATCATCAATGGCTTCCAAGACTGTTAACGTCTGTCAATCTAACAGCATCAAGTACAAAATCAAGTGTAAAAATCAGACAATTGTAAAATGTCAGTCATAAAAAAGAGCAGAAAAAACAAGATCTATGTTGGATTTTTATACAAGTCTTTATTTACAACTTGTTTAACAACTGTACACTTTTTGCAGCCTTGAAAACATTTTTTTTTGTACTTGAATGGGAAAATATAGTTTGACCAAATCTTAACTTTTTCATATACATATATTATATGCATATATAAACACTCATATATAACAAGTTGGCAGTCATAAAATAAAAATAAACCAAAAGAAAATGTAGGATTAAAAAAAAAAAAAACCAAAAAACCCTACCTTCTGATGGTTTCTCAGTTTGTTTTTGTGACTTTACTTATATTTTTAACTGAAGATTCTAACAAGTCATTTTCCTCAGCAGAACAGTGGGAAAAGCTCACCAGACTTAAGACTGGCAAACTTGGTAAACAGGAGGGAAATGCTTGAATAGCATTATGTATCATTTTGTTAAATATGAGTTCAGGTGAGAAATGCAGAGCCTGAAGAGGACATCATTTCTGGATTACAACGACAAGGAATAAAACTCGAAACTATAAATCCAATCATCAACCAGAGTAGGAATCTCTTACATAACAAAAGATGGCTGTTATGGATGACTGGCAATTCTCAAAATGAGAGAACTGCTGTAAGTCTGGAAGTTATTCTTCACGGTACAAATTATTATGAGTGATAGAATACAGAAATGCCAAAATTAGGAAAGACAATGATATTTTAGTACATCTGAACTGTATGTAACTAAGTCTATTTAACAAATCAAAGTAAATTGTTATGAAAGTTATGTACAAGGTCACTGATTGGCATCTGTGTACAGTCATTTCCTACATTTATAATAAAATGTTACTTAGAGCATACTGATATTATCCTTAATCAACGAGTCTTTGTGGAATACATATTCAATTAGGCTCCCAAGAAAACAATAAAATGAATTCACACGTATCATTTGCTCATCTGTACTTGAATTACAGTAATAATCTCGTAACTTGTTTGGAAATTGACAATACTGTTCTGATTCTGCTGCCCGGTCATGAATGCTTAGAAGAGGAAGAGAAAGCACTGTCACTTGCGGGCAGGAAAGGCATCACTAAGCTCAGTCTAACTCAAAAGAATTACAACCGAGAGTGGGAAAGCACACCTCTGACCCTAGTACTCAGGTGGGTCTCAGCACGTTCTGGGCCAGCCGAGGCTAAAAAGTCAGATCCTGCTTCCAAAAAAAAAAAAAAAAAAAAAAAAAAAAAGATTGTTAAAGTATTCTATTATGTAAAACTCCAGAAAAGCAATAACCAAACCAAATCAAACCAACCAGACACATTTAAAAGAAGTCCCTTAGTCTGATTAGAAAAATTCAGCATAATCCTTTAAATTAAATTTAGTACCATCAAGGAAACTTAGTTCTTATTTCCAATGTTTTCATCAGTCAATCATATTGTATAGTAACAAATGTCTGCTTCATACGGAAAAATCTGACTGGACTCATCATTCGAGCAAGTAAGAGCCAGGGACCAAATAACCCAATTATTTGACCCTAACTATACTTTTAAAGAAGACAGTCAGGCATGAATTTAAAGCTTATAGGGTAGAAACAGTGACTTTCTAAGATATAAACAGATTTAAATAATATAGGACTATAATGCTTACTAATTTTTATTTGAGAATAAGTTAAATATTTATCAGTTTCTACTGAATGACAACTAATATAATTAATTTAAAAGATATGAAAGGGAGAAATGACTGAAAATGTTATGAAATGATTTAACTATATCAACTGATAAAGCACTGATCATTCCTGTTGGGAAGAGTATAACTAAAACACTCACAATATGGGGCTTTGACTTTTCCAAGGCCAAAATATTGGCCCAAAATCTTTATCAGAAAGACTTTTTACCTGCTAACCCCTTTAGCAGCTGCTGGTTTGCAGACTTGGGTTTTCTTTCCATGCTCTGGCATAGTTTTCTGCACTGAAGGGAACGGCTGACATTCATGCTGTCCCCTGCACACTCATGAGTACTGAACCGGGACACGATTAGCGTACCAGAGAGGGAACCTCACCATGCAGCCCCGACTGGTCGTGCCTTGTGGAAATCCTCTTATCCCAGCCTTTCAAGGGCTAGAATCACAGGCCTAAGAGCTATGTTTAAGTTAAAACTGCCACACATGGCAGGAGGTATTGACTTGGCCTATAACCCACTCTAAGTAGATTAACAAGAAGCTAGAAGTCAGAACACTAATTGAACATTTACATAGGCTATGTTTAAAACACTGTATATTGTTTTTTACTCCTGCAATTTTTGTTTCAGTTTTGAGACAGACTGGATTTGCATTTTCTGTTGCCTCACCTGACTTCAAACTTGTGATCCTGGTGCCTGAGCCTTGTGCTGGGATTATGGGTGTGTGCCACCATACTGGTTTTCAAAGCTTTTACTCTGGGAAGGAGAACACGGTCTCTACTTCCTTCAACCCGAATGTAGATGTTTCTACTTTTCTACTTCAACACTGCTTCCTTCTATGTGATTAACCTAAGTAAACCTCATGAGTGAATGTGTGTGTGCTCGCACGAGAGAGCGAGAGTGAGAGAGCGAGAGCGAGAGAGAGAGAGAGAGAGAGAGAGAGAGAGAGAGAGAGAGAGAGAGAGAGAGAGAGAGAGAGAGAGAGAGAGAGAGAGCGAGCCAGATTCTGATTGATTGACTCTGGACTGGAGTCAGGCAGAGTCTTGTGCAATTTAGCCACAAGTTCTGCTACTGGAGCTAGGCTCCTTGGCCCAAAACAGGCAAACTTTTTACACTATTAAAACACGTGTATCTTTTTAAATCAAAGCAAAACCAAAAGTGTTTTTATGAGCCAATCCCCCCATTCTCTGGCAGTGATTATGAGCTGTGGTTTCCAAGATGACCACTACTTTCATGTTGTAAATGGGGAAGTCCTGGGTCTAAAAAACTCACTACCAGCCCAAGAAGAAACCTTTGCAAGATACATTTAAGAAAAAAAACGAAGGTTAAGAAACAAAAACAAAACCAGAAAACCTATCACAGTTTCACGGCTATCTCTGAAATACCTGGCATCTCTACCGCTTTCCTTTCTAAATCACCTTCCCTCCATTTTTAGATGATTTGATTGCTGGAATGTCCTGTTTCCTTCTCCCTTTGGGATTTGCAATAGCGGGAAGAAGAAACAAGTTAGGGAGAGTCTGTAGGTTTTTATTTTAGGAGACAACACCTAAAAGGGTAGGAAAAATCTCATTAAACAGGAAAGTGTTTAGTTTTGTCCTCATGAGAAGTTACTTGGTGTGCTGGCCACGGAGCTCAGTGGTAGCGCACTGCCCTGGAGTGCACGAGGCCTTAGGCTCAGTTCTCAGCACAAACCCCAAAAGCTGGCTTCAGAGCACTGCTATAAACAGACTACAGAAAGGAATGAGCAATCCTTGTCCACAGGTTCCCAAGCACAGGAAGGGCATGAGTTCTTTGCAGTTTGCTTTATCAGCTCTGAGCTCTCTCAGGCTCTGATCAGACATCTTGTCAGTGTGTGCAGTGTCTTCTGTATGCCTTGGGATTTGTCATTTACTCACTCACTTGTTCTTCTCACAGTATTTAATTCCTTTAAATTTGAAATAGATACAATTTGGGTTTTAATAATTCCCACTTTATGGGAGGGGAATTTTGACATAATGGGCGCCTCCAGTTTCAGACATAAACACCTGCTTGTGAGCCTGAAGTAACGGAACGAATCAAATGCATAAAGGCTGACTTTTGAAAGTCCACTTTTGTCTTCATTTACAGATATTCTCTGGAGGTACAATGTATTATTGGGGGAAATAATATTCAAAAAACAGTTTGTAAACTTTTAAGTGTGATATAGAAATTTTAGGAAGTTGGTGATAATTTCAGCTACCATAAATTTCTTCTAATCTCACCAAATCAAAGTTTCTTTAACATCCTAAATTCCTCAACTGTTAGACTAAGTAGTAACTGCTCAGTGGTTATAAAAAGAAATGTTTTCCCTTCCACTAACATACAGATTATATGCTTAGTTAATACCTAAAGACAATTAGAAATTAGTTTTGTTTTTTATCTTTTATCAGGTAAATGTGTAATAACAATAGAATATTTTGTTGACTAAAATTTAAGGGACATCACATAAGATACTGTTTGAGTACTTCTCTTGGACTAAATATTTGGTAATTAGACTACTTTTTATTCCAATATCCTCTCTACTCTCTAAAACCGATTTGTCTTAACAGCCATTTGCTACTTCCTTTTATTCCTATTCTCACTTATACACTACATTCAGAGTTAACCTTACAGTACGTTACTAAATCTGTAAGAAAACAAAAGAATACTGAAATGAGACATGTAAAGCAATCTTGGTATGTCTAGTTCTAAGTATGCATATATGTATACATATACACACAAATACATACATGCAGAAATACATATACACATACATATGCAAGACTTACTTATATAACATAAATATATATATATGTAGCATATATATATTTATGGACTCTCCACATACTTTCCAAACTTCATATATAATCCATAATTAGTTTCAGGCCTCTCATTTCTCAAACCAGTGTCCCTCTATTACTTTAGTGTAACTGAAAGAATCCATATATATTCATATTTAAAAATCATTAAATATAAAATGTATGGTTTCCTATTCATAATAATAAATAATATAAATCGGACTGGTGAAACAGCGTTTTAAAACAACCACACGTCTCATGATATGATTAATGACTTACACACAAGAAATGCTATTAAATTTGTGTTGTTTTTCATTTTCTACACACTTTAGACACTAGGCACGAGACTGACAATGTGAAGTGTCTGGGGGTTAGACGTTGGCTGTTATTGGTAAGCAAGTTAGTGACTGGAAATTATGTTACAGGCTTTTGAGAGCTGTATAGTATTTGTTAGAAACCTTAAAACATTATTGTGTTATTGGACAAACATTAAATGAAAAACATCAATCACTTAAATATTCATTAAAAAAGTAAAATATTGTATGAGATACATTGAATACATTGAAAATAGCCTTTGTCTTGTCAAAAAATAGCATATTCAAATCAGTTTAAAAGAGTAAGTTCTGAAACTTCTTTCTAAATGTTATAAAATTGGGTTGACAAGAAAACAACAAACAAACAAACAGAAAACCAAACCAACTAACCAAACAAACAAAAGGGTTGACTTTACTTTAATTGTGACTGGACTGTAGTCAACGAGATACTTTTATTAAACAAACCCTTTACGTCATGAAGAAAAAAAAGAGAGAACATGATTGTTATAAATTCAGAAATCCCACCCACTTCATCCACCCACCCACCCACCTATCCATCCATCCACCCATTCATCAGTTGGTTTGTTCATCAGTACTAGGGACTAGATGTAGGGCCTTCAATATTCTAGATAACAGGCCTAGAACTTCCGATTCTATTTTGTTTAGGATACTCTTTTTTTGTAGTTGATTTGTTTTGTTGATACAGGGTTTCCCTGTATCCCTGGCTGTCCTGGAACTAGCTCTGTAGACCAGGCTGGCTTTGAACTTAAAACATCTCCTGCCTCTGTCTCCTGAGTGCTGAAACAAGGTCTCAATATATAGCCCAGGCTAGTTTCCAACTTGCATTTTTCCAGCCTCAGGTTCCCAAGTTCTGGGATAACCCTAAATTAGGTTGCACTGTTACACACAAAGCTGAATCAGGTTGATGGGTATCTACAGAGGGAAAAATATTTCTTCATCATATGAGGATAAAAATTCCAAATACTTGGAACTGGAAAGATGGCTTAGCTGGCTGCTCTTGCAAGAGGATACAAATTCCACATAGGGTAGCTCACAACCACCTATAACTCAGATTCAGGGGATCTGATGCTCTCTTTTGGCCACCATGGACAGACAGCATTTGCACATGTCCTGCCCAAACTTTCCTCCCCCAAATACAAACACTAAGTCTAAACAAACCAAACCAACCAACCAAGCAAGCAAGCAAGCAAGCAAACCAACAAACCAACCAACCCCAAAGGTTCAACTATTCTTCCATGGCTTAATAAACAGAAAACTGAAGGCATTTGGTGCTAATGTGATTCCACCTTAGCTAAAAGATGTTCAGGCAAGTGCCACATTTCCAAATTGGGAATAATTATAACACCCATGAACTACAAGATCTGAAAAAAGATGAAGATTAAATGTGGAGAGTAAAGAAGATATTTCAAGATTTATGTTTTGATTAAATAACTCATGCTGAAATAAAAAAATTTTAAGGCTTAAAATATAGTTATTGTTAGAACAATAGATCAATTATATGAAAGTAGATCAATTGTATGCAAGCATGAGATTCTACAAAAGAAATACATACACGTGTGTGTGTGTGTGTGTGTGTGTGTGTGAGACAGAATCTCATTTAGCCAAACTGACTTCTAACTCTCTACAGGCATAGACACCCAGTTTATATGATGCTAGAGGTTGACTCTAGTACTTCATGTATATTAGGCAAATATTATGCTACCAACTGAGCTCCATTCTAGCTGTCACAAATATTTTACCTTTACTTAACAAGACTGACTGAATGCTTTTGGAAAGGTAAATAAAATTGCTCACAGAGGGCATCTGACCTCCCACCTGACTGGTCCCTGGTGCTTCCCCACTGGCACGCACCGGTACAGCTTGACTCTGTAGCTGAGCTCCAATTACATTAACAAAACAACTTTAGGAAAATTAAACAATGCTATCCTCAGTAAAATTTAATCATCAAATTAAGCAAAATTTACCAAGATTACAGAAATAATTTAATCTTGATTAAGTTTGGAATACAGATCATTTATTTAGGGACTCAAAAGTTCATTTTTATTACTATTAAGTAGTTAGACAAAAGGAAACTATGACTCAGTTTAAAGTTTCTTTTAAGACATTTCTCCTACACGTACGAATGTTTTGCCTACATGCATACATGTATACCACATGTGTGTCTGGTGCCTGTGGAGGTCAGAAGATGGCAGCAGATTCCCTGGAACTGGAGTTACAGATGGTTGGTTATGAGCTTCCATGTCAGGAGCAGCACCTGGGTTCCATGGAAGAACAATAAATGCTCTTAAAGGCTGAGCCAACACTCCAGTCAGTTTTTAAAAATATTTAAAAATATGTATAAGTGTATTAGTTATTTTCATTTCAGATGCAAGAAACAATTACATTTACTGGATAGTTTTCTTATTAACTTAGATGTTTACTGTGGAACAAAAATGGTCTTTTTTGGGGCTGGAGTGATGGCTCAGTGGTTGAGAGCACTGACTGCTCTTCCAGAGGTCCTGAGTTCAATTCCCAGTAACCACATGTGGCTCACAACCATCTGTAATGGGATCTGATGCCCTCTTCTGATGTGTCTGAAGACAGCTACAGTGTAGTTATAATAAACAAATAAATCTTTAAAAAAATGGTCTTTTTTTTCGGTAAACCCTGGTTGGAAAGCACAGAAAATAAGCCTGTTACAAGAACTCAGATGCTGGTGACAGCTCCTCCTTGCCCGACACAATGACAGTGCCAGGACAAGTTACATGGAACAAACACAGAAGGCTTTAGGAAGGTAAAGAAGCCTGTGAAGGTACAGTCCAGCACCACTGACCTCTCAGTTTTTAGAGACCACATTTAATCAGAGCGCCTGCAACCTCCCTGACCTCTCCAGAGAATCTGTGGTTCCCTAAATCCTGACCTAAGCCACAGCTAAGTTTTATTCTTGGCTTTGTGGTGCCTAAAGTATATTCAAATGCTGTTTCTTATGAAAGCATGTTTTGATTTATTCTGAAATCATGGGCGATATTTCTCCCATTTACTGAAGGAAATCCACCAAACATTAAAGACAGCAAACAACAGTGAAGGCGACAAACACTGAGATTAGCACAAAACAGATCCTGAAAAACCAGCAGAAGCTCGACTTCCTTCTGCAAGCTTGAGGCACGTCTAAAACAGCCACACAAAGGATCTGGGTAGGTGGGTATGCTCAGCTCACAGAGAGGGCAGGTGAACAGACAATAACAATGAAAACAGTGAGATGTTTTCCCCTCAGAGGTAAAAATCTAGTTGAAGAGTAGCTTCAAGAGTGTCTTGTGTTCACATTCACTTCATTCTACAAGTGTACTTTCTCAACAGCCAATGATTTTGTTAAGAGTAGAAATCAGACTAATTTGATTTAAAAATGGTTGAATCTCAGGTATTCTGTGAACTACAGGTGGAGTGAGAACTAGATCAAGCCTTCTAAAACATACCTGTTTGTGTGCACCTACCCTTGGGAATGGCTTGTTCCCGTACTACCTGGGCCCCAGGAATTGAGCTCAGGTCCTCAGGTTTGTCCGCAACTACTACTCTTCCAGCTGAGCCATTTTTCTGGCCCCAATTGTTGTTCTTTTATTTTCAAACTTGATCTACCAGGTGGACATGGTGGCACATACCATAATCTCAGCCTCTTGGGAGGCAGAGGCAGGAGGATGGTTCTGAGTCAAAGGACTGGAGGCAGGTCTGGAGTAATAAGCTAACTGTTGTGACCTCAGATAGCAGTTGTGTCCTGAGACCCCACAGTGCACTGTCCTAACGCACTGCTCTCGCTCCGGGGCCTGCTGCTTTGGTCTTCCAGGCAGATGCCTCACAGTGTGCTTCAACAGTTGCTGTGAGGGGTTTTTTGTTTTTTTTTGTTTTTTGTTTTTGTTTTTTTAAAAGAAATGCTTCATGATGAGTAGTGTCCTTTCTCTAAGTTCTGATACCTTTTTTCAAGAAAAAAAATCCTAAGAGCTTAGTATGTTGGTTCATGCCTATGATCCAAGAGGGTCATGGGTTTATGGCAGCCTGCGTTACTTAAAGACTCTTATTACAAACATAAGAAAGAACATACAGGATTAATTTCTAGTTCAATTTTCTTATACAAAGGAGGGCATTAAAATGAAGCACTTGACTATGGTTTCTGAAAATTCTTAATCACATTAAAGTTGAGATAAAGTTATTTGTCTTTTATACAGAACTAAATGACACCAGAACCTACAAACAGTAAGTACATAGAATAACATCTCCCACTTTAGATGACTTATGTAAAAACAAACAAAAGAACCCTCTGACCTAATTTCATTTTTTTTTTCTTTTAAAAAATGTGGTATAGAACAACAACAACAAAAAAGGCTGGAGGAAACCTTCAATATAATTTGGGATCAAATTCATAAATCAGTATAGAAAAAGACAAAGGTAGATTATTTTCAAATAAATGATAGTTCAAAATTGTATAATTCCTATATAGACAAAATACTTCACATGATTGCTTAACAGATATTCATCTATGTAAATAAATGTGGCATACAATGTAAGCACTTCGAACAACTAAATACCAAGAAAATCTCTCCTGTTACCAATTCTCGGACTTGTAGGTAGAGTTAAGAAAAAGTATAAAGAGTTCTGTCTTACATCCAGAGTCATGTTCTGGTGTTAAGGAATTGCATTAAGATGTTAGCTATCAAGATTAATTAAGAAAAGAAAAGGCTTACAGAATGTATAAAACATGTGAGGCATAGTCAAAGAACTGCCCCAAAGGTAAGGCTACCTATATGAAAATAAACCTTTACATGTGGAGAGCAATGAAAAGTGCATGGCTAGAATCTGATGCTTAGCTACTAAGATATTCCAAAGGAAGGAAGGAAAAAAAAAAAAAAAAAAAAAAGGAAAAAAAAACAAAACAAAACAAAACAAAACCTGCCAAGTTCTTATCCTCTGTGATTTTTACCAAGATATCTTCACCAATTTCACTTCTGCCAGCAAACAATACAGCAGGAAAGAATGAAATTTCACATAAGAACTCCAAACCTTAAGTAAGTTTAATTTCTCCCCTCTGAGTGATCCTGCCAGGTGCCACAGGTCAGACTAGCACCTCTGCCAATGTATTCGTCTTTGCAAAAAGTGCATTTGACAACACTTCATATAGTACAGTGAATATTTAAGTTTTCTGAAGTGCATTTGGAAAACAATCGAAAACACAGATTAATACACCATAAAAAGATTAATTCCCTTTAAACAAAGACATTCTTATAAAGTATGGTAACACAGTAGGCACAATAAAGAATATAAATTGTGTACCAATTATTGGCAGAAAATCCGATTCTTTACAAAGCCCACACAAATGGGGAAGAAGACATTTTCATACAAAGAAAAGTATTACACTATTATACAACACTTTTAATTGTACATTTACAAATTTTTTGGCACATTAAAAGGAACTGAAAAGACCATAAAGTAAAGGACAAAGTAACTAAAAGATACAAGAGAGAAAAATCCTCACGTGAGAAACACTAAATATTAACACAGGAAAGAAATAAAACAAGCTGGCTGAATTCCTGAAATGTTGTTATATGTAACAGAAGTATGCATTTAAAAATTCCTAGTGGCAAGACCTTTCTACCTTGCTGTGGCTGGCTGGACATGGCCTGGGTAGGATCTTCTTGAGCTGGTAGCTTGTCTTTGCCTAGCCAGAAATGACTGCCCTGAACCTGTGCTAGCTAGTCTGTCTTCAGCCGCCTTTTTGTGTAGAGTCATTCCCTGAAACATTAGAAGAAAAACAAAAAGTGATTGGTGAAAACATGGAATATTCTACAAAAACAACTGTTATCATGCAGAATTTTTACTACAATAAATAGCAAAGCATAATTTATTAGGTAAATTAATACTTATTGTTGCTTAAAAATTTATGAAATCCTTTTTATTCCAATAATTAAATACAAATCTTCCTTTGGAAAAACTGACTTAATTTTGTGAATTGACAACAATCAAAACAACAGACAATGGAGGATGATTTTTAGAATATGTCACTTATACATTCCTTTCAAATCAAACAGTGATTTTCCAAGAAAAGTGCAATTGATTGGTAGCAGCTGATTCACTCAAGCCGTGGGAATCATAGAACTCATCAGAAAGGAAAACCACAGATGCACTTGTTTCTCCCATGGAAAGCCATACTAGGTATCATACATACCACAACACCGTTTTTTCTTCACTTCAGGGCAGACTTGTATTGTCAAACAAACTAAGACAAGTTTCTGACAACCCACAACAGAGGGCACAACAATAAGGGGGTCTTCCCTCGACAGCAGAAAGATCACCCACTACCTCTCAAGAGGGGCAGAAGTCACTGGACTACAGTAGATGGGAGGGAGGAAACCTGGAGGGCACTGTTGGGATTTGGAAAAACAGTGACAATGAGCAACACCTTACTAAAAAGTCTGAAGACTACAAGGGGACTGGGAAGCAGCCAGTTTTAGGATTCTTTAATAAGATCTAGCAAGAGAAACTGAGATTGCTGGTTAATTAGCCGGCTAACTTGATACAGGTAAGCTGATGCAGACAAGTGAAAGCTAGCAACAAGGAAATAATGTATGGAAAACGGGACTAGAAAACCATCTTCCTGTTACTAATTAGCTTCTACAGGAACACTAGCCATAGCTTTGCATTCTGAATATAACTTCAGCCTTTCATATGTACCTAAGAACACTACATTTCCCTCAGCAGGAAATTATAATGTGTTTTTTTTCTGTTTGTTTTGTTTTCTGTAAGGCAGAGGATTAATATTTAGCCCAGCTAGTCTGAGACTAGGTCATTCTGGCGGCCCTGATCTGGTATTACTGTCTTGAGTCGCCATGCCTGGTCTCTGCTCTCCCCCTGCACCTTTACCTAGGTTCTAAGTATTAAATTCAAGGCAGGCTTGTGCAGCAAGCACAATTACCTACTGAGTCATCTTGCCAACCCCTAGAATATATTTCTTAATTCAACGTTAACAAGACTATTTTACTACATATAATGAAATTACATTTTACTTTAAAAATTCTAATTTTTCAAGAAACTGACTAATTGGGGGAACTGGGGCTTTTGTGCTTGTGTTCTAGGGCTCCACCACAGAGTTACACTTTTTACATACTTGTAAGACTCTTCTATCCTCTGGGAATGATATTTTCACGATGACTCAGCCTGTGTATGATGCTTTTCAGTTTTCAGGTCAACATTGAGGCTTTGTTAGTACACATTAGGAGAGAAATTACTCTCGGATTCTGTTGGTAGAATTACTTCTACAGTATAAGCAGTATCACCAAGCTTTGCACAATATTTTCTCTTACCATATTGTACCAGGCACTAACAATGTATTTCTCCTCCATGTCTCTTTGACTCTTCGTTTTCTCATATTCTTTCTGAAGCACAACCACATGTAAAGATACAAATGAATTCAATATAAAAATATTTACAGTTAATTGTCTAAACCAAAGAACACACATGTATTTTATGGTGCGGTGTATAACCGACCTCTAATGAGTGAAAGAGTCGATCCCTCTCCTGCAGTTGGTTTTTAAGAGCTTGTATTTCTGGTGCTGCTCCTTGATTCTGTTTAGGGTCTAATGTACGAATAACCTGAAAGATAGAAGAAAAACAAAGCATACATATATGTTCACACACAGAACCTAAAAATTGAAACAGAAGCAACCCCCCTCAAACTTTAAGAATCTAGTATCTAAGAAAGCAGTCCTAAAAGTGAAAATGAGGCAGAGGCTATAGCCAGTGGTATAGTACATGCCTAACACACACCACATGGGGCCCTAGGTCCAATCCCCACTGCTGGGCTAGAGGTCAGGGAATCAATGGCTAAAATGTGCACTTAGCTATAGATATCACCACCATAGCATGCATGCAGCTCTGTTACTAATTCCTGGCACCCCTACCCCAATCAAACAGAGCAGAAAAGAAAAATAACACAGAAGCTATCCAGGACACCCAACAGTGTAAATGTATGAAGTAAAATGAAATTGCTGCAAATATCCAATGATATGGACAGAAGAACCAATTCTGGATCATATGGGCATTGCTAAAGAGATGCTATTCACAGCTCTTTTCTGTTTTATTGCAGCTTACACAGGCCTGCCTCTTCTGTGAGTACTATGCTTGTGGCATGAACATGGGATGCAACTCTACCAGACTGATTACAGACTGCTGGGAGAGAGGACATGTTTGTTCTTCACCGATAGTTTTATTATCGAAATGTTCAAACAGACAAACCCTCAAATAGTTCAAATCCATTTATTTTTACCTTGATTTACCAATTGGTACTTTGTCATATATCTTCTCCTCCAACACTCGCTTATGTGTGAGAAATAATTTACAGTCCCAATAACACATAACCCTTAAATACTTCAGTGTACACATCCTTCAAGTTTTCTACTTCATTATCATAATAAGATTACGACCTGCACGAAAATATTAATTCTGTAAGATAGCCAGTATTTAGTCTATGTCTTCATTTCCCATTTTTATACGTGGGAGGGATTGAGGACTTAACATGTGGCCTTGTGCATGCTAGGAAAGCACTCTACCTATGAGACATTTATCCCTAGATCTCTTTGTACCTTTTATTTTGAGACATGGTCTTAGTAAATTGTTCAGGCTGACTCTGAACTTTCAACCCTCCTGCTTTGGCCTTATGAAGCAGGTGAAATCACTTGGCCATGGTGTGTCTTATAACAGATTCTTTTTTTAAAAAAAGTTTTATTTATTCATTCATCTAAATACACTGTAACTGTCTTCAGACACACCAGAAGAGGGCATCAGGTTCCATTTTAGAATTTTAGATGGTTGTGAGCTGCTATGTGATTGCTGGGATTTGAACTCAGGACCTCTAGAAGAGCAGTCAGTGTTCTTAACCACTGAGCCATCTCTCCAGCCCCTTATAACTGATTCTTTGTCCTCAAAGATTGATGCAATCTACCTGGCAAGCAGGATCCCTTAACACCTCTCAGTGGGGTTACAAATGTGTGCAACGACACCCAGTTTCCTGTGATTGCTGGGATCTGAAATGAGGTCCAGATGTGTATGCATCAGGCTCATTATTTCCTGAGCCATCTGCCCAGCTCCCATAACACTGACTTTTCCCCCAATTCTGGATTATCTGGTAGTAATTTATTGACTTTTAAGAAGAGTTCTTTATTTTATATGTATGTAGGCACATCGGAAAAGGGAATAGGCACATCAAAATATATCTACAGCTATAGATGATTGTGAGCACTGGGAATTGAACCCAGAACTCCTGGAGGAGCAGGCATTGCCCTTAACCTCTGAGCTATCTCTCTAGCTCTTTTAAAAGCATTATTTAACTTGCTCTAACATCTTCATGTTTTTCCCCTCCAAGTATGAAGATCTAGAAGACACTGATTCAGATTAACCATTCATGATAATGATATTCCATCAGGAAGCAACAAGTCTAGAATACAGTATTTATTATGCATTATTAATATCCCTTTTATTTTTTTTAAAGATTTATTTATTTTGAAGGGTTTGATTCCCAGCAGGCATATATGACTGTACACCATGTGATTATACGCACCATGGGACCGTGGATGTCAAAAGTGGATGTCTGGGAATTGGAGTTACAGATAATTGTGAGCCACCATGCTGATGATGAAAACTGAACTGGGTTCTCTTCAATCACAGTGCTCTTAACCACTGAGCCTCTTTTTAAATTTTTGTAAAAATACAGATTTGTTTATCCGAGTACGGGTGTTTCTCTAGCATGTACGCATATGTATCACCTGCACGCCAGGTGCCCGTGGGAGCCAGAATGGCCATTGGAGACCCCTGGAACTGGAACTGAAAGTTGTAATCTGCAATGTGGGTGCTTGGAGTCGAACCTCGGTCCTCTACACAAGTAGCAAGGGCTCTTGATTGCTGAGACATCTTAACTTCTTAAAACCTTTTTAGGTATATATAACTTAATGATTTCTTACTGTGGCATTTTCATGCCTTTATGTCATCCATTCTACTCTGCTCTTGGGCAAGTGAGATGGCTAGTAGGTCAAAGTGCTTGCCCCAGGCTCCAAGGGCTACCCCTGGAACCCACATGGTCGAACGAGTGCTGACTCTCGTACCTCGTTCTTGTTTGTTCGTGTACATCGTTAAGCTTTGTTTCCTTCTTTCACGTGTTGCTAACTCTAATGACTGCTACAGTGGTGCTGATCCTTATTTTTACATAAGCTGCGTGTTCTTCTTGCTAATCAATTTGTGGAGGAACCTGTTTTGATCACTACTTCTTGCTCAGGATCTGTGTCTGCTTAGAAGCTTCTTTGATTACTTTCTGTGTGAGAACATAATGTTATACGGACACTACACCTTCAGGCTAGAGGACAACAGCGCTGGAAAGTACAGTAAGGAAGTTACAGGTTCATACTCACACTTTTGGCTTTCTCTAAGTATTTTTTATAGCGTTCTTCCATTTGCTTCATTTCTTCTTCTTTCTTCCGTAAAGCTTCTTGCAATTCTTCAATTCTTAAGGCTGCCCATAAAAGATGACCATAAAAAATAAAATTTAATAACATTAAAATTTAAATTATGTATTAAAAATAATAATTAAGAGACTAGTCTTTTTATATATAATTTTCTCTTTAAAAATAACCCATGTTTTTAATCTTCTTTAATAAGTACATAAAACATCAGTATTAAACTACATAAAAGTATCTCTTAATGAATGAATGAACAATATATTCACACAAAGCGATCTTTTTATTATATTAAGATGTATTTTTATCTTATGTATATGAGTACACTGTTATTGTAGCTGTCTTCAGACACACCAAAGAGAGCATCATATTCCTTTACAGATGGTTGTGAGCCACTATGTGGTTGCTGGGAATTAAACTCAGGACCTGTGGAAGAGCAGCCAATGTTCTTAACCACTGAACCATCTCTCCAGCCCTGATATGTGCCATAGAGACATAATGTTAAGTGAAAAAGAAAGACATACGTTTAGTGAAATAAGCTAGGCATCAAAGTACAAATACGATTCTACTTGTATGAGTTTCCTAAACAGTTAAGCTCAAGGATAGAGGGTAAAGTAGTAGATAACTAAGGATTAGCAGAGGCAGAAACAGTTCCAGTTGAAAGGGATGGAATGATTTACAGGTGGGCAGTGGTGAGGTTACATGACAAAGTATTTAATTTTACTGTACTGTACTCTTAAAGTGATTACCTGCTCCCATGTGTATTTTGCTGTATCTTAAAATGACATCTGATATTTCACTTTCATAAAACGAAGTTAAGGTAACTACAGTTATAAATATCAAAAAAAGAATATGTCTACAGCTAACTTATCACAATTACCTTGAAAGTAAGTATTTAGCACCATATAATATGCATTATAATCCACAGGTACAGAATTTATAAAATTAGTAATTTCAGAAATAAGGCAAATTCTTAAACTTTTTGTATTATTATTTTATGTGTGTGTATCTGTGTGTCTGTGTGTGTGTGTATGTGTGCACATGTGTATACACCTAAGTATAGGTACTTGTGAACCTGACACGGGTGCTGGGAACCAAACTTTGGTCTGAGCCATCTCTCCAAAACCTGACAACTTCTTTTTTAATAAACTATTTTTAAATTTTTCAACATTTTTTTCTTAAGCACATGTGTATATGTCTGTGTGAATATGTCAAATGTGTGTGGGTATCATGGAGGCCAGAGAGGGTGTTGGATTCCCTGAGGTTTGAGTTACAGGGCTTGTGAGCCACCCAATGTAGGTTCTGGCAATCACATTCTTATCTTCTGGGGGAGCATCAAGTGCTCCTAACTACTAAGTTCTCTTCTCTAGCCCCTTAAGGGAAATTTTAAGTGGCTGGAATGGTCCATTGAAAAGAAACAAGTCACATAAATTCATCATCTCTAAAACAGTGTATGGCTTCTGATGCTATTAGGAAAACACTCACAGCTGTTGTTAAATCTTGGCTCGAGATCTTCAATAATGGCTCTCTTTTTCTGTAATTCATTGTTGGCTTCATGCAACTTCTCTCTGCAACAAAGTAAGTGACTATATCAACACTCCTGTTTTTGCATCTGCTCTTCTTTCCTGTGCTGGAGATTCAGTGCAGTACTCAGACATGCTTACTCATACATCTTCACATGTTCTCTGCCTCTGACTACAAGCTTAGCCCTCGTTTCTGTATTCTTTTTTTATTTTGAACTAAGAATTTATTATACTTAAAAGACTTGCATTACACACGAGTTTTTTGAAAAAAAAGATAAAAAAAAACTAAAGCTTTTGAAAAAGGCAGACCCCAGTTCTTTTGGTTTGAAACAACAATTTCTTCTACATAAAACATATATGAGGATCTTCATGTTTTAAAAATGAGGATATTGTAAAAAATAAATTTCAACCTCTGAGAAGCTTTTCAATGCAAATTTTGTTGCCAAAGGTAAATCGCTAAAAACAGATTTAACATAAAGAATATTACAGAAGACAGAAATACATACAACATAAACAGACCTCACAAGATAATACAGAACAAAGAAGTCAGATTCTGTTTATGACAAATCCAGCTTCAAAAACTAACAAAAAGCAATGAAGATTAGCATTGTGGTTAAGACAGAGATGTAGTCAAATCAACTGGGAGAAGAAAGGATGAATTCTGTTAAATGTTCACCTAAGTTATCTATATATGAAGGTAAATTCACCAACCTATATGTTTAGAAACCTAAGAAAAAGTTATGTTCCAATATAAAAAAATAAACAAGATTTTCTCCTGTTAAAGTTGTGTAATAATGTGATATATAATTCATCCTCTAACTTATTCAGTGTGGCACTGTATAATACGTGCCACATATTAAATAATAACTGAGCTTATACTTTTGTCATATCTATTTCTAATGTTTTTAAAAGCATAATACTATAATAAATTGCTTCATGCCTTTTTTTTTTTTAAAGAGAAAATGCCCCATTGTGTAACTCTGGCTGACTTGTAACTCACTTCATAGATCAAGCTAGCCTTGAATTTAGAGACCCACCTACCTCTGCCTCCCAACTGCTGGGAATAAAGGCATGCACTGCCATGCCTGGATCTTTTTCTTTTTCAGTAGATTATTTTTCAAGGCTAAATTATCTAATATATTTATATACACAATATCTAATCTATATGATGTATGTCTAAGTATTATATTATGTACACGCACATACATAATCTTACAGACTAGAGTAACTAAGCACGATGAACAGTCAAAAGGTTAAAAATCAAAAATCTTGCTAAGCCTTAGACACCCCACATCTATCTTCTTCCAAGGGATAAACAATATCCAAAATTTTAAGTGTCCTCCTGATTTACATGATGGTTTACTGCTTTTGTCTTACTCCTAAGCCATGCTACTTCTGTCTAGCATTTTACTTTCTGCATTAATTACTAACTACATGTCTTCTAAAGGTTTCCTTTAGTATATGTGGGCAGCATTATCTCTAGAAATCTCAGGTATATACAGTTAAACTGCTATATTAAAGAATATGTTCATTTTTCAAGTTGAGGAGGTTGCTGAGCAATACTCAGCAGTCAATGAGAATTATTATTGCTTAACAACTTTAGCAATAATTCTCATTGCTGATTTAATTTTAAAAACTAATTTGATATGTTTAAAAATGGTCTCTAGTACAGTTTTAAATCTGTATGTGATTACTGAGAGGTCCTGTGGTAAGTTGAATATTCTTCCCAAAGGTTAAGTTCTACTCTAATACTGTGACTGTGGGACCATTTAGAAACTGGTCTTTTTAGTTAATACTTAATAGGAGGTTGTACTAGGCCAGGGCATACTCTGAACCCAGCTACTGTTGTTATAGGAAGGTCCATGTTCTTCCTTAACTGTGTTTTCGCTTCCATGGTTTCAGTTGCTTATGGTCAGTTGATGTCAAACCATCAGAAAACCCCAGATGGAAATAAGTTTTAAGTCCCATGATACACAGAGTATGGTAAACTTCCATGAGTCCTGTTGTGCCCTCCCTGACATTTAAATTATTCCTTTGTCTTGCATATCCACTGTGTAGCTTTTCCACCACTAGTTACTTAGTAACCACATTGGTTATTAGAACAACTGTTTTAGGACAGTGTTCTAATTGTTCTATTGTACTAGTAAACTATTACTAGAGATATTTATCTATAGGAAAGAACCCCCCAAAAAATGTTCAGAACTATCAGTGATTTCAGGCATTCACCGAGCATCTCAGAAGAAATCTAGAGGGAGAAAAGTACTCTATAGAAAAAATGTCAAATGAAAACAGAGGCCACCAATGGAACACCAAGGCCTGCCCACAGCTACCAGAACATGGAGGTGGACTGGGGCAAGCTCTGCTCTTCATCCACTAGGAAACCAATCTGTCAACAACTGGATTTCAATTTTGTTGGCTCTATAACTGTGAGAAAATAATTCTGTTCCTTTAGCCCTTAATTGTGCTAACGTTTTGAAACAGACACAAGAAACCAACACAGGCTCTGTCTTCACTAAAATACCCTGTCTAGCGAAGATTCTCAGCATGTGCACAACTGATCACACAACAATGGTTAAAGAGTAGATTTCTGACTTAAAGTATTGCACTTTTGTCAGAGAGGAATGGAAAACTCAAAATGACAGGCTTGGTATGTTCTCATTCTAGGTAATCTCACAAAGGTTGGGAAGTAGCACTGTTGTAGTACACTAAAAACCTATTACTAGACTGACCAGACATCTCAGTGGCTAGGAATCTACCTCATCTAATATATTTTAAAAACTGGAACATAATCAAACTTTCAGAGAACACAGTATCTTTCCAACTGTAGAAGAAAAGCCAAACTTATCTCTTTGGTGCAGAGAATGCCTATTTTAACTTGACCAGCAGCTACTAATTCATAGCCTTCTTACACATAATGCCTACAAGCAATTTTTCAGGAAAATGATAGATTAAGATGGGCATAAGAAAAATTATTGAAGATTTCTTCAGGAGAATCGAAAGTGGTATTTAAATTTCTTATTTCATCTTTTAAGTTACAAAGTCCTACTTAAAACAACTGCAATTCAAAGGCTTACTTAAAAATATAGTGCTGACACACATTCTACTTTAAAGACATTTATTTGTTGATACATCTAACACAGTCCATACACCTAAGGCTTATAGAACTTGGAGGAAGAGGGGGTGGAATGGTTTTAAGAGTCAGAGGAGTAGGACACTTGCTTCAATATAGTGTCTTCTAAAAAAAAAAAAAAAAAAAAAAAAAGACATGAAATAGAGTTGGGCAGGGAGAAGGTGTTAGGAAGGAGTGTGGGATGGTAAATATGATCAAAATACATTGTAGGAAATTCTCAAAGGACTAATAAAACTATATTTTAAAAAAGCTTACTTAAAAATGAATGTATGGCTGTTGGGGAAAGAAAAAGGGGTGCCTCTTGCCGTCTGTCAAGTTCTACAGCAGCACAAGTAACTACTAGCTCTAAGACTGTCTGCAGCTGTATTTAGAGCTGAGAGGCTGCAACAGAGGCCAGGGCTTATACAGCCTAAAATGATTACTATCTGGCCTGCCATAGAAGAAGGCCATGAATAATCTAAATATTCATAATATGAATAGTATAACAAAGATAGGAAATCCTAAGTTTCAACGGAGAAAACAGCCCTGAAATCCTTTGTTCTGGAGTCTCACACTGTTGCCTAAGTTTGGCCTGACACCAGGAACAGCTCTCCTGCCTCAGTCTCTTGGTTGCAGGTATGAGTCACCAGGCCTGGCTCACAATCACTGAACTGATGTGTGGGGATTTGGGTAGAAATGATCCTGTAGTCACTATCAACAAACGGTACCCTCCTGTATCTTAAAGGACCACTTATGCCCCTATCTCAATCCTCTGTGCCCACAACATTTTGTTCTGAAATGTGAAGAGCCTCAGCAAGTTGTCTACTTACAGATGTTCTTCAAGCTTCTTTTTTAGAAGAACTGACTGAAAATGGAAAATAAAAGATTAGCTCATCATTTAACATTTTAACTAACAAATTATTTTGTAAAAATTAAAGACTATATAATAAATTACTTCAAGTAAGCCCTCAGTAATTTCTTTGGTCAAAGAGCTCAAAGCCCAATGTACCTCAATTTTATCCTCTTCAATAAAAGAACAGAATAGCCCTGCAGTGAGAGTAGTCAGTGTGAGAGATACAGAGAAACTAGATAATTCTCTATACAGAGGGAAATGAATTTAAAAGCTACTTATCTAATAAGACCCAAATATTCCTGGACTCAGTGCCCAAGTAGTACCCTATTGTTCAGATTTTTTCCTCTCTTTCTTTGCACTATGATAAAGTCTCAGGTTTGCTACCATATTTTATTTTATTAAAGATTTATTTATTTGTTTAATGAAAGTACACTGTACACTGTCATTGTCTTAGGACACACCAGAAGAGAGTGTCAAATTCCATTACAGATGGTTGTAAGCCACCATGTGGTTGTGGGATTTGAACTCGGGACCTCTGGAAGAGCAGTCAGTGCTCTTAACTGCTGAGCCATCTCTCCAGCCCCACTACCATATTTTAATTGATAACAAGCAATGTAGTTGATGGCAGGGAGATATAAAGGGCAGGATGGTAAGATGCTGAGAATGGAGTTTTGGCTTGGTGTTTTTTAAAGGTCTCCTGATAAGCAGGAAGTTAAAATTTACCAAAAAATAAGCAATAAAGACATTTATCAAAATACTACCAGGTTTCGTAGTTTAACACATAAGTGTAGATATTCATAATGGATTTTTAAATTATGTAATAAATGGCACTTAAAACTAACTAATGTAGGCTTATAAAACAAAACGCTCAATTTCTTAATAAGAGCAACAAAGAGAAGTAAAAGCCTTCTAATTTTTAGTTGCTCTGTTTAATGACAACCACCATATATATTCACTAATGTCTGCCTACTTCCTGCCATTTAGGAATGGCCTGCAACTCACCATGTATGGAGCCCAGTTCACTTTGAACTCATGACTCTCCTCCTAAATGTAGAAGGTACTTGTGTGTATTTCAGGTGTGTATTACTACGCTTGGTTTTATTCACATCAATGGTAACATAGCTTTGGGATATTTAAAATTCATATCTTTCTCAGTGTGACAACTGTAATTAGACCAAAACACTCTAAGATCACAGAGAAATAAGAACCTTACTAGCTTTTAATATTTACTTATTTATTTATTTTTGAATAATTAGTGTTTGTTCTCTCTTTGCTAAGTGGATGAAATGGAAATATTAAAAATTCGACATTATGTTTCGACTAGATCCTAACAAATTATTTTGAATTATTACAATTTATATAATAAAATAACTAAATACAAGGCCAATATTGTAGACATCACACTAAATAAAGTCTGTTATATACATGATATGAACCTCATAACAGCAATATTAGCCCCACTGTACAACTGAGGAAGCTAAGTCAAAGCCCATTTAGTAGTTTCTGTCCGTAATGGCAGAGACCCCAAGCCCTAGGAACAACCTTCCTTTCCATGCATTCTGTGGCCAGTGAAGACTGTAACTATCAAAGTGTGAAGGAGGAGACTAGGCTGTATCAGAAAGCTTGTGTCAAAATAAATTATATAAATGGGGGCATTTCTACATTAAGATTTTGATACACTTTAAGAATTTTCATTGTAAAAAACATATTTATAAAGCAATATTAGCATATTCATTTTCATGAGTCCTCATCTAAAATGTCAGCATTAATAACTATAATATCAGATAAAGTATACAATTTAAAAACTTCTAAGTATGTGGAAATGAATAGGAAGCCATACTTACAATAGCCTTGAGCAGAAACCATGCCAAGAGACAGAGAGGACATATTAGTATGAAGCAAACACAGCAGCCAAGAGAAGGAACCATTTAGTAATTCATGAACAGAAGTAACAGATACGCATTTTTCAGAATTGTACATTTCTCTTTCTTCTAGGTCTCCTCATCCTGTCTTGTTCTCTGAAGTTTTATATACTGTGGCTAGCTCAAATTATCCATATGACTGGATATAACAATGAATTTCTGCTTCCATGCTAAAAACAAATGACATAAAAATAATAATAAAAATGTGCAGACCATCATGCTCTGACTTAAGGTTATAAGGAAAGGTTGTTTTGATAATAGAAAAGGCAGCAATTATGTCTTCTTCAGAGGGAAGGAATCAGGTCTAGAGGTTTCTCTATGCATCACATTCCTGAGATGCAACACTATAGGTTATTGAGGAGAAAAGAGAAAAACAACAGAAGTCTGATGGGGTAAAAGAACTACATACCCTTAATCTAGTTATTAATCTAAGGGATCTGGAATCTTCAAAACAAAAAAAAGTTTCCACCTGATTCTTGTGTGCAGAGAACACGACAGGAAATCTTGCTTAGACCCTAAAACAATGGCACACGTGTCTAATTATATTTATCACAGTGATTCTAAGCTATGCCAAGCTCCTTTAAAGAACAACCCCATCATGTTTTAGTTCAAGCCAGAGGCCCCACACATGGTTGCTTCTGCGTTACTATATTTACTTAGTTGACACCTCACCATGCTTGCCTCCTGTGTTCCCTCCTCTTGGCCCTTTCTATCAAAACAAATTCCTAACAGTCACCTCAAAGTTTTCAAGACCCAAATGAATTTTACATATTGGCTAAGGGCATCTAGAGATGTCAACAAATTAAGAACTACTATATCCTATGCGTCACCTCTAAGACACTGCTAATTAAGCTTTATTATGCCAGTATACTAATTTCCTTTTTTGAGATTTACCATTTATACATTTAAAAAAATCATGACATTGGGTATGGGTATGACTATTTGTAGTAGAACATTTGATTTGGATCCTAGATACATAGATACATACATACACACACACACACACACACACACACACACACACACATACACACACACAATGAACAACAATAAAAGACTTGGTATTTTATGTTTATAAAGGTTAAAAACAATGTTGAAAATGACAGTAGTTGTGAACTGATCTGGGAAATTAAAACAATTACCAACTCATTAAGAAATCAACTAACTTGGGCTGGAGAGATGGCTCAGAGGTTAGGAGCACCGACTGCTCTTCCAGAGGTCCTGAGTTCAGTTCCCAGCAACCACATGGTGGCTCACAACCATCTGTAATGAGATCTGATGCCCTCTTCTGGTGAGTCTGAAGGCAGTGACAGTGTACTCACGTACATGAAACGAATGAATGAATGAATGAATGAATGAATGAATAAATAAAGGATGTTGTGAAGGAAGCACAAAAGTCCTTATTTAAGAAAAAAAAAAAGGAATCAACTAACTCACAAATCAATCCAACACACTGATGATCTAGATAAGATGCATGGGTAGACAAACCAAACTAAGTTTGAGGCCTCAAGGGCTTTTATATTTAGTATTCCTAGGCTTTAAAAGTAATTAACTTAACTCTTTTCTGTTTTCAGACGTTCTATGTTAATAAGGTGGGAGAAGATTCCTTTATCTGACTCGCCAATGGAAACAGTCCAGAAAGTTTAAACTCAAATGTCCAAGACTATATTGCACTGGCAGCAGAAACCAAAACTGATTTATTAACATCTAACCTCCCTCTTCTTTACCCTGTTCTTAAATATTTTGTGCTTTAGTTTTATTGTGAATGCTTTATTCAGTATAAAGGATTTGCCAATTATTTTTGCCAGAGACAGTCTACTAGGTGCTCCTGAGCACTGTATACGGAGGTTAGTTCATGAGATGATGTAAGCCATTATCCAATATGGCACAGGTACCATAATCCAGTGAGCATGTGCCAGCAGCAGAGGAGAGCTATGACAGAGATGTGCAGAAGGATAAAAGGATATAAGAAGGTCAGTGTGAATTCAGAAACTCAGAAATGACAGGATACTAGAGATGGCTTTATTTTCTTAAATACCAAGTTCATATTCAAACTTTTTTTCTTGGGCATGCTTTTACATTATTTTTTAATTTCTTTGACCTGAGGGAGAAAACCTTTTATTTCACTATGAATTGAACACATATAAGATGTATAGGCTCAATGTACTATATTGTCTGATAAATACAAGTGAACTTTGAGTCTCTTGCAGAGTCAATTAAAACAGGGCTTTTAAATAAGGGATGCCAGTGAAAAGAAAAACAGTATTTCTTCCCTATAACCAGTGTAACACTAAATTATTTGGTATCATCAAATAAGAAAACTGAAGATGGGCCTGTTAAAGGCATTCAGCATCAATTCTAACACATGAAAAGAAACAATTCCCACAGGTGTGCACACAGGAGCATATGCCTCCACAACTGATACACATTTTAAAAGAAGTATCAAAACTACAGGTTTTCTCAGTTTTGTGAAACTTTTGGAGCATGGTCGGAACATAGGAAAACTTACATCTTCTGCTTTTGAGCCTTGATCCTGCAAAGATTTCTGCAGTTCTTCTACTTGTGACTGTGCTTCTAGAAGTCTCTGATTCACAAGCCTGCAAAGCAAGCACATAGTAATTCTCCAAGTACACCCCTTCCCCTTGGGTGCTCATAAGGATTTCACCAAAAGCATCACTGGCAAACTATAGACTCAGTTTGTGTAACTGCAGTAGCACAGGCAGTTTCATATCGTAAGTAAAGATTATGTCAAAAGCACATAATTTTTTGTATTATTTATATTTTCACTCTGGGGCTGGAGATGCAGCTCAGCTGGTGGAGCACTTGCCTAGCATGCATGAAGCCCTGGGTTCCTTCTATGTATAAACTAGGCATAGTGGGACACACCTATGACTCCCAATACTTGGGGTGGAGGTAGGAAGGTCAGAAGCTGAGGTCATCCTCAGGTACAAAAGTAAGCTTGAGACCAGCCTGGTATGCATTATGAGCCTGTCAAAAAACCAAACCAAACCAAACCAAACCAAACCAAACCAAACCAAACCAAACCTAACAACCTCACTTTTGCTTTCCTCTCTCCTTCATTGTGTTTTAAATCTAAATATAGCCCCGTGGATTTTGGGATCTGGGAGACCTGAGCTTTTCACTTTTAAATCTCCTAACTGAAAACTACTAAATACTCTTTAGCTTCAGCTTCCTCAGTTTTAAGATGGAGTTAATAATACTATTGTAAAGATTATAAAATCATTTTATGTCATTTTAGTGATCATCTGGCATATTAGCACATTTAATTATTTGCTACGTAATACTTCAGAGTTCCAAAGAACTTTGCCAGGAAAGGAGGAAAATAAATTATCTCTATAGATCAAAGAAAACCCTAAAGGTTCTACCAAAAACTTTTAAAACTGACCAAAAATTTTCAGTTAGACAGCCAGATAGAAAAATCAATATCCGAAAATAGTAGCTTTTCTTTTTTAAGACAGGGTCTTACTCTGTAGTCCTGGCTGGCCTGGAACTTGCCGTGTAGACCAGACTGGCTTAAACTCTGAGAGATCCACTTGCCTCTGCCTCCTGAGGGTTGGGATTGAAGAAATAAACCACCAAACCCTGCCAATAGTACTTAATTTCTACACCAAAAATAAACTTTCTTAGAAAGAACCCCTAAGCTGTTGAAGTCTCAAGAATACCCAGGATACAACCCACAGACCATAAGAAGTGTAACAAGCTGGAAGGCCCAAGAGAGGATGTTTCAATTCCATTTAGAAAGGGAAACAAAATAATGGGAGGCAGAGGGAGGGAAGGATCTTGGTGGGAGAGGGGAGAGGAAGGGAAAAGGGGGAAAAGGATTAGGTATGGGAGGGGCAGGAAATTAATAGAAATATGCAACTTTTGGGGGTGGGAGATGGGGGGACCCTCTAGAAAGTCCCAGAAACCTGGGAGGCGAGAAACTCTCAGGACTCAACCTTAACCAAAAAGCCTAACAGAGAGGAGAGGGAACTTGAAGGGTCCACCTCCAGTAGATAGACAGTGCACCAAGTGAAGGGACAGGATTACCAACCCACAGTCAAAATTTCTGACCCAGAATTATTCCCATCTAAAATAACTAAATAGACAAAAATAGCGAACACACTGAAGGAAAGGCTGTCCAGTGAGCAGCCCAAATTGGGATCCATCTCATGGGGGA